>NC_143040.1:42666749-43266749 GCF_057628025.1 Oncorhynchus mykiss | reverse complement strand
GAGAGCGTCCTTCGAGGAAATGTATCCAATCCATTAATGAGGAACAGCACAACTCCAACGTTAGGGTTAATATTATATTAGAGGGCTGGAACACTAGGGGAGGGCTTTGATGTGTTGACTCAACGGAATTGGGGCAAGGAGGTGGGGATTGGAAGGGGAAGAGAGGGGGGCTTGTGTTGAGTCTCTCCCGCTCTCTCTCTCATTTGTTTCAATTTAAAATATTTCCCACACACTAGCAGTGCTCAGCAGACATTCCCTCTGGATACTGTAGCTAACATACACAGAGGGCAAGAGAGATGCACACACACACACACGGCCTCTCTCACACTCAGACAAAATACAAACAGAATCAAAACACATGGTTACATTAATACTAACTACTAGTCAAGGGGCCTTAAACTTACCTTCTTTTTGCTACAGTACATCTGCCATTTCTTCTCAGCTGGCAGGGCAAACATGACTTCCCGGTGTTTCCCTGACAGGTCCAGCTCATCCTGCAAGGTGAAAGAGGAACATTGTACTGAGTTAGAGGGTTATTAGGCATCTCTGTGCCTGACACTGTCACAAACCTGTTGTAAGAGGGACTATTAAATATTTCTTGATCGATGTGAAACCTGTATTACGATCATTTTAAGCTGATAGTGTTTTTGAATGATCTTGGCATTGTGATTTCTCAAAATATATATATTTTTTAGCTTTCTGACTTCAAACTGGTTTTGTGAGTAAGATGGGAAGTAGATTGATCAAATTATACAATAATAGTGAAGACATCAAAACTATGGAATAACACATGTAATCATGTAGTAACCAAAAGAAGTGTTAAACAAGTCAAAATATATTTTAGATTATTCAAAGTAGCCACCCTTTGCCTTGATGACAGCTTTGCACACTCTTGGCATTCTCTCAGCCAGCTTCATCTTGAGTGGAAGTGGAGCATAGTCTCCACTTCCTGTTTCATGGCCTTCCTTCGGGCCTCCAGAATCCGATATGGCCTCTTTTGTACCGTTTCCCCGGGCCGGGTATGCATGTGGTGTTCAATGAGGGTCATGCAGCCGGGCTTCTTGGAGAACACCGCCATGTTCAGATCGACGAGCTCCCTGAGCTCATGCCTCTGGGCTGGCTCGAGGTCCTCATTGGTACCGTTGGCATTCTGGGCCCCGACCATAACACGGCCAAGGTTGTCCTCTCGTGCCATTTCTTCAACTGGTTCACGTGGTAAACCTGCTGAGGTTTACATAATTGACAGGTCCCAGCTTCTCATTCACCTCGTAGGGCCCGTGCCATATTGCCAGGAACTTACTTTCGGCCGTGGGGATTAAGACCAACACCCTGTGTCCCACCTGTAATTCTCAGGGCTGGGCTCCCCGATTGTAGACCTGGGCTTGGGCGCCCCTTTACTTTCAGTGCAGCAAACTCTCTCCAGAAGTTCAGTGAGGATCTCTGAATGATCCAATGTTGACCTAAATGACTAATGATAATAAATACAATCCACCTGTGTGTAATCAAGTCTCCGTATAAATGCACCTGCACTGTGATAGTCTCAGAGGTCCGTTAAAAGCGCAGAGAGCATCATGAAGAACAAGGAACACACCAGGCAGGTCCGCGATACTGTTGTGAAGAAGTTTAAAGCCGGATTTGGATACAAAAAGATTTCCCAAGCTTTAAACATCCCAAGGAGCACTGTGCAAGCGATAATATTGAAATGGAAGGAGTATCAGACCACTGCAAATCTACCAAGACCTGGCCGTCCCTCTAAACTTTCAGCTCATACAAGGAGAAGACTGATCAGAGATGCAGCCAAGAGGCCCATGATCACTCTGGATGAACTGCAGAGATCTACAGCTGAGGTGGGAGACTCTGTCCATAGGACAACAATCAGTCGTATATTGCACAAATCTGGCCTTTATGGAAGAGTGGCAAGAAGAAAGCCATTTCCTAAAGATATCCATAAAAAGTGTCGTTTAAAGTTTGCCACAAGCCACCTGGGAGACACACCAAACATGTGGAA
Source organism: Oncorhynchus mykiss (assembly GCF_057628025.1). Taxonomy (NCBI): domain Eukaryota; kingdom Metazoa; phylum Chordata; class Actinopteri; order Salmoniformes; family Salmonidae; genus Oncorhynchus; species Oncorhynchus mykiss. The sequence continues at coordinate 43,264,741 of NC_143040.1, read as the reverse complement.
GAAGGTGCTCTGGTCAGATGAAACCAAAATTGAACTTTTTGGCAACAATGCAATACGTTATGTTTGGAGTAAAAGCAACACAGCTCATCACACTGAACACACCATCCCCACTGTCAAACATGATGGTGGCAGCATCATGGTTTGGGCCTGCTTTTCTTCAGCAGGGACAGGGAAGATGGTTAAAATTGATGGGAAGATGGATGGAGCCAAATACAGGACCATTCTGGAAGAAAACCTGATGGAGTCTGCAAAAGACCTGAGACTGGGACGGAGATTTGTCTTCCAACAAGACAATGATCCAAAACATAAAGCAAAATCTACAATGGAATGGTTCAAAAATAAACATATCCAGGTGTTAGAATGGCCAAGTCAAAGTCCAGACCTGAATCCAATCGAGAATCTGTGGAAAGAACTGAAAACTGCTGTTCACAAATGCTCTCCATCCAACCTCACTGAGCTCGAGCTGTTTTGCAAGGAGGAATGGGAAAAAATGTCAGTCTCTCGATGTGCAAAACTGATAGAGACATACCCCAAGCGACTTACAGCTGTAATCACAGCAAAAGGTGGCGCTACAAAGTATTAACTTAAGGCGGCTGAATAATTTTGCACGCCCAATTTTTCAGTTTTTGATTTGTTAAAAAAGTTTGAAATATCCAATAAATGTCGTTTCACTTCATGATTGTGTCCCACTTGTTGTTGATTCTTCACAAAAAAATACAGTTTTATATCTTTATGTTTGAAGCCTGAAATGTGGCAAAAGTTCAAGGGGGCCGAATACTTTCGCAGGGCACTGTAGAAAAAAACATAGAAAAAATAATAACGAGGAATAAATAAAACATGAGTAAAGATAACTTGGATATATTTTCCCGTACCCGTAGGGGGCCTTTTTCCTGGCCGTCATTGGAAATAAGAATTTGTTCTTAAATGACTTGCTGGGCCCTCCGTTAGTTAAATCAAGGTTAAATAAATAAAAAATATAAAAACACAGGGCACCAGTAGATACAGAATGCACATATAGGTGGGGCTAAAGTGACTTGTCAACAGGAGAGATAATAAACCGTAGCAGCGGTGTATGTAATGAGTCAAGAGTTAATGAGTCATGAGTCAAGTCAAGCAGGTCAATGCAGATAGTTAGATAAATAGTCCGGGTAGCTATTTAGAAGTATTGTGGCTTGGGGGTAGAAGCTGTTCTAGATCCTGTTAGTTCCAGACTTGGTGCCTCGGTATTAGTTGTCGTGGACACCAAGGAACTTGAATCTCTCGAGCCACTCCACTGCAGCCCCGTCGGCCCTCCGTTTCCTGTAGTCTACGTTCAGCTCTTGCTAACGTTGAGGGAGAGGTTGTTGTCCTGGCACCACACTGCCAGGTCACTGACCTCCTCCCTATAAGCTGTCTCATCATCGTTGGTGATCAGGTCTACCACTGTCCTGTTTTGTCAGCAAACTTAATGATGGCGTTTGAGTCGTAGGCAGCCACAAGGTCGTGGGTGAACGGGGAGTACAAGAAGGGATTAAGCACGCAGCCTTGAGGTGCCTCCGTGATGATGCTCAGTGTGTTGGATATGTTGTTGCCTACCCTCACCACCTGGGGGTGGCCCGTCAGGAAATCCAGGATCCAGATGCAGATGGAAGTGTTCAGTCCCAGGGTTCAGGGCTTAGTGATGAGCTCCGAGGGCACTATGGTGTTTAACGCTGAGCTGTAGTCAATAAACAGCATTCTCAAATAAGTGTTCTTCTTGTACACGTGGGAGAGGGCAGTGTGGAGTGCAATAAAGATTACATCATCTGTGGATCTGTTGGGGCGGTATGTGAATTGGAGTGGGTCCAGGACATCTGGGATGATGGTGTTGATGTGAGTGATTACCAGCCTTTCAAGGTTATGAGGCAAAAATAATTGAAACAGCCCCTGTGCACAAGAACGCCAAGGTAACCTATGGTGGTCTGCTTGAAACACATCAGCTACGGAGAATGGTCTGGAACTGCTTGTGCTCTCATGAATGGTTTATTGTTGCTTGTCTCAAAGCTAGCATATAAGGCATTTAGCTCGTCTGCTAGGCTCGTGTCACTGGGCAGTTCGCTGCTCGGTTTCCCTTTGTAATCAGTGTTAGTTTGCAAGCCTTGCCATGTCTGACGAGCATCAGCGCAGGCGCAGTATGTGATGTCATATCCTGTGTTTAATCGATTGGTTGCTTACTGTGTAATCTGCATTGCCATTGGGTAGTTATGACTGGTTAATCATTTTGTTTTTGTCATGATTTGTATTTGTAGTATCTCATCCAATCTTTTTCTTGTATTGACGCTTTGCCTGTTTGATAGCTTGTCAGAGGTCGTAGCTGGATTTCTTATAAGCGATCCGGATTAGAGTCCCACTCCTTGAAAGTGACAGATCTAGCCTTTAGCTCAGTGCAAATGTCCTGTAGCTTAGCATCCACTTCATCGGACCACTAGTACTTCCTGTTTGAGTTTTTGCTTGTAAGCTGGAAACAAGAGGATAGAGTTATGGTAAGATCTGCCAAAGGGAGGGCAGGGGAGAGCCTTGTATACGTTTGTGTGTGGAGAAAAGAGGATCTAGAATTTTTTTGCCTGTAGTCTCACTTATGACATCTTGATAAAAATGAAATAAAACATATTTCAGTTTCCCTGCACCTAAAATCACCAGCCATGAGAAGAGCTGCCTCTGGGTGGGCACTTTCTTGTTTGCTTATGGCCCTAAACAGCTCATTGAGTGTGGTCTTAGTGCCAGCATTGGTTTGCATTGATAAATAGAGTGCTATGAAAAATATGTAGGTAAATAGTATGGTTGGTCTGCAGCTTATCATAAGGTATTCTAAACTCAGGAGAGCAAAAACTTGAGACTTCCTTAACATTCGAGATTGCGCCCCAGCAGTTAACACAGACACACCACTCCCTCCCTCATCTTACCCGAGGCTGCCAACCGGTCTTGAAGATGTATGGAAAAGCCAACAAGGTGTATATTATCCATCTTCTTGTTCAGCCACGACTCTGTGAAACATAGAACATTACAATTCTTCAGGTCCTGTTGGTAGGATAGTCTCAAACGGAGCTCGTCCAGTTTGTTCTCTAGTGACTGTACCTAGAGGCGGTTTATTTACTTGTCAACAAAGTTTGGTCTGGATGCTGGCTCATCTGCATCTTTCGCGCCATCTCATCCAATTTTGAGTCCCGGTGATTAGGGCCTTGTGTCGGAGTATGCAGAACGTACAGAGCTGCTGACTCGTTGAAGTAGAAACCGGTTAGTGATCGCTGTTCTGATCTCCAGATGCTGTTTTCGGTAACACAAAATAGCAGAATTGGTCAGGAGCCAGTAAAACGGCTGCTATCCACTGCAACGCCTCTCAGTTCATTCTCAAACCATATGTTTGGGTGCAAATATATCAACTTCATGTGTAAGTTATTACAGGTCAACTATCTCTCCCCATAACAGCACAGTGGTGACTGTGGAGGACGTGGAGAAGGAGTGAAAAAAAGGCACAAAAAAATATGTTTTGACCAACAGACAGCATGAAATGTGGCTAACATAAAACCCATCAAAACAGAGTAGCTAAAGCAGAGCAGATAGTTCAGTGTGAACAACAGGCATACCAGAGAGAAAACATCACTGCCAGATGCCACAGCTCTTCTCCAGGTCTGCCAAGCTACAGGCCTGATCTTATCCAGACGAGACGTGTGGAGCCCCAAGTCAGAGACACAAAAATGTCTGGTGCATCAACGGACAGACGCAGTGGTGTAGTGGAGGGTATACACTGTATACCCACTTATTTTCAGTGGGCATTGCGTATACTCACTTTTTAAACATATAAAAGTAGTGTCGAGGATGTATATGTCATATCAATTAATAAGGTTAATGGAACAGGAACAGATCAGAATGTTTAGCCTAAAAATGTTGATCAACTATTATTTCTTCACATTTTAGGCGCAAAATTGTGCAAACTGCGGTAGGCCTTTGCGCAAATGTTCCAAAATGCAATTTGCTGGAGAACACAGTTCTAAAATTCGCACCACACATGCGAGCGGTTTAATGGACAGAAATGGAAATATCTGTTAGAAATGTAGAAAGAGGGGAGATCTAAAGATGCAACAACTATCATGGGTTGCGAATATGACTAGGATAATGCATTTGGCTGTTAGACAATGAAAGAAAGTTGAAAGAAAACCCATAGAACAGGAGAACTCTTTACAAAATAATGAGGAAGTATTTATAAAATAATTGTCTCAACATTTCTATAGTGGGATTTTGGCTATAGGCTACTTTGAACCAAGACAAGACATTAATATGAAGTAAAAAAGTCCAAGTTTCAAACAATTAAGGAACAGGAAAGACATAGCGATGCTAATGATAGGCCTAACCGTCGTCTGCTAGATAGAGAGACTTTCCCAAAAAGTAGCTACAAAGTAGCTTATGCCTACCTGGCAGAATGATATCATGATTTGCATCAATCCAGTGACCATCTGTTTTGCAAACTCATGTGCTACAGAAACACTGCTAACTAAACCACAGTGCAAGGTGCATGTGCACTTGAATTAAAAGGGTAACTACTCTCAAAAATAAAAGTAGTCTCACGATGTGGTTTAAGCATTGTTATGGACTGAGAACATCCAACTTAGTTGTTTTTCTAATAAAAAAGTGTTACTTTGAGAGCGAAAACCTGTTTCAATAGTAGAACTACTATTAGCATACTTGCACAGTACAGCTTGGGTTGGCCTGACTGGGAAAGACCAATATGGGATTCATAATTTTAGGGCATTCAGAGTGTATGTAACTGTTTCTTAAATAAATAAGACAGGAAGTACCCACTTTTCCAGGCACCACTACAACACTGGACAGACGGAAGGAATGGAGGACTGAAATAACTTAGAGATAACGAGAGAGCTTCCTAAATCATTTTTCTGCTGACCTTTGAAGTAATATAAATAACTTAAAAGAAAATAAAAAAAACACCGCTCTCTCTATGTATCCTATATTACTCTTCTTCTTTCAAATATGAACCAAGTGGATGGTTGGCAACATCCCCTCGTCTATTAAGGCACCTCCACGTTTGACAGTTTTCTTCCGTTTCGTGCCTACTCAATATGACCCAAGCCAAATTTCCCTCATCCAGAGGCATAGAGCTGGGGTGTTTACCATGCTGGAGTTTAAGCTGATACTGTTTGACATCTCTGTTTTGGCCCATTGTGAGAGGTCCAATCAGGACACAATGGCTGCAGATGGATTCTCTGTAGGAGTCTTGTTTGGCCGGTGCCTGGGACAACTGACTCAGTCGGCAGAGCGCGTGGAAGCCCTGCAAGTCGAAGGGCCAGACTGTACTGCTGGCGGCTGCTGCTGCTGGGTAGGGACAAGGACAGGCACCATCATGAACTGGTAGCCAATGCCTGCACAAACACTCACTGGCCCCCTTCTCAATGGAGTCTGCAGAGCTAAATGAGGATGAGCGTGTCTCACTCATGGTAGCTAACCCTTTAATGGATCAATAGTGAGAGTAATAAGGGGATAACAGAGAGCTTGGGATTATTAGGATGAGCACTAGGAAGAAGCTATTCTCTATCCCTATAGAGGCATGAGCACTGGGCCTTTGTTGACCCTGTAATGACCATACAAAGAGGAAGCATTGGCCTCTGAGTTTTCTGAAGTTTCCTTCATCTGAAACATTATTATTGCCACCCCCCTCCAAGTCTCTGATCACAATTTCCCTCCCTCCCTCCCTCCCTCCCTCCCTCCCTCCCTCCCTCCCTCCCTCCCTCCCTCCCTCCCTCCCTCCCTCCCTCCCTCCCTCCCTCCCTCCCTCCTCCAACCCTACCCACTCAACCATAACAATCTTTACTCTCCCTCTCCCGTTACTCTCTCCTCTTCCATCCTATCATCTCTACCATATGCTATATCCTTCTCTCTCCTGTCTCCTGATTATGCCTTTTCAACCCTACTCACCTCCCTTTCCGCATCCTATGACTCTCACTGTCCCCTTTCCTCTTGGCCCTCACCTCCTGCTCCGTGGCTGAGTGACTCACTGCAAGCTTACAGAATAGGGCTGCGTGCAGCTGAGCTGAAACGCAGGAAAACTAAAGTTCCGGAGGACCTATCCCTTCTCTCTACCTTCTCTTCCTCTGTATCCGCTATTACGCTACTTTCGATCACTCTACATTTCAAGCTTCTGCCTCTAACCCTAGGAAACTTTTTTCCACCTTCTCCTCCCTCCTTAATCTTCCACCTCCTACCTACCTCTCTGCGGACAACTGTCAACCACTTTGAACAGAAGGTTGACGATGTCCTTTCCCAATTCACTCAGCCTACTGAGTCCACTGGTCCCACTCTCACAGAACTTCCCTATGCCTTGACCTCTTTCTCCCCGCTCTCTCCAGATGGAATCCTGCAACTTGTGATGTCCCGCCACCCGGCAACCTGCCCGCTCAACCCCATCCCCTCTTCCCTTCTCCAGACCACATCTGGAGACCTCCCATTACTCACTTCCCCTCATCAACTCATCCCTGACTACTGGTTGCGTCCCCTCGGACTTCAAGAAGGCCAGAGTCGCTCCCTTCCTCAAGAAACAAACACTCGACCCTTCTCACGTCAAAAACTACAGACCGTTATCCCTTCTTTCTTTTCTTTCCAAAACACTTGAGCATGCTGTCTCTGACCAACTCTCTCTGTATCTCTCTCAGAACGATCTTCTTGACCCTAACCAGTCAGGCTTCAAGACGGCTCACTCAACTGAGACTGCTCTCCTCTGTCACGGAGACTCTCCGCACCGCCAAAGCTGACTCTCTGTTTTCATCCTCCTATATTTATCCGCTGCCCTCGACATTGTGAACCATCAGATCCTCCTCTCCACCATCTCAGGCACTGCACACTCTTGGATTGCATCCTACCTGGTAGGTTGCGCCTACCAGGTAATGTGGAGAGGATCTGAGTCTGCACCACATGCTCTCACTACTGGTGTCCCCCAGGGCCCGGTTCCAGGCCCTCTCCTATTTTCTCTATACACTAGGCCACTTGGCTCTGTCATATCCTGACATGATCTCTCCTATCACTGCTATGCAGATGACACTCAACTACTTCCTCAACTACTCAACCTTTCCCCCTTCTGACACCCAGATGGCAACCCGCATCTCTGTGTGCCTGGCAGACATCTCAGCTTAGATGTCGGCCCACCACCTCCTCCACTACAAGACGATGGTGTTTGCCTACGGAATAGCAATGGAAACTAGCCCTCCCTACCTTCAGGCTATGCTCAAATCCTACATCCCAACCATAGCACTCCATTCTGCCACCTCTAGTCTCTTGGCCCTCGCACCCCTATGGGGTCAGCTCCCGCTCAGCCCAGTCAATGCTCTGTCAGGGCACCCCAAAGATGGCTTCCTCCTGACGCTAAATCAGCACAGTTCCTGCCAATCTTCCGAGAATGTCTGAAACCCTGCCTCTTTACAGAGTATCTTAAATGAATCCCATGGCGCCCCAAAAAAAGTAATGTCTTCTCCTACTAGCACTGACTTTGCTGATAACTACATTATTGAGGTTGTTTCACCAAACTAATTGTCACTCTTGATAAGAGTGTCTGCTATGCCTTTATATTGCTGTCAAGAAGCATTGATTATGCTGGAAACAAGCTAACAAAGTATTTCAGAGGAAATATATCAAAAGCGAGCTCCTCCCTTAGTGAGTATTTATGAGTCCAAATCACACAGCCAGGCACTGAAAACAGAGTTGAAGAAAAGCAAGTGCAGACCTGGCCGCTTCGCCTTCAAACATGGCCATCCACGTATCCCCACATATGATTAAGCTAGTTAAATACTTCACAGTCCTGAAAGATTTTGATTCGAGTGTAATCATGTACAGTGCCTTGCGAAAGTATTCGGCCCCCTTGAACTTTGCGACCTTTTGCCACATTTCAGGCTTCAAACATAAAGATATAAAACTGTATTTTTTTGTGAAGAATCAACAACAAGTGGGACACAATCATGAAGTGGAACGACATTTATTGGATATTTCAAACTTTTTTAACAAATCAAAAACTGAAAAATTGGGCGTGCAAAATTATTCAGCCCCCTTAAGTTAATACTTTGTAGCGCCACCTTTTGCTGCGATTACAGCTGTAAGTCGCTTGGGGTATGTCTCTATCAGTTTTGCACATCGAGAGACTGACATTTTTTCCCATTCCTCCTTGCAAAACAGCTCGAGCTCAGTGAGGTTGGATGGAGAGCATTTGTGAACAGCAGTTTTCAGTTCTTTCCACAGATTCTCGATTGGATTCAGGTCTGGACTTTGACTTGGCCATTCTAACAGCTGGATATGTTTATTTTTGAACCATTCCATTGTAGATTTTGCTTTATGTTTTGTATCATTGTCTTCTTGGAAGACAAATCTCCGTCCCAGTCTCAGGTATTTTGCAGACTCCATCAGGTTTTCTTCCAGAATGGTCCTGTATTTGGCTCCATCCATCTTCCCATCAATTTTAACCATCTTCCCTGTCCCTGCTGAAGAAAAGCAGGCCCAAACCATGATGCTGCCACCACCATGTTTGACAGTGGGGATGGTGTGTTCAGCTGTGTTGCTTTTACGCCAAACAAAACGTTTTGCGTTGTTGCCAAAAAGTTACATTTTGGTTTCATCTGACCAGAGCACCTTCTTCCACATGTTTGGTGTGTCTCCCAGGTGGCTTGTGGCAAACTATAAACAACACTTTTTATGGATATCTTTAAGAAATGGCTTTCTTCTTGCCACTCTTCCATAAAGGCCAGATTTGTGCAATATACGACTGATTGTTGTCCTATGGACAGAGTCTCCCACCTCAGCTGTAGATCTCTGCAGTTCATCCAGAGTGATCATGGGCCTCTTGGCTGCATCTCTGATCAGTCTTCTCCTTGTATGAGCTGAAAGTTTAGAGGGACGGCCAGGTCTTGGTAGATTTGCAGTGGTCTGATACTCCTTCCATTTCAATATTATCGCTTGCACAGTGCTCCTTGGGATGTTTAAAGCTTGGGAAATATTTTTGTATCCAAATCCGGCTTTAAACTTCTTCACAACAGTATCTCGGACCTGCCTGGTGTGTTCCTTGTTCTTCATGATGCTCTCTGAGCTTTTGACGGACCTCTGAGACTATCACAGTGCAGGTGCATTTATACGGAGACTTGATTACACACAGGTGGATTGTATTTATCATCATTAGTCATTTAGGTCAACATTGGATCATTCAGAGATCCTCACTGAACTTCTGGAGAGAGATTGCTGCACTGAAAGTAAAGGGGCTGAATAATTTTGCACGCCCAATTTTTCAGTTCTTGATTTGTTAAAAAAGTTTGAAATATCCAATAAATGTCGTTCCACTTCATGATTGTGTCCCACTTGTTGTTGATTCTTCACAAAAAAATACAGTTTTATATCTTTATGTTTGAAGCCTGAAATGTGGCAAAAGGTCGCAAAGTTCAAGGGGGCCGAATACTTTCGCAAGGCACTGTAATAAATGAAAGCCATAAATGGCCAGATCCCTTTAGTCATCTATACTGTAGAACTGAACCAACTACCAACCAGCAGCTCTTAAAAGGATACTTTGGGATTTTGGCAATGAGGCATTTTGTCTACTTCCCCAGAGTCAGATTAAATGGTAGATACCATGTGTATGTCTCTGTGTCCAGTATTAAGGAAGCTAGAAGTAGTTTCTCAAACCAACTCTAACTAGACAAAGGGCCTCATTGCCAAAATTCCAAAGTATCACTTGAATGGGCGAGAGAAACAGAGTAGAGCAATAGAATGAGACAGCAGTTCAGCATGGCATTGGGCCCAGCCCAGCCCAAGAACAGTACGTACAACCAGCTCAGAGAACATGGCATCCAGCTCCTCTTCAAGCGGCATGGGCAGGGAGGGCTCCATGGTCTGTAGGATGAAGTTACTGTCATGGCGAAGGCGGTAGGTGATCTCCGGGTGATCACTCCCTTTAAAACAGCAGAAAATATCGGAGAGGCCCCGCCCTGGACGCTTGCGAGGGGCCATGGCGGCCAGGGTTTGGGCCCTTTCTAGGGAACGTTACCGTTTTTCACCACGGCTCCCTGTAGAAGGAGACAAAACAGATTGTTAGTGGAATACATGGTTGGAGTCATTTAACCAGGTTATTAATTTGGCTTCTGAGGGTGTGATATATGTAAATTCTAACCCTGAGGGTGTGGTCTATATCACCCCCCAAGGTGTGGTCTATGTCACTCCCAGAGCATGGCGTATGTCACATGATCTATGCCATGGGCAATTCCACAGTCACAGAATGAGACGTACAGTGGGGCAAAAAAGTATTTTGTCAGCCACCAATTGTGCAAGTTCTCCCACTTAAAAGGATTAGAGAGGCCTGTAATTTTCATCATAGCTACACTTCAACTATGACAGACAAAATGAGGAAGAAAATTCAGGAAATCACATTGTAGGATTTTTAATGAATTTATTTGCAAATTATGGTGGAAAATAAGTATTTGGTCAATAACAAAAGTTTATCTCAATACTTTGTTATATACCCTTTGTTGGCAATGACAGAGGTCAAACGTTTTCTGTAAGTCTTCACAAGGTTTTCACACACTGTTGCTGGTATTTTGGCCCATTCCTCCATGCAGATCTCCTCTAGAGCGGTGACGTTTTGGGGCTGTTGCTGGGCAACATGGACTTTCAACTCCCCCCAAAGATTTTCTATGGGTTGAGATCTCCAGGACCTTGAAATGCTTCTTACGAAGCCACTCCTACGTTGCCTGGGAGGTGTGTTTGGGATCATTTTCATGCTGAAAGACCCAGCCACGTTTCAACTTCAATGCCCTTGCTGATGGAAGGAGGTTTTCACTCAAAATCTCACGATACATGGCCCCATTCATTCTTTCCTTTACACGGATCAGTCGTCCTGGTCCCTTTGCAGAAAAACAGCCCCAAAGCATGATGTTTCTACCCCCATGCTTCACAGTAGGTATGGTGTTCTTTGGATGCAACTCAGCATTCTTTGTCCTCCAAACACGACGAGTTGAGTTTTTACCAAAAAGTTCTATTTTGGTTTAATCTGACCATATGACATTCTCCCAATCTTCTTCTGGATCATCCAAATGCTCTCTAGCAAACTTCAGATGGACCTGGACATGTACTGGCTTAAGCAGGGGGACACATCTGGCACTGCAGGATTTGAGTCCCTGGCGGCGTAGTGTGTTACTGATGGTAGGCTTTGTTACTTTGGTCCCAGCTCTCTGCAGGTCATTCACTAGGTCCCCCGTGTGGTTCTGCGATTTTTGCTCACCGTTCTTGTGATCATTTTGACACCGCGGGGTGAGATCTTGCGTGGAGCCCCAGATCGAGGGAGATTATCAGTGGTCTTGTATGTCTTCCATTTCCTAATAATTGCTCCCACAGTTGATTTCTTCAAACCAAGCTGCTTACCTATTGCAGATTCAGTCTTCCCAGTCTGGTGCAGGTCTACAATTTTGTTTCTGGTGTCCTTTGACAGCTCTTTGGTCTTGGCCATAGTGGAGTTTGGAGTGTGACTGTTTGAGGTTGTGGACAGGTGTCTTTTATACTGATAACAAGTTCAAACAGGTGCCATTAATACAGGTAACGAGTGAAGAGAAGAAGAGCCTCTTAAAGAAGAGCCTCATAAAGAAGAAGTTACAGGTCTGTGAGAGCCAGAAATCTTGTTTGTAGGTGACCAAATACTTATTTTCCACCATAATTTGCAAATAAATTCATTAAAAATCCTACAATGTGATTTTCTGGATATTTTCTCTCATTTTGTCTGTCATAGTTGAAGTGTACCTATGATGAAAATTACAGGCCTCTCTCATCTTTTTAAGTGGGAGAACTTGGTGGCTGTCTAAATACTTTTTTGCCCCACTGTAACAGATGTTTCACTTTAAAAATGTATGTCAAACAAAAACCAATGATTACAAAGTTAAACAAACCATACAGCTTTTAATGACATTTAGGATGACTTAACAATTTCCACAGGAAATTTAACAAAAACAAATTTACTTGAACAGGGCAGAATGATGGAACAAATAGCACAAACGGTCATTCTGCAACCAAACTTTGCATCTGCATTGTTCTCAAAGTAAATGTAGGTGGCTGAGTTAAAACACAGGCCTAACAGTGGAGGACCATCCTCCTCAGTGAATTTCATAAAAAATAAAAATTGTAAAACTTAAAGTTATCCTTTTTAGAAAAAAATATACTAAACATAATAATGTCACCAAATAACTGATTGAAAACACTATTTTGCAAAGGTCTACAGTAGCCTCAACAGCACTCTGTAGGGTAGCACCATGATGTAGCCGGTGGACAGCTAGTTTCTGTACTCCTCTGGGTACATTGACCTCAATACAAAACCTAGGAGTCTCGTGGTTCTCACCCCCTTCCATAGACTCACCCCCTTCCATAGACTTGTAATTATATATTTCAGAGGACGTCCTCCAGCCTATCAGAGCTCGAGGCATGAACTGATATGTTGGCCAACCAATCAAAGGACCAGAGAATTAATCTAGTACTGAAAGCATCAGCTACAGCCACCTAGCACTGCAGTGTATAAAATGTGGTGAGTAGTTGACTCAAAGTGAGAGAGAAAGACAATAGTTTAACAAACACATTTCTTCGCCCCCAAAAAAGTTAACTTTCAGTTTCACTTACTTAGCTAGCAAATGCAGCCAGGTAGTTTAGCCTACTGAACACCCTGATCAAACAGAGGGATGCTATGTTAGCTAGCTGAGTTTCCAACACAACACTGGAAGATAAGCTTTTGGTATTACTAATTTATTGCCATCATGGCCCGCCGGTGTAACTGCTTACTGACTGTACAATAACATTACTGCATGATTGTAGCAAGTTTACTAATGCGTTAGCTCTATTAACAATGCTGACTTTGGCGTTACTTTAGTTAATATGGTGATAACGATGTGTGTAGCGGTTTGGCTTGGAAAGGTTTTTTCTCCTGGTCACATACAGCTGTGTTGTGCATTGAAGTCCACAAGTGAAGGGAAGAGAATTAATACAACGTGGCTGTTACGAGAGTGAACTCTGTTTATGCGTGATCAGGGGGTGTATTCATTCCGCCGATTCTGTTAACCTCTTTGATCTCTAGGGGCGCTATTTCATTCTTGGATAAAAAACGTTCCCGTTTTAAGCGCGATATTTTGTCACGAAAAGATGCTCGACTATGCATATTCTTGACAGTTTTTGAAAGAAAACACTCTGAAGTTTCAGAATCTGCAAAGATATTGTCTGTAAGTGCCCCAGAACTCATTCTACAGGCGAAACCAAGATGATGCGTCAACCAGGAAATGAGCAGAATTTCTGAAGCTCTGTTTTCCATTGTCTCCTTATATGGCTGTGATTGCGCAAGGAATGAGCCTACACTTTCTGTCGTTCCCCCAAAGTGTTAGCAGCATTGTGACGTATTTGTAGGCATATCATTGGAAGATTGACCATAAGAGACTACATTTTCCAAGTGTCCGCCTGGTGTCCCTGCGTCGAAATTGGAGCGTAAAGCCAGGTGCAATTATTTTTCCATTTGAGAGCAAGGAGAAACCAGGCTTCCACGAAGGATATATCATTGAAGAGATATGTGGAAAAACACCTTGAGGATTGATTCTAAACCACGTTTGCCATGTTTCAGTCGATATTATGGAGTTAATTTGGAAAAAAGTTCGCGTTTTGAGGGCTGAATTTTCGTTTTTTTTTTTTTTTTTTTTTTTGGTAGCCAAATGTGATGTACAAAACGGAGCTATTTCTAATACACAAAGAATCTTTTTGGAAAAACGGAGCATCTGCTATCTAACTGAGAGTCTCCTCATTGAAAACATCAGAAGTTCTTCAAAGGTAAGTTATTTTATTTGAAGGCTTTACTTGTTTTTGTGATAGTTGCCTGCTAAATGCTAACGCTAATGCTAACGCTAATGCTTACGCTAAATGCTACGCTAGCTAGCTACTGTTACACAAATGATTGTTTTCCTATGGTTGAAAAGCATATTTTGAAAATCTGAGATGACAGTGTTGTTAACAAAAGGCTAAGCTTGAGAGCTAGCATATTTATTTCATTTCATTTGCGATTTTCATGAATAGTTAACGTTGCGTTATGGTAATGAGCTTAGGTCTATAAATAGAATCCCGGATCCGGGTTTGGTCGTTGCAACAGGTTAAAAAAAACATTTCTTAAAACTGAAGTAAACGGAACAAAACGAGGATAAACATACCTGAATTTTTCCAATAGAAACTCTTGTTTGCAACTTCGGACTAATGATTACACCCTATATCAGCTAGATGCAGGCAAGAGTGTGCAAGGCGGTATTGAATGTCAATGTCTCACCTCAAATGTCTCTCGACCTGTGGTCACCTACGCTGTAAACTTTAATTCATAGGCTAGGTTGTAGCAACCTCAGGTTGGCTATAAGAAAAATGTTAGTATCATGTAGTAGCCTAAACCTATCGTTGTTACATTGAACTGGGTGAATGGACTATGAATGAGCGTCATCCAACATGCTCTAATAGAAATAAGGCCATGCTCATTAAGACATAAATGTGTTCTCCCTCACCTTAAAACGACACTAACCACAACTGAGGCCTAAATGTACTGTTATACATCCAGACATCCTAGGACTCCAAATAAAGAGACAGAGAGTCCTGTATGTCAATGGGAGAGAGCCATTACTGGATTATTGTCTTCTGTATAGAGAAAACACAGTGCAACACTACAGATTGTTTTTTTATTTTTTTTATTTCACCTTTATTTAACTAGGTAGGCTAGTTGAGAACAAGTTCTCATTTGCAACTGCGACCTGGCCAAGATAAAGCAGAGCAGTTTGACACATACAACAACACAGAGTTACACATGGAATAAACAAAACATAGTCAATAATATAGTGGAAAAAAAGAAAAGAAAAGAATAGACTGCATCCAATTTGATGAGTAGAGTGTTGGAGGCTATTTTATAAATGACATTGCCGAAGTCGAGGATCGGTAGGATGGTCAGTTTTACGAGGATATGTATGGCAGCATGAGTGAAGGATGCTTTTTGCGAAATAGGAAGCCGATTCTAGATTTAATTTTGGATTGGAGATGCTTAATGTGAGTCTGGAAGGAGAGTTTACAGTCTAAACCAGACACCTAGGTATTTCTAGTTATCCACATATTCTAAGTCGGAGCCGTCCAGAGTAGTGATGCTGGACGGGCGGGCAGGTGCGGGCAGTGATCGGTTGAAGAGCATACATTTAGTTTTACTTCTATTTAAGAGCAGTGGGAGGCCACGGAATGAGAGTTGTATGGCATTGAAGCTCGTCTGGAAGTTAGTTAACACAGTGTCCAAAGAAGGGCCAGAAGTATACAGAATGGTGCTGTCTACGTAGAAGTGGATCAGAGAATCACCAGCAGCAAGAGCGACATCATTAATCTATACAGAGAAGAGATTCGGCCCGAAAATTGAACCCTGTGGCACCCCCATAAAGACAGCCAGAGGCCCGGACAACAGGCCCTCCGATTTGACACACTGAACTCCATCTGAGAAGTAGTTGGTGAACCAGGCGAGGCAATCATTTGAGAAACCAAGGCTGTTGAGTCTGCCAATAAGAATGTGGTGATTGACAGAGTCGAAAGCCTTGGCCAGGTCTATGAATACGCCTGCACAGTAATGTCTCTTATCGATGGCGGTTATGATATCATTTAGGACCTTGAGCATGGCTGAGGTGCACCCATGACCAGCTCTGAAACCAGATTGCATAGAGGAGAAGGTACGGTGGGATTCAAAATGGTCGGTAATCTGTTTGTTAACTTGGCTTTTGAAAACCTTAGAAGGGTAGGGTAGGATAGATATAGGTCTGTAGCAGTTTGGGTCTAGAGTGTCTCTCCCTTTGAAGAGGTGGATGACCGCGGCAGCTTCCCAATCTTTAGGAATCTCAGACGATATGAAAGAGGTTGAACAGGCTAGTGATAGGGGTTGCAACAATTTCGGCAGATCATTTTAGAACGAGAGGGCCCAGATTGTCTAGCCCGGCTGATTTGTAGGGGTCCAGATTTTGCAGCTCTTTCGGAACATCAGCTATCTGGATGTAGGTGAAGGAGGAATGGGGGAGGCTTGGGCGAGTTGCTGTGGGGAGTGCAGGACTGTTGACCGGGGTAGGGGTAGCCAGGTGGAAAGCATGGGCCAGTCGTAGAAAAATGCTTATTGAAATTCTCCATTATAGTGGATTTATTGGTGGGGACAGTTAAAACGGCAGTGTCTGATTAATTCAGTGAATTAGATAAAAGCAAACATACCCGCTTTAAAATATATGGGTAGATAGCTACCTCACCACACGGACCAGAACATGTCTCCCCTCACAATCCTCAGATTGGTTTAGGGGCCTAGCTACAGTGGCTTTTGATGATTATAAAACACACACACAGAGAGAGAGACAGAGAGGAAGCGATATTATGCCGCGGGGCCTCAGCCTGCCGCATCCCTCTCAGTGACCCTACACAACAGGACCAGGATTTATATCCAAACACGGGCACTGTGGGGATTAGTGCACTGACTGGGAAGACCCGCTGCTTCTCAGCTCAACTCACTGTGGTTCCTGGTTTTCATGTTCATGTACTAGCAGCAGGCAATAGACACACACACACACACTTCTACACTCTTCACATACGCTGCTGCTACTCTGTTTATGATCTATCCTGATTGCCTAGTTACCTTAACCCATACCTACTTGTATATATTACTTCTAATACCTCATACATTGACTTGGTACCAGTACTACTTTTATATCGCCTCGTTGTTGTCTTTTGTCTTACTATTTTTATTTGCTACATTTCTTACCTTTTAACTTTGCATTGTTGGGAAAGGGCTTGTAAGTAAGCATTTCACAGCAAAGTCACAGATTGAATCTGAGTTTAAGCAAAGTGATTTCTAAGTTCCAGACTGGGCCAGTAAGACAAATGGCAGTATGTTAGTCTTTGAAGAGGGAGGGATGTGGATGTTATGAGTGTATCTATGAGCTTTGATTAAGCAGGAACCAGAGACTCAACTCCTGTTGAGAGAGTAAGATTAAGAATCTAAATGAAAAGAGAAAAGCAAAAGAAAACAATATCACCTCAGAATTTTGCTAAACTGAAAAGTTACATGAATATTAACTTGTAAATGAGGTCCTGGGGTTAGCTAACAGAAACCAGGACTGGCCTGAGAAGCCAATCTAACAACCGCAGGAGAGGAAAGTGAAACCCAGCAGTCTGTGATAGCAGACAGTGTGGTCCCCAGTGAGGTTGAGGTCAGACTGAGGGCAGTCTACTCTGTTTTGGGTTCATTCACAAAAATCTCAGTGAATCATTTACACAAGGTTAGATGCTCTCAATGTTTCTCCTCTGAGAGGTCGATTTACACAAGGCCAGAGTGAGAAAGATCAGCTTCCAAAACTCCCAAGGAAGCACTACTCTGACCTTCCACAAAGCACTAAGCAAACATCATCATTCAACATCTTCAGTTACTATAAAGAGGCTTTTCTTGAACTAAGAATGTGTGGGTGTGCTAAATCCTGTGGATCTGTACAGTAGCTAGGCTAAATCCTGTGGTTGAGTAGCTAGGCTAAATCCTGTGGTTGTGTAGCTAGGCTAAATCCTGTGGTTGTGTAGCTAGGCTAAATCCTGTGGTTGTGTAACTAAGCTAAATCATGTGATTGTGTAGCTAGGCTAAATCCTGTGGTTGTGGAACACACATAACTCATACAATCCACACCATTGAAGTCTTGGAGTAGCCTATTAGAGAACAACTTTACCACATTCTTACAGTAGGTATGGACAAATGTGAACAGACCAAACAAGACTAGAAAGGTGAATGACCACTCTTTGCAGCAGGTAGGCCTATATCCAGTATGTTGTATATTTGCTAGTATAGGATATTGTAAGATATGATATGTATAATATTTACTAATTTAATTGTTTCATCACTGAATCAACAGCGTACAAAAGGCAGATAGTTTGAACATTATATGGCAATAAAAACAATTGCCGACAAAGTATAAAACAAACACACATCATCTAGAGATGCCTAACCTAAACATGACATAAAACCAAGATGTCTCTCCAGGAAATCAAATTAAAATAAGTCTCCCTCCCCGGCAGTCATTTTAAAAACACATGAAGCGGTCTGTTTATTTATGTGCAACCTTGTCCTTCCTGAATGGACTACCATCATCAGCACAGAGAGTGAGTCCCAAATGGCATCCTTTTTACTGCACTACTGCACTACAAATTTTTTATACCAGGGGCCGTAGTATATAGGGAGTAGGATGCCATTTGGGACGCAAACTGAGTGTTTTCCACATGTGCTGGACTCCAGTGAATCTGTCGGTTCCTACAACAGCAGATGATGTCCTTGTGAACTTTACACGATCCATCTTTAGAAAGGGAGATGTTCTGTTCCAGGGAACTAAAGAAGAAAAGGAAAAGGAGGGCAGGTACTGCAGAAGAGCTGTACTAAGACCTGGATCAGAGCCCTTTGGAGAAACCATTCCCACCTCTTACCCAGGTCAGCTTCAGGAAAGACACACACACAGGACAACTTCAGGGAAGCGATACTCTTTGAAGCACAGCCATCAATAAACACAGAGTTTCTCCTCTCCTTTCTCTTTCTCATTCCTTTCTTTTTTCCTTACTTTTATTAAAGACTAAGCACAAAGAGTCCGACTGGAAAACTTTGAGGGATGTGGATTTTTAATATCTTAGATTTCAAAGAGCAGCTTGTAATAGTCAGGATGCTGATAGCGATACTAACTGATGCAGTTACTTTTATTAGCAGTCTCATTCGTATCCTATTTCCTGTTTATCCGTGATATATGACAAAGGGAGTATACTGTACATCCAAAAGAGGCAATCAGAGAGCATTTTGGGAGATTATCATGAGTGGGGGGGTATAGCCTGTATGTTTGCATGTCTGAGCTATACATGAATTCAATTTAATCATGATCCTCCATGATCCAACACACAGTCCCATACATTACACATCCATGAATTCATAATCCCCAATTCACAACACAAACATGCTGATACACCAACGTGCCTCCCTCCCTCTGAGACACTGAGCTTCGGAAGCCACATCTGTTCTGATTGTTGTACCAAAGGTGAGTCAGCAGGAGAAAACAGGATGTGTGCAGTGCCACTGGTTGATTCTCATAGACTCGCTCATTCACACCCACACATGTTCCTACTGTAACAGCCCTTCTGGTTACGCTGTACCAGCTGAAAAAAAACACAGCGACTGAGCTGACAGTCATTCAAATTAGGGTTGGGATCAATTCCATTGAAATTCAAACAATTAAAGGAAATTGACTGAGTTGAAGTGGAATTGTGTCTTGTAGTTTGACTGGTATTGCTGATTCCTATGACAGGCATCTAACTAACAATGCCAATAACAACGAGTATTACTAGGCTATAATTGCGTAGCACTGGGTTGAGGCAAACCCTAAAACAATGTTTGAACAAATACAACTCACGATGTGCAGAATAAAATTAAGTGATCTCGAGATCCCAAAGTGTACTTAGACAACATACCAGGCTGATTGTTGCCCTTAAAGCAAAACCAGATACGCTCAACGTGTTCAAGAAGTAATTATTGGATTATTCGTAGCTAGAGCTGTTTACACATATTGGGTACAGATGTCATATTGGATACAGGGCCATGAGTTGCACTGTAACCCCTCTGCAAAAAAAAACATTTAATTTTTTTTCTTCCAAAGACACGCACACATCTGAGAACATCTGGCAATTAAAAGTCCTGAACAATCGCAGGATGTTCGTGATCTTTATCAGTCTCCTGACAGGCAGGACAGTTTGATATTCTCTCCAGTGCTCAGCCGCGTCAAACTTCTGATTGCTGTACACACAACACTAAAAGATTACTCACTTGCTCTCTCTGCCATTGCTCTGAGTTAGGGCTTCTGATAAAAGCAGACACATACAGACACTCCTCTGCTCCCATTTCTGATTATGTTATGTTTATATCTGACTGATTGGAGCATTGTTCACTTGCAGTATGGGCCGGGTTTCCTGGACCCAGATTAAGTGTATTCCTGTTCTAACAAGCACTTTCAAGGGAGTTGATTGAGTCGCCATTGACCAAGCAGTTTAGTCCAGGAATAGGCTTAATCTGGGATTGGGCAACTGGCCTTGATAACCACTAATACAAACTCACTGCACTATGAGCAGCAGCATAGGAGGACTGCAGACAGAGAAAGTGTGAAAGGAAATAAAGTAACTTAGAAGTGTATTGCTCAGCAGCCCAGCGGTCAGTCAAAGAGGGTGTAGTTCTAATCTAGACATTAGAGACAGACTGTAAACCACATGTTACACATCCTGCTGCTGCTCATTGACCCGCTGGACCAAACCAACATATACTGTACAGCCAGGCACACACTGCATTCAGTAAGAATATCTGTTCATCAAGTGTGTGAGGACTATTTGGTCTGAGCATCCATTTTGCCTAAATAAAGTCTGCATTAAAATATTCTTCGAAACTCATGGCCTTACCTTATGATAGTTCAGGGCTGTCAGACTCAGGGCAACAATACAATAACAATGTTCTGCCTCCGTAACATTTATGCCCTGTAGGTAAACAAAGCTATAGAACACAGGTGTCAAACTCATTCCACGGAGGACCGAGTGTCTGCGGGTTTTTGCTCCTCCCTCGTGCTTGATTGATGAATTAAGGTCCCTAATTAGTGGGGAACTTCCCACACCTGGTTGTCTAGTGTTTAATTGAAAAGATAAAACTAAAATCTGCAGACACTAGGCCCTCCATGGAATGAGTTTGACACCCCTGCTATAGAACAATCAGTTTCAACAACTTAAATGTCACGTAGAAGAGGTTACAACCTCAACCCTTTCAGTATGATTAATATACAAAGAGCAAAACAAGCTTCTTTAACAAGCTTCTTTGGCTGATGAATAATGACAAGGAGTAAACATGCATCATACAGTCTACTCCTTCTCTCAGAATCATCAACAAGTGCACAAGCATCTGAAAAATGCTGAGTTGTTCAAGCGTGTTCTACCGATAGCAAGACATGAGTTCCTCCCGTGTTCTCCCCTTCGCCTTGCACAGGAAGTCCAAGTTGAGTTGCCAAAGACCTGAAGTTATGACAGCCAGACAGCAGACAATATAATGCAATCATGTAGATGTATCTTTATTATGATGATGTGGAATGTAGAAACAAGTCCTAATCTATCTCAGCCTGCGTGTTTATTATTTCCC
The DNA here is from genome assembly GCF_057628025.1 of Oncorhynchus mykiss. Taxonomy (NCBI): domain Eukaryota; kingdom Metazoa; phylum Chordata; class Actinopteri; order Salmoniformes; family Salmonidae; genus Oncorhynchus; species Oncorhynchus mykiss. The sequence goes on along the minus strand of NC_143040.1, from coordinate 43,243,509 downwards.
TCGACGTCACCAAGTCAAATACTGATCTATGGTGCTGTCCCAAATGGCACCCTATTCCCGATAGGTCCTGGTCAAAAGTAGTGCACTACATAGGGAATAGGGTGCCATTTGGGACATATAACTTCTGACCTAAATATAAAACTGGAAGAGGAAAATCAACCAACCATTTAAAAAAAATACACTTAAACTGATGAGATCATAGCACAGACAGGAATCCCATTATACTACTGTGAACACGTTCCAGTGTTTGCATCCCAAATGGCACCCTATTCTCGACATAGTGCACTAACTTCCTACCTTCGTCCTAATATTTATGCATTTCTTATTTCACTTTAGATGTGTGTGTATTGTTGTGTATTGTTAGATACTACTGCACTGTTGGAGCTAGGAACACAAGCATTTCGCTACACCCGCAATAACATCTGCTAAATATGTGTATGCTACCAATAACATTTGATTTGACCTATGGGCCCTGTTCAAAAGTAGTGTACTAGACAAGGAAAAGGGTGCCATTTGGGATGCAAAATATGTGAAGCAGCGTGCTAACAGTAAAGGCTCACTAGACTGGGCTAACCCATACAGAGAGCAGCCTATCCCTTGGGGCTTCCCCGTCACATGCCTGTCTCTGTCTGCTAATGACAGGCAAACCAGAGCCAAGCTCGCACTCCCAGCCCAATGATGTACTGAACTCTATCCAACCATAGGCACTTCACTGCTAGAAGTCCATACCAACGGATGAGAATAAAACACATAATGTGTGTGGGCTTTACTTCCTTTCATCATCAGTCTTTTTGGCCCTGCCTCAGTGGAGAAATGTAAGATGTGCTTAGCTATCATCACCGACACACTTCATCTATGTTGAGATGGAGGTGCACTGATTGATAGTGATTCATACATATACATGATTTACATTTGCAATTAATCTAATCAATCCTACCCGACAGACTTATCCTTGTCATCTGAGAAAAGAGATCTGAAGCTCAGACCCCTCTGATTCCATGTCAACATCACCAACATGGATCGAATGATAAGCTGGGTACTGTAAGAGCATTAAGCGCAGCACATGAGGGCTCTTAGAAATCAGAACGTTTCAGTGGAATCAATGATCCAGCAGCATTGCGAAACCCAGGACAAACTTTTAAGGTTCACATAAGAGAGAGTCAGGCTGTCCAGTAGAGTTCAATGAGGTTAGTCAATCACACCATGGGCTGGGTTTTTACTTAATGAACCCAGCAAATCCACTAAACGATTTAACCGGCATCAATATGTAATCAAATGGAAGCAAAGTGTGTCTACCTAGTACTCGTAGTTCGGCACAACAGTAGATACCAGATTTATAAAACACGCACATTTTACCATGTGACACATTCACTCACTGCATGGATGGAAAACTAGCTCATCTGATTGTCAGATCCCATTATAATGGAGATGATCTGGACACCAACATTGGAACCACTGGGTGAGGAAAGGAAACAAGGACAGAAATAGAGACACGTGTGTGTCTGTATCTGAGGTAAGGGGCAATTTCCCATTCACAGGATATGAAAACAAACCAGGGCAGCATCCCAAATTGTACCCTATTCCCTATGTAGTATACTCGTTTTGATCAGGGCCCATAGGGAATAGAGTACCATTTGGGACGCAGACATACAAGTCATATAGCCTAGCTAGTGACATGTGTGTTACATTTTGGTTGGAGTTGGGGCCATTTGGAATTGATTTTGATCGGGGTGTTTTGGGGGCTCTCCTGGCAGAATGCAATTGGGATCAGATCACTCAGACTACAAAGTGGAGCACTCCAGGTCTAGAGAGTTGCTGAGATCAATATTAGCAGGGTGCCGACAGGCTAATCTGCCCTTATTTCCCCTGGGCAATGCTAAAGGGGTCATAGTTTAAAGCCCCTAGGGGGATGCCTCCAGCCCTCCTCCATCCTTCTCATTAAATAACCAAAAAGGCAGAGAGTCTGGTCCCTGCAGGAATGCAGTTACACACACACACACACACACACACCTACCTGATCCCTCCCTCTTGTTCAGCAATATCCTAGCTAACTCCCAATGTTATACAGAATGCCACTGCAATAGATACAGTTGAAGTCGGAAGTTTACATAGACTTATGTTGGAGTCATTAAAACTCGTTTTTCAACCACTCCACAAATTTCTTTTTAACTAACTATAGTTTTGCCAAGTCGGTTAGAACATCTACTTTGTGCATGACACAAGTATATTCTCCAACAATCGTTTACAGACAGATTATTTCACTGTATCACAATTCCAGTGAGTCAGAGGTTTACATACACTAAAGTTGACTGTGCGTTAAACAGCTTGGAAAATTCAAGAAAATGTCATGGCTTTAAAAGCTTCGGATAGGCTATTTGACATCATTTGAGTCAATTGAAGGTGTACCTGTGGATGTATTTCAAGGCCTACCTTCAAACTCAGTGCCTCTGTTTGACATCATGGGAAAATCCAAATAAATCAGCCAAGACCTCAGAAATTAAAATTGTTGACCTACACAAGTCTAGTTCATCCTTGGTAGCAATTTCCAAACGCCTGAAGGTACCACTCATCTGTACAAACAATAGTACGCAAGTATAAACACCATGGGACCACGCAGTCGCCATACCGCTCAGGAAGGAGACGCGTTCTGTCTCCTAGAGATGAACATACTTTGGTGCGAAAAGTGCAAATCAATCCCAGAACAACAGCAAAGGACCTTGTGAAGATGCTGGAGGAAACAGGTACAAAAGTATATATATCCATAGTAAAACGAGTCCTATATCGACGTAACCTGAAAGGCCGCTCAGCAAGGAAGAAGCCACTGCTCCAAAACCGCCGTAAAAAAAAACAGAATACAGTTTGCAACTGCACATGAGGACAAGGATCGTACTGTTTGGAGAAATGTTCTCTGGTCTGATGAAACAAAATACACTGCTCAAAAAAATAAAGGGAACACTTGAACAACACAATGTAACTCCAAGTCAATCACACTTCTGTGAAATCAAACTGTCCACTTAGGAAGCAACACTGATTGACAATAAATTTCACATGCTGTTGTGCAAATGGAATAGACAACAGGTGGAAATTATAGGCAAGTAGCAAGACACCCCCAATAAAGGAGTGGTTCTGCAGGTGGTGACTACAGACCACTTCTCAGTTCATATGCTTCCTGGCTGATGTTTTGGTCACTTTTGAATGCGGTGCTTTCACTCTAGTGGTAGCATGAGACGGAGTCTACAACCCACACAAGTGGCTCAGGTAGTGCAGCTCATCCAGGATGGCACATCAATGCAAGCTGTGGCACGAAGGTTTGCTGTGTCCGTCAGCGTAGTATCCAGAGAATGGAGGCGCCAACTGGAGACAGGCCAGTACACCAGGAGACGTGGAGGAGGCCGTAGGAGGGCAACAACCCAGCAGCAGGACCGCTACCTCCGCCTTTGTGCAAGGAGGAGCAGGAGGAGCACTGCCAGAACCCTGCAAAATGACCTCCAGCAGGCCACAAATGTGCATGTGTCTGCTCAAACGGTCAGAAACAGACTCCATGAGGCTGGTATGAGGGCCCGACGTCCACAGGTGGGGGTTGTGCTTACAGCCCAACACCGTGCAGGACGTTTGGCATTTGCCAGAGAACACCAAGATTGGCAAATTCGCCACTGGCGCCCTGTGCTCTTCACAGATGAAAGCAGGTTCACACTGAGCACATGTGACAGACGTGACAGAGTCTGGAGACACCGTGGAGAACATTCTGCTGCCTGCAACATTCTCCAGCATGACCGGTTTGGCAGTGGGTCAGTCATGGTGTGGGATGGCATTTCTTTGGGGGGCAGCACAGCCCTCCATGTGCTCGCCAGAGGTAGCCTGACTGCCATTAGGTACAGAGATGAGATCCTCAGACCCCTTGTGAGACCATATGCTGGTGCGGTTGGCCCAGGGTTCCTCCTAATGCAAGACAATGCTAGACCTCATGTGGCTGGAGTGTGTCAGCAGTTCCTGCAAGAGGAAGGCATTGATGCTATGGACTGGCCCGCCCGTTCCCCAGACCCGAATCCAATTGAGCACATCTGGGACATCATGTCTCGCTCCATCACCAACGCCACGTTGCACCACAGACTGTCCAGGAGTTGGCGGATGCTTTAGTCCAGGTCTGGGAGGAGATCCCTCAGGAGGAGCATGCCCAGGCGTTGTAGGGAGGTCATACAGGCACGCGGAGGCCACACACCCTACTGAGCCTCATTTTGACTTGTTTTAAGGACATTACATCAAAGTTGGATCAGCCTGTAATGTGGTTTTCCACTTTAATTTTGAGTGTGACTCCAAATCCAGACCTCCATGGGTTGATCAATTTGATTTCCATTGATCATTTTTGTGTGCTTTTGTTGTCAGCACATTCAACTATGACAAGAAAAAAGTATTTAATAAAAATATTTAATTCATTCAGATCTAGGATGTGTTATTTTAGTGTTCCCTTTATTTTTTTGAGCCATGTATAACTGTTTGGCCATCATGACCATCGTTATGTTTGGAGGAAAAAGGGGGAGGCTTGCAAGCCGAAGAACACCATCCCAACCGTGAAGCACAGAGGTGGCAGCATCATGTTGTGGGGGTGCAGTGCTGCAGGAGGGACTGGTGCACTTCACAAAATAGATGGCATCATGAGGTAGGAAAATTATGTGAAGCAACATCTCAAGACATCAGTCAGGAAGTTAAAGCAAATGGGTCTTCCAAATGAACAATGACCCCAAGCATACTTCCAAAGTTGTGGCAAAATGGCTTAAGGACAACAAAGTCAAGGTTTTGGAGTGGCCATCACAAAGCCCTGACCTCAATCCTATAGAAAATTAGTGGGCAAAGCTGAAAAAGCATGTGCGAGCAAGGAGACCTACAAACCTGACTCAGTTACACCAGCTCTGTCAGGAGGAATGGGCCAAAATTCACCCAACTTATTGTGGGAAGCTTGTGGAAGGCTACCCGAAACGTTTGACCCAAGGTAAACAATTTAATGGCAATGCTACCTACTAATTGAGTGTATGTAAACTTCTGACCCACTGGGAATGTGATGAAAGTAATAAAAGCTGAAATAAATCTCTACTATTATTCTGACATTTCACATTCTTAAAATAAAGTGGTGATCCTAACTGACCTAAAACAGGGAATTTTACTAAGATTAAATGTCAGGAATTGTGGAAAAACTGAGTTTAAATGTAGTTGGCTAAGGTGTATGTAAACTTCCGACTTCAACTGTATATAGCCAAGCTGTCGTTACTCATTGTGTATTTATTATTACGTTTCTATTATTTCTCTATTTTCTTTCTCTCTGCATTGTTGGGAAGGGCCTATAAGTAAGCATTTCACTGTTAGTGTACATTTGTTGTTTACGAAGCATGTGATGAATAATATTTAATTTCATTCGATTTTCTGAGCTCATCCTCTTCCACAGGACCTTGGATAACCCCCGCCCTCTTCCCTTGTTGCCAGGGCTGTTTCCGATTCAGTGCCCTGCATTACATGTGCTAATCCAGCAGGATGAGTCGCTGGGATTGAACAGGGACCAGTGTGAGTAATGAGTTTTTCCAGACTAAGCTTTCGGATGCATGGGGCCCCCAGCTGCCAATCAGAGATGGGTGGGAGTCTCTGGGCTGTGTGTGTGGGGGGGGGGGGGGACCGACCGTAGCTGCTTCCTGCAAAATCATACAGGGGCTAAGCGTCTAACGACATCCATTCAGCCGTCCATCCACATGGAAACGGATGTGTTATTAAGCAACTAAGGAGGATATATTCAACCATGACACAGCCAGCTGGCCCTTGCCCTTGGAAAGTAGGGATATGCCAACTACTAACTCAGAACAGTCAGGCCAGAACAAGGCCAAAGTTCCTGGCCCCATTGACTTGACATTTATTACCTTTCTCACAGCCTAGCCCTAGTACTCACTTTGCTGTTATGAAAAACTCCACCTTCTATTTAAACACACAAAGTCATGGCAATTGCCAGACCAGAGTTCCAGTCAAACATAACACTGCTAAAAACTCCTAGAAAACCACAATGACACCCAGACGTCCTAAAAACAGTAATAATCAACAGTGCAGTGGTGCACTTATGATAAACAATCTGACATGCAAGCTGTGTGTGTGTGCGTGCATTTGTTGGGCACCCTGGGCTGTCATGTATACGAGTCTCATTCCATTCATAATAGTTTTTCTGTTCAGGGTTCACAGTTTACACCTCATAGAGACAGACGGAGTGTTGTTTTCCATTGAGTCACACGACACACACATTCTGAGCACAAACCTTCCTAAATACAGAGGGAGTTAAATTCCACTGTGCCTGTAGCCTACTACTCATACTTCCCTAACAGTTAGTTGTCCATAATGAAACATAAGCAGCCACAGATTTCCACTGTGACCCATTACTATGCTACTAGTGGTTGTTATTACCTTGTTGTTTGGCCTAGAATAAGATACAACCAGGAGAGTTTTGTTTCTCTTTCAATTAGAAAGATGTTAACAATCTTACCTTTTTACCCTACAGCAATAGATCCACTTATATGATTAAACAGCCATGATATAATGTCCCGTCCAGGCAGTTAAGCAAGCTCCACAGTACAGAGCGAGGCCTGCTCTGCTCTATACAGGCAGGCAGACAGAGATAGTAGAGACTAGAAAGTGTGAAAGGCGCTGAATATAGGGCTTCCTACATCTCCAGCAGTGAGATCACACCATCACAGAACAGGAGAGAAACGCATCCAGCTCCAGCCTTATCCAGAAAAGACACAGACCTCTTCAGCTTGGACATAGCATTATGACATCCATGGGTTGAGTCAGTGAAGCGTGGTCACGTAGCTGTAGAGTCGAGCCAACTCCTCTCCCTGCTGATAGATTGCCTCGTACTGTAGGCTACAGGACCCTTGTGTGCTCCCAAAAGATCTCCCGATCAGTCACAAACTATCCATCACACAGAACTGTCTCACTGGGATCTATCAATCTATCCAAGAAAAGTCTCACTCCAATCCCGTAAAGTCTCCACAGTGAAACAATCTGTCGAACTGGCTACACAGAGCACAGAGGCAGCCAGTCCAGACTGGTCTGAGACTATGGACAGAGACACACAAACACACAGATGTTGGCTCCTGCTGCCGCTTCTGTCAGCCAGCCCTCCTCCCCGGGCCTGCCACACCCCCCAGTGACCAGCCGTATTTCTATTGGAGAGAGTCAGAGCTGGGCTCCTCCCACTGCTCTCAGCTTTCTTTCTGTTCCAAGTGGAGTTCCGAGTGAGTACGAATGTTGGATCATGGGAGAGATATCTTAGAGAGGTTGTGTGTGTGTGTGTGTGTGTGCGTATGTTTGCATGTCTGTGTGATATAGAATAGCTGATAGCTCCAAATGCAATGTTCCCACAGGCTTCTGTGTGTGTTCCTCAGCGTCATTTCATTGTTCTCATCATGCACAGCCCTGTTTCATGAAGAGAGTTTACAAACGGAAGCTTAGGACAACACCTGGAGAGGATAACATTAAGGTAGCAGATGTGCACTGATAATATAAAGCTTTTATCCCAATAGTTTCAAGATTATTTGTATTCATATGCCACTGACGACCATCACTGAAAAGGACGGCCTCACTGACATAACACACTTCTACTAGGCTTTTAAAATGAGACAATGGGAAGGAATGTGGATATTTACAACAGACAGTTCAAAACAGACAGCTGATGATAGTCCATGCAGTGTATTTCAGTATTATAACCAGAATCAAGGGCAGTTGTGTTGTGAGTCTGAACCATTTCCTACTCGATTGACTCTGCTGAGAGAAAGATCAATACCCTTAGTGACACGGATCATCCATCTGTTCATATTGGGTTTCACTAAGCAGGAACTATTTTGTAAGAGGTTGAAATCACACACCATAACGTACATCTATCATGGACAATTAATCATTTTACAGTCTAAAGTATATTGAGCTACAATACTATCACCAACAATTAATCATTTCACAGACTAGGCCTACTGCACATAACATACTGTACATTGTGCTACAATGGCTGTCGTCCTGCCTTTGCCTTCCATCCACCAGACAGAGAGTTCATGTCCTATAATTTTCCCAGAATACTTACCCATCAAGGCAGTGATGAGGGCTTTCCTCTCCAAGAACAGATCACATTACCATCCCGTCCAGTCTGTCTGACACACACACACACACACACACACACACACACACACACACACACACACACACATCTGCTTCTGAGGTAATCCTTTCTATTAGGTGGCTTCAAGACTACATTTCCAACCAACCACCACCACTGATGTTTTGACTTAGATCATGATTCAAGTGGTTAATCACTTTGGGCTAATCATAGCCATTACCATTTATTTTATTTAATCATTTCACATTTCATACACAGACAGAGTTTCTTTCCATCCATGGCTGTAATTCTGTCCTCCTTTGGCAGTATTCACATTATTTGATCTAACCCTGTAATTATGCACCACATTATATAGATGTTGTGTGGTGAGGGAAGTTCTGGTTGTTGATGTTTCTTCTCTGTCCTCTGTCAAGAAACACTGCATCTGATTCTGATGGATGTTAACATAAAAATAGAAAAATAAAATCAGAAGAATTACAATATTTTAAATGTCTACAAAGGGACAGTTCCTTTGTTTGAGACCTAGCACCTTTGGGATCATTCTAGATGGGTGTACCTCACCCACTTGACTCATATCAATGTAAATGTAGAGTACTCCACTATACTGACTACAAGGTAAGTAGTGGGCTACTCAGCAAGCAAATGGAGCTCCTCAGTAAGTAGGGGCGCTCCTCAGTAAGTAGGGGGGCTCCTCAGTGGGCCACAATAAGTAGTGGTCTACTCAGTAAGTACTGTAGGGGGCTACTCAGTAAGTTCTGTAGTGGGCTACTCAGTGGGTCTACTCAGTAAGTACTGTAGTGGGCTACTCAATAATTACTATAGGGGGCTACTCAGTAAGTAAGGGGGCTACTCAGTGGGCTACAGTAAGTAAGGGGCTACTCAGTAAGTAGTGGGCTACTGAGTAAGTAGTGGGCTACTCAGTGGGCTACAGTAAGTAGTGGGCTACTCAGTAAGTAGTGGGCTACTCAGTAAGTAGTGGGCTACTGAGTAAGTAGTGGGCTACTCAGTGGGCTACAGTAAGTAGTGGGCTACTCATTAAGTAGTGGGCTACTCAGTAAGTAGTGGGCGACAGTAAGTAGTGGGCTACTGAGTAAGTAGTGGGCTACTCAGTGGGCTACAGTAAGTAGTGGGCTACTCAGTAAGTAGGGGGCTACTCAGTAAGTAGGGGGCTACTCAGTAAGTAGTGGGCTACTCAGTAAGTAGGGGGTTACTCAGTGGGCTACTCAGTGGGCGACAGTAAGTAGGGGGCTACTCAGTAAGTAGGGGGCTACTCAGTGGGCTACATACAGTCGTGGGGCTACTCAGCAAGTCGGGGGGCTACTCAGCAAGTAGGGGGACACCAGTATTGGGCTATTTTTTCCCAAAAATTTACACGAAGCAGATCAAAATCATTGCACCTTTAAAAACCTTCTTTACATAAAATAGTGGGTGCTATAACTTGGAAAATAAATAAATGTGATTCTGGATGACAACATAATGATGTTTCTTTCCAACATTAGGACTGTTTGCCTGTGGAAGTTAAATTCCCTTTGTGTTTTGTTTCCTACCAAGTATCGCGACACTGGTATCATCCCAGCCCTAGTAAGTAATTTTGTGTTTGTCCCAAATGGCACCCTATATAGTGCACTACTTTTGACCAAAGCCCTATGGGCCCTGGTCAAAAGTAGTGCACCAAATAGGGAATATGGTGCCATTTGGCATGAAGTCTCCATCCACTCCAATCAGTAAACAGCATGCTAGTGTTTCTGTGGATGACAGACCTTTGCCCAGATAATACCCAGCAGCATTCACACTCATGTTTATTTTCTCAGATAGTTGCCAAGTAAAGGAATAAAAAAGAGTTTCTCCTGCTACCAGAATATTCTAGATGCTTCTCTTTCTCTCTCTACAAAGCCCTCTAGATGTACAAAGCCACATTCATTAGGCTGTTGAAAAATACAGTATAATTCGATCACAACACATACAGGGTAGAGGTCGACCGATTAATCGGAATGGCCGATTAATTAGGGACGATTTCAAGTTTCATATCAAATCGGAAATCTGTATTTTTGGGCGCCGATTTTTTTATTTATATATATATATATATATATACACCTTTATTTAACTAGGCAAGTCAGTTAAGAACACATTCTTATTTTAAACTGCCTTGTTCAGTGGCACAACGACAGATTTTCACCTTGTCAGCTCGGGGGATCCAATCTTGCAACCTTACAGTTAACTAGACAAACGCTGTAACGACCTGCCTCTCTCTCATTGCACTCCACAAGGAGACTGCCTGTTACGCGAATGCAGTAAGCCAAGGTAAGCTGCTAGCTAGCATTAAACTTATCTTATAAAAAACAATCAACCATAATCACTAGTTAACTACACATGGTTGATGATATTACTAGATATTATCTAGCGTGTTCTGCGTTGCATATAATCTGACTGAGCATACAAGCATACAAGTATCTGACTGAGCGGTGGTAGGCAGAAGCAGGCGCATAAACATTCATTAAAACAGCACTTTCGTGCATTTTGCCAGCAGCTCTTCATTTTTTTATTATAAATCGGCCGATTAATCGGTATCGGATTTTTTGGCCCTCCAATAATCGGTATCGGCGTTAAAATCATAGCCGGTCAACCTCTAATACAGCGTATAATTGACAACTAACTAGGCCACCAGAGAGCAACCTCGTCTGCGCATACTGTGCAACGAAGCATTTATTAGTGGTCGTACACAAAAAGAAGGGCTTCCTGTTTAATAACTTTTGCAACATTCTCTTCTAACTGGTGGTCTAGCCTACACTAGTATGTGGACATAAAAAAAAGGTAATTACATTGAAATGTAGCCCATGATATCAAAAGGCACTGGAGCCATTTGTCAGCAATCAACAAACCATGAGCTATTCTATAGATTAAGCAAAACCCCTCTCTCCTCTAGAAAAATAACTATGTCCACATCATAGAGACACAGAGCAGGGTTGGACTGCCTCAGAGAGGGAACCAGTGTTTGCCAGCAGTCACCACCCTGGGCTGGTCTGGCTATCTCAGGCTGCCTGCCCATTCTGCAGAGGCTCAGTGGCTGGCTGATACAAACTGGTCAGTGGTCAGACAGACTCACATTCCCCTGTCCATAGCCAGACAGCTATGGACAGCTCTCCCTCAGTCTCATTCACCCAGCCTGCTCTCTGCCAGGATCCTAGTAAATAACATGGCCACCATCACCGTTGTAATGTAACAAACCAGCCTTGATATATATTCCCTTCTCTGGGACTGGCTGACACACTGTCAGTGTACAGTATGTCTGTGGAGACTGTAGATGAACGCCATTGATGGACGAATGCGCACAGTCATATTTATGCATGCTCCCAGACATTCCAACATTGTTTTGGAACCACCTAAGCTGTGTTTTTGCAAACAATTCCTTGAAGGGAGTGTCTTGTTTTTCCCTTTCGGCGTGCCTGGACAGAATAGGCTAACCCATCGAAGGTGTGCCACATTCACCTCAGTAACCCTGCATGAGCCCTATACTACGAATCAAGTTTCTGGAGTTAGCAAGGCAACTTTGGATAACCGTTACCACGAAAGTTGCTCACCTTTTAGCTAGGTACATTTTATGGCAATGAATCCTTCAGAACTAACCTGCTCCGGGGCAGGCTAACTCAGGGCTAACTCTATTTATCCTGAAATGTGTCTGAGCCACAAGTTGAGGACCAATGAAATAGGATACCCTCTCCCTCGCAAAGATTGCATCATAATCCCCTTAAATTTGAGGACTGATTAAATATTTTATTATATCAAAGTTCTGTGAAAATGTTTTTTTTATGTTAAAATATCGATCACAGCATTTGCTTTACAAACTAAGTTTTTCACGCGATTGTATTTTGAAATTTACAAACTGACAGCTGCAACCAACCAGACATACACTGCGCGTACAAAGCATTATGAACTCTTTCCATGACAGACTGACCAGGTGAAAGGTATTATTATTTATGTCACTTGTTTAATCCACTTCAAATCAGTGTAGATGAAGGGGAGGAGACAGGTTAAAGAAGGATTTTTAAGCCTTGAGACATGGATTGTGTGTGTGTCATTCAGAGGGTGAATAGGCAAGACAAAATATTTAAGTGCCTTTGAACTTGGTATGGGAGTAGATGCCAGGTGCACCCGTTTGAGTGTGTCAAGAACTGCAACGTTGCTGGGTTTTTACCGCTCAACAGTTTCCCGCGTGTGTCAAGAAAGGTGCAACACCCAAAGGACATCCAGCCAACTTGACTGTGGGAAGCATTGGAGTAAACATGGGCCAGCATCCCTGAGGAAAGCTTGACACCTTGTAGAGTCCATACCCTGACGAATTGAGGTTGTTCAGAGGGCAAAACTTAATATTAGGAAGGTGATCCTAATGTATTGTACACTCAGTGTATAATCCATAGATGGCAGTTCCCATTCAAGTTGAGACTGGCAGCCATTGCTAGTGTACCCATGAGTTTAACAGTCAACTTGCCAGGGTTAGAGGTTGCAAAACCCTCCTATTGATTAGGTCTATGGCCACAACGCAACAAGCTGTTCCACAGAAGAAGTAGGGATAGAAGTAGGAAAGTGTTTTTGCATTGCTAAGCACTCCCGAGTGGCGCAGCAGTCTAAGGCACTGCATCTCAGTGCTAGAGGCGTCACTACAGACACCCTGGTTCGAATCCAGGCTGTATCACAACCGACCATGATTGGGAGTCCCATAGGGCGGCGCACAATTGGCCCAGCGTCGTCCAGCTTTGGCCGGTGTAGGCATTGTAAATAAGAATTTGTTCTTAGCTGACTTGCCTAGTTAATTTAAAAATATATATTTTTTAAAGACTGCATTTAACGATAAATAATAAAATAAGACGGCACATCTAAAAGCCTATTTCACACCTTAGCCTGCTGAATTTGCAAGATAACTTTTCTTTGGTTCAAATTTTGGCACCAACTAAAATGTGGCACTGGATTCATGTTTAAGCATTGTCTCAAATAAAAGTCTGGTGTTCGACTAGCCATGTGCGACATACACGCACAGTTACAAGCCTGCTAGAGTTATCAGCAGGCGGACGAGCAATATCCACCGTCGTAGTACGGACGAAGCCTGACCTGGAATGTGAAGTTAACTGAAGCTGGCTAGCTTTCTAAAATCCTAAGTAGATCTAGCTTGCTTCGTAGTATACCACTCTGGAGTACCTTCACACCCTGGAGACGAATCTCACTAAGAGTCATGATCTGACACATTCAATAACGCTTAAATGTCACAATCACTCATACACACTTTCAGCTGTATCAAACATGATGACACACGTCTGCTGTGGTGGATAGAGCTTGGTTAGTTATAGGATTACATCAATTAAAATGGTGGAAAAACATCACCAGGATGTCACCACTAATCATCAACAGTTTCATGAAACATCAGAACATGAAAACCCTCTCACTGTGAGAATTACAGTTGGCTGAAACACATGGCACTGCTTTTGTTTGGGTCCCAGTCGTGCTCTGGGACAGGCTGTGCCCTTTCTCTGTCCTCAGCAGGGCACTTTGGTCAGTTGGCTGCTGCCTCATTAGCATGCTAAAGTGAGCGGTCAGACACAGTGCCGTCAGAAAGTATTCATACCCCTTGACTTATTCCACATCTTGTTGTGGTACAGCCTGAATTCAAAATGTATTAAATCTACCTTTTGTCTCACCCATCTACACACAACACCCCATAATGGAAAAGTGAAAACATGTTGTTGGAAATTGTTGCAAATTTATTGAAAATGAAATATGACTCATTTACATAAGTATTCACACCCGAGTCAATACATTTTAGAATCACCTTTGACAGCGATTACAGCTGTGAGTTTTTCTGTGTAAATCTAAGAGCTTTGCACACCTGGATTTTGTACAATACTAAATATACATTGTACAATTCTTCATGCTCTGTCAAGTTGGTTGTTAATCATTGCTAGACAGTCATTTTTAAGTCTTGCCATAGAGTATTAAAACTAAAATTGCAGTGTAAAATGTTCCTAGGCCAATCAGTAGCATTCAATGTCGTCTTGATAAGCAAGTCCAGTGTATATTTGACCCTGTGTTTTAGGTTATTATCCTGACAAAAGGTGAATTTGTCTCCCAGTGTCTGTTGGAAAGCAGACTGAACCAGGTTACCAGTTAGGATTTTGCCTGTGCTCTATTCCATTTTTTTTTTTTTTTAACTCCCTAGTCCTTGCCGATGACTAGCATACCCATAACATGATGCAACCACCACCATGCTTGAAAATATGAAGAGCGGTACTCAGTGATGTGTTGGATTTGTCCCAAACATAATGCTTTGTATTCAGGACAAAAAGTTAAAAATCCTGATATCTTCACAGATCTTCATTGTAAAGGGTTTAAACACGGTTTCCCATGCTTGTTCAATGAACCATAAACAATTAATGAACATGCACCTGTGGAACGGCCGTTAAGATACTAACAGCTTACAGATGGTAGGCAATTAAGGTCACAGTTATGAAAACTTAGGACACTAAAGAGGCCTTTCTACTGACTCTGAAAAACACCAAAAGAAAGATGCCCAGGGTCCTGCAAGGAGGCATGCAGATGTGGCCAGGGCAATAAATTGCATGTCTGTACTGTGAGACACCTAAGACAGCGCTACAGGGAGACAGGACAGACAGCTGATTGTCCTCGCACAAGTACACCCAAATATCACACCTGCTGGACAGGTATAGGATGGCAACAACAACTGCCCGAGTTACACCAGGAAAGCACAATCCCTCCATCAGTGCAAACACTGTCCGCAATAGGCTGAGTGAGGCTGGACTGAGGGCTTGTAGGCCTGTTGTAAGGCAGGTCCTCACCAGACATCACCAGCAACAAACGTTGCCTATGGGCACAAACACACAGTCACTGGACCAGACAGGACTGGCAAAAAGTGTTCTTCACTCACGAGTCGCGTCTTTGTCTGACCAGGGGTGATGGTCGGATTCGCGTTTATCGTCGAAGAAATGAGCGTTACACCGAGGCCTGTACTCTGGAGCGGATTTGGAGGGTCCATCATGATCTGGGGCAGTGTGTCACAGCATCATCGGACAGAACTTGTTGTCATTGCAGGCCATCTCAAAGCCGTGCGTTACAGGGAAGACATCCTCCTCCATCATGTAGTACCCTTCCTGCAGGCTCATCCTGACATGACAATGCCACTCGTTCTGTGTGTGATTTCCTGCAAGACAGGAATGTTAGTGTTCTGCCATGGCCAGCAAAGAGCCCAGATCTCAATCCCATTGAGCACGTCTGGGACCTGTTGGATCGAAGGGTGAGGGCTAGGGCCATTCCCCCCAGAAATGTCCGGGAACATGCAGGTGCCTTGGTGGAAGAGCGGGGTAACATCTCACAGCAAGAACAGGCAAATCTGGTGCAGTCCATGAGGAGATGCACTGCAGAATTAATACTGACTGGTACTTTTCACACCCCCTTTGTTCAGGGACACATTATTCAATTTCTGTTAGTCACATGTCTGTGGAACTTGTTCACTTTATGTCTCAGTTGTTGAAGCTTGTTATGTTCATACAAATATTTACACATGTTAAGTTTGCTGAAAATAAATGCAATTGACAGTGAGAGGATGTTTCTTTTTTTGCTGAGTTTATGTGTGGGGTACAGAGATGTTAAATCATGTTAAACACTATTATTGCAAACAAAGGTGAGTACATGCAACATATTATGACACTTGTTAAGCACATTTTTACTCCAGAACTTATTTAGGCTTGCCATAACATAGGGGTTAAATACTTATTTGTTTTAGCTTTTCATTTTGTATTAATTTGTAAACATTTCTAAAAACATAATTCCACTTTGACATTAAATGGTGTATTGTGTGTAGGCCAGTGACACAAAATCAAAATGTTATCAATTTTATATATTCAGGCTATAAAAACAAAATGTGGAAAAAGTCAAGGGGTATGAATACTTCTGAAGGCATTGTACAGTATCTTAAATAACCAAACAACACTGTTCCCACTGAGAAATATTATTAGCCTTCCTGCATCCAACTCTCTGGGATGTGTACACTTATGCACTCAGCACATATTTACTGTAAATAGCATTTGATTGGTGTAAGCATGGGCCATAGGGAGTTTCCACCACGTCTTCACATCAGTCATTTCCTTTTAATGGGAAGAGGTCAAGTGCACCATAAGGGTAGAGAATCGGGACACGGTCCCTGTTTGTGCGCAGGATACAAACATTCAAAGGAATGTATAGATCATCCGATCACACCATTTCTCAGCTGATTGGCGATAGTCAGCAAGAGACAAACTTGACGATTCCCTCTGTACCTCTCCATGTTGTTATTGTTCAGAAGCTCCCTTATATAGCCTATTTACTGTAAGTAAATGTAAGTAAATCAAGCTACAGACTGAGGGTGAAACCAGTGTCATTGAGGATACAAAGTGCAAACACATGATGTATGGTAGCATCAACAAAGTCTGAATCCTGGTTCAAATCAAATCTTGACTTTTTCCACTTTTTGTTATGTTACAGCCTTATTCTAAAATTGATTAAATTATATTTTTTCCTCATCAATCTACACACAAAGCAAAAACAGGTTTAGAAATGTATTTAAATGTGTTATTTTGAATACATTTGCAGACCTTATTTAAGTAAGCATTCAGACCCATTGCTACGAGACTCAAAATTGAGCTCCAGTGCATCCTGTTTCCATTGATCATCCTTGAGATGTTTCTACAACTTAGAGTCCACCTGTGGTAAATGCAATTGATTGGATATGATTTGGAAAGGCACACACCTGTCTATATAAGGTCCCACAGCTGACAGTGCATGTCAGAGCAAAAACCAAGCCATGAGGTCGAAGGAATTGTCAGTAGAGCTCCAAGACAGGATTGTGTCGAGGCACAGATCTGGGGAAGGGTACCAAAACATTTCTGCAGCATTGAAGGTTCCCAAGAACACAGTGGTCTCCATCATTCCTAAATGGAAGAAGTTTGGAACCACCAAGACTCATCCTAGAGCTGGCCGTCCAGCCAAACTGAGCAATCGGGGGAGAAGGGAGGCGACCAAGAACCCAATGGTCAATATGACAGAGCTCCATTGGTCCTCTGTGGAGATGGGAGAAACTTCCAGAAGGACAGCTATCTCTGCAGCACTCCACCAAACAGGCCTTTATGGTAGAGTGGCCAGATGGAAGCCACTCCTCAGTAAAAGGCACATGACAGGCTGCTTTGAGTTTGCCAAAAGGCACCTAAAGACTCTCAGACCATGGCCTGAATGCCAAGCGTCACATCTGTAGGAAACCTGGCACCATCCCTACGGTGAAGCATGCTGGTGGCAGTGTAATGCTGTGGGGATGTTTTTCAGCAGCAAGGACTGGGAGACTAGTCAGGATGGAGAGAAAGTTGAACGGAGCAAAGTACAGAGGGATCCTTGATGAAGACCTGCTCCAGAGCACTCAGGACCTCAGGCTGGGGCAAAGGATCACCTTCCAACAGGACAACAACCCTAAGCACACAGCCAAGACAACGCAGGCGTGGCTTCGGGAAAAGTCTCTGAATGTCCTAGAGTGGCTCAGCCAGAGCCCAAACCCGATCAAGCATCTCTGGAGAGACCTGAAAATACCAGTGCAGCGACGCTCCCCATCCAACCTGAGAGCTTGAGAGGATCTGCAGAGAAGAATGGGAGAAACTCCCCAAATACAGGTGTGACAAGTTTGTAACGCTATAGCCAAGAAGACTCTAGGCTGAAATCGCTGCCAAAGGTGCTTCAACAAAGTACTGAGTAAAGGGTCTGAATACTTATGTAAATGTGATAGTTTTTTTGTTATACATTTTCCCAAATTTATAAAAACCTGTTTAATCAATTTTAGAATAAGGCTGTAACGTAACAAAATGTGGAAAAAGTAAAGTAGTCTGAATACTTTCCAAACGCACTGTATAGGATAGTGTTATAGACATTATAAACAGTATATGAATAGAAAATGTGTGTACGGCAGTAGTTATATAGGATGAGCCTATATGTATACAGTACATATGAAGTTGGTAAAACAGTATGTAAACATTCTTAAAATGACCAGTGTTCAATTACTATGTACAGTCGTGGCCAAAAGTTTTGAGAATGACACAAATATTAATTTTCACAAAGTCTGCTGCCTCCGTTTGTATGATGGCAATTTGCATATACTCCAGAATGTTATGAATAGTGATCAGATGAATTGCAATTAATTGCAAAGTCCCTCTTTGCCATGCAAATTAACTTTCCCCAAAAAACATTTGCACTGCATTTCAGCCCTGACACAAAAGAAGCAGCTGACATGTCAGTGATTCTTTCATTAACACAGGTGTGTGTTGACGAGGACAAGGCTGGAGAGTTCAAATAACAGAATGGAAGCTTCAAAAGGAGGGTTGTGCTTGGAATCATTATTCTTCCTCTATCAACCATGGTTACCTGCAAGGAAACACGTGCCGTCATCATTGCTTTGCACAAAAAGGGCTTCACAGGCAAGGACATTGCTGCCAGTAAGATTGCGCCTAGATCAACCATTTATCAGATCATCAAGAAATTCAAGGAGAGCGGTTCAATTGTTGTGAAGGCTTCAGGGCACCCAAGGAAGTCCAGCAAGTGCCAGGACTGTCTCCTAAAGTTGATTCAGCTGCAGGATTGGGGCACCACCAGTACAGAGCTTGCTCAGGAATGGCAGCAGGCAGGTGTGAGTGCATCTGCACGCACAGTGAGGTGAAGACTTTTGGAGGATGGCCTGGTGTCAAGAAGGGCAGCAAAGAAGCCACTTCTCTCCAGGAAAAACATCAGGGACAGACTGATATTCTGCAAAAGGTACGGGGATTGGACCGCTGAGGACTGGGGTAAAGTCATTTTCTCTGCAGAATCCCCTTTCCGATTGTTTGGGGAATTCGGAAAAAAAGCTTGTCCGGAGAAGACAATGTGAGCGCTCCAATCAGTCCTGTGTCATGCCAACAGTAAAGCATCCTGAGACCATTCATGTGTGGGGTTGCTTCTCAGCCAAGAGAGTGGGCTCACTCACAATTTAAGAACAATCGAAGAACACAGCCATGAATAAAGAGTGGTACCAACACATCAGTCCGAGAGCAACATCTCCCAACCATCCAGGAACAGTTTGATGATGAGCAATGCCTTTTCAAGCATGATGGAGCACCTTGCCATAAGGCAAAAATAATAACTAAGTGGCTCGGGGAACAAAACATCAATATTTTGGGTACATGGCCAGGAAACTCCCCAGACCTTAATCCCATTGAGAACTTGTGGTTCTCAAGAGGCGGGTGGACAAACAAAACCCCACAAATTCTGACAAAGTCTAAGCATTGATTATGCAAGAATGGGCTGATATCAGTCAGGATGTGGCCCAGAAGTTAATCGACATCATGCCAGGGCGGATTGCAGAGGTCTTGAAAAAGAAGGGTCAACACTGCAAATATTGACTATTTGCATCAACTTCATGTAATTGTCAATAAAAGCCTTTGACACTTATGAAATGCTTGTAATTATACTTCAGTATTCCATAGTAACATCTAACAAAAATATCTAAAGACACTGAAGCAGCAAACTTTGTGAAAATTAATATTTGTGTCATTCTCAAAACTTTTGGCCACGACTGTACATAGGGCAGCAGTCTTTAAGGTGCAGAGTTGAGTATCGGGTAGTAGCTGGCTAGTAACAGTGACTAAAGTTCAGGGCAGGGTACTGGGCGGAGGCTGGCTAGTACCCAGTACACTTTAGACAGATCAGACAGAGATTGTCCTCCTTGAGGTAGTTAAAAATTCAATTCTCAGGAGGTCCAAGTTTCTTTTGAAGATTTCAATACGCCTGACCAACATGGACAGTTCTTCTGATTGACTCAGAGACCAGACAGTAGCCATCAATTCTCCTTCCATCTGTTGAAAGGATCAGAGCTACCGGACATCCTCCTCACCGATCCAGGATTTGAACATTTATAACTACAGTAAGTTTTATGTTGGAAAGATACCCAGGCTTGGATGTCTCAGACCTCAGTCAGCAGGATATGATCTTCTTTGAGGAGGACCTGTGCTTTATGGTGAAAGGTCAGCCCCCCCCCCCCCCTTCTGTTTAAAATCTAGCCAAAGGAGACAGACAAGAAGTACCAATATGACAGAAAACATTTCTTATAAATCATCTTATTCAGGGAACAGAGAGGCTGAGAGGCATAGAAAGCACAGCATGTCCATATTGAATGATCTTACACAATATTATGAGTCCTTTGAAGCACTACAAAGAACCTACAGCCCATATAGGCCTATGGTCAGACGGTTAAAAAAAAATACTTGGTTCCATTTGATGTGCCATGGGAAATCAATTCTTATTGTGAACATTACAAAAACAATCCCATTGGTTTGCTTCATCTGGAAACCCCATCACTATTTATAGTACAATCACTCACACACCATATCAGAAACTGCCCCACTCACAATAACATTGATAGGTGAGCAAATGCTGTAGTCGTCTGTGAAAACAGCAACCACGGAGTGAGGAGCATTAAGGCAGGCATGGGAGTTTGTTCATTCAAACCGGTAGCCGTCAGGTAGCTATGAACATCACCGCTTTTTAAAATTTGGTCACCTTTTGCATGTCACATTACTGAAGCAACACTGTAGCAATCATTCATGCCGATCACGTATCACTGCAACATGACAAGGCACATTGCTTCAACTCATGGAACCCTTCCAGCCATTTGGAACAACAGTGTCAGTGATGTGGAATGTTGATGACAAACAAGAGACGCTCTTCAAGCTTATTCACAGTGGAATGCCGCCTGGGCTCTTTGTTAGCATGTCGCAAACGAGACATGAATCCATTTAGGCCTTCCCCTGTGGAAAACCATTCTGGCTCATAGTTTCACTCCTGCCCCAACTACGATTTTCAGAGTTCTTACTTGTTACTTCATGGTTAGGGATAAGAGTAGGAGCCGGCTTAGTTTGTACGTGAGGGTCTCATTGTTTCTGAGTGTGGTGATGTAATGTGTACCTCTAAGATGAATGCCTGTTCACACTCTCTCTGCCCTGTTGCCAAACAAGACGATTCAAAGCATAGTATTGTAACACACTCGCCAAATACGGAAGATTATTCAAAGCATACACACAAGCCTCAAAGCAGAAAACATTTCAAAGCTGCTTGCTCGTCACAACCACTCAAAGACTAACATAAGTTAAAAAGAGAGAGAGGAAGAAAAACCCTTTTATGCATTAGGCACACTTTCCAGCTGCCCGTTGGCTATAAAGTACTATCAACACAGTCTGCAAAGCTTCTCCATCTTTGGGGTGTTCGTTTGTGTATGCTGTGTGGGTGCTGACAACCTTCTCTAGGGGAGCAGCGAGGGGAGCTGGGCTCACTGAGGCAGCCCTCTGGAGGGTTTAAGTTAGGAGGAGCTGGGCTAGAGGACCAGAGTTAGGGGGAGCTGGGCTAGAGGACCAGAGTTAGGGGGAGCTGAGGCTCACTGAGGAAGTGGGGTGGGGTGACAGACAGACTGGCTGGCTGCGCCTCTGCCTGAGAATGAATAACACCGGGACACACCATTGTCCAGCCCCAATGAAGCACACAAGCAGAGAATGGGAAGTTGTTCAAACAGCTACACTGGACCATTGTTGAGCCTCACCGGACAGAGGGCTGGGCTCAATGGGTGGGGCAAGGCAGGCAGGGCAGGGCTACAGAGGCCTCTGGGATAGTCCCATCCACTTCATACTAGTCCTACGCAGAAAACTAAATGGTGCCCGGTGCACCGACCGCACATGCTGGTGCTCCTTCTATCTGCCTAATTTTAATGTGGGTTGTACAAAGGGTGTTACCACCCACCAACCTTTATGCAATGTCTGTCTTATGCTATGTCTGTCTCCACCACATGCAAATATGCAAGTCTAGAACACACACAAAGCAAAACACAAACACACACAATAAAGTCTAGCAGAGCATAGAGTACACTGGTAAATCATTCTCCAGAGCAGTTCACAGGCAAAGGCGGAAGCTGAGCGAGCACCGAAAGGAAAACAACTGGCTTGGTTTCACTGAGTGAGTTACCTCATTTATCCTCACCTCACCTGAGCAATGTTTTGACATAGCAACAAAACTGTTCCAAAAACTAAATCATCATAACTAAATTAGGAGGAAAAAACAGTGCCAACCAGAACTGTGCCAAACGCTATATATATATATATATATATATATATATATATATATATATATATATATATCCGGAGGTAGCTCCTGCACACATTTAGTGGAAGAGCTTCAATGTTGCTCTTTTGAAAGGCTTTCCCAATTGCCATAGAGTTAGCTCAAGACCGGCACGTGTTATGAACAACTAGACCTAGCCCAGTTAGAGGTGAATGCTCTACCTCATTTCTCTACCACCCATCTAGCTCATCTGTACTTCTCCTCAGACTGCATCTGCCACCACAGAGGTAGACTAGAGGTCAGTCATTCATTCATCACTTAAGTTCTATTAATATGTTTTAAATACTAATGGTATTAATGACTCTTTACCCATACATCATGGTGTCATTGTGCATGACTGAGTCTGGGACTGGGGCTGCTGTGAGCAGAGATTTAGATGAGTTCGAGGGGGGGTGGGAACATCACAGAGGAACACAAACATCTCTCACAGAACTCCTCCTTGCTCAGTATCGGTTACTTGTAGTGGAAAGAAGTTCTGGTATCACATCTTGGCATAGCTGTGACATTCCCTCACGTTGAGATAGCTCCTACAGTACAGTGTTTATGGTATTCTATCAGTATGACCTCATTGGTTTTAATTTAAGGCTTCTGCTACTCCCACACTTCATGTCAGCGATTCCAGATCTCTCACTAATTGAGCTAAATAAAATCCCCTTGTGGCTGTCTGCTGGATAACAAAATAGACACGCCAGACACGCACACAAAATGTGCATACACACACACCCACACAAGAGAGAGGGGGAGGGTGGGATTCTATACGCTATTAGAGCCCCAGTCAGTCCCCCAGACAGGGGAATGCAGAGAGGTCAGTAGTAGGAACCTGCGATTCAGGGCTGGTGAACCAGGGGGAATGTCAGCCTGGGGGCGCAGCGTAGGCAGCCAGACAGGAACCCATCTAAACGGAATGGTCTGATGATGCCTGGAAGAGACTTGGGCTTCTGCCCGGTGCTCAGCGTGTTAAGTATCGGAGGTATTACTTATTAAAAAGGCTGAGAATCCAGTGCCGCACACAGACACAAAAACACACACAGAGGGGCCTGGTCTGGAATGGATGATTAACAGCACTGTAGTAATCTAAGTGATTGTGAGGCTGACTGAGGCATGTGATTTGTGTCAGCCCTACAAAATACCCGTCATATTTCAGAACGAGAACAATTTAGCACTGAGCTACTAGGCTTGTTGTCATTAGCATGACTTGGGCTTGATCGGAGACCTCTGGGTAGCATGTAGACTATTTTGCGTATGATAGAACATTCAAGCCTATGCATGTCTAACATCACGGACGTCAGTGCATGGAGGCAAACAAGACATCACCCATCTTCTACATCATTACACACAGCAATTAGGGGTGGATTGTGCTCAAGACGGTTCAGCAAACATTGGTTAAATCTTTTATTTTTAATGCCTCACCTGATGATAGGATTAGAGGGGCAAAACTGATGCATGTAAACAAGTTGTAATGTCCTCTAGGCCCTTTTTTAATCAAAATGAAAGTTGATTTGTCACATGCTTCGTGAACAACAGGTGTGGACTAACAGTGAAATGCTTACTTCCACGATAAGAGGGATGCTGAGACTCTCACTTTAAAATCTATGTCAAACAAAAACCAAATGGTAGCAAAGTTAAACCAATAACTACTTTTCATAACCTCCACAGAAAATTTGACAAAAATACATTTACTTGAACAGTGCGGATCTAAAGAACAGACAGAATGACGGATTGTGCCCTCATTCTGCTACCAAACATGCATTTTAAAGTGAAAAATCTGAGTCTCAGCATCACTGTTACTGTGGAATTGCTTGTATGTCCCTCACTGCTACTCTGACCCCAAGGCAAGAGTATAGAATACAAACTACAGACAGTTTCCTAACAACAATATATCATTGAGAGAAACTTGTTTGCTTGTTGATGGTAAAACTTAAAGAGCCGAGACTCTCGGTCTGAACATTAACACGCGTCGCTTGCCGTACAGTTTTGGAAACATAAGGATCTTATCTTTCAAATTGGGGAGAAATACATTTTCAAAAAACAAAAAGGTTCAATAGATACACACCTTTATAGGGTTAGGGTTCCCACACGGCCATATTTCCATGTTATACAGCGCTTGTTTACGGAAAACAGACAGAAGACAGTGAACTACCTGTGCTAATTAGCCATCTGCGTCTCTGAACACCTGTGAGTAAACGGAAGACAGACGCCACAAACATGTCACTGAAAAATGTTGTCACAGCCATATTAAAACTGGTAAAAACAGTGTGGATTAAATGTGTATTTTGCATTTGTGTAATCATTTTGATATGAACTCAAGGTCAAAGGGGCGGCAGGGTAGCCTAGTGGTTAGAGTGTTGGACTAGTAACTGAAAGGTTGCAAGTTCAAATCATCAAGCTGACAAGGTACAAATCTGTCATTCTGCCCCTGAACAGGCAGTTAACCCAGTGTTCCTAGGCTGTCATTGAAAATAAGAATTTGTTCTTAACTGACTTGCATAGTTAAATAAGGGAAAGGGATTTATGTTTCTAGAACCGCACTGCAATTGAGAATCGATTCAAGTTCAGATGGAGTATTTTGCTGTTTTGGCTTCCAGAGCCAATTCGCCCTTTAAACAGAACATGTAAGATCCTTGCACGGAGTAAATTTAGGCTCCTTTGGTCAAATATTGGAATAGGAATGACATATACCATACAGTATATACAAAAGTATGCGGACACCCCTTCAAATTAGTGGATTCGGCTTTTTCAGCCACACCCATTGCTGACAGATGTATAAAAACAAGCACACAGCCATGCAATCTCCATAGACAAACATTGGCAGTAGAATAGCCTTACTGAAGAGCTCAGTGGCTTTCAACATGGCACCATCATAGGATGCCACCTTTCCAAGTCAGTTCATGTCTACCCTGTTAGATCTGCCCAGATCAACTGTAAGTGCTGTTATTGTGAAGAGACAATGTCTATGAGCAGCCTCGAAGTGGAAGGCCACACAAGCTCACAGTACAGGACCGCCGATTGCTGAAGCGCGTAAAAATCATCTGCCTTTGGTTGTAACACTCACTACCGAGTTCCAAACTGCCTTTGGAAACAACGTCAGCACAATAACTGTTTGTCGCGAGCTTCATGAAATGGGTTTCCATGGCCGAGCAGCTGCACACAAGCTTAACATCACCATGTGCGATGCCAAGCTGGAGTGGTGTAAAGCTTGCGTCCATTGGACTCTGGAGCAGTCCATTGGACTCTGGAGCAGTCCATTGGACGCGTTCCCATCTTGCACTCTGACAGACAAATCTGGGTTTGGGGGATGCCAGGAGACCGCTACCTGCCTGAATGTATAGTGCCAACTGTAAAGTTTGGTGGAGGAGGAATAACGGTCCGGGGATGTTTTTCATGGTTTGAGCTAGGCCCCTTAGTTTCAGTGAAGGGAAATCTTAACACTACATCATACAATGACATTCTAGACGATTATGTGCTTCCAACTATGTGGCAACAGTTTGGGGAAGGCCATTTCCCGTTTCAGCATGACAATGCCCCCGTTCAAAGCAAGGTCCATACAAAGCGAGGTCCATATTTTTTTGAGATTGGTGTGGAAGAACTTGACTGGTTTGCATAGAACCCTGACCTCAACCTCATCAAACACCTTTGGGATGAATTGGAACTTCGGCTGTGAGCCAGGCCTAATTGCCCAACTTCATTCATGCTCTTGTGGCTGAACAGAAGCAAGTCCCCGCAGCAATGTTCCAACATCTAATGGAAAGCCTTCCCAGAAGAGTGGAGGCTGTTAAAGCAGCAAAGGGGGGGGGGGGGGGGGGGGGGGGGGCAACTCTATATTAATGCCCATGATTTGGGAATGAGATGTCCTATGAGCATGTGTCCACATACTTTTGGTAATGTAGTGTAGCTTCTAACTGACGTTCAAGGGAAATTACATACATAGGCAAATTACAGTTGGAACAGTAGAGTAATACACGTTGTGAATGCATATATCTAACTTGTTCCCAATCTCGATCATTCATACCATAATCACACTGTAGGCCTAATTGCAAAACAAAAAAACAGGTTTAGGCTACACTGCATTAATAAAATTACAACAGATCAAAGCATTCACTTGTATAGGCCTACTATAGTTGCATTGCATGCGAACACCAGTTCCAGAGATATAACACCGGCTTCTTCGCCACAAGCCCGCATAAATACACGAACTGATACAAAAGACACACGACACTCGAAACCGCGTAAAGACATTCTTCACATACCGAGGTAATCAAATCGCCTTTAACTGTGCAGTTTTGCATCCAAAATGTGGCGGCGGTATACATAGATCTTTCATTTGCAATCGAATTTGCATGTTTTATCCCTTCGTCCCACCCATCTAGCTGATCCTCGGTCATCGGGTCTCATCTGTGTCGATCTGTTGCCGTAAATATGTTAAAAATGTATCTGGAATATATTTGTATGTGGGGGAAAAAAATACACCACCGTCATCGTGCTAGTTATCTAATATCGATTTAGCTTACCTTGTAAACAAATCCATAATTGAAGCAGTTCGATCGGTGCTTTATGGTTGTGTATTCCCCTTTAACACAATAATCATAGGGCTGTTGCAGGTGACATCATCCCTTTTAGCCCGTGTCAGCACAGGCCATTGTGTAAGCACAGAGTCTAAACCCAAGGCTCAAGATCGCGAGGCTTCCGGGAATGCTTGTGAAGCAGACCAAGCAGGATAGGTAGGGGTTTTGGGATTGAGAAGTTAGAGAAGTGAACAATTCTTCTTTAGATGTTAATTTTCTCGAATTTTAAAGGCACAATCTAGATTCGAGCCAATATCTTATCTACTTGGACATGTTATTACTCCAACCTCGTGAAAGTGACAAACTGACACGTTTACATTTTTGTCAAAACAACTTTATATCGAACGAGTGCCTTTGCACATGCGCAGTTCGGTGCAAAACGACCCGTTAGACCGAAGACGTGTTTCTGCGCATAACTTCAGCCAGCTAACGTCACCATGACATCGCCTACAAGCGTGATCTGGTATTTCTAATGGAGAAGCTGTTTCTGCTGTACTGTCTTTGGTACTGTCTTTGGTACTGTCTTGGTGTCAGCGCTCACAGACCAACGATTAATTACAAAGCTCATGTTTTCATGGGAAATGTCGTTCCAGAGGAATGGTGCGCCGCTATCACTTGGTGAAAAAAAGCAGATGTGTAAATGGTTGATTGAGAGCCTAGATTACAAGACAATGTGACAAATCAACATGACATCTTCATCTGACAGGCATATATATGGTATAGAATATAATAGAATTATAGTGTAACGACCCTGGGTTTATAAGCGCGGAAATCGTCCCTGCCCCACGAGCATGCTTTTGCGGCACAGTCGATAGCGCGCCGGACCTCGGGTCGAGGGTTCGAGACCTGCTCCCTGCTGTTTCATTACAATATATTTAAGCAATAAGGCCCGAGGAGGTGTGGTATATGGCCAATATACCATGGCTAAGGGCTGTTCTTAGGTACGACGCAACACGTGTATACCATAAGCCCCAAAGGTGCTTTAATGCTTTAATAAACTGGTTACCAACATACTTAGAGCAGTAAAAATAAATGTTGTGTCATACCCGTGGTATACTTAAGCAATAACGCACGAGGTGGTGTGGTATATGGCCAATATACCACGGCTAAGGGCTGTTCTTAGGCACAATACAACGCGTATATACTATCACTAGCCACTTTAAACAATTACACTTGTATATGTTTACATACCCTACATTACTCATCTCATATGTATATACTGTACTCGATACCATCTACAGCATCTTGCCTATGCCGTTCTGTACCATCACTCATTCATATATTTTTATGTACATATTCTTCATCTCTTTACACTTGTGTGTATAAGGTAGTTGTTGTGAAATTATTAGGTTAGATTACTTGTTGGTTATTACTGCATTGTCGGAACTAGAAGCACAAGCATTTCGCTACACTCGCATTAACATCTGCTAACCGTGTGTATGTGACAAATAAAATTTGAATTGATTTGATTTGCTATTATAAACTGGTTAACAATATACTTAGAGCAGTAAAAATAAATGTTTTGTCGTACCCGTGGTATACTTAAGCAATAAGGCATGATGGGGTGTGGTATATGGCCAATATACCACGGCTAAGGGCTGTTCTTAGGCACAGCCCTTAGCTATGGTATATTGACCATATACCACAAATCCCTGAGGTGCCTTATTGTTATTATAAACTGGTTACCAATGTAATTAGAGCAGTAAAAATAAACGTTTTTTCATGCCCGTGGTATACGGTCTGATATACCACGGCTGTCAGCCAATCAGCATTCAGGACTCGAACCACCCAGTTTATAAAATAAAATAGAATACATCTAGATGTAGCTAGTGGCTACAGTTAATAAAGTGAGGTAATTAAAAGGTGATGTGAAAAGTCTTTGAAAACCTGTTATGCATGGAGAACTATGTCAAAGTTGAGTTTCAAGTTTCGCAGCGCTGATGGGAGCTATTGGGGAAGGGTAACGTGATTTATTTAGCCAAAAACAGGACACAGACAGAATTACAGGGTATTGTAGGAATACTGTTGGAATGAGAACTGTGCGGCAGAATTACAATCATGACAGTAGCTGGTTGTTCATGCGGAGCATTTTAGACCTAAATGTTTTTTTTGCTCCTTTTATGTAAGGATGAGTGGGCTAAATTGAACCACCCTTGTTTATAGGAAGCCATACACAAAATGTATAATTTGACCAAATATTTAGGAAGAGGTCATAATTTCATGGAGCCTGTGAATGATGAAACCACATGGAAAAAGTGGTAAGCAAATTGGGTTATTTCAACAAGTCAAATTCATTTATTGTGTTCAAATCAGATAACATTTTATTTGTCACATGCGCCCGAATACAACAGGTGTAGTAGACCTTACCGTGTATTGCTTACTTACAAGCCCTTAACCAACAATGCTGTTTTAAGAAAAATTTGAGTTATGAAAAATATTTACAAAAAAAAAAAAAAAAAAAGAACAACAATAATATAACAATAACGAGGCTATATACAGGGGGTACCGGTACCGAGTCAATGTACTGGAGTACAGGTTAATCAAGGTAATTGAGGTAATATGTAGGAGGTAGGAGTATAGTGATAATAAACAGTGAGTAGTAGCAGCGTAAAAAAAGGGGGGGGGGGTCAATGCAAATAGTCCGGTCGCCATTTGATTAGCTGTTCAGCAATCTTAAGGCTTGGGGGTAGAAGCTGTTAAGAAGCCTTTTGAACCTTGACTTGACGCTCAAACACCCACAAACCAACAGTGAAACCCAGGCTACCTAAGTATGATTCTCAATCAGAGACAACTAACGACACCTGCCTCTGATTGAGAACCATATTAGGCCGAAACAGAAACCAAACCTAGAAAAACAAACATAGACTGCCCACCCCAACTCACGCCCTGACCATACTAAATAAAGACAAAACAAAGGAAATAAAGGTCAGAACGTGACAATGCCAAATCTTTTCATTCTCCTGAGAGGGAATAGGTGTTTTTGTGCCCTCTTCACGCCTGCCTTGGTGTGTTTGGACCATGATAGTTTGTTGGTGATGTGTACACCAAGGAACTTGAAGCTCTCAACCTGCTCCACTACTACCCTGTCGATGATAATGTGGGCGTGCTCAGCCCTCCTTTTCCTGTTGTCCATGATCATCTCCTTTGTCTTTATCATGTTGAGGGAGAGGTTGTTGTCCTGGCACCACACTTCCAGGTCTCTGACCTCCCTATAAGCTGCCTCGTTGTTGATCAGGCCTGCCATCGTTGTGTCATTGGCAAACTTAATGATGGTGTTGGAGTCGTGCTTGGGCACCCAGTCATGGGTGAACAGAGTACAGGAGGGGACTAAGAACGCAGCCCTGAGGGGCCCCCGTGTTGAAGATTAGCTTGGCAGATGTGTTGTTGCCTACTCTTACCACCTATGGGCGGCCCTTCAGGAAGTCCAGGATCCGGTTGCAGAGGGAGGTCTTCAGTCCCAGGGTCCCTAGGTTAGTGATGAGCTTTGAGGGCACAATGGTTTTGAATGCTTATCTGTTGTCAATTAACAGCATTCTTATATAGGTGTTGCTTTTGTCCATGTGGGAAAGGGCAGTGTTGAGTGCAATAGAGATTGCGTCATCTGTGGATTTGTTGGGGTGGTATGCAAATTGGAATGGGTCTAGGGTTTCTGGGATGATGGTGTTGATGTGAGCCATGACCAGACTTTCAAAGCACTTCATGGCTACAGACTTGAGTACTACGGGGTCGGTAGTCAGGTTACCTTGGTGTTCTTGGGCACGGGGACTATGGTGGTCTGCTTGAAACATGTAAGTATTACAGACTCGTCCAGGGACAGGTTGAAAATGTCAGTGAAGACACTTGCCAGTTGGTCAGCGCATGCTTGGAGTATACGTCCTGGGAATCCGTCTGGCCCTGCGGCCTTGTGAATGTAGACCTGTTTAAAGGTCTTAATCACATCGGCTACGGCGAGCACGATCACACAGCCGTCTGGAACAGCTGATGCTCTCATGCATGCTTCAGTGTTGCTTGCCTCGAAGCACGCATAGAAGTAATTTAGCTCATCTGGTAGGCTTGTGTCACAGGGCAGCTCGCAGCTGGGCTTCCCTTTGTAGTCCGTAATAGTTTAGAAGCCATGTCATGTAGTAGCATTCAATCTTAGTCCTGTATTTACGCTTTGCCTGTTTGATGGTTCGTCTGAGGGCATAGCGGGATTTCTTATACGCGTCCGGGTTAGAGTCCCACTCCTTGAAAGCGGCAGCTCTACCCTTTAACTCTGTGCGGATGTTACCTGTAATCCATGGCTTCTGGTTGGGGTATTACGTACGGTTACTGTGGGGACAACGTCATCGACGCACTTATTGATGAAGCCGGTTACTAATGTGGTAAACTCCTCAATGCCATCGTATGAGTCCCGGAACATGTTCCAGTCTGTGCTCGCAAAATATGCCTGTATCTTAGCATCTGCGTCATCTGACCACTTCCGTATTAAGCTAGTCACACATGTAACATGCTTGTAGAAATTAGGTAAAACGGATTCAAGTTTTCTCTGCTTTAAACTCCCCGGGCCACTAGGAGTGCCGCCTCTGGATGAGCATTTTCTTGTTTGTATTTGATTTTGTTATTGACAAATAGACACATACCGCCTCCCCTTGTCTTACTGGAGGCACATGTTCTATCTTGCTGATGCACGGAAAATCCATCCAGCTGTATGTTATCCATGTCATCGTTCTGCCACGACTCGGTGAAACAGAAGATATTACAGTTTTTAATGTGCTGTTGGTAGGATAGTCTTGAACGAAGTTCATCCAGTTTATTCTCCAATGATTGCACAATGGCCAATAGGACGGATGGTAGAGGCGGGTTTGCTCACTCGCCGACGAATTCTCACAAGGAACCCGGACCTGTGTCCCCTGTATCGGCATCTTCTCTTCATGCGAATGACAGGGATTTGGGCCTGGTCGGATATCTGGAGTAAATTCTTTGCATCCGATTGATTAATGAAAAATCTTTGTCCAGTTCGAGGTGAGTAATCGCTGTTCTGATATCCAGAAGCTCTTTCGGTAATAAGAGACGGTGGCAGAAACATTATGTACAAAATAAGTTTGTTACATATAAACAACCTGAAAAAACACAAAGTAGCAGAATTGGTTAGGAGCCTGTAAAACGGCAGCCATTTCCTCCGGCACCCATCTCCTCCGGCACCATTCTTATGCATTCTTAGCAGTTTCATGATGCTTGTATATAAACCAAAGTAGATCACTTACCCTGTTCCGTGGCTCAATTTACACCATACCCGGTAAACTGTGCCAAGAGGACACTTTTTTGGACAAGCTCCATTTTCAAAACTGTAATGTTTACATGAATTCTGATTGTTTCCAGGGATACACATTATCCTGAAATATACACTACTGGTCAAAAATGTTAGAACACCTACTCATTCAAGGGTTTTTCTTTATTTGTGCTATTTTTTACATTATAGAATAATAGTGAAGACATCAAAACTATGAAATAACACACATGGAATCATGTAGTAACCAAAAAAGTCTTGAACAAAAATATATTTTATATTTTCAAATAGCCACCTGTCACGACGGCGGTCACCGGACGTCTAGCCATCATCAATCTATTTTTCATGTTCCATTTGTTTTGTCTGGTTGTCGCACTCACCTGGTTTTAATTCCCTAATTACATGTTGTATATGTTCCCTCTGTTTCCCCCATGTCCTTGTTGGGAATTGTTTTTTGTAAGTACGTGTGCTTTATGTGACTGGTGCGATACGGGTTTTGTTGGCCATGTGTTTTGTTATTTTTGTATGCCGGTAGTTATGTACATTAAACGGCTCCGGCTATTTACCAAGCTCTGCTCTCCTGCGTTTGACTTCCATGCCACCAGTTACGCACTCCTGACACCACCCTTTACCTTGAATACAGCTTTGCACACGCTTGGCATTCTCTCAACCAGCTTCATGAGGTAGTCACCTGGAATGCATTTCAATTAACAGGTGTGCCTTGTTAAAAGTACATTTGTGGAATTTATTTCCTTCTTAATGCGTTTCAGCCAATCAGTTGTGTTGTGACAAGGTGGGGGGGGGGGGGTAACAGAACATAGCACTATTTGGTAAAAGACCGAGTCCATATAATGGCAAGAACAGCTCAAATAAGCAAAGAGAAACAACAGTCCATCATTACTGTAAGACATGAAAGTCAGTCAATACGGAACATTTCAAGAACTTTTAAAGTTTCTTCAACTGCAGCCGCAAAAACCATCAAGTGCTATGATGAAACTGGCTCTCATGAGGACCGCCACAGGAATGGAAGACACAAAGTTATCTCTGCTGCAAAGTATAAGTTCATTAGAGCCTCAGAAATTGCAGCCCAAATAAATGCTTCACAGTTCAAGTAACAGACACATCTCAACATCAACTGTTCAGAGAAGACTGTGTGAATCAGGTCAAATTGCTACAAAGAAACCACTACTAAAGGACACCAATAAGAGGAAGAGACTTGTTTGGGCCAAGAAACACGATCAATGGACAATCGACCTGTGGAAATGTGTCCTTTGGTCTGGAGTCCAAATTGGAGATTTTTGATTCCAATCACTGTGTCTGTGAGACGTGGTGTGGGTGAACGGATGATCTCCGCATGTGTATTTCCCACCGTAAAGCATGGAGGAGGAGGTGTGATGGTGTGGGGGTGCTTTGCTGCTGACAATGTCTGTGATTTATTTAGAATTCAAGGCACACTTAATCAGCATGTCTACCACAGCATTCTGCAGAGATACGCCATTCCATCTGGTTTGCACTTAGTGGGACTGTCATTTGTTTTTCAACAGGACAATGACCCAACACACCTCCAGGCTGTGTAAGGGCTATTATATCCAAAAAGGAGAGTGATGGAGTGCTGCATCAGATGACCTGGCTTCCACAATCCCCCAACCTCAACCAAATTGAGATGGTTTGGGATTGAGATGGTCGGACCGCAGAGTGAAGGAAAAGCAGCCAAGTGCTCAGCATATGTGGGAACTCCTTCAAGACTGTAGGAAAAGCATTCAAGGTGAAGCTGGTTGCGAGAATGCCAAGCGTGTGCAAAGCTGTCATCAAGGCAAAGGGTGGCTGTTTGAAGAATCTCAAATATAAAATATATTTTGATTTGTTAAAAAAATATTTTTGGTTACTACATGATTCCAAATGTGTTAATTCGTAGTTTTGATGTCTTCACTATTATTCCACAATGTAGAAAATAGTAAAAATAAAGAAAAACCCTTGAATGAGTGGGTGTTCTGTAGCGTATGTAGATATATATTTTTATATATAAAGAATAGATATTTCCCTTGATGGAGTGATGATGAATGTAAAAATGGCTCAACTGCAAGTGTTGGTTCAGGAGTTGTTGTTTTTTTTTTGGGGGGGGGGGGGGGGGGGGTCGAGGTTCTGTTCTGCTCACCCTTCCAAGAGCCAGAGCCAGTGAAGGGAGGGAGGCATGCAGGCATAAAGCATAGGGTGACGTCAGGGGCTGGTTGGTCTGCTTTATGTACGAAGGGCAGCACTTCCAAAAGTTGGCCTGGGAGTATTGCGTAAAAATATTTAAATTGTCCGGGCCTGCTTATTGTACCCTGCTCAGGGGCTAATAGAGGCATGTAGCTGTAGTGTACAGTCAGTACTGAACAGTAAAACTGCTCCAGGGATAAGCACCCTGTACAGACTGACTGGTCTTTGTTGTCAGGCAGGGCAGGCACGACTGTAGAGTTCAAACTAAGGTTCCTGTCTCTGTTCTCTACTTATTCCTGGATTTCTTTATTTTTTTCTCTTTCTGTTCTCTTCACAGGTCTGTTCTGTTCTCTCTCTGACGTAGCTGTACTGTAACTCAACCAGAGTCATTTGTGATGATTCGGTCACTTTCATTTGCCTCACCTAAAGGTCAAAGATATAGACTTCTTGACTTCATAGTGATCTTTTGATTAAATTCCTGATACCAATACATTTGTTAGGGAGGACTGCCCACCTCTGTTAAGCAAAGACAACCAGACAAGGCCTCTACAACTTCACTGTGGAAATGTGAGAGCTAGGAGCTCTTCATAAGGCAGATAGAACATACAGCAAGTGAAACAAATGTTTATTTTACAAAGTTTTGATTTCCAGCACTTGATTTATAGTTTTAAACAAAAGGAAAAACCCATCAAGCCTTGCCTACACACTTACATCTAAACATCAAAGGTTGTGATTGATGGAGGATTAATGATTGGTTCAGTACCCGCCCCATCAGTGGCTCTGAGCTTGGCGCTCCTACCTGCACACAAAGAACATGATGGATAATATGTCATGCTTTGTTTAAAAATGACTGGGATGAATAAAGTTGGGACTGCAACACTATTTCCATAAACTAGTATTATAGACCTAGCGAACAGAACAAAGAAACATTCTTTAGCAGACAGGCAAACTATGCAGCTCTTTGCTCCCGCTCTTAAATCTTTCATATCTCAAACATACATGTATTTCATCCACACTAAACATTACTAACACATTTGTGTATTTTCACTTAAAGGGCTACACGTGTGATAGTTTTCAATGAAAACTGCTTACAGCGTTACTTCCTTTAACTACATTACAGTAAAGAAAGAAGTTAGTATGCCAATGTCTATACCTAATATTGTACCAGCCTGTATTTTCCTTGTCTGGAAGGCATCATCATTGATAGCTGAGGCTGCTTCTCAAGTGGCACCTTATTCTTTACATAGTGCACTACTTTTGGCCATAAAAATAATACACTATATAGGGAATAGGGTGTAATTTGGGATACAACCTCAGCGAATATGAGGGAAGATGTCGTCTTAAGGGAGGTGGGGAATCAATCCTCTAATGTATCTGATCTGGTCTCAGATTATCCTTTAAGACTCCATCCCCTGGGGGAGGGATAATAGACTATGAAAATAGTCATTAAAAAGCATTTCAAAGAAATTAAAGCTTAATCACATCTTCATAGTGGATCTCAATGACTGTCATTTACAACATATCAGTGTCCAAAAAGAGGAAAAGCACAGTTTTACTATAATCTTGAATTGTTATAGTCATGCTGGGAAATCATACTTACATTTGTAAATCAACTCTCTTCCTGGAAAGGCCTGGTAGAACTGTGACTGACCTAGTGCCTTGGTGAACTGCTTCATAGGTGTGAGGTAAACCTGTCACATTCAATAAACTCACATAAGCAATGGTGCTATTCCATTCTGTGGTGCTTCTTATGACCCTGTAGCTTGGGAGATGGTGTCTAACTCACATACATTGTGTCCCACAGTTGTGTCAAGTTGTCTGGATGCCCTTTGGGTGGTGGACCATTCTTGGTACACACGAGAAACTGTTGAGCGTGAAAAACCCAGTAGCTTTGCAGTTTTTGACACACTCAAACCAGTGCGCCTGGCACCTACTACCATACCCAGTTCAAAGGCACTGAAATATTTTGTCTTGCCCATTCACCCTCTGTATGGCACACACACAATCTATGTCTCAATTGTCTCAAGGCTTAAAAATCCTTCTTTAACCTGTCTCTGCTTTTTCATTACTATTTTAGATTATTATATGATAGATTTTATGAGGCTTCTACTGATATCTGTTAAACATAGCCACGTTGGGTTAAGACTGTCTCATCAACCATGTCAGCTTAAACAAAATAGTAGCCTAAATGTATATCAAATAAATAATGGAATACCAGAAAATACATGCTTGTAGCCGATAGAAACAGAATGATGTCAGAAGTTAAGCAACGGTTGTCTTCTTAATATAGCCTACCAAGTCCACTGGTCTTTTGGTTGGAATTCTCAACAAGGAGTACCACCTGCTGGTAACAAATAGTAACTGCATTTGAAAAAAGCATTAAATGTACAGATAATAACCACTACTGAATTGTATATCAGATTTTATTCTATGAGACATAAAAGGTTGTCAGAGATTTTCCAAATGTGACACTGATTGCAAAGCAGGGAAATTAGAGGCAGCATTAGTCAACATTGTGAAAATGTATACAACAGGGTGAGAAGCTGCAATAAAAAACAAATTACAAATCGGTCCTCATAATCTTTCATTAAAACAGTCTGGAGCCATGACCTGCTGGTGGAAATCCAATAGCCTCGTCCATACTGTATGTGCTGTAGCCAAATATGTTATTGTTTGATCAACTATGGAACAAGGCTATAGGCCCTGGTCAAAAGTATTGAACTATATAGAGAATAGGGTGACATTTGAGACTCAGCCTAGGAGCTCCATGTTCTGTGTTCATCTGTTGAGGACCTTCCTGAGATGTTCCAGCTGTGCCTGGTTGATGCTGCTCCCTCCACAGACAATCATAACTAGGGGTCCTGCTAGGGGAACAGGCAGCCGGCCCTCACCCTGCAGTCTCTGGATGACACCACAGTACACAGCCGCTAACGCAGCCCCACAGGCCAGCTCCACCAGCACACGCTCCTCGTCTGGACGGACACACACACACACACACACACACACACACAGTTTTAGTCGTAGTTGTAACAGTAGCTGCGTTTCTTTTAGGATATAACTTCACATCAAATAAAGCAGAGTAATGTATGGAGATGTATTGAACATTTAAAACAATTCTAGAATGCGCCATCTGACAACAGCGGTGTCTGGTATAACCTCACCCAGGAAGGTCTCCACTGCTTGCAAGGCCTGCTGGTCAGTGACCAGCTCTGATATGATTTTCATGTTGCCCTCCTTAATGTACTCAAAGGCCTGGCTGCACACCGTCTTCGAACCCAGACACTTGGCCTCACTGGCAATGCAACCATCATGCCAGATCATTACAATGGAATAGAGCAGAAAAGATTTGAATATAACATAAAGCTAAATGAATATCTCAGTGTTATCTCTGTTCTCTTCTCACCTAGTGATGTCAGGGAGGGTGACTATCTTGCCAGCCTTTACTGCTGCGTTAAAACAGTCTGCTCCCTCAGTCTCCATGCAGATGATGGGCACACTGGCCCAGCCCACTTCCTTCATGCCCTCCACCACCCCACAGAGCAGCCCTCCTCCCCCCACAGATAAAACTACAGCCCCAGGCTTGGATGAAAGAGAGGCCTTGATCTCTCTCACAATACTGGCATGGCCTTGCCTGGGGGAGAATCAAATCAAATCATATTTAAAGTGTAATTTCCAAACAAATGTGTCACCATACACTTTACACAAAATAGAAAGGGGGAAAAAAATGAGACAAACAAGAAGAAAAGGGGTGGGGAAACTGTCCATTCAAAAGAAAAGGCAACAGCAACTCCTAATAGG
The DNA here is from genome assembly GCF_057628025.1 of Oncorhynchus mykiss. Taxonomy (NCBI): domain Eukaryota; kingdom Metazoa; phylum Chordata; class Actinopteri; order Salmoniformes; family Salmonidae; genus Oncorhynchus; species Oncorhynchus mykiss. Next base: position 43,205,330 of record NC_143040.1, on the reverse strand, counting down.
AGAAGAATGGTGTTAATTTCACAGAATCTGAACCATTATTTGTGATCGGTCATTCTAGTCGGTCATTCTAGAAGTCATGCCCCTTACAGGCTCATTTAAGGTTGGTGTGACTGGAGTATCTTCTCACCAGAGCAGAGGATGGTCAAAGGGTGGGACATAGGTCAGGCCATCAGTCTGGGTCAGACGCAGGGCTTCATCATTGGCATCATCCCACACCTGAACAGGAAAAATGAGACAGACAAATGGCAACAAACACCTGGGGGAACAGAGTAGCCTACAAAGTCCACAAGTAAAGCAGTCTTTGGTTATAAGGCTGGAAAAAACTAGAGAGGAGAGGTGGTCACTAATTGGCGGGATTACCTTGCCGACTACTCTGACCGTGGCTCCCTGGTCCTTTAGCTTCTCCCTAATCAGCTCAGGAGAGGATGAAGGCACAATGATAGTTGCTGGAATGTTTAGTTTGCGTGCCACATAGGCTGTGGCCATCCCAGCGTTGCCACCTGAACACAACATAAAGATATTGTCATATTGGGGAATGTTTGGATCACTTGGAAATATTATTATATAAATTGTCTACTACCTGAAGAGCAAACAACTCCTTTGGACTCTGGTCCTGCAATCTAGAAATGTAAAAAAGTATAATGCTATTGATCAGATGTGTATTTTTTTTTTATTTAAAAACTGGGAAAGTGTTATTTATATATTGAAACGTTGCTCTGTTCTTATCATCATGAACTCAAGGAAGCATTAATAAATCAAAATGTATCTGGTCAACACTAGGAGGTGTTATCGCACAAGTGTTTGAGCAGTACTAAATAAACCTGAAACAAACTCTTTATAATAATGGCGGATATTTTCCATGATGAGCAGAATTTCAAAGGTTTGTGCGTGTGAGGTTGTTTGTTTCCAGTATGTAGGCTGATAACTTGCGTAAAACAATAGGCTAATCTTTGAAACGTTACTAAATCTCTATTTTACGTATGGTTGTCATTAGATGTTATGTAAATTGGATTTACGATAATTTTACTTCAACCCTTTGAACATGCCTACCTTTTGACACAGGTGTCCGATACCACGGATTTTGAATGAACCGGATGGTTGGGAACTTTCCATTTTTAAATACACTTCGGTCCCCGTCCGTTTTGACATGTCTATGCTCTCCAAAAACGGGCTATTTATGTGAAAGGCTTTTGGGCTTGCCATGAGGGCTCAGGATAACAACGTTGGAAGTATTCGATGTCCCCTTGAATGTGCAAATCCAGGTTTTCTTTTCTCGCCAATGTGCCCAATCCACAGAGAGACGCAATGTACCGCTGTCAACTAAAATTGCAATTCCGTTACAGATGACAAGACAATAATAGGCAAGAAGTAGGCTACTGTAGAACAATATTCCGTTTGTAGTCGTAGGCGGTGCAACTTTGTGACAAGATAGCTTGCTGCGACAATCAGTACATGATTTATCCCTGACCTTTGCATAAACTGCCATATCTATCCGTTAATGTTTAGCTTTCAAAGGATGGTGGGATAGATCATACATTAATCGACACGCCCCCTGTTATTAACTCTTGTTTGGTAGACTGTATGAAAACTGCAGCCAATGTAAGCAAGCATTGTGCATAGCATAATGAGACGTTATTACTATAACAACATACAACATTCTATGTGACATTTTTTTTTTACTCCCATTCAAGGGAAACAATTATTTATTGTGTACATTTACATTTTTTGCAGCATATTGATTGGTGTTTGTTTTGTATGTCACATAACCCATCCATACAGTAGACTGTAATACACAACCAGTATATCAAGCCAGCGTCGGTCAACAGGTAGGCTATACTCAGTGATGAAATGGTGTATCAATTTGCATGATGGCTATTAAATAGACAACAACCAACCTGAAACAAAAATAGGGAAAATAGCACAATGTAGAAACTTCTGCCTAAATTGAACTCAATATGAATACAAACGCCAAAGAGAGATCCTAACTATAGACCTCCTGTTTGGGTGATAAAGCATTTATATACTGTAGGCCTATGCGTGTTTGATGAGCTTAGTTTCAATTCACACTCATCGTTAGCTTCATAGTTATTATATCTGTATAAGAAAATACTGCACCTCTCACTTTCCTATCCCAGCACTACCTCTTCCCCTCCTTCCTTCAGAACAAACACATTTTGGTTCGCAAAAATAAAACCAATATTGTATGACTGTTTTAAACATTCCACATCTCTTTCAGTAGCTTTAACCAGCCTTCAGAGTCGTTCAATAACACCTGCTGTCACATTTCATCCAGTCCATTTCTCTTCTCGTAAAAACATTACCTTATCTCTCGCTTTCTTTCCTCCACTGAAACCCTGGAGATTTGCCTTGCAGGGGAACTGTCCATCTTCATCTAACAGCACTTAGTTCAAACCCACATTCACTAACCCATGACTGCCTCTGTCCTGTCCTCTGCTCCCTTCTCTGAGATTATCACATTCAAGTCCTTACTCGACTGACACACAGGAGAAAAACACTGAGTGAGAGAGGGAAATGGGAAGCCCAGTCCCAGAGTATTCTCTGAATGAGGGGTGGTGGCAAAAAAATAAGTACAAATGTTGCTTCATTGCTTCATGAACCAATGAGAAAAAGTCAGCTTAGTCAGAGAGAAAAGCGAAACCTTAAATGCAGACAGGGATCTATGGATGGTGTGTGCTGGCTCTTCTTCCTACTTGGTAAGTGACCACCAATATCGAGCCTGTCTGTCCGTCCGTCCGTCCGTCTGTCTGTCTGTCTCTGTCTGTCTGTCCAGATATAGGCCACTCTGTCCATGCCCTGGCCCTTGTCCTTTGTTCTGGGGTGGCACAGACTGACACAGAGAGAGGGCACTGTCCAGGCGCTGCCACTGTCTGCAAGTCTAGTCAGCTCCAGCTCTGAGCCCAGTCCCAGCACAACAACGTGCACTATCTTCTCAGCAACGTGCGTCATCTTCTCTATGCCAGAGAACGTTGTCTAGGCTTGATCCTTGGATACAACTGTAAGAAGAAGAAGAAAACGTTATTGTTCATATTAAGGAATATTCAGCTTATAGGATTTATTACCAAATATTTTGAGATGCCACTTCTGTCATTGGGTTAAAGCTCCTAATAAATTTCAACTAACATTTAATTAACATGTAATTTCAAACAAGATTGGGGATATCTTATACATAGTATATAAGCATAAATACACCACATTAATCACATAATTAAAGGATCTCTATGATATTAACATCCTGGTGATTCATATTAACATCCTGGTTATTCATATTAACATCCTGGGGATTCATATTAACATCTTGGGGATTCATATTAACATCCTGGTGATTTAGACCATAGTTGTATCCATCATGGTGGCTGGCCTTACCCCTAGCAGGTTGCGTGGCACGTATCCCTCCTTGTCATGTAGTCTGGCCCACCACCATTCTGTCTCAGCGTCGTCCCTGCGGCTCAGAGTGGTAATGGCGTCTCCCTCGTGGAAAGACAGCTCGTCTGAGCTCTGGGCCTCGTAGTCCCACAGCCCGTACACTGACCCTTTATTCATCACACCCAGCTTCTCCTGCACCCCTGGGGGGCGGATAGAGGGGAAGAGGGTCACTTCACAGTTCACATAGAAAAACTATTGAACCTTCCTGACACAAAACCATGGCCCTGTCTAGAAAACCCTGGCCAAACAATAACGTTGGAACTTCACCTAGCCTTCAGATAGGTTAGGTGGAGCTTTCACCATATTGCTTATACCTATCCAATTTGACATATCCTAGCACAAGTTCCTAGTGTGTAGGGTGTAGGGGCTATGGGTTGTTTTTGTTCAGGAGCCATATGTCTCTCTATAGAACACCACTCACCGTAGAGGAACTGGGAACACTGTGTGTATCCATCCTCCATCTCCTCACACTTATCAGCCGCTGTCTCCACGTCACTTATGGTGGTGGCAAAGATGGCCGCCCCTGACTCCACCAGCATCTTACAGAGATGTACACTGTTACAGGAGGCGGCACAGTGTAGTGGGGTCCTGGATATATGACGGACACAAAAGGAGAGACGTTCATGGAGACATTGTGTAGTCTTGACCATTTTAAATACAGGTGAGCAAAGCTAAGGTGAAAGAAATAGAAAATATCAAGTGAAAGAGGAAGGTAAAGAGAAATGGTCACAGCAGGGTTTAAAAAGTGTATGTCCTCACCATCCATCGCTGTCAGCAGCGTTGACGTTGACCCCAAAGTCGAGCAGGAACTTGACGATGTGGTGATGTCCAGCACATACGGCGTTGTGCAGGGGGGTGATGCCCTCGTCATTGGCTGTGCTGGGATTCTCAACCTGCATGGTGAAAGGGTCAATCAATCACATTTATTTCAATTAAATTCAATTAAATAATTAAATAATCATGATAAAGACTTTTTTTTTACATCAACAGTTGTCACAAAAGCTGTTAAAATGTTTAAAGGTAGATGATTTAGATGTCAGTTTGAAATCCCTCACATGCTGACAGTCTATGGTATGTAAAATGAGAAGACTCAACACAGTTCATTTATCTTCTGGGATAATAGTTTGAATTGAAGAGCGTATGATTACCTCATAGATGATCCTTTGCACCAGGTCAAATTCTCCCTCCAGAGAGGCGTCCAGTAGCAGGGCCAGGGGGTTGAACTTGACCCGCAGCCCGTGGCCTGTCCGCTCTGACTCAGGCTTCTTCAGGTTAGTCCTCTTGATCTGCTGAGACAGAGAATGACTAAGGCAGAGAATGTTTCCTGTGAAGAAAGTGAAGTCTGCAACTCTGATGGCAACTCTAACATAAGTCAAGGAGTTTTTGCTTACCGTGTGACCTGACCAGGAGAAACTCTGGACCCTATGAATTATGACTTACAAAAAGGAAGCATATTGTTACACTGTGGAGCTGTAGCTCCGCGGGCTTACCTTAGGCAGTGCCGGGGGTGTGACAGTCCGAGGAGAGGTGTCTTTCTGCTGGGGGGACGAGGCCTCAGGGATGGGCCTTGGAGTGGAGGTGGTGCTGGTGGTGGTAGGACCAGGCTGGTTGTTGTTGTTGTTGTCTTCCTTGCTGGGCTGGGGGGTGGGCAAGCAGGGAATGGCCTCACTGGGTGGGGGGGTCCTCTGCTGCTGATTTTCATTGGAGTCAGAGGAAGGGGACAGGCGATGGTCTGAATTGGGACCCTCTGCTGCAGTGACCACAAGGGAGGCGGTCTCCATCAGGTTCCCATTAGCAGTGTTGATGTTGTCCATGTCAGGACATCCCAGGACACCACCCATGAAGACAGGCTGGTAGAACGGAGTGTTGTTGCTGCCCTCCATGCCTCCGGCCAGGGTGTTGAAGCGCTGGTACAGGAGCTTCTGGATGTTGGGTCCGGTGGGGCCCTCTGGCTCTGTGATGGAGCTGCGTTTCTTCAGCGGGCGCGGCGCGTTGGTCAACCGCCGGCGCAGGACCTCCAGGTCGGCATCGCTCTGGTAACGCAGCGGGGAGTGGGCCACGGGGGTCAGCTTGGTGGGGCTCAGGGGCCGCGGGATGTTCTCCACACTGGGAGGGGGTAGGAGTCTACCCTCTGTGGTGTCCCCTTCCCTGTCCACCATGTCCTCTCCACCCCCCAGGCCTCCTCCTGGGGACAGTGCCCCGTGTTGGAAGGGCACAGGGGAGGGAGAGGTGCTGGAGGGAAGCACTGGTTTCCCATACACTACAAACAAAAGGAGATAAAGACATTATTATAGGACCATACCGGTTGAGGCCCAACAGGAAAGTCAAGCGTTATCTGGATTGAAATGGGACTATTATATTGGTCCTACTGTGCCAGACAAGCTCAATCAAGTGCAGATGCATTATTTGAAGGAAATCATATACTATTAGAACCCAGGTCTGACTGACTCTTTACAAAATATAATGTTAATCTATTGAGGGGTTTACCTGCTTTGACAGCAGATCTGCCTCCTAGTGTGTAGCTCTTGGCTGTAGGCTGCTGCAGGTACATGTGGTAGATGGAGGAGGAGTTCATGGTGGCTGGGCCCTTCCTGGGGGACTGAGGCCTGGAGGAGGACCTGTCTGGGACGTAGGGCCTCACAGCCACAGCCAGCGGGGGGTCAGGCCTCTCTCCCTGGCCCGGCTGGGGTGTGGGGCTGGGGGGGACAGAGATACGCTGCTGGATCTGCTGGGAGGAGGAACCAGGAGGTGCAGGGGTTGGGGCTGAGCGCTGCCAGGCTAAGGTGGCAGGGGCAGACCTGGGCAGGGAGCTGGTAGAGCAGACTATAGACGGGTGACCAGTAGGTGCAGGGTAAGTGCCATAGATGGGTGGTGGTTTGGACACGGATCCTCCTGGTAGCTTACTGGAGTCAAGGCTCTGTGGAAGGAAATAGAGTGAACCAGTGAGATAGACGTCCATGTAGGACAGTAGTCCAAGGAATGTGTGAAAGAGCAAAAAGTGAATGTTTGCGTCTCAATAGTCTAAAGTGGATTCTCTACTTGTGTCCTCTCCTTCGTCCTTATTGATCTGAAAAAACAGGGTCTGTGAAAGCAAAATGGTGGAGAATGCCTACTAGGAATTTGCTTTTCTTGGTTAGTTACAGAATAACAGTGCAGGTGAAGGAGAGGAGATGATGACAGGAAGCTACTTTAGACTATTGAGAGGTACTCAATGACCGTAGTAGTGGGAGGTGAAGTAGGGATCTCACCTGGTCTGGGCTGGTTTTCCTCCAATCTGAAGGTTGGCGTGAGGAGACACTTTTACTCAGGGTGGGCCACACTGCATCATTGGCTACAGGAGGGGTAGAGAAGAGAGGGATTGAGTGAGAAAGGCAAGAGGTAAAAGAGGGGGTGAAAGACCGCAGGACCCGGTAGTCTGTGTATCAGTATAAAGGTTGGGGAAGATGGGCTGTGGTATTCTAGTTGTCTTGAGAAGTGATCGATAGAATGTTGACGTAGTCTAAATGAGCAACTGAAAGTACAGTTACACACACACAACACTGTATTTGAAGAACTAGTACCTGAGGCTAATACGTTTCCATTTCTAGATCACGTTGCTCTCTTTGCCTTGTGTCTCATACTAATCTCGGTTAACCCAGAACTAAAGTCTTGCGTAGTTGGTCAGATGCTCGATTAAGTTCTGGGTCCATATGTGTTAAGAGAAGAGGATAGGAACCGGAACGAAGAGCTCCACCCTCTCTCTTTGCAAGTTAGAGTCCAAATGTTGCCTCCCCTTCCAAAATTTGAAAAATGCTAACACCTGCGAAATCACAATTTGCCCACAGCACCGGGAACTTATGCTGCTCGTTATCCCGCGCATCCCATTGTATCATGACAGATCTCCAGTACCGTTTATGTAGTCTGTCCACTAGAGATTAGTCTCATACAGACTGGCACAGTACAGGAACAGGGTGACCTCCATACCTATATTGCAGGACAGACTGACCTGAGGGACACAGTGTCAGTTCTAATAACAAGGAGTATGTGCTGTGTGTATTTTAGTCCCCGTTTCTGATCCGGTTTAGATCAGGTTAAAGGGATTAGAGAATGTCTATCACTCCAAGAGGATCTCTCTCTCACTCCCTCTCCCTCTCTTCTCTCGCTCAGCTCTCCTGGAGACATAGTCTGTCTGGAGGTAAACTATTCCCTGCATCCTGTCTGTCTGCCTGCCAGGCTTCCTATTAAACCTGTTGCAGTGTCTGTGCCAGCAAAGCCACTGCTACTCTCCCTTTCAAACATTACAACTGCCCGGTCCTATTAAAAGGTGAGCACTAGAGGCGCTACATCATCTAAGGCTGAGCCTGAAATGGCAAGCTATTCCCTATATAGAGCACTAGTTTTGACCAGGGCCCACATAGAGCTCTGGTCAAACAAAGTGGACAATATAGGGAATAGGGTGCCATTTCTGACGCAGCACAAGTCCATCAGAGAGGACACATCATTCCTCTCTCTACATGAGTCCCGTTTGAATTGTACATTCATAGAGGTGGACAACTATGCATCAGTAACCCCTTCTCGAACGTCATAGATCTATTTTTGTCCATACAAATAAACCACGTAGCTTATCCATTTCCCATTATTCAATCGAGGTCATTTAGACTGACCGTGGTATTTTTGGCTACATATATTCACACGATAACATTCAATTCCAATATAAATAAATTGATTTTCTAGGCCGAGAAATGAATGGGACCTCATAGTAGGCCTACAGAAGATGAACACAATAGTTACATAATGATTCAACCTGTAGCTACATATTTTATGTAAGGAGGGAAGGCAAGGCTGTGGCATTAGTTTTAGGTAGATGTTATAACTATATACATGCATGTACACTACCGGTCAAAAGTTTTAGAACACCTACTCTTCAAGGGTTTTTCTTTATTTTTTACTATTTTCTACATTGTAGAATAATAGTGAAGACATCAAAACGATGAAATAACACATATGGAATCAGGTAGTAACCCAAAAAGTGTTAAACAAATCTAAATATATTTTATATTTGAGATTCTTCAAATAGCCACCCTTTGCCTTGATGACAGCTTTGCACACACTTGGCATTCTCTCAACCAGCTTCATGAGGTAGTCACCTGGAATGCATTTCAATTAACAGGCGTTCCTTGTTAAAAGTACATTTGTGGAATTTTTTTCCTTCTTAATGCGTTTGAGCCAGTCAGTTGTGTTGTGACAAGGTAGGGGTGGTATACAGAAGATAGCCCTATTTGGTAAACGTCCAGGCCATATTATGGCAAGAACAGCTCAAATAAGCAAAGAGTAACAACAGTCCATCATTACTTTAAGACATGAAGGTCAGTCAATACGGAACATTTCAAGAACTTTTAAAGTTTCTTCAACTGCAGTCGCAAAAACCATCCAGCGCTATGATGAAACTGGCTCTCATGAGGTCCGCCGCAGGAAAGGAAGACCCAGAGTTACCTCTGCTGCAGAGGATAAGTTCATTAGAGATACCAGCCTCAGAAATTGCAGCCCAAATAAATGCTTCACAGAGTTCAAGTAACCGGCAACTGTTCAGAGGAGACTGTGTGAATCAGGCCTTCGTGGTCGAATTGCTGCAAAGAAACTACTACTAAAGGACACCAATAATAAGAAGAGACTTGCTTGGGCCAATGGAAACTTGTCCTTTGGTCTGGAGTCCAAATTGGAGATTTTTTGGAGTCTCACAAAGACCGTCGTGTCTTTGTGAGACACGGTGTGGGATGACCTCCGCATGAGTTTACAACCGTAAAGTATGGAGGAGGAGGTGTTATGGTGTGGGGGTGCTTTGCTGGTGACACTGTCCGTGATTTATTTAGAACTCAAGGCTCACTTAACCAGCATGGCTACCACAGCATTCTGAACACGCCATTCCATCTGGTTTGGGCTTAGTGAGATCATTTATTTTTCAACAGGACAATGACCCAACACACCTCCAGGCTGTGTAAGGGCTATTTTACCAAGAAGGAGAGTGATGGAGTGCTGCATCAGATGACCTGGCCTCCGCAATCCCCCAACCTCAGCCAAATTGATATTGTTTGGGATGAGTCGGACTGCAGAGGGAAGGAAAAGCAACCAACAAGTGCTCAGCATATGTGGGAACTCCTTCGGGACTGTTGGAAAAGCATTCCAGTTGAAGCGGGTTGAGAAAATGCCAAGAGTGTGCAAAGCTGTCATCAAGGCAAAGGGTGGCTATTTGAATATAAAATATATTTGTTTAACACTTTTTTTGTTTACTACATGATTCCACATGTATTATTTCATAGTTTTGATGTCTTCACTATTATTCTACAATCTAGAAAATAGTCAAAATAAAGAAAAACCCTTGAATGAGTAGGTGTTCTAAAACTTTTGACCGGTAGTGTACATAACTATCAGAATTCATGTTTAAGCACTGTTGTTGATATTGAGTTATGCTACTGAAGCCCCTCTCCTTCTGCTGCCCTGGTCCCTGGCTGCCGACTCACTGTTGGCACCGTGGGCCCCTGAGGGGGACCGGTGCCCCTCTCTCAGCTCCACGGGGTCCACTATGATGTCTAAATCTGAGACCTTCCATTGGCCGGAGGGCTTCCTCACACCGCACCCCTCCTCCTCTGCTGAGCCGAGACCGCCACACACACCGTGGTCACAACAACAACAATAACGACGACAACAACAGCAGGAAAAGACGATACGAGTAAGGGAAGGAGAAGAAGAGGTCCACAGACAGACATGGGAGAATAGAGGAAAGGAAGTTAGAGAAAGCTGAGCCAGATAACACAAAAATACGACGAGTTTAGATTTGAAATATCTGCTCAGAGGTGTTACGTGCTGCTACCACTCTGAACTAAAATCCTCTACCACCTCCTCCTTACCAATCTCATGACTGTCGAGATAAGATCAACCAAGGTGTCCCAAATAGACAGATATAGTCTGACAAACAGTAGTTTGAGAGTGATAAAGTAGGTAAAGCTGCAGAGTGTGGAGCAGGGACTGACCTGATTTAGAGCGGCCATGGTTGATGGGGCCAGTCCCAGGGACAGACTGTGGTTTTAAGGGGTCTGGGGGCAGAGCGTAGCCTCCCTCCTGTCTGCCTGGGACGGGGACCTGGATATAGGGACACACAGCGGCCACGCGCCCTGAGCTGCTGGGGGTGGGCTGGGGGGAGGGAGGCCCATTTATCCTGTTAAGCTGTGGAGTGGAGCGAGAGAGACGGGAAATACAATGTCAGCTATACTTAAAATCACAATGATCTGCTGTAGATTACAGAGAATTTCAAAGAGACAGAGAGTGAAGCCAATTACCTAAATACTGAATGTATAAACAGTGAAATTATTAGCATTTTTTTGGCTTACATTTGCAAATTTAAAAACTTGTTTTAAGGCATCAAAATGTGAAAACTGTGAGTACTTTCACTAGGCACTGTGCAGTGCAGTATGTAGGCGTGATATGCTACTGCATATGCGCTGATGGTCTGAGTGTAAGAGTGAGTGGGAACAGAAAGTTATTGAGTATTGAGATAGATTGAGTATCTCTGAGAACACAAAGGTATTGAGTATTGAGATAGATTGAGTATCTCTGGGAGCACAAAGGTATTGAGATAGATTGAGTATCTCTGGTGAGCTTGTGAGAGTTCCTTCCTGGTCTTACAGGGTTGTTCTCTTTTTGACGTGCCTCAGCTTTTTTCTTGTGCAGGCGCTCGCGGAGGTCCCAGATGCGCTTGTCCATCATGGTCACCTCTGTGTTGCGCTTATTCAGCAGCTCCTTGTTCTGCTGCAGCCTGCCGCTCTGCTCCGCGTTCAGCTTGTTACGCACCTGACAGAGACACAGAGGGAACAGGGAACACACCAGGGGTCAGATGGATGGGAAATAGGGTCATTCCTGTGTGTGTGTGTGTGTGTGTGTGTGTGCGCGTTGGTGGCATGGCAGAGTCACGCCAGTGGGCATCCTGTCCTGTCTCTGTTTAACCAGGCCCTGGCAGGATGAGGGATGAAGAGACAAAAGCTGCAAATGTCCTTCAGAATGAAAATGTCAATCGGACTCTAATCTCCTCTCCTTCATCTGATCTACAGCTGGATGATGTAACTTCCCCTTGAAAATATGAATCTGAAGTGTCATTACTTTATATAGTGTAATTTCTTGTTGTATTACGTAAAAACACGTCACATTAAACTGATCTCTCAGCATGACTCTGTGTCATCATAATCTAGTGGTATTGTGATGAGATGTTCACTTCTGTACAGTACTTGCAGTACTACTGAAAATATCATTTTAAATGGCTGAAGCAAGCACACATTTTCTTCAGGAAATGTACCTGTAGCTCCTGGTAAAGTTTGCGTAGCTCCAGGGCGGCCGTGCCAGTGAGAGGTCCTCCTAGGGGCTGCAGGCCGTTGAGACGTCCCCTCCTCAGGTCCTCCAGCTGCTGGGTGAGCTGGTCCACCTTCACCACAGCTGACTGCAGCTCTGCCTGCTTCTCCTGGAACAGCCCACTCACATGCTGGATCTCAGCCGCTGCATGGGTAGAGGACAGGGGACGCAATACACGAATATCAGTAACTATGTATTATGTGTGTGTATATATGTGTGTGTTAGGGAGAAATCAAAACATATGCTTCAAGTCTGATGCTGTGTGAGAGAAGAGTGAGTATAGTGTATCATTATCAGTGTGTGGCAGGCAGGGTGCAGCCTTGGACGTTATACAAAACAAGACCCTGCTACAGTATGACCATGGAGACGTTAAAACATTCAGAGAACTCCTGTCAACACCCAGACACACCCAGTTCCAGACCACAACATAAGGAGGGTCAGATTCCAGGCTCACTGACAGAACTAAGGAAAGAGATGACATCATGGACAGCTGAACGGAGCCCAGATTCTACTTTCACCACGTTAACAGGGCAGTGTGTGTGTGTGCGCGCAAGCGTGTGTGTATTGGAGCATTGCTTACACAGGTTGCCATTGATGAGCTTGCTGTAGTCCACCTGGCCCCTCATGGCGCGGATCTTCTTTAGTTTGGCCTCCTGACTCTCCACTCGCTCCTTCAACCTCTGCAGCTTCTCAGCCTCTGACGCTGTCTGGCCCTGTGTGTGGTCCTGCTGCTTCAGGTACCTCAAACGCTGCTCCTGAGGGGAGGGGAGGGGAGGGGAGGGGAGGGTTGAAGGAGGGACAGAGGGGAACAATGAGTTACAGATGTGGGGAGGTAAAATGTAGTGCAAGCATTCCTCCACTTCATTCAGACACAGATAAAATTACACACACTGACGCAGACACACATATTCGAACACAAGCACATAACAATGACCTGCTTTTAGAAATAACTTTCACACACACACTACACAGCCACACACACCTCCGTTCTCACTGAAGAGAGCTGAAAGGAACAAAGGACGAAAAGGAAGGAGATGGTAAAGGAAAAAGAGAGTGAAAAGAGAAAGAAAGTAATAAAAAGTATTGAGAAAAGAGGGAGCAAGAGACACACAGCAAATGTAATCGAATTCAGCTAACTTAGTGGACCTAAACACACAGATTTGCAGAGAAGAGAGAATACACAAACCATTTTTCTCTTATCAAAACATTTAAAGAGCTTTTCTGCCAACACACATTTTCTCCAATACAAAAAATACCAGCCTTGCAAATGACATACATAGATAATCTAAATAACGAAAACAAAATCCATACATACCAGTAGTGGAGTGAGTGAATGAGTGAAAAACAAATCAGTATGTGAATGAGAGCGAATGAGGTAGTGAGTACAAGGGATTGCAAGGCTATGTGGTGCTGACTAAAGAATGTTCAGGTCTGCTCTAGAATGAGCAAACACAATGCAGGTTCTGACACAGAAAGAGAGAGCGAGAGAGAGAGAGAACTGGGCAGGGAGTGTTGACTAAACACAATACACTGTTCAATAGAAGGACAAAATGAGAGCAGTAACCCACTCTATGCAAACACCCAAAATCACAGCTAATCACACACATTAATACACAGTGTTAATACAGTGAACAAATAAAACATTCCCATACTGACACGTGTATGTACGTAGCTTATAAAGTCACAGAAGCTTCATTAAACCTCTAGTAGTCAACTGCATCACCAGTATTACCCTAATCATCAACACATAAAAAGGCATCATGGCTTCTTATAGGATAGACAACGTTGAAACATCCAGTGTTTCCTCAGCCCCATAATAAAACATAAACAGACATATTTACCTTCAGACTGAGAAACACCAGTTAAAACCTAATCCACAATCGGATCTAAACAGGAAATGTGATTATCAGTAAAATACTAAAGAATACATGACAAGTTGTCCCCTGATGTCTCAGGTAAATGCTTTCCTGGTGCTAAATTTGAGTTTCCAGTATGTTGCGTGTGGTAAAATAGGGTAAACCCTTAACTGTTAAACCCTCTAGGTTCCTCTCCATCCTCTCCTCTCCTTGAGACAGCCCAACAGCTGGCTGCTCACCGCTGATCTCATTTCCTGCCGGACATCTATTCCCTTCCTGTTGTTGTCCCTGCTCGTTGTCCCTGGCGATGCATGCTGCCACCTCACACAATGACCACAATGACCACACAGTAACCATAACTCTGTACCTAGCTAGTGACTGCACACAATATCACACACAAGATGATCTAGGAACTGCTTGATGTGTTTAAATGACCACAGAGACCACAACAAGCTGACCACAGCATGTGACCAGATCAACAACAGACCATGTGTGAACTATATCCCAACCAATCAAAAATCAAGCATAAGCAGACGTACAATGGTCAGGAAAAACTCTTCCCCAACGCATCCCACCACAAATGCTGTTTGTGATGAGCAACCAACACTATTAAGACATGACAGGCAAGCAGGTAACACACACTCACTGCCTCTCTGACCTTTTAGCACTCATGTTTGCATGTTAATGTATCCTGCATGTAAACAGATGCATCTGTTTTGGATCTTCATCCAAACCCTTTGACAGTGTGCAGGTATCTATTTTCCCTGATAGCATGTTAGCATGTCCCACTGTCTGAGACCACAGTAAAACAGGCCTCCCTGTCCTGGCCTGTTCCTTAGAGCAGTGGTATTCAAAGTTGGGGTCGCCAACTTATTTATTTTATTTTTTAGGAACAAAAAATGTGGAGTACAGATTATTGTATGGGACAATATACAAACATGTTACCTGCTTGCCTGTCATGTCTTAATAGAGTTGGTTGCTCAGCACAAACAGCATTTGTGGTGGGATGCGTTGGGGAAGAGTTTTTCCTGACCATTGTACTTCTGCTTATGTTTGATTTTTGATTGGTTGGGATATAGCTCACACATGGTCTGTTGTTGATCTGGTCACGTGCTGTGGTCAGCTTGTTGTGGTCTCTGTGGTCATTTATCCCGGCTGGCTTCCGGGATAAGCGATTAGTGTGTCAAGAATCAGTGCGGCTAGACAGGGGCGTGTTCCGGAGGACTCATGGCTCTTGACCTTCACCTTTGCGCTTAGTGGGACAATAATTTGTTACGGGAGTTGCAGCGATGGGAGAAGACTGTAACTACCAATTGAAATTTACAAAATTGGGGAGAAAAAGGAGTAAAAGTTCAACAACAACAACAAATATATATATATATATATATATATATATATATATATATATATATATATATATATATATATATATATATATATATATATATATATATATATATATATATATATATATATATATATATATATATATATATATATATATATATATATATATATATATATATATACACATACAGGACCAGTCAAAAGTTTGGACAAACTCCATTCAAGGGTTTTTCTTTATTTTTACTATTGTCCACATTGTAGACTAAAAGTGAAGACATCAAAACTATGAAATAACACATATGGAATCATGTAGTAACCAAAAAAGTGTTGAACAAATCCAAATATATTATTTATTTTAGAATTATTCAAAATAGCCACATACTCTTGGCACATACTCTTGGCATTCTCTCAACCAGCTTCAAATGGAATGCTTTTCCAACAGTCTTGAAGGAGTTCCCACACATGCTGAGCACTTGTTGGCTGCTTTTCCTTCACTCTGCGGTCCAACTCATCCCAAGCCTTCGCAATTGGGTTAAGGTCGGGTGATTGTTGAGGCCAGGTCATCTGATGCAGCACTCCATCACTCTCCTTTTTGGACAAATAGCCCTTACACAGCCTGGAGGTGTGTTGAGTCATTGTCCCGTTGAAAAACAAATTATTGTCCCACTAAGCGCAAACCAGATATGATGGTGTATCACTGCAGAATCTGTGGTAACCATGCTGGTTAAGTGTGCCTTGAATTCTAAATATATCACAGACAGTGTCACCAGCAAAGCACCCCCACACCTCCATGATTCATGGTGGGAACAACACATGCGGAGATCATCCGTTCACCTACTCTGCGTCTCACAAAGACACGGCTGTTGGGACCAAAAATCTAAAATTTGGACTCCTCAGACCAAAGGACAGATTTCCACTGGTCTAATGTCCATTGCTAGTGTTTCTTGGCCCAAGCAAGTCTCTTCTTCTTATTGGTGTCCTTTAGTAGTAGTTTCTTTGCAGCAAATCGACCATGATGCCCTGATTCACGCGGTCTCCTCTTAACAATTGATGTTGAGATATGTCTGTTACTAGAACTCTGTGAAGTATTTATTTGTGCTGCAATCTGAGGCTGGTAACTCTAATGAACTTATCCTCTGCTTCAGAGGTAACTCTGGGTCTTGCTTTGCTGTGGCAGTCCTCATGAGAGCCAGTTTCATCATAGCGTTTGATAGTTTTCCGGATTGACTGGCCATCTTAAAATAATGATGGCCTGTCATTTCTCTTTGCTTATTTGAGCCGTTCTTGGCATAATATGGACTTGGTCTTTTACCAAATAGGGCTATCTTCTGTATACCACCCCTATCTTGTCACAACTGATTGTCTCAAACGCATATAGAAGGAATGAAAATCCACAAATTAACTTTCAACAAGGCACACAATTGAAATGCATTCCAGGTGACTACCTCACGAAGCTGGTTGAGAGCTGGTTGACATCAATGCAAAGGGTGGCTACTTTGAAGAATCTCAAATATAAAGTTACTACATATCTGATTAGATATGTGTTATTTCATAGTTTTGATGTCTTCACTATTATTCTACAATGTAGAAAAATAATTTTAAAAATTAAGAAAACTCTTGAATGAGTAGGTGTATCCAAACTTTTGACTGGTACTGTATATTATGTTTATTGTTTATATATAAATATATATATATATATATTATTGACTATGTGATCAGCAGTGTCTGTGTCCTAGTACCTTGGCAACCAGCATCTGCTGTTGGGCCTCGATCTGTTGCTGTTGACGTGTGGCCATCTCCTGCAGCTCCGACAGAGACAGCTCCACGCTAGGGTTTTCCACCTACACACACACGCGCAAACACACACACACGTACGCACACACATCAGACAAACCGGGAGAAAGAACAAGCTCAAAATGTGGGCCCTCTCAAACAACAAACAAAGCACATCCTCACACACACATATTGACATGAAAACACTGGCTGCATCAGATGATGAAACATTATGCTGTAGAATACAGAGAATGGTGTAGGCAGCAGTAGACCTAGATATAACAACGTCAAACATGGAGACAACAGGTCTCATCTCACCGTCTTATGTAAGAGTATTCTCCATAACGTCAAAAAACACATAACTCTCCTCTCTGATGTGAAGTTACATTAGCTTTGTGATATACAAAATGAATATCAAACAGAACATCATACACATTTGAATATCAAACATTATGCTCATGATATTAAAAGGTTTGATGCTGACCCGTGATGCTGTGTGCAACACACAGCTGTCAAAAACAATATATATATTTTGTTTAAATGCATTTCTCAGTGCACACACACTGCAGTCACATGGCGCTCACACACACACACCAGCAATCATCACTGGACCACTAGGAAATGCCTGGATTGCCTAAACAGGAAGCTTGTAGTCCTGTCATGTCCTGCAATTGTGTATAGTTTTGTGTATAGTCACTGATTAACAAACACAATGCTGTCTCTCTCTCACACACACTTTTTATAAAACACACACATTAAGTCCTGCTTTCACAGTCAACTCATAATCTCCCTCAGGTGCTTGATCTCGAGTCTATCCTTTTGAGGTGAAGAGTTTATGGTTTTGTATCTTGAGAAAAGGGCTAGTGAACAGGAAGACTACAAAGCACAGCTTAGTGAGGTCACTGGACCATTCCAATCCATTCCCATTACGGCTAAAGTTGAAACCATGATGTTCAAAGGGAAATACATTACAGCAACCTTGAACAGGCCTCTGGTGCTTTAGCTTGTGGTGCCAAGGCAGCATTTGTGAGCTAGTGAAAACAGGAAGGCTTGCTGTTCGCCTTTGGACAATAGACGCCACGAGGGAAATAGGGTCATTCCTCGGTCTGTGCGTGTGTGTGTGTGTGTGTGTGTGTGTGTGTGTGTGTGTGTGTGTGTGTGTGTGTGTGTGATGTGTGTATGTGTGTGTGTTGGAACAATGAGAGGTGCCTCTGAGTGGTCGATTCATTCATGCCTCAGTCAATGGACATGTCAAGTGTCGCCTGTCACATCAAGATTTCCTGGAATACATGACTTCCTCTCCCCTGAGGGGCTTAAATATGCAACATTTCAAGTCACCAGTAACAATTCAACAGTGGAACATTGGGTTATCCATTGTCAGAAGGATAGAATGAGTACTACACTGAACATTTTGGACCAGTGGAATCCATTGATTAGGCCTATGGGCAGAATTGTCCTCATTCTAGAGAGGCACCAAATTATGTCAAATGAGGTTTTAAAAGACAACTGAAGCAGGCTTGTTTGCATTTCAACAGAGCTGTAGAGAAGCTTCATACAACATAGCTAACTTTGATAACTACTGCTGTCTGTCTTAACTAGTCTGTCATTGTAAGTTCAAAAACAGCAGGAGAAAAGGGGTCTCTAATGCAAGTTAAGGGAAATGGACAAAAATCTCTAACAGTGCATTTCCTTCACATCAAACATTGACATAACTGCTGATATTAGGAAACAGCGTCCCTGTGCAGGATCAGAATTCTGACTCAGCCCTCATACCATACGCAGGACCATGCCAGAGTACTGTACCTGCAATATTTTATCCATAGGAAAAGACAAATAAAATGTTAAACAGGTGTAGACTGACAGTGAAATGCTTACTTACGGGCCCTTCCCAACAATACAGAGAGAAAGAAAATAGAGATATAATAGAAAAGTAAAACATGCAATAAAAGTAATAATAAATACACAATGAGCTAAAAACGGGGCACCAGTACTGAGTCGATGTGCAGGCGTAAGAAGTAATTGAGGTAGATATGTACTAGTGGAGGCTCCTCAGAGGACGAAGGGGAGGATCATCCTCCTTAGTGATTTTTTTTTTTAAGTGATTATTTTATTTTTAAGTTAGCATTTTTAGATAAAACTATACTAAATATATTCACATCACCAAATAATAGATTAAAACACACTGTTTTGCAATGAAGGTCTACAGTAGCCTCAACAGCACTCTGTAGGGTAGCACCATGTTGTAGCCGGAGGACAGCTAGTTTCTGTAGTCCTCTGGGTACATTGACTTCAATAGAAAACCTAGGAGGCTCTTGGTTCTCACCCCCTTCCATAGACTTACACTGTAATTATGACACATTCCGGAGGATGTCCTCTAACCGATCAGAGCTCTTGCAGCATGAAATGACATGTTGCCCACCCAATCAAAGAATCAGATAATTAATCTAGTACTAAAAGCATAAGCTACAGCTAGCTAGCTAGCTAGCAATGCGTAAAATATGTTGAGTAGTTGACTCAAAGAGAGATAAAATGACTATTAGGAGAGGCAAGAAAGAGTGAGGGAGATGTTGTTGTATTTCACTTTCACTTATTTAGCTAGCGAATGCAGCTAGCTAGTTTAGCCTACTCAAACACCCGGTTCAAACAGAGAGGGACGCTATGTTAGCTAGCTGGCTATGGCTGTTCAACACTGGAATTCTTCCAAATCAAGGTAAGCTTTTGGTTTTATTAATTTCTTGCCACAGGGTCTGCCAGTGTAAATGCTTGCTGCTGACTGTATGAGTAGCTATGTTGACTATTACATATAATAGTAATATTGTGACAACGATGTAGGCTGTGTGTAGCGGTTAGCAATTATGATATCAAGGTTTGGCCTGGATAGGTTTTTTCGCCTGGTCACAGAAAGCTGATGTATTGTGCACTGAAGTTCACAAGTGAAGGAAAAATGTGAGAGGAGAGCGCGTAGATGCGAGAAGGATTACAACGTTCAAATGGACCATGGTTTTTTTATGTGGCTGCTATGAAAGTGAACTGTGTCTGTGTGTGATCAGGGGTGCATTCCACCGATTCTGTTGAAAAACATTTCTTAATCTTGGAACCACCCATCCCGGATCCGGGAGAATTGTCATCAACAACGCTGAATAGCATAGCGCCACAGTCAAAAAATATTACTAGAAAATATTCATATTCATGAAATCACAAGTGCAATATAGGAAAACACAGCTTAGCCTTTTGTTAATCCACCTGTTGTCTCACATTTTGAAATTATGCTTTACAGCAAAAGCAATACAAGCGTTTGTGTAAGTTTTTCGATTGCTCGACAAAACACGACAAGTACACATAGCATCAGGTAACTTGGTCACGAAAATCAGAAAAGCAATCAAATTAATCGTTTACCTTTGATGATCTTTGGATGTTTTCACTCACGAGACTCCCAGTTAGACAACAAATGTTATTTTTGTTCCATAAAGATATTTTTTATATCCAAATACCTCCGCTAGTTTGGTGCGTTATGCCCAGGAATCCACCGGAAAGAGCGGTTACAACAACGCAAACAAAAATTCCAAATTATATCCATAATGTCCACAGAAACATGTCAAAAATGTTTATAATCAATCCTCAGGGTGTTTTTCAAATATCTATTCGATAATATATCAACCGGGACAGTTGGCTTTTCACTAGGACGGGGAGTAACAATGGCCGCCTCTCTCTTTTGCGCACAAATCCCTCTGAGAGCCCCCTCCTGTCCACTTACGCAATGTGGTCGTTCACGCTCATTCTTCAAAATAAAAGCCTGAAACTATGTCGAAAGGCTGTTGACACCTTAGGGAAGCCATAGAAAAAGGAATCTGGTTGATATCCCTTTCAATGGGCAATAGGGATGCATAGGAACACAGGGGTTTCAAAATAAGAGTCACTTCCTGATTGGATTCTTCTCAGGCTTTCGCCTGCAATATCAGTTATGTTATACTCACAGACAATATTTTTACAGTTTTGGAAACTTTAGTGTGTTCTATCCTAATCTGTCAATTTTATGCATATTCTAGCATCAAATAGGCCGTTTACTTTGGGAACGTTATTTTTCCAAACATAGAAATAGTGCCCCCTAGCTTCAAGAGATTTTAACGGAAGTAAACAGAACAAAACGGGGATAAACATTCCTAAATTTGTGTTTCTTTATATTCACTATTTTCTACATTGTAGAATAATAGTGAAGACATGAAAACCATGAAATAACACGTGGTAACCAAAAAAGTGTAAAACAAATCAAAATATATTTTAGATTTGAGATTCTTAAAAGTCCACACTTCGCCTTGATGACAGCTTTACACACTATGGCATTCTCTCAACCAGCTTCCCCTGCAATGCTTTTCCAACAGTCTTGAAGGAGTTCCCACATATGCTGAGTACTTAGTGGCTGATTTTTCTTCACTCTGCGATAAAACCATCTCATTTGGTTTGAGGTCAGGTGATTGTGGAGGCCAGGTCATCTGATGCAGCACTCCATTACTCTCCGTCTTGATCAAATAGCCCTTACACAGCCTGGAGGTGTGTTGGGTCATTGTCCTATTGAAAAACAAATTATGCTCCCACCAAACGCAAACCAGATGGGATGGCGTATTGCTGCAGAATGCTTTGGTAGCCATGCTGGTTAAGTGTGCCTTGAATTCTAAATAACTCACTGACAGTGTCACCAGCAAAGCACCACCACACCTCTTCACACCTCCTCCTCTATGCTGCACGGTGGGAACCACAAAGGACAGTTTTCCACCGGTCTAATGTCCATTACTAGTTTTTCCTGGTACCAAGCAAGTCTCTTCTTATTATTGGTGTCCTTTAGTAGTGGTTTCTTTGCAGCAATTTGACCATGAAGGCCTGATTCACGGTCTCCTCTGAACAATTGATGTTGAGATGTGTCTGTTACTAGAATTCTGTGAAGCATGTATTTGGGCTGCAATCTGAGGCTGGTAACTCTAATGAACTTATCCTCTGCTGTGGCTGTCCTCATGAGAGACAGTTTCATCACAGCGCTTGATGGTTTTTGCGACTACACTTTCAAAGTTCTTGAAATTTTCCAGAATGGCTGACCATATTTTAAAGGAAAGTAGTTTTAAAGTAGTTTCTCTTTGCTTATTTGAGCTGTTCTTGCCATAATATGGACTTGGTCTTTTATCAAATAGGGCTATGTTCTGTATACCACCCCTAACTTGTCACAACACAACTGATTGGCTCAAATTCATTAAGAAGGAAAGAAATTCCACAAATTAACTTTGAACAAGGTACATCTGTTACTTGAAATGCATTCCAGGTGACTACCTCATGAAGCTGGTTGAGAGAATGCCAAGCATGTGCAAAGATTTCATTAAAGCAAACAAATATAAAATACATTTTGTTTAACACTTTTTTGTTTACTACATGATTCCAAATGTGTTATTTCATAGTTTTGATGTCTTCATTATTATTCTACAATGTAGAAAATAGTAAAAATAAAGAAAAACCCTTGAATGAGTAGGTGTGTCCAAACTTTTTATAGGTACTGTACATAAACTTAGCAAAAAAAGAAACATCCCTTTTTCAGGACCCTGTCTTTCAAGGATAACTTGTAAAAATACAAATAACTTCACAGATCTTCACTGTAAAAGGTTAAAACACTGTTTCCCATGCTTGTTCAATGAACCATAAACAATTAATGAACATGCTCCTGTGGAACGGTCGTTAAGACACTAACAGCTTACAGACGGTAGGCAATTAAGGTCACAGTTATGAAAAGTTAGGACACTAAAGAGGCCTTTCTACTGACTTTGAAAAACACCAAAAGAAAGATGCCCAGGGTCCCTGCTCATCTGCATGAACGTGCCTTAGGCATGCTGCAAGGAGGCATGAGGACTGCAGATGTGGGCAGGGCAATAAATTGCAATGTCTGTATTGTGAGACCCCTAAAACAGCAACAACGTCGCCTATGGGCACAAACCTACCGTCGCTTGACCAGACTGGATTGGCAAAAAGTGCTCTTCACTGACGAGTCGCAGTTTTGTCTCACCAGGGGTGATGGTCGGATTCGCATTTATCATCGAAGGAATGAGCGTTACACTGAGGCCTGTACTCAGTGCGGGATCAATTTGGAGGTTACACTGAGGCTTGTACTCAGAGCGGGATCAATTTGGAGGTGGAGGGTTCGTCATGGTCAACTTGTTGTCAATCTCAACGCTGTGTGTTACAGGGAAGACATCCTCTTCCCTCATGTGATACCCTTCCTGCAGGCTCATCCTGACATGACCCTCCAGCATGACAGTGCTACCAGCCATACTGCTCATTCTGTGCATGATTTCCTGCAAGACAGGAATGTCAGTGTTCTGTCATGGCCAGCGAAGATCCCGGATCTCAATCCCATTGAGCACGTCTAGGACCTGTTGGATTGGAGGGTGAGGGCTAGGGCCATTCCACCAAGAAATGTCTGGGAACGTGCAGGTGCCTTGGTGGAAGAGTGGGGTAACATCTCACAGCAAGAACTGGCAAATATTGTGCAGTCCATGAGGAGGAGATGCATTGCAGTACTTAATGCAGCTGGTGGCCACACCAGATACTGACTGTTACTTTTGATTTGGACCCCCCCTTTGTTTAGGCACACATTTTTCCATTTATGTTAGTCACATGTCTGTGGAACTTGTTCTCTTTATGTCTCAGTTGTTGAATTTTATGTTCATACAAATATTTACACATGTTAAGTTTGCTGAAAATAAATGCAGTTGACAGTGAGAGGATGTTTATTTTTTTGCTGAGTTTATAACTAGGAATAAAGGGACAGATAATAAACAGTAGCAGCAGTATGTGATGAGTCAAACAAGTTAGTGCAAAAGGGTCAATACAGATAGTCCGGGTAGCTATTTGGTTGACTATTTAACTAACTATTTAGCAGTCTTAACGCTTTGGGTAGAAGCTGTTCAGGGTCCTGTTGGTTCCAGAGCATTGGTACCGCTAGCCATGTGGTAGCAGAGAAAACAGTCTATGACTTGGGTAGCTAGACTCTTTGACCCTTTTTAGGGCCTTCCTCTGACAACCCCTTGTATAGAGGTCCTGGATGCCAGGGAGTTTGGCCACAGTGATGTACTTGGCCGTACGCACTACCCTCTGTAGCACCTTGCTGTCGAATGCCAAGCAGTCGCCATACCAAGCAGTGATACAGCCAGTCAAGATGTTCTCAATGGTGCAGCAGTATAACTTTTTAAGATTCTGAGGGCCCATGCCAAATATTTTCAGCCTCCTGAAGGGGAAGAGGTGTTGTCGTGCCCACTTCACGACTGTGTTGGTTGTGTGCTCCACTACAGCCCCGTCGATGTGAATGGGGGCGTGCGCGGCCCTATGTTTCCTGTAGTCCACAATCAGCTCATTTGTCTTGCTGACATTGAGGGAGAGGTTGTTGTCCTGGCAACACACTGCCAGGTCTCTGACCTCCTCCCTATAGGCTGTCTCATCGTCATCATAGGTATGACTATAGCACTAGCTTAAATCATATGTAGTTTTAATCACACCCCATATGAATGGGGATCCTAAAGAAAAAGATGTAGGCTATAGAACATGTCTTACATATGTCAATTACACACACTAACGGGCAGCTATATTTAAAATCAGTGCCATTTGACAATAATTCATTTAATTATGCAATTATGACATATTGCATGATCAGTAAAATCCAGAAAAATGCTGATATTCAAACATGTAATAGCCTAATCACAGGGATTTGGGCATATCTTTATTCTTGCCTAGTTATATAAAGATTAAATTAAATTAAATAAATGATATTATTAGCTTTTTATGCATG
The DNA here is from genome assembly GCF_057628025.1 of Oncorhynchus mykiss. Lineage (NCBI taxonomy): Eukaryota > Metazoa > Chordata > Actinopteri > Salmoniformes > Salmonidae > Oncorhynchus > Oncorhynchus mykiss. The sequence goes on along the minus strand of NC_143040.1, from coordinate 43,180,715 downwards.
CCTTATGGTACCATTCCTAGCCTTTATAGCATATATGGAATACAATGAAATGCTATACAAACCAATAAAAACACATGAAAACATATAGGCAGACAATATGTGACCTGCCCGAGAAACTTTACACCATGACAAAACATCAAAGAGATCTAATTTAAATTGGTTTTATTACCTGGTGGGCGTCCCAGGTAATTCTGCAAGATCGCACCTTAATTTTGCTGCATTGTCCTTCAACTGTAAATTCCTGTACAGCCTCAACATGTTTCCACTCCATTTTTTTCATTCAAATCGTTCCTCTACTCATCTAGTAAACGTAGCCCCGGTCACCGCGCCAATGAATGACAATGCACCGATTCCTATCGCAACTTTCGCACTTGTTCGATGCGGTGATTTACGAGTCTCTTCCTATGGCCCAAGAAGCACGGTTTGTTATTCCCCTCGTGTCACGTTAGAACATGTAAACCAGCGTGCGCATTCAGTAAACAGAGAGGACAAATCAAGTCCGTGACTCAGTCGGGATGAGATGGACAGGTATAGTTGTCACATCCATTTAGCCTGAAGAGTAATGGGTCACACTATATGTTCATACGACAAAACACCACTAGCTACCTTTTTTTTAAAATTACGTTGGCTATAAGAACATCTCAAACATGTATCAAAAGCGCCCATTCTTCGTCGCTGACGTGACTTTGTGACTGCGTAAGTTTTTCTCCCCTGTGAGGGATTTGTTCCAATTTTGACGTGCCAGCAGTTCTTTTCACTCTCCCTCTCTCGCTCCTCCTCTCCTCTCTATGCTGCTGGAGCCGGACTGCAGCACGAGAACATCCCCTCCCTTTCCCAAGCTCCTGCTGCCATAAAGTCTCTGCGCCACAGCTGTCTCCCGGACAGGTACTGGGACCCTCCTGATAATGCACATAATGGAAATTTAGGTTGGAACAAAACCTGCCAATCATTCCAGCGCTTTCATGCATCATATTCTAAAATGGCTGTGATCTCAGAAATACAGATTACACTTCTTGCATAATAAATGTGATGCTCAGTAGAACCTCAGAGTCAGTCTCAAACATAAATTAAACTGATTCAGTTGCTGCTTGCTCCACACACAAATCCCAATTCTAAGGACCTAATCATTATGACACCTAAACTGTCTTCAATTTTGATTCCCCCGCCCTGCAAAAAAAAAAATATACAATGGAAAAAGAGCAGATAATAATCTTTATCAACAAACCCTTGACCTGTTTTGACATAATCAAACGTATTCCCTAACCCAGCTGTTATTTCTATAATTACACACAGTTGTGCAAACAAAGGTGTCAGTGTCATGTCAGCCATAAGGGTCCACCCAACCACTGCTGCCTGAGCCTTGCTCTGTTGTAGCCACAGCTCACTCCCTTACAACACATCCAGTAGCAGGAGCATGTGAGGGTGGAGGCAGCACACTTCATGTCTAGGAGAAAGAGAGGAAGGAAATGAACATACAGAGAGACATAGAGAGGGAGGATAAAGAAGAGGAGGGAAAGACACTGACAGACAATGAGATCAGCACAGTGTGCTGGTGTAGGCAACTTCTGTTTCTCCTAAAGTTGCCTCTGTCTCCACACTGAACTTTCAACTTTCAGTCTGGTCAAGTTGTAACGCTCTAGACTCTGGACCACATATGCCCATCCACAGGGTTCAGGTCTCGGCTTAGCCCTTCCTACCCGTCATTCATCCTTCATTGTCTCCCCCCTAACATCTGCCTATACTGTCTGAAAACCCATAAAAAGATCAAAGGATGTTCAAATCTCCAATCTCCATAAAAAAAAATGATCGCTTGGATTGAGTTGGCCTACATATAAATGACAAGACACACACTTTCCTGGCAGTGAACTACTCCACCCTGTGAAGACAATGACGCACAGAGAGATATGAGATTGCTAAGAATCAACATAGTACAGTAGACTATTAAAGTACCATTTTTTTTTAAACAAAACCACTGACAGCCAACTACGACAAGCCCATGGGTTGCAGCTTGAGTGCCCCTTGATCAGAAAGAGACATCATGCTACATGTTATCAATTAACAGTAGTCCTGAGTGTCTCAGTTGCTAGATCATAGCGCTTGCAATGTCAGGATTCCAGTTGTGGCCACCCATACATAAATGTTGCTTTGGATAAAAGTGGATAAAAGTGTCTGCGAAATGGCATATGTATGTGGACACCCCTTCAAAAGAATGGATTTGGCTATTTCAGCCACACCCATTGCTGACAGGTATATACAATCCAGCAGACACCCATGCAATCTCCATAGACAAACATTGGCAGTAGAATGGCTTTAATGATTGACTTTCAACGTGGAACCGTCATAGGATACCACCTTTCCAACAAGTCAGTTTGTCAAATGTCTGCCCTGCTAGAGCTGCCCCGGTCAACTGTGCGAGCTGTTATTGTGAAGTAGAAACGTCTAGGAGCAACAATGGCTCAGCCGCGAAGTGGTAGGCCACATAAGCTCACAGGACAGCCGAGTGCTGATGCACGTAGCACGTAAAAATCATCTGTCCTCAGTTGGAACTACTCACTACTGAGTTCCAAACTGCCCCTGGAAGCAACGTCAGAATAAGAACTGTACATTGGGAGCTTCATGAAGTTGGTTTCCTAGGCCAAGCAGCCACACACAAACCTAAGATCACCATGTGCAATGCCAAGCGTCGGCTGGAGTGGTGTAAAGCTCGCCGCCGTTGGACTCTGGAGCAGTGGAAAAGCGTTCTCTGGAGTGATGAATCACACTTCACCATCTGGCAGTCTGACGAATCAGGGTTTGGCGGATGCCAGGAGAACGCTACCTGCCCCAATGCATAGTGCCAACTGTAAACTGTAAAGTTTGGTGGAGGAGGAATAATGATCCGAGGATGTTTTTCATGGTTTGGGCTAGTTCCAGTGAAGGGAAATCTAAACGCTACAGCATACAATGACATTCTAGACAATTCTGTGCTTCCAACTTTGTGGCAACAGTTTGGAGAAGACCCTTTCTTGTTTCAGCATGAAACCCCCGTGCACAAAGCGAGGTCCATACAGAAATGGTTTGTCGAGATCAGTGTGGAAGAACTTGACTGGCCTGCACAGAGCCCTGACCTCAACCCCATCGAACACCTTTGGGATGAATTGGAACGCCGACTGAGAGCCAGGCCTTTTTGCCCAACATTAGTGCCCGACCTCACTAATGCTCTTGTGGCTGAATGGAAGCAAGTCCCCACAGCAATGTTTCAACATCTAGTGGAAAGCCTTCCCAACTCCATATTAATGCCTATGATTTTGGAATGAGATGTTTGACGTGCAGGTGTCCAGATACTTTTGGTTATGTAATGTATTTACAGTAACCCCACCCCAGTAACTGTAACCTCAGCGCGCGCACACACACACACACACACCACAGTGAGAATCAGCCCCCCCAAATGATCTTAAAACAGTTATTTCATGAGATTGTTGTAATCCATCAGGACTGACTAAGAGAACCAGTCCTGAATAAAAGCACTCAACTAAAGGTAGATGCACTGTCGCTAAACGTGTTAAGTTACTAGGCTAAATTATATTCTAAGTTATCTGCGTCTTTTAATACATTCATGGCGGCATCTGAACTTGAAGATGTGCGCATGTAACTCAAATCAAATTCAACTTTATTTGTCACATTCACCGAATACAACAAGTGTAGACCTTACCGTGAAATGCTTACAAGCCCTTAACCAAATGGCTGTCAATGAAGGACATAAGCGAACATTTGAGTGACAGATGAGTATCTCAGATCATAAACTGTGAAACTAAATGCAATTGCTTTTGAGCACTGCCTGGGGACAGCATCTAGGGGAAATTGTTGATATGTGACACAAAAATAATAGCCAAAGAAAGCAGTCAGGATTCCAGCCTGGGTCAGAGATGCCAGACCGTAGTAAGTTGAGCTTTATCTCCTGTTTTCACATGGACAAATTCTGAGGGAACTGTAATCATGCCTGTCACTAAGCCTTCTTCTAATCCTCTGTACTCTACAAACAACAACAGACACACACGCACTCTAATACACACACTCACTCGAGCACAATCTAACACGCACACACACACACACACACACTTACTTGAGCACACCAACACACACACACACACACACACACACACACACACACACACACACACACACACACACACACACACTCTCTCTGCCTCTCTCTCACAGTTAAAGACCCACTAAGAAAATCTCTTAAAGAGAGTGACCGAGGAAGTCCTTGGTATTACAGTAAAAACATTGTTTTTGGCCCTATGGATAGGAATTATTAAGACTTGAAATGCTAAATCATGATGCCATACAGCTTTCCTTCCCATTCACAAACCTAATGAGCAGGCAGGCATTTTGCCAGGAAGTGTGTTTGTTTACTGCAGTGTGTGAATGTGTGCATTTGTGTGTGTGTGTTGTGTTGTGAGGACTTACTCTGTCCTCACAAGGCTGGTCTGAGCTCCCTCTACTGCCTTTGCTGGACTGGTCCTGAGAGAGCTGTCTCCCTGAATAGCAAAGAAGGACATTACATCAGACAACAGTGCAAATAACCAGTCACTAACACAGTAGAGCAGTACAGAGTTAACAATATAGAGTACAATGACCAATCAAGAATCTAGATCACACATGACTCAATAATGAAACACAGAGGTCTACCAATCATGAGGAGAAAAACGCATTCCTAACAAAATTACATTGACATTACACCTACTACACAGGATAACAATTGCATCAGGATACAGCCCAGGACAAATCTATCACGAGTCAGACATCTGATCACTATCACCGCAGCCATACCTTCTAGGACAACTCACTGCATTGCGGTCTTCTAACCAACTTCCAAACTCCCCTGTCACACTAGTCTGGATAAGAGCAGATGCCGGCGCGGTACAGTATAGTACAGCCCCCACAGAGTCCTCATTCAGATAGTGATCTGGTCTAATGAGTCCAAACACTGAGCCAGAGCTGTCCAGGATCCAGTATTAAGTCTAATTATCATTGGTTGGTTCTCCACTGGGCCGGCGCGCCGTGCCATGCGACTCCAGTCCAGAGTCATAAGGGAGGGGCGTTTGTCCCAACCGTTTACCCAACCGTCCCTCCCTCAGGCACTCAGTCCAGTGTTCTGGACTCTCTATTCTCTTTGGCGAAACAGCCCCCCCCAAACTGTGTCATCTATAAATAGCTAGATGTTTAATTCCCTAAATCCTGGGCCTGAATCACTATGTGGGTAATCCTGTCAGTCAGCTGCAAATACCTCAACCTCAGTGGGCCGGTCCTCATTACAATGCCCCTCAGGGCAGGGCTATAGGAGGTTCAACGTTAACGGCCCAGTCCTCATTATCCCCCAGGCAGGGCCTTAACATGTTCAACCTCAATGGGCCGACTTGTGCTAATTACAGTACAATGCCCCCCAGGCAGGTGTTTCTCTGTACTTGACTTCAACCTCAATGGGCCAGACCTGTCCTCATTGCAATACCCACCAGGCAGGCCTGTAATTAGAAATGTTCTCCTGCAACAGGGTAATCAAATTAAGATCCTACATCTGTAGCATGTTCCACATGGCTGGATTTCTCTTGCCTTGACTGTACCTCCCCCTCCCTCTGTTTGAAGGTGGGCTGGGAGTCTCTGATACCTTATCCTCCACTCTCAGGAAGTCAGTCTACAGTATAGATAGCTAACATGATAAGAACTAGTGAACAGCGGTAAAGCTCCTCTCTTTACTTAAGGCTAGTTCCAACTTCCCAGGCCTTTCTTCCACCCCTGGTTAGGCATCAGTTCCCCAGCCCTCCACGCCTGGTCAGGTCCCAGTCAGGCACCAGCCCCCTGCCCTCCACCCCTGGTCAGGCCTCCACCCTCCTTAACCCTGCAGGCCTGGGTGTCTCTCTCTCTGATCCATCTCAGGTGCACCGGTCAGAGGAGGTCACAGGCGAGGAGACCAATTAGCCACAAAAGAGATTAGTTACATAAAAGCCAGTCAGGCAGGCAGGCAGGCAGGCCAACCATACAGAGCCATCACACACGCACACAAACACTCAGCCACGTGGAAAGGGACAGACAGAGCCAGTTATGTGTCATGGAAAAACATGATTGAGAGCTCTAACAGGAACTCCGGAGTCAAAACAGAAACACACCTTCCTGTTCAGAGAAACAAAACAAAAGTACAGAGTATGTCCCAAATGGCATTCTATTCCATTTATAGTGCACTACTTTTGAGTCCTTTGAACCAGAGCCCTATGGGTAGTGCGGTATTTCGGGAATAGGGTGCCACTTGGGACACAAACATTGAGCTGTTCCAGAATTGAGAGCACATACTGCTTTTCATGACAACCTTCTTATGATAATGGCTTCTCAGTGAATGTCTGGTTTATGTTATCTGATATGTTACTAGCTAACTGAGAAACAGAATAAGTCTGTGCCAGAAATGGCACCCTATGTTTTATATGGAATAGGGTGCCTCTGTCCAAAAGTAGTGCACTCTATATGGAATAGGCTGCCTCTGGCCAAAAGTAATGCACTCTATAATGAATAGTTTCACTTCAGGTACAAAGGTAGCATACTATACAGGGAATAGGGTGCCATTTAAGATGTAGCCTAAACCATGGGTCAAGCCTAAATGTGCTGTTATAACTCCATGTCACTCATTGTCATATTTGGCTTGACAATGACAGCAATGGTGTTGGCAAGAGCATAAACAGATCTGGGACCAGGCCTGGCGAGGGCCAGTCACCCACCCTGGTTTCTGCTCTCTGAGGGGGAGTCTTCGTGTCTCAGGTAGAACCTGACCTCCATCCTCCTAGAACCCCACTTCTGCAGGTGCTCATACATCAGGTAGTCAAAGGGGATCACTCTCTCTGGGGAGGACAAGGAGGACAAAGTTATAACATAATTATAATATATACACAACACTAATGAGAGGATCACTCTATGGGAGGAAGAAGAAAACAGGAGTTGTTGTTAGACACATAGACTTGCGTGATTATCTATTGGTGATTGTAAAGTGATATGGTGGGTTGATTGCCCCTCAGCCCTGATCATCATTAGAGATGAACTAAGTACTTTCTATTAATAGAATAGGATAAACCACATTAGTCCCCACAGCTATACTCTGGCACTGACGCACTGTATTGGGTCGCGATGAAGAGAAATACCTGTCTTCAGTAAAGAACCTATGAAAGTCAGGACAACCTTATTGACACTGTAGCTAGCTACTCTATGTTCCCTCACTAGAGCATGTGTTCATGCGCTCCCTGGCCTGTGCAGCCGGGTTGGGGCTGTGAAAACATTGAAATAGAATTACGATTCCATTCAAGTCAACATTCTGTAATGGGTGGACCGGCGGCCATATTGAGTGTACTGTCAAATTGCTGTCTGCGGTCTGAGCTTCAAAAACAAAACTGCTGTGGTCTGAGGTGCTTTTTCTGTTCCAGTAATTCTATTTCTACGTGACGACAGGCCCACAGGCTATGTGTGTAAACAAGCACCAGAGCCTGGAGGGTCACAGAGAGACATCCTGACCCACTTTCTATCCCGCCTCACTGTCTGTCTGGGACGTACAGGCTGCCTGAGACAAAAACATCATTGTTGTATGTCAGGGGCAGACCACCACTGCTTTTGTTCAGGGAGGGGAGAGGGTCATTAGCCAAGTAAAATTTCTAAATGATGGCTGGCTGTCAATGTCTGTTTCCACATTTTGTTGTGTTACAGCCTGAATTTAAAATGTATTAAATTGAGATATTTTGGTCACTGGCCTACACACAATACTTTATTAACTGTTACAAATTAATACAAATGAAAAGCAGTCTTGAGTTAGTAAGCATTCAACCCCATTTGTTATGACAAGAATAAATAGATTCAGGAGTAAAACTTTGCTTAAAAAATCACATAATAAGTTGCATGGACTCATGCTGGGTGTTTAACATTATTTTCTAACCTCATCTCTGTACCCCACACATACAATTATCTGTAAGGTCCCTCAGTCGAGCAGTGAATTTCAAACACGGACTCAACCACAAAGACCAGGGAGGTTTTCCAATGCCTTGCAACGTAGGGCAACTTTTGGTAGATGGGTAAAAAAAAAGTAGACATTGAATTACCTTTGAGCATGGTGAAGTCATTAATTACACTTTGGATGGTGTATTAATGCACCCAGTCACTACAACGATACAGGTGTCCTTCCTAACACAGTTGCCAGAGAGAAAGGAAACCACTCAGGAGGCCAATAATGACTTTAAATGGTTGTGATCGGAGAAAACTGAGAATGGATCAACAACATTGTAGTTTCTCCACAATCCTAGTGGAATGAAAAGAAGGAAGCCCGTACAGAATAAAAAAGATTCTAAAACATGCATCCTGTTTGCAACAAGGCACTAAAGTAATACTGCAAATCAAATTGCAAAGCAATTCACTTTTTGTCCTGAATACAAAGTGTTATGTTTGGGGCAAATCCAAAACAACATATTACTGAGTAACACTCTCCATATTTTCAATCATAGTGGTAGCTGCATCATGTTATGGTTTTGCTTGTAATCGTTAAGGACTGGGGAGTTTCAGGATAAGCACAAGCAAAATCCTTGAGGAAAACCTGGTTCAGTCTGCTTTCAACCAGACACTGGGAGATGAACTCACCTTTCAGCAGGACAATAACCTTAAACACAAATCTACACAGGTGTTGCTTACCAAGAAGACAGTGAATGTTCCTGAGTGGCCGAGTTACAGTTTTTATTTAAATCTATGTCAAGACCTGAAAATGTGTTGTCTAGCACTGATCAACAACCAATTTGACAGTGCTTGAAGAATTGTGAAAAGAATAAATGGCCAAATGTTGATCATTGCTATCCAGGTGTGGAAAGCTCTTAGAGACTTACCCAGAACGACTCACAGCTGTAATCACTGACAAATGTGATTCTAACATGTATTGACTCAGGGTGTTGAATACTTATCTAATCAAGATATATTCGTGTTTTATTTTTCATATTTCTTTTACAAATATGAGAATGTTTCTTTGACATTAGAGTATTTTGTGTAGATCGTTGACAAAAAAAAAGACAATTAAATACATTTTATTCCCAGTTTGCAACACAACAAAATGTCAAAAAAGTTAAGGCACTGTATATCAAGACATTCAGTTGAATAGATTCATGCAAAACTTGGAAGAAATCACTATAAATTCATTTTAAGAAAGTCATGAAGCAGAGACAAATTATAAAAAATACAGTGCTTTGCTAAATATCTGTAAAGCTAAGATTTTCAACTTGTCACTTTGCTCAGTGCATTTAGAGCTTGTGACACAGCTCAACACCAGTCAGTCAGTGTAGCAATAAACCAGTCAGTTAGTTAACCCCAGGAGGTTAGGGGTTGAAGATTAGGTTAAATAGGTTAGAGGTCAGAGGCTAAAGATGAAAGCATCCCTTACCTTTTCCCTTCCAGACCTCAGCCAGGTGACACACGTTCTCTCCAGCCTCCTTACAGAACTCAACCACATTCTTACAAGTGGTCTCTGGGGTGATGGGCACCTCTGTCAGCATCTGCTGGCAGTCACTCAGGTACACTGTCAGGATCATCTGCATGAGGGAGACAGAGAAATAGCTTGTCAAACATACTATATATCTCTGACGAAACATAGCCTGGGCTCATACTGTATATGCCTTAGCAAACTCTTATATCGTAGTCATGAAGAGTTGGCTACAGCACATACATACCTGGGATCAAGCTACTGACTGGGATCAGACTACTGGTAATAGTAGTTACAAGTATATACAACGTACATATGCCAGGAATTTGAATGCATGTAACCCAGGGAGGAAAGCTCTTGAATTACAGGAAATGTCCCCTTAGCTCCGGTTGCCCTCTAACCTAAATACATTTCCATCAAATGCTTTGCCTTAAAGACAGAGGCATTCAGGAGGGAGAGAGACTATTGAAGACTGAGCTGAGCTACAAACATTAAAGAGATATTACAAGCGCAAAGATAGTACAGGCAGACTGCCAAACCAACATGCGTGATTTGGTGGCATCATGACAAGTTTACTTCCGTTAGTGCCTACAACCTATTGGTAAATTAAAAACAAGATTGATTATTGAAATTCCTAGCACAAAAAAAAAAGAGGCAACACGAAGGTGTGTGTGTGCGCGTGCCTGCAATACAGTATTTGCTCTCAATAAAGAGTACTGAGAAACCACATTTATAAATAGGATTTCCTGGTAAAATGAGAAGTGACGTCCTCATTTCCAGATTGACAATCTGTAGTAAACGGAAATGGGGGATAATCTGCTAAATTTAGGATTAATCTACAAATTTGGGTTGCAGAATCCAAATATGTTCCTCCCTAAATGTCATACCCCCCTTCCTGCTGCAGCGGATACTTCCACGATAGGATTGACATAGACAGAGGTGCTTGACACGGGTCCCTTGGCCTGTATAAACCATCTGTATAAACCCTCTGCCTCCACTCTGTAGTGGCTCAGCCCAGCCCCATAAACATGTCTAAACCACAGACACACCGACCGAGACAAGCCCTGCAACGGGGCCGCACGTCCAGTCCAAGATGTAAGGTAATCTCTCACTGCCAGAGCACACGCACAGACACAGACAGATAGATAGATTGAGAGGAGGAATTCTGTAAAGCGCAGATTACAACATAGAGAGCACTATAATAATGAGATTATGGAGGTTATAAACATGTATATGTCTGTGTCCACAGGGTGACAAGTGAAAACATACACCAGGGGAGAGAGAGAGAGCATAAACAAATCCAGGATGGGAAGGTTATTGTAGGGGGAAAAGGATAATCTATGTTTTTCTCCTTAGGGATTGGCCTGTAGTGCTGTCGACTATACAGGGGGAAAAAAGCACACAGGCCGCTCCGAACCATTCTATCAAACAAGAATCAACCAACAAGGTTCAGAAAACCCAAACCAGTCCTGAACTCATCATCGGTGCTAAATATTCTCTTGACACACAGGAACGTGTTTGCCAACACGCATGCATCTGTGATCTACTCTGTCCTGCATCTCTCAATGAAAGGTCAGAAACCAGACAGAAAAAAAGCTAAAAGAGAGGCAAAACCTACCTCTGCCTAATAGTATTAAACACTCAGTCACACTGAGCAGCCTTCTACACGTTAGTTCTGCACAGCCAGCCACACACGTTAACATTCTTAATAAACTTTCACACAGTCAAGTAACATTGTATATCTACAAAAAGAAACCACACATACGCCTAACACCTAGAATCTAATCCCCTTGAAAATTCTGTGCAAAAAGATACAATACAAATTCATATGCATCAGCAACATTCTGTACTCAACCACATACATACTGTGCCTTTCCTGTCTCCTGTCTCCTCACCCGAACTACACTCATTCACTAACAAAAACATCAACAGCCCACCAAACACTTAAACTTACACAAACACTTAACATACAAGCACACTCTCCAGCTTCCCAAAATGACTCCTAGCCAGCTGTGAATGCCTTTTGCTATTTTAAGCAGCAGCACGAGTACCGTCAGAGTCAGACTCAAAGCTGGACAGGACAGAATAGCGGCAGCGCCCACCTCCCAGCCAGCTCCAGCCAGTCCAGTGCTACAGCTATAACCCTATCTGTCTGTCTGTCTGTCTGTCTGTCTGTCTGTCTGTCTGTCTGTCTGTCTGTCTGTCTGTCTGTCTGTCTGTCTGTCTGTTCACCTTAGCCGCCCTGCATGGCGTCTTCCTGCCCTGGTTCCTCTGCTGCTGTTGCTGCAGCCCGGGACGGACCCTCTGGTGGAGCCAGGCCTTGTCCTTGGTTACACTAACCAGACTGTGCAGCACCATGCTGAAGAACCTCTTCATAGAGCCGGAGGGAGAAGACTCACACAGGCAGACAGATCGACAGGAGGGCAGGCAGGGCTGAGAGAGACTCACTGCGTGTCTGTCTGTGTGCACGGGTCTCCAAGTGTGTGTGTGTGGGTGACACCAGGCACAAGGCAGGAGAAGGGTAGGGGTGGGGGTGTCAGTGACTGAACGTGAGGAGCGTAGTCAAGGTGGGGGGGGGGGGGGGGGGGGGGGGGGGTGATAAATGCAGCCATAGCCAGGGCCAGGCAAGGGGTAGGGGTAATATAACGCGGCCGGCCCCCTTCAGAATGAGATTCCCTAGGAACAGGAACAGCCGTGGGGCTGAGAGAGATAAGAGGCGCCTGGTGACACTAACCAGACCAGGCTGTCACTGTCATAGGGCATCAATAGGAGGAACAGGACACTCAGTGACCATAGACACATAATCATCCAGCTAAACAACACACAGAGGCATCCAGGCTGTATCACAACCGGCCGTGATTGGGAGTCCCATAGGGCGGAGCACAATTGTCTCAGCATCGTCGGCTTTGGCCGGTGTAGGCCGTCATTGTAAATAAGAATTTGATCTTAACTGACTTGCCTAGTTAAATAAAGGTTATGTAAAATAAAATAAAATTAAACACACACACACACACACACACACACACACAGAGGCACAATGTCAAGAGCGTTTAGAGAAGGATTGGACCAAGGTGCAGTGTGGTAAGCGTACATCTTTCTTTGTTAGATGAACACCAAAAAAACAACAAAATATAAACGAACGTAACGTTTTGTAGCGCTAACACAGCAACTATACAAAAACAAGATCCCACAATCTAAGGTGGGAAAAAGGGCTGCCTAAGTATGATCCCCAATCAGAGACAACGATAAACAGCTGCCTCTGATTGGGAACCATACTAGGCCAACAAAGAAATAGAAACATAGATTTGCCCACCCAAGTCACACCCTGACCTAACCAAATAGAGAATAAAAAAGTCTAAGGTCAGGCGTGACAGTACCCCCTCCCCAAAGGTGCGGACTCCGGCCGCAAACTAGAACCTATAGGGGAGGGTCCGAGTGGGCATCTCATCTCGGTGGAGGCTCCGGTGCGGGACGCAGACCCCGCTCCGCTTGAAGCTCCCCCCACTTCGGTGGCTCCTCTGGTGCGGGGATCGTCGCCGGGGGCTCCGGACCGTAGATCGTCGTCGCGGACTCTGGACTGGGAACCGTCGCTGGAGGCTCCGGACTGGGGACCGTCGCTGGTGATCCTCACTGGAGGCTCCGGGCCATGGATCATCATTGGAGGCTTTGAGCCATGGATCATCACTGGAGGCTTCGTGCCATGGATCATCACTGGAGGCTTCGTGCCATGGATCATCACTGGAGGCTTCGGACTGGGGACCGTCGCTGGTGATCCTCACTGGAGGCTTCGTGCCATGGATCATCACTGGAGGCTTCGTGCCATGGATCATCACTGGAGGCTTCGTGCCATGGATCATCACTGGAGGCTTCGTGCCATGGATAATCACTGGAGGCTTCGGGCCATGGATCATCACTGGAGGCTTCGGGCCATAGATCATCACTGGAGGCTTCGGGCCATGGATCATCACTGGAGGTTTCGTGCCATGGATAATCACTGGAGGCTTCGGGCCATGGATCATCACTGGAGGCTTCGGGCCATAGATCATCACTGGAGGCTTCGGGCCATGGATCATCACTGAAGGCTTCGTGCCATGGATCATCACTGGAGGCTTCGTGCCATGGATCATCACTGGAGGCTTCGTGCCATGGATCATCACTGGAGGCTTCGTGCCATGGATCATCACTGGAGGCTTTGTGCCATGGATCATCACCGGAGGCTTCGTGCCATGGATCATCACCGGAGGCTTCGTGCCATGGATCCTCACCGGAGGCTTCGTGCCATGGATCCTCACTGGAGGCTTCGTGCCATGGATCCTCACTGGAGGCTTCGGGCCATAGATCATCACTGGAGGCCCGAGTGCGTGGAACTGGCACAGGACGCACCGGGCTGGAGAGACGCACTGGAGGCCGGGTGCATGGAGCTGGCACAACGCGTCCTGGCTGGATACCCACTTTAGCTCGGTAAGTGTGGAGAGCTGGCACAGCACGTACTGAGCTGTGAAGGCGCACTGGAGGCATAGTGCGTAGAGCCGGCGCAGGATATACTGGGCCGTGGAGGTGCACTGGAGGTCTGGAGCGTAGAACTGGCACAACGCGTCCTGGCTGAATACCCCCTGTAGCACGGCAAGTGCGGGGAGCTGGCACAGGCCGCACTGGGTTGTGCTGGTGAACTGGGGATACCGTGCGTAGAGCTGCCGCAGGATATCCTGGGCCGAGGAGACGCACTGGAGACCAGGACCGCTGAGCTGGCACAATCCGTCCTGGACAGATGCTCACCTTAGCACGGCAAGTACGGAAAGCAGGCACAGAACGCACCGTGCTAAAGGTGCGCACTGGAGACACGGTGCGCAGAACCGGAAAACATGGTATCTGAACCGTGACCAACTTCTCATCGTAATTACAGGGAGTTGGTTCTTGTTCCCAACTTTGCTCCGCTCGCCACCCCATGTGCCCCCCCAAATTTTCTTTTGAGGCTGCCTCTCGGGCTTCCGTCGTCTCGTTGCTGTTCCTCTCTCGCTGCCTCAGCCTACTTCCATGGCAGGGTATTGTCCCCTGCCATTACCTCCTCCCAGGTCCAGGATGTCCTCCACTCCTGGGCACGCTGCTTGGTAACTTGGTGGTGGGATCTTCTGTCAAGAGCATTTAGAGAAGGATTGGACCAAGGTGCAGCGTGGTAAGCGTACATCTTTCTTTATTTGATGAACACCAAAAAAATGTATATATAAACGAACGTAACGTTTTGTAGCAGCAACTATACAAAAAACAAGATCCCACAATCTAAGGTGGGAAAAAGGGCTGCCTAAGTATGATCCCCAATCAGAGACAACGATAAACAGCTGCCTCTGATTGGAAACCATACTAGGCCAACAAAGAAATAGAAACATAGATTTGCACACCCAAGTCACACCCTGACCTAACCAAATAGAGAATAAAAAAGGCTCTCTAAGGTCAGGGCGTGACACGCACACATTCTGACTGTTCAAACGTTCAAATGTTCCAGCAGCTACATAACTTTTTATTTTTTGTTTAACCTTAATTTAACTAGGCTAGTCAGTTAAGAACAAAATCTTAATTACAATGACTTAAACCTGCTGAGAGGACAAAACTACAATAATTCCATTTGTTAGAGAACAAATGATCCCATCCCATCTCATATTTTCTTTCTCTATTCTCATTCACTTGATTTTTGGTCTGAAGAAGGGCAGAATGGATCTCCTGACTGATTTCCATGAAGCACAAATCTAATAGTTGTGCCAGCAGTATCCCGGGCCTTGTCGATAATAAATCTGAGGACACAAAGCAGGCGTTGTCGCAGTGGGCCTGGAGCTGGGCTGACTGATGAACCACTGCCTGGAAACAAATCCCTGTGATGCACAGTTTACCCTGTTACTCAGACCTCATCTACCAGGCAGAGCGAGATAGACAGTGAGTGTGAGTGTGTGTGTGCGCGTGTGTGTAAAACCCTTCTAATATCCACTTCTGACTCAGAGGCAGTCCTATGGGGCAAGATGTTTATAAACAAAGTGTCTTAAGCTCCTTAAAAGGAATACCCCCGAGGCATCAAACAAACCACATGAAAAGTATAACAAATCATTAGAGAGATTTGAGATACAGTATCTCCTTATCAGTGGATGGATTTGCAACATGTCTGATTGGTGGAAGATATAGTGTGTGTGCTACTTTTAACCAGGTCCCAGGACAGACAACAAAGATAAGAACCCAAAATGCAGACAGACAGTGTGAGGTTTCAGAGTCAGACACATTGGGACTGACCCGGACCAACCAACCGACACCTGATTTAGTGTCCTGGCTGGCTCCCCTGTGCAGCACAGTACAGAACAGTCAATAAAGTCTCCATAGCAACCACTGTGTCTGTGGAAACACGCTTGCCTGGCACCCCTAGAAAAGATCCCAGGCAGACAGTCCTGTTCTTCTTGAGATTGTGGAAGTTAAACACAGGACATGACTGTAAACAACACTCTCCATCCTCAGTCTATTCAATGGAGCTGACAGCCTCCCATTCACACAGCTGACATACATGCCTAGTGGGTTAGCACATTGACGCGGGACTGGGGGGGGAGTGTTTGCCATTAAGTCAAGAGGTTGAATGGAAGGTTCAGTTTTTATAAGGTGAGGATCTGAACCTAGTTTGTTTTGGTTCGGATGTATAGCTTTCTCTGTGATAGAACCCTGCCTTGGAGCAGCTGACATAGACTAGCACTGTTTGCTCCACGTTCTGCTACAAACAGAAATGTACTTTATCCTCTAGTTAGCGAGATCACAGTTGGGTTGAATTCCATTTCAATTCAGTCAGTTCAGCAAGTAAACAGAATTTCCAAATCCAATTTTCCTCTGTGATTTTCTCCCCGATTGGAATTGGAATTTCACTTTACTTCCTTAATGGACTGAATTGAAATGGTATTGACCCCAAACCTGAGAGGGAAGCATCAATACAAAAGGCACATGGCAGGAGTCATAACAACGACAGCTCCCTGCAGCTCGACTACACAGTGATATCATGCATCACTTACACTAATGAGAGCTGAGGAGGAGATTTTTAGACTCTGCCCTGATATGATCGAGGAAGAGAAGGAGGGGGACTCTCACTATAACAACAACAATAAGTCAGTAAATTAAACAGGTTAAGTCTGTAAGCCTACAACTGGCTACTGGTCAAGTCATGAGATGAGATGAGAGCGTACAAAATGGCTCACGATCAAAATCAGCCGGTTAACTACTGGAGGGCTCTGAACTTCATATTTGGCTTGTAACACTGCCGTTGTAGTAGGTTATATGCTATTGGTTGTGATGTTTATAATACTCAAGCCCCCAATGATAACTCATGTACAACCCAGTCTATTTTCCATGGAGGTTCAGCAGCTCAAAATAAGACTTAGAATAATACTCAGTCCACTAGCAGCTTGTCTTTTCTGACTATTCCACCCAAATGGTCAATTCCGCTGTCTGTTTAAAAGCTATGAGAGGGGTTGTAAATCTGGGTGGGAATAAAGGGAATAGGGAGGGAGTACAGTTAAAGTCGGATGTTTACATACACTTTAGCCAAATAAATTTAATCTCATTTTTTCACAATTGCTGACATTTAATCCTAGTAAACATTCCCTGTCTTAGGTCAGTTTATCACTACTTTATTTTAAGAACATGAAATGTCAGAATAATAGTAGAAATTATTATTTCTTTCAGCTTTTATTTCTTTCATCACATTCCCAGTGGGTCAGAAGTGTACTTACACTCAATTAGTATTTGGTAGCATTGCCTTTAAATTGTTTAACTTGGGTCAAACGTTTTGGGTAGCCTTCCACAAGCTTCCCACAATGAGTTGGTTGAATTTTGGCCCATTCCTCCTGACAGAGCTGGTGTAACTGAGTCAGGTTTGTAGGCTTCCTTGCTTGCACACGCTTTTTCAGTTCTGCTCACAAATTTTCTATAGGATTGAGGTCAGGGCTTGTGATGGCCACTCCAATACCTTGACTTTGTTGTCCTTAAGCCATTTTGCCACAACTTTGGAAGTATGCTTGGGGTCATTGTCCATTTGGAAGACTCATTTGCGGCCAAGATCTAACTTCCTGACTGATGTCTTGAGATGTTGCTTCAATATATCCACGTAATTTTCCTACCTCATGATGCCATCTATTTTGTGAAGTGCACAAGGCCCTCCTGCAGCAAAGCACCCCCACGACATGATGCTGCCATGCCCGTGCTTCACAGTTGGGATGGTGTTCTTCAGCTTGCAAGCCGCCCCCCTTTTTCCTCCAAACATAACGATGGTCATTCTGGCCAAACAGTTATATTTTTGTTTCATCAGACCAGAGGACATTTCTCCAAAAAGTACAATCTTTGTCCCCATGTGCAGTTGCAAACCGTAGCCTGGCTTTTTTTATGGAGGTTTTGGAGCAGTGGCTTCTTCCTTGCTGAGCGGCCTTACAGGTTATGTCGATATAGGACTCGTTTTTACTGTGGATATAGATACTTTTGTACCTGTTTCCTCCAGCATCTTCACAAGGTCCTTTGCTGTTGTTCTGGGATTGATTTGCACTTGTCGCACCAAAGTACGTTCATCTCTAGGAGACAGAACTCATCTCCTTCCTGAGTGGTTTGACGGCTGCGTGGTCCCATGGTGTTTATACTTGCGTACTATTGTTTGTCAGATGAACGTGGTATCTTCAGGCGTTTGGAAATTGCTCCCAAGGATGAACCAGACTTGTGGAGGTCTACAATTTTTTTCTGAGGTCTTGGCTGATTTCTTTTGATTTTCCCATGATGTCAAGCAAAGAGGCACTGAGTTTGAAGGTAGGCCTTGAAATACATCCACAGGTACACCTCCAATTGACTCAAATTATGTCAATTAGCCTATCAGAAGCATCTAAACCCTTGACATCATTTTCGGGAATTTTCCAAGTTGTTTAAAGGCACAGTCAATTTAGTGTATGTAAACTTTTGACCCACTGGAATTGTGATACAGTGAATTATAAGTGAAATAATCTGTCTGTAAACAATTGTTGGAAAAATGTCTTGTCATGCACAAAGTAGATGTCCTAACCAACTTGTCAAAACTATAGTTTGTTAACAAGAAATGTGTGGAGTGGTTGAAAAACGAGTTTTAATGACTCCAACCTAAGTGTATGTAAACTTCCGATTTCAACTGTAAGTGTAAGGGAGAGATAGGAGGACTACCTTCGTACAGTTGGACTATAGGGTCGAGCGAGAGGGGCTTGTGCAGAGCTGAAAGCTCATCTGGTGTGGGAAATTACCCAGAAATTCGGCCATCTCACCCAACCTCTGTGACGCACAGCGAGGCCGTCCCAGACCATCACAATCCACAGGCTAATCCCTTCCGTCATTCAAACAGCAACTGACTGACTCTCTCTCTCCAGCCTGGTCTCCTCTCCACGCAGGCGCAGGAGGGTAAATTGATAAAGCACACTCTTTAACCTCCATGTCAACTTGTTTTGACTTCGCATTGTTGTTTTTAGCTATATAGACTATGTATTTTGGATGTTTCCAGTGTATTTTGATTACATTCAGACAATACGATTAATTGCACTATTTTTTTGTTGTTGCAAAAGTAGCTATGCAATTCTGAACTTTCAACCCACTTCCCTGCCTCGCTAATTATATAAGTAAAGAATTGCTCAATGAGCAAAAGCCAATTAGCAGGCATGAGGAGATGTTGGAACAGGGTGTGTGTATGTGTGTGTGTTCTTTCTTACACTGACATCAGCTACTGGTGGACTGACACTGACAGGGAGGTTACAGGTCATGGTGAATGTGCGTCACTGTGTGGGTGATCACCAGAATTGCCTGTCTGTCACTGTTGTGTGGGGATCTTACATAGGCTACCCTAAAAGTATGCCTTACTCCCCTTAATGTTCACTCTCTCTCTCTGTAGTTGTATAGGCAGGCAGAGAGTTGAGCAAATGCATAGATCAGTGGTCTATCAAGTGATGTTTAATCATAGTAAAAAAATGATATTGCAGTGATTTGTCTCATTCACCACCTGCTCACACTCTCACACAAACACACACCACTCAAACACAAAAGGTGGATGAAAGGACAAAAAAAAAGTACATTGTAATTGATGGGAATACTGTAGGTCATCCACCACTCAAATTTGCAGGCTCACAATCCATATGTAGCCTAAAATAATTATATATATTTTTTATTAGAGCTCATTTGTTCCAAGCTATTCCTTCCACAGGCATGTATTAATTCAATCCACAATCTATTTCCAAGACCTCTCAAAGTAAAAAAAAAAAAAAAATGTAACATTAAAAAAAATATATATTATCTTCTATTCCCATCGGATTACTTTTACTTACCGGCATCATGACTGCAGTGAAACAATAAATATGTTTATTCCAGCCAATCTCTTGGAGTAACACACTCCTCTGTCTGCCTCCTTTGCCTCCCCTAGCCTATGTTGCCAGACAGGCCGGTCCGAATAACCGGTCGGTAGAATCTGCGTCCCGCTCCAGAATCAGATGTAATGGTCCTAAAGCAACGATGCTTGATCCCACAGAGACTCACACAGACGCTGAAGGCGAAGTATGTCACTGCACGCAATAGTCACAGAACATCACACAGCCTAGTTGGGTGGCATGTTGTTTCAGGGAATTTGCTGCTAAGCGTTATGCTGTAATGACAGTGATTGAACGAGTGCACGCCACAAATAATTCGCCGATTGCTTTAACACGGTTCGACTGCCCTCCCGCGTGCTCTAATATGTAGGATAATCCAAGGACAGGACACGAACTGGTACAGACCAAGTCCGCCCCCAAAAAAATTAACAAAGATTATTGCTCTGATCTTGGTTATCCGTGAGATAGTAGCCAATTTTTTAAAATTACCCAAACTCTCTAACGTTGACTTGATATCAAGGAAAAAAACGGACATGTCAAACCACAACAACGTTAGTTTGACTTTCAAACCCAGACTGGTCTCATAGACTAGACGTAACATAGTAAATGTAAATCCGAGACACTGACATTAGTATATGTTACGCTTAGTGTGGTTACATAACATGGAAGCTTACTTAACGCAAAAACGAAAGGGTGGTGGTTCGGTAGGAGTATAACATGAACATCTAGCAACCCAAAGTTTGATTGTTTGATTCTGATCATGGACAATTTCAGCATTTGAGCTAATTAGCAACTACTTACTACTTTTTACTTTTTAGCTACTTTTCTTTTTAGCTACTTTTCTTTTTAGCTACTTTGCTAAAAAGATTGTGTGTTCGAATGTCATCACGGACAACTATAGCATTTTAGCTAATTAGCAACTTTGCAACTGTTTAATTCTTTCTTGCCTAGTTATTATCAGCCAGTGCTCTAGTCCTCGTTGATGTGACAAAGAAAATCTAAATACAACAGAACTAACTGTTTTAAATGCACAAGATAATGCAACCCACTCTCCATCAGCAGGGGACAAATGTCAGTGACAGGCATGCTTCACACAGAGAGGAGAGGAATGATAACATTGTACTATTTTGAGGTTGATGCAAAAACATATATACTGATTAACCTCATAAAATAGGCTACCGGAGTATTTGTCCTTTAGTTCAGTTGTTTTAACTCTAAACCAAGTTTATCTGCATGAGAGCAGTTTCAAAACAAGGATGATGCAGATTTAAATGGAACTTCAGTGTCATCTTGTGTCCATACTGTGAAATTAGTTGCTTGCAAGGATGTGTCTAAAGGAAGCAGCCTAAACAAATAGTTAGCCCTTTATCTATAGTTAGTTGCAGGGAAGGGGAACATTTATTGGATTCAATAAACTGTCATTGTTAAGTAACATAGTAGATGCAGTGAACAGTTGGGAGCTGTGAGTTGACGGTTCGGATTACGGGATGCCAAGGTAATATTTTTTCAATATTCTGGTCCAGTTAAAGGGTTGTTCAGATTCACTTAGATCTGTGGACCATACTTTTGGTCAGAATATGAGCTTTTTAAAAGTTGTTTATATATTATAGAGATCAGCCCTTTTGGGAGCCCAGATACTTTAGTTATAAATCCCATCATTAGATGGTTTGGTAGTTGGGTTTCCCAAGGGACTCGATAGGCCAGCATAGCTGACCTAAGTTTTAAATATAGAAAAAATGAGTTGCCTGGTAATGTGCATGTGTCTTTCAAATCTTGGAATGTTCTCACACCATTACTGTCCATGATATCGGTAAGGGTACGGATTTCACATTTGTACAATTGGGAGGATGCAAATGGCCGCCCTCCAGATCGCAAGGCATTATTGTGAAATGATTTCCAATTACATCGTTTTTCAATTTTGCGGCAAAATATAAATTGTGTGAGCAGTAATAGGACGAAAGCGTAGTTATTATTGTTTAAGGGAGATCTCAGTGAAGACCACCTCTTCCAGGGCAATTGGAGACACCATATATCTCTGTTCTCAGCCAGGGGGCGGAAGAATCATGTCTAAACCAATTTAGGATGGGGCGAAATGCTAATGCCTGAAAATACAATTTAAAGTTAGATACAAATAGTCCTCCTACATATTTCCCTCTTTGTAAGTTTGTTAATTGTATCAGGGATCGCTTACCTTGGCATATACATTTTTAAGCCGCAGCAGGCATTTTATCCCAAAAGCCAAAAGGGCAATATATTCATTTTGACAATAGATATTCTGCCGGCTAAAGCAACTGGGATATTAGTCCATCTACTGAGGTCGGATTGAATTGATGTGAGCGTTCTGTTAAAGTTTCTGCCAATGGTTTTATCTAAGGAAGGAAATACACTATGCAGTGCCTTTGGAAAGTATTCAGACCCCTTGACTTTTTCCACATTTTGTTACGTTACAGCCTTATTCTAAAATTGATTAAATAGAACAAAATCCTAATCAATCTACACACCATACCCCAGAACGGCTAAGCAAAAACAGTTTTTTAGAAATGTTTGCTAATTTATACAACATTTAAAACAGAAATACCTTATTTACATAATTATTCAGACCCTTCACTATGAGACTCAAAATTGAGCTCAGGTGCATTCTGCTTTCATTGATCATCCTTGAGATGTTTCTACAACTTGATTGGATTTGGAAAGGAACACACCTATCTATTTAAGGTCCCACAGTTGATAATGCATGTTAGAGCAAAAACCAAGCCATTAGGTCGAAGGAATTGTCCGTAGAGCTCTGAGACAGGATTGTGTCGAGGCACAGATCTGGGAAGGGTACCAAAATATTTTTGCAGCATTGAAGTTCCCCAAGAGCACAGTGGCCTCCATCATTCTAAAATGGAAGAAGTTTGGAACCACCAATACTCTTCCTAGAGCTGGTCGCCCGGCCAAACTGAGCAATCGGAGGAGAAGGGCCTTGGTCTGGGAAGTGACCAAGAATGCGATGGTCACTCTGACAGAGTCCCTCTGTGGAGATGGGAGAACCTTTCAGAAGGACAACCATGTCTGCAGCACTCCACCAATCAGGCCTTTATGGTAGAGTGGCCAGACGGAAGACACTCTTCAGTAAAAGGCACATGACAGCCCGCTTGGAGTTTGCCAAACGGCATCTAAAGACTCTCAGACCATGAGAAACAAGATTCTCTGGTCTGATGAAACCAAGATTGAACTCTTTGGCCTGAATGCCAAGCATCACATCTGGAGGAAACCTGGCACCATCCCTATGGAGAAGCACGGTGTTGGCAACATCATGCTGCGGGTATGTTTTTCAGGAGGAAGAGACTGGGAGAATAGTCAGAATCAAAGGAAAGATGAATGGAGAAAAGTACAGAGAGATCCTTGATGAAAACCTGCTCCAGACCGCTCAGGGCCTCAAACTGGGGTGAATGTTCACCTTCCAAAAGGACAACGACCCTAAGCACACAGCGAAGACAACGCAGAAACGGCTTTGGGACAAGTGCCTGAATGTCCTTGAGGGGCCCAGCCAGAGCCCGGACTTGAACCCGATCTAACATCTCTGGAGAGACCTGCAAATGTCAGTGCAGCAACGCTCCCCATCCAAACTGACAGAGCTTGAGAGGATCTGCAGAGAAGAATGGGAGAAACTCCCCAAATACAGGTGTGCCAAGCTTGTAGCGTCATACCCAAGAAGACTCAAGGCTGTAATAGCTGCCAAAGGTGCTTCAACAAAGTACTTAGTAAAGGGTATGAATGCTTATGTAAATATGATATTTCTATTTTTTATTTTTAAATAAATTAGCGCATTTTTCAAAAATCCTGGTTTTACTTCGTCATTATGGGATATTGTATATAGATTGATGAGGGGGAAAAAACTATTTAATACATTTTAGAATAAGGCTTTAACATAACAAAATGTGGAAATAATCACAGGGTCTGAATACTTTCTGAACACACTGTATGTACAAAAGTATGAGGACACCCCTTCAAATAAGTTGGTTCGGCTATTTCAGCCAACCCAGTTGTTGACAGGTGTATTAAATCGAGCACACAATCGAGCCATGGAATATCCATAAACACACATTGGCTCTAGAATGGCCTTACTGAAGAGCTAAATGACTTTCAATGTGACACCGTAATAGGATGTCACCTTTCCAACAAGTCAGTTCATCACATTTCTGCCCTGCTCGAGCTGCCACAGTCAACTGAAAGTGCTGTTATTGTGAAGTGGAAATGCCTAGGAGCAACAACGGCAACAACGGCTCAGCCGCAGAGTAGTAGGCCACACAAGCTCACAGAACGGGACCGTCGAGTGCTGAAGCGCGTAAAAGTCGTCTGTCCTCGGTTGCAACAATCACTACCGAGTTCTAAGCTGCCTGGAAGCAACAAATCTGGGTTTGGCGGATGCCAGGAGAATGCTACCTGCCCGAATGCATAGTGCCAACTGTAAAGTTTGGTGGAGGAATAATGGTCTGGGGCTGTTTTTCATGGTTTGGACTAGGCCCCTTAGTTCCAGTGAAGGGAAATCTAAACGCAGCAGCATACAATGACATTCTATACAATTCTGTGGTTCCAACTATGTGGCAACAGTTTGGGGAAGGCCCTTTCCTGTTTCAGCATAACAATACCCCTGTGCACAAAGCGAGGTCCATACAGTAATGTGCCCGACCTCCCTAATGCTCTTGTGGCTGAATGGAAGCAAGTCCCCACAGCAATGTTCTAGTGGAAAGCCTTCCCAGAGGAGGCTGATATAGCAGCAAACCGGGTCCAACTCCATATTAATGTCCATGATTTTGGAATGAGATGTTTGACGAGCAGGTGTTCACATACTTTTGGTCATGTAGTGTATATCTACTCCCAAATATTTCAAATGGGAAACAATTGGAATTCCATAAATAGAGATGGAGTCCTACATCGCTGTCTTGAGAGGAACTAGGGCTAATTTGATTAAATAAATGTTATAACTTGAGATGAGGTTGAATTTACCTATGATCTTCAATGTGTTTTGGAGCAATTGAGATACATTGTCGAGATATAGTAAAATATCATCCATGGAATCATAGTTGATTCAAAAATGTCAAATAGACCTCAGGAGGAAAACAGTCCCATCCAGGTGATTTGCCTTTATTTATGCTATCCAATGCCCTTTAAATTTTATTAAGAGATATTTGGGCTCCCAGCAACACGCCTTCTTTTAAGAGAAGAGGAGATCTTCATTATTTTAGAAAGGTCTTAGTCAGCCTTGGTGTGGAATTACAATCAAAGGTGTACAGTTCTTTATCCTCTACTGGATCAGTGTCCTTAAACCGGGACAGTTGTAGGTCAGTATGTGATAATGTGACTAGAACTTTCCGGGACATAGACATGTCTTATATGGGCAGAAAGCTTAAATTAGTGTTAATCTAACTGCAGTGTCCAATTTACAGTAGCTATTACAGAAAACAAATACCATGATATTGTTTGAGGATAGTGCACAACAACAAAACACTTATCACGGCAACTGGTTTGATACATTCACCTCTGAGGGTAAATAATGTACTTACATTCAGTAATCGTGCTCTGATTTGTCATCTTGAGGGTCACAGAGATAAAATGTATTGTAGTTTTGTTTGATAAAATCCATGTTTATATTCAAATGTAGGAACTGGGTTCTACAGTTTGATCCCACTACTGTCTCTGGCTCCACCCCCACCCCGCCCGGCCATCTAGATGTGTGAAGGTTAGTGTATTTTCTGTAAGGAAGCTAATGATCCATCATGTATGGAATTCCTGGGAGTGTGTAACCTTTAATGTTTTAGTGCCATTACATTTTTGTATGTTCTCTATACATATTTACTTGAAAATGTATAAATTGACCAATTCGGCACATTTGGGCAAACTCCTGGCAGACTTGATACAAAATATTGTGTATTGATGTAATTCTTAAATGAATCAGACTGAAAATTTGCACGCACACTGCTGCCATCTTGTGGACAACATCTATATTACACCTATAATCCTACATCACTGTCTGGCCATTCTCTTGCATTTCAAAGATGCAAAAAAAATAGAAAATGCTTTTTTTGTTTGTATTATCTTTTACCAGATCTAATGTGTTATATTTGCCTACATTAATTTCACATTTCCACAAACTTCAAAGTGTTTCCTTTGCAATAGTATCAAGAATATGCATATCCTTGTTTCAGGTCTTGAGCCACAGGCAGTTCGATTTGGGTATGTCATTTTAGGCATAAATTGGAAAAAAAAGGGTCTGATCCTTAAGAGGAGAAGCGGGAGCCACAGGTAATAGCACAAGGTGTTATTGAGCATGAGGTGTTATTTTCTATGTATAGGAAGTAACGGCAAGAGAACTGTTGAAGATACACATGGTGCATAGGGGGCAGTATTTTCATTTTTGGAAAAATAACGTTCCCAGAGTAAACGGCTATTTTGTCAGGACAAGATGCTAGAATATGCATATAATTGACAGCTTAGGATAGAAAACACTCTAATGTTTCCAAAACTGTAAAAATATTGTCTGTGAGTATAACAGAACTGATATTGCAGGCGA
This sequence comes from Oncorhynchus mykiss, assembly GCF_057628025.1. Lineage (NCBI taxonomy): Eukaryota > Metazoa > Chordata > Actinopteri > Salmoniformes > Salmonidae > Oncorhynchus > Oncorhynchus mykiss. Next base: position 43,154,314 of record NC_143040.1, on the reverse strand, counting down.
AAGGCTGAGAAAAATCCAATCCGGAAGTGACTCATGTTTTGAAAGCTCTGCGTTCCGATTGAGCAGTGAATGGGCTATCAACCAGATTCATTTTTCTACGTATTCCCCAAGGTGTCTACAGCCTTTTGACATAGTTTCACGCATTTATGTTGAAGAATGAGCGTAAGCAACTATATTGCGTAAGTGGTCACCTGATGACTCAGAGTGATTCTTGCGTAAAATACAGAGGTAGCCATTTTTCCTCTCGGTCCTACTGAAAAGCCAACTGTCCCAGTTGATATATTATCGAATAGATATTTGAAAAACACCTTGTGGATTGATTATAAACAACGTTTGCCATGTTTCTGTCGATATTATGGAGCTAATTTGGAATATTTTTCGGCGTTTTCGTGACCGCCATTTCCGGTCGATTTCTCAGCCAAATGTGAAGAACAAACAGAGCTATTGAACATTTGCTATCTAACTGGGAGTCTCGTGAGTGAAAACATCAAAGGTAAACGATTTAATTTGATTGCTTTTCTGATTTTCGTGACCAAGTTGCCTACTGCTAGCTGGACATAATGCTATGCTAGGCTATCGATAAACTTACACAAATGCTTGTCTTGCTTTGGCTGTAAAGCATATTGTCAAAATCTGAGATGACAGGGTGATTAACAAAAGGCTAAGCTGTGTTTCAATATATTTCACTTGTGATTTCATGAATAGGAATATTTTCTAGTAATATTTATGTCCCTTGCGTTATGCTAATTAGTGTCAGATGATGACAATGATACCGGACACGGGATGGGTAGTTACAACATTAAGAGGAGAAGCGGGAGCCACCGTTAATAGCACAAGGTGTTATTGAACATGAGGTGTTATTTTATATGTATAGGAAGTAACGGCAAGAGAACTGTTGAAGATACAAATGGTGCATAGGATGTAACAGCAAGAGGATTATTGAAGATGGAGTAATAAGGTTGATTACTAAGAAATAAGGGAGATTACTGAGTGTATTTGGGAATAGTATCCAGTGAATGTGGATGTGAGAGTTGTGTGAGTGTGGAAAGGACGTGTTAAACTGATTGAAATTTAGATAATAAGCGATATTAGTGTTAAGAGATTGAAATTTGGATAATAAGTGGTAAGCTGAGTTCAACAAAGAGTTTAAATTTGTATAATAAGCTGATTGAAATTTGGATAATAAGTGGATTGAAATTGAGATAATAATAGATATTATTACTATTAAGTACTGAGTGAATGGGAGCTGTCAGGGGACTAGCTCCGGTGTGAAAGAGGTGTGTGTCTGAATGAATATCCCAGTTTTTTTAATGTATAATGTTATATAGGGATTCTGTATGTGAAAGGAGAGAGTACTATTTCTGTTAAATAGAACACTAGTGTAAATATTTAAACCCCTGTAATGAAAGAACACTAGTGTAAAGGAGGAATTTGTGAAGAAGAGTATAATGGGTACTCGAGATTTGATAAAGTAACTATGGAAAATAATAATAATATACAACTTGCACACCCACACGTAGACATATGTAAGTGGTGTAAAAACTATTAAGAGATTTGCCTCCTGAGTGGCCCAGCTGCATTGCAGTGCTTGAGGCATCACTATAGACCCGGGTTCGATCCCAGGCTGTGTCACAACCGGCAGTGACCGGGAGTCCCATAGGGTGGTGCACAATTGGCCCAGCATCGTCCGGGTTAGGGGAGGGTTTTTGCAGAGGGGGCTTTACTTGGCTCATCACGCTCTAGAAACTCCTTGTGCTTGGGAAAATCTGATTATTACTCAGATATTGAAATCGGGAATTATCAAGGGCCATCCACTTTGAACATGTGCCATTGGGAGGACAAACTGTAAAGCTATCTGACTAAGAAAATTCACTTCTTACGGATCATTGGGACGCTAGTGTCCCACCTCGACAACATCCGGTGAAATTGCAGAGCGCGAAATTCAAATGACAAAAATCGTAATATTAAATTCACATTCATGAAAATACAAGTGTCATACATCATTTAAAAGCTATTGTTAGATTTCAAAAGGGCTTTACCGCGAAAGCACACCATGCGATTATCTGAGGACAGTGCCACGCACACAAAAGCATAAACATTTCCAACCAAGCAGAGGCGTCACGAAAGTCAGAAATAGCGATGAAATAAATCACTTACTTTTGAAGATCTTTGCAATCACAAGGGTCCCAGCTACATAACAAATGGTCCTTTTATTTGATAAAGTCCTTTGTATCCCAAAAAAGTAAGTTTCATTGGCGCGCTTGACTCAGTAATCCACCGGTATCCCTCGTTCTAAATGCATACAAATGAAGGAATGTATGTTACCAATAAACTTCTTCCAAACATATCAAACAACATTCCTAATCAATCCTCAGGTACCCTAATATGTAAATAAACGATAAAATTTAAGATGGAGAATACCGGAGACCATTAGTGGAGATAAATAACAAAGTACGCGCCCTCATCGGAACGCGCAACAAACACTACAGCCAAAATGGGACCCACTTACTAAAACTACAAATTCTAGCCCATTTTAAAAAAAAACAAGCCTGAAACTCTTTCTAAAGACTGTTAACATCTAGTGGAAGCCCTAGGAACTGCAATCTGGGAGGTATTCCTTTTATATTCCCATTCCGAATAATGAATTCATTATGAATAAGCTAAATCATGCAAATGCAACTTGTGTAAACATTATATAAGAGAACTAACAGAACTGCCCTGGTGGCGCTCACTTCAGACCAGTACTTTATGCATCTAAGTTTGACTGTGACCGCTTCAGATTGCTGTTAATAAAGAATGATTCATTTAAGATTTACTTCAGGTGTCTCTGGTGCTAATTTCCACAACAATCTCTACAAGGTAAAGAAACTTAAGCAGGAATACAATATTTTACTTTTTAAGAGAACCAAAAACTACAGGTTAAACTCAAATAAAGTCTACTACTTAATGGCAAATAAACCTGTTAATATCTCACAACACTCACAAAACGAATACATGCTACTGCCAGTTATAATTTAAAAAGATTAAGACACAAAAGAGGTCATTAGAAATAACAAAGCAATTGACAATTTTAAAAGCTTCCATGAAATTATATATACACAGTGCCATCAGAAATTATTCAGACCCCTTAACTTGTTCCACATTGTTACATTACAGCCTCCTCTAAAATGGATTACATTTTTTTTTTTAATTCTCAGCAATCTACAAGCAATATCCCATAATGACAGAGCTGGAGATGGTTGTCCTTCTGGAAGGTTCTCTCATCTCTGCAGCACTCCACCAATCAGGCATTTATGGTAGATTGGCCAGACGGAAGTCACTCAGTAAAAGGCACATGACAGCCCACTTGGAGTTGGCCAAAAGGCACCTAGACTCTCAGACCATGAGAAACAAGATCTCTTTGTTATGGCATTCCAAAATATGTTCAGGAGTAAAACTTGTAAATAACAATCAAATAAGTTGCATGGACTCACTGTGTACAATAAAAATTACTATTTTCATTATGCCTTTTTCACCAGATTTGACCTTTAACCCTTGAAAATTGCCTTAATCAAAATGTAACATGTCATCAGGCCTACCTATGTGTATCATCCCATCATTGTTTGATCTAGCATGGATGACAGCCTTCAACAAGCAAAACAAAAGCAAGCACTTTTTCCAGGTTGGCTGGTCTACTACAATGTAATGAAACAGGCAGGGAGTGCGCTCAAGTCCTCAACCTTCTAGCCCGTAGCCGTGCGCGCCATCGACTATGCCACAAAAGCATGCTCATATGGCAGAGTCAATAACCAAGCTCATAAACCAAGGGTCGTTACAGTATTTACTCTGAAATGACATAGTAAAATGGTAACATCATGATAATAACTATAGGCCAAAATTACATTTGATTCAGGATTCATTCAAATAATCCCGACTGGGCACCATTTGGTACCAGGCAGTTACCCAAATATGTTGAGATAATTGACTTTTTGAAATATTTACCAGAAAATAGAATACACCATTTCATAGAACGTATGTGGTAAATACCGTATTTGTGCAGACTGGTGCTCATGCCTTCATGATAATGTTTTGAATAACAATAAAGACTGTTAGACTTATTAAACACACTTATTTTAGCCTTTGCAAAACTTATACATGACCCTACCACCACCAACTAGTAACAATTTAAAAATGTTTCTTCAATGATTCACAACTACAGTAGTTGAGGAAAATATCAGTGCTAACAACTGAGTTGAATCTCTAGCTGGTCTTTTTAGAATGTTTACTTTAATCAAATTCAATTTTACTATTTAGACTAGTTTTCTTGAGTATTTTTTTGTTGCTTTGAGTATAACCAATAACTGTTCTTATAGTAATCAGTTTCCTTTTTGAGTAAATCTTGACAATACCGCTTATCTTCTTACTGGATGCAGCAATTTTGTCCATTAGCATCTTTGAAGCGGAGACACATCTTGGGTTTGTAGTTTAGTTATTTTAAGTTGAAGGCCCCACGTCTCTTTCTGAGAGAAGAAAAAAGGATGGCATTTTGATGGCAATCATTGTGTATTTTAATGATTTGGCTTTCTGATGGCACTTTGAATGTCATATTGAAAGACTATTCTGGAATCAGCTCATCATAACTTATATCATCTTTATTTTTAATTCACACTAGCAAGAAGATTTGATCTAAAGTAGTGATGACAATGGTTGAAATGTCACAATATGATCAATTGAGAGAATTTACTGATTATAAAGTGAACAGCATCTTCATTTTCCATCCCACACTCAATCAACGCCAGCGCTACCAGGACTGGGGCTCTGGAGAGAAATTATATCAATTATATCAAGTGTACTGTAGAGATGGGAAAGTTCATGTGTAATATAAAACACAACACATTTGAGAATTAAATGATCATTATTCATAAACTATTCAGTACACACTGCTTTTGCTATGAGTCCCAATGTGTTGGTGGCTAGCAGACATTCTAAGGAAGAAGATACAATAGGCAAATAGATTGAACATGTAGGCAGACAACTCGCCGACCCAACCCCGCCACACAATGCACTGCAATGCAACAACCGTGTTCGTCTCGGAATTTACACTTGAGGAGGTTGAGCCAGTCATCAACGACATGTTCAGGTGGGGGGAGAACCACCGTCAAAGGGCCAATCCTGTTTGAGGAAAACATATGGTTGGTTTTAGGCTCCATTAATGGATTCATTTATTAGGTAGCGTAATTGATAGGCCTAACGCTTTCATGCAACCTCCATCATTAGGAAAAAGATAGACCTAGATATCATGTAGATACAGTGGACGATTGGAACCAGAATGCCTGAAGCTCCAACCAAATCTGAAGGTCTCTGATGGGTTAACATCATGGCAGAAGAGAACAAAAGTTGTCTTACCACAACAGTGATGCCTTCCTGCACCACAGGGGTTTTGTCATAAGTGGCATTACATACTCTGACTAGTGTCTGCACACCAAAAGCATTGAGGTCCTGGTTATAAATTAAATGAAGTGTTTTATGTTAGTAATCAAGACACTGTCTGTTTTTCAGTACATTCCAATCTGGCTTGACAAAAGAAAATGCTATAAACTCATAACACAATGCTTCATGTGATTACAAAGCATATGGGGATATGTATTATAGGAGTTAATACTGCGCCTCTATAAACTTCACCAGCTGGGAGTTGGTGGGGTTGTGGGTGATCAGAAACTTCATACACTCATAGGTAAACTCAACAGGGGCGGGGCGATTCATCTTGACAGACAGTTGGAGAAGGCAGTCTTCCAGGAGAGGGTGAACAGTCCAGCAGTAGAGAAAAATACTCCAAAATCTGTGATAGATTGGGTGTAAAGGTGGTTATTGAAATATATAGACTATGGAGATCGAGATGGAAGTAAATAAAAAGTGGAATATGAAAAGGAAATAAAACATTCAGAAATGGTTTAGTGGTTGCTAAACGGCTGGATTAACTCAATCGAAGCCACATACTTGGAGAAATTTCAGCCTCTCTCTCTCTCCAGGAGTACTGATCGACTTCAGGTGGGGTATTTCTTCATATATTTGGCTAAAGGCAGCTTACTTGTCCACAATGACCAGGTGCTGGTGCTGTGCCTGGCAGAAGTCTCCACAGTTCCTCACCCTCACAAATGCCATAAATGTGCATCCTAGAAAACACATTGATCACAGGAAGATAAGTCACAGGGAGACATGGCTTTAGCAGCAACACAGCCCAAGTAAAACATATAGACTAGCTGTAGAACTAAATCAGATAGAATACAGCACAAGCAATTCAGGCTATAGAAGTCCAACAGAGGTCGTGTGTCATGTGGTATTACATGTGTCATGTAAACTTGATTTGCAACAATAAAATAGGCCTACATGGTAAAAAAAAAACAACAACAAAAAAAACAATGAGAAAATCTATGAGTGAAACAAACCAACCGTTGTGTGCTGAGTAACGTTGAGTTCATCCAGGCGGTGTGACAACTCTGCACACCATTGATTCTTCTCTCTACAGTGGCTCAGCCTAGGGCTCCTGCTGCTCACAAAGGGCTCCTGACCTGGCTAAAACATAGCTTAAAAAAGACCAGTTAAGGAAAATGCTGTGCAAGATTATCCTAGTAAGAATATAATACATTTTACATTCCATGAATGTTTCATTCAGCTCATAGAAGAGGTAGAATACAATTTATTTATACGGAAGAAGAAAAATGCAACATGCAACATGCAACGAAATCAGTCAATTGATATAAATTAATTCATCCCTAATCTACGGATTTCACGACTAGGAATACAGATACGCATCTGTTGGTCACAGACACCTTAAAAAAAAGGTAGGGGCATGGATCAGAAAACCAGTCAGTATCTGGTGTGACCACCATTTGCCTCATGCAGCACAACACATTTCCTTTGCATAGAGTTGATCAGGCGGTTGACTGTGGCGTGTGGAATGTTGTCCCACTCCTCTTCAATGGCTGTGCGAAGTTCCTGAATATTGACGGGAACTGGAACATGCTGTCGTACACGTCGATCCAGAGCATCCCACACATGCTCAATGGCTGACATGTCTGGTGAGGATGCAGGCCATGAAAGAACTGGAATTGTGTACAGATCCTTGCGACATGTGCCGTGAATTATAATGCTGAAACATGAGGTGATGGTGGCGGAAGAATGGCACGACAATGGGTCTCAGAATCTCTTCATGGTATCTCTGCTCATTCAAATTTCCATAGATAAAATGCAATTGTGTGCATTGTCCATAGGTTATGCCTACCCATACCATAACCCCACCATGGGGCACTCTGTTCACAACGTTGACATCAGCAAACCGCTCGCCCACACAACACCATACACACTGTCTGCCATCTGCCAGGTACAGTTGAAACCAGAATTAATCCGTGAAGAGCACACTTCTCCAGCGTGCCAGTGGCCATCGAAGAAGAACATTTCCTACTTAAGTCGGTTACGATACCAAACTGCAGTCAGATCAAGACCCTGGTTACGATGATGAGTACGCAGATGAGCTTCCCTGAGATGGTTTTTGACAGTTTATGCAGAAATTATTAAATTGTGCAAACCCAGTTTCATCGTTAAGGCTCAAGGTCCTTAACGATATCATAACCGCCATCGATAAGAGACATTACTGTGCAGCTGTATTCATCGACCTGGCCAAGGCTTTCAACTCTGTCAATCACCACATTCTTATTGGCAGACTCAGCAGCCTTGGTTTCTCAAATGATTGCCTCGCCTGGTTCACCAACTACTTATCTAATAGAGTTCAGTGTGTTAAATCGGAGGGCCTGTTGTCCGGACCTCTGGCAGTCTCTATGGGGGTGCCACAGGGTTCAATTCTAGGGCCGACTCTCTTCTCTGTATACATCAATGATGTCGCTCTTGCTGCTGGTGATTCTCTAATCCACCTCTATGCAGACGACACCATTCTGTATACTTCTGGCCCTTCTTTGGACACTGTGTTAACTAACCTCCAGATGAGCTTCAATGCCATACAACTCTCCTTCCGTGGCCTCCAACTGCTCTTAAAACGCAAATACAACTAAATGCATGCTATTCAACCGATCATTGCCCGCACCTGCCCACCCATCCAGCATCACTACTCTGGACGGCTCTGACTTAGAATACGTGGGATAACTACAAATATCTAGGTGTCTGGCTAGACTGTAAACTCTCCTTCCAGACTCACATTAAGCATCTCCAATCAAAGAATTAAATCTAGAATTGGCTTCCTATTTCGCAACAAAGCTTCCTTCACTCATGCTGCCAAACATACCCTCGTAAATCTGACCATCCTACCGATCCTTGACTTTGGCAATGTCATCTATAAAATAGCCTCCAACACTCTACTCAGCAAACTGGATGTAGTCTATCACAGTGCCATCCGTTTTGTCACCAAAGCCCCATATACTACCCACCACTGCGACCTGTACGCTCTCGTTGGCTGGCCCTCGCTTCATACTCGTCGCCAAACCCACTGGCTACAGGTTATCTACAAGTCTCTGCTAGGTAAAGCCTCACCCTATCTCAGCTCGCTGGTCACCATAGCAGCACCCACTCTTAGCACACGCTCCAGGAGGTAAATCTCACTGGTCACCCCCAAAGCCAATTCCTCCTTTGGTCGCCTTTCCTTCCAGTTCTCTGCTGCCACTGACTGGAACGAACTGCAAAAATCACTGAAGCTGGAGATTCCCATCTCCCTCACTAGCTTTAAGAACCAGCGGTCAGAGCAGCTCACAGATCACTGCACCTGTTCATAGCCCATCTGTATACAGCCCATCTATCTACCTCCTTCCCATACTGTATTTATTTTGCTCCTTTTTCACCACAGTATCTCTACTTTTTTTAACTTTTTTTTTATTTCACCTTTATTTAATCAGGTAAGCTAGTTGAGAACAAGTTCTCATTTGCAACTGCGACCTAGCCAAGATAAAGCATAGCATTTCGACACATACAACAACACAGAGTTACACATGGAATGAACAAAACATACAGTCAATATAATACAGTAGGAAAAAAAGTATATATACAGTGAGTGCAAATAAGGTCAAATAAGGGAGTTAAGGCAATAAATAGGCCATGGTGGTGAAGTAATTACAATATGGCAATTGAATGGTAGATGTGCAAGTCCCAGACCCACTGGCTCCAGGTCATCTACAAATCCATGCTAGGTAAAGCTCCGCCTTATCTCAGTTCACTGGTTACGATGGCAACACCCATCCGTAGCACGCGCTCCAGCAGGTGTATCCAGCACTGATCATCCCTAAAGCCAACACCTCATTTGGCCGCCTTTCGTTCCAGTTCTCTGCTGCCTGTGACTGGAACGAATTGCAAAAATCGCTGAAGTTGGAGACTTTTATCTCCCTCACCAACTTCAAACATCTGCTATCTGAGCAGCTAACCGATCGCTGCAGCTGTACATAGTCTATTGGTAAATAGCCCACCCATTTTCACCTACCTCATCCCCATACTGTTTTTATTTATTTATTTCTCTGCTCTTTTGCACACCAATATCTCTACCTGTACATAACCATCTGATCATTTATCACTCCAGTGTTAATCTGCATAATTGTAATTATTTGCCTACCTTCTCATGCCTTTTGCACACAATGTATATATAGACTCCCCTTTTTTCTACTGTGTTATTGACTTGTTAATTGTTTACTCCATGTGTAACTCTGTGTTGTCTGTTCACACTGCTATTCCTTATCTTGGCCAGGTCGCAGTTGCAAATGAGAACTTGTTCTCAACTAGCCTACCTGGTTAAATAAAGGTGAAATTAAAAAAAATTAAAATCAGCTGTCCGGGTGGCTGGTCTCAGACGATCCTGCAGGTGAAGAAGCCGGATGCCGTGGTTACACGTGGTCTGGGGTTGTTAGGCCGGTTACTACCCAAATTCTCTAAAATTACATTGGAGGCAGCTTATGGACATTCAATTCTCTGGCAACAGCTCTGGTGGACATTCCTGCAGTCAACATGTCAATTACACACTCAGTCAAAACTTGGAACATCTGTGGCATTGTGTTGTGTGACAAAACTGCACATTTTAGAGTGGCCCTTTATTGTCCGCAGCACAAGGCGCACCTGTGTAATGATCATGTGGTTTAATCAGTTTCTTGATATGCCACACCTGGTGGATTGTTTATCTGGGCAAAAGAGAAATGCTCACTAACAGCGATGAAAATGAATGTGTGCACAAAACATGAGAAAAAAAAAAAAAGCTTTCTGTGCATATGGAACATTTCTGGTACCTTTAATTACAGTTCACAAAACCAATACTTTAGGGTAGGTATAATTTGTGTTACGTTCCAACAGGAATCTGTTCCAAGAACTTAGTAAAGTACAACGTTGCCAAACGCATACAAGTAACGTTAGCACGATCAATTCACCTAGCTAACTAGCTGCAGAAAAGGCATCAACTCACCACGTAGCTTGTTCTTAATGCCAGTCCATATGATACCAGAGTGAGGACAGACATTTTTCGGAATAAACGTGGTGAGTGAAACACTTTGAAATAGCACACTTCCTACCCGGTATCTTATTCGGCCGCTATACAACTTTGTATGCGTTTGTTGGCAACCTTGTTATTTACGAAGTTTTTGGAACAGATTCCTGTTGGAACGTTCCACAAATTATACCCACTCTTTGTCTCTCCGTCTGTATAAACATAACATAATAGTACAATACAGTTCATGCAATAATATTGATATACGTAACTAACTATTGCAGAAGTACTTTCATTTAACCACCATAATTATCTAGCTATAAGCTAACATTTGCCATACAGTATTTGGGAGTCAAGCTAACACGTTAGAAACGCAGCAAATCTAGCTAGTAAATATATGTGTAGTTAACTAGCTAGTTACTTACAAAAAGCTGTTGAATAAAGTATTGCAATGACAATTCGGTGAAAGACCGGTTGACAAAAGCAACGTTTCCGTTTGTTGACAGCGGTGCTAAACAGTTTTAGCTTCTAGGGGCTTGGCGTATAGTGACGTCAATGTTTGCGCTGGAAAAACAATACTGTGAGCATTTTCTTTCATATTCTCAACACCAGAGGGAGACCTTGACCCACAGTTTAGTAACATTGATTTGGGGGGAAAATACATTTTTTTATTATTTCATGTTATTTCAATGATAGACATTGGTGATGAAACATGATATTGAATGTTTGCCCAATTCTGACGACAGACACCCATTTAAAAAAAAAAAACATTTTGCCTTGACAAGAAACCTAGTAGACGCATTAATTGCCATAGAGGTTATTCAGTCCTCATTCAGTGTTATATGTTAGGCCTACATAAAGTAATTGCAGTTTCATTAACATGGATACCACAGGTGTGAAATCCTACTATTACTCTTACTTCTTACAGTAATCCTACAGCCCACAGCCATACTCTCTCGTTGAGGTTGGGTGGGCTTGTAACAACATGTCTGGTCTTGTGTGGTTTCCTCATGAATAGATAAACACACACCCACACCCTCTGATCAACAGGTAGAAAAACTATACCACTGGCAATAGCATACACTCCTCATCACTCACTCCTCACACACCTGGGGCAGGTAGGCTAGGCTGTTTGCACTCTGTAGTTTTCCAGGTGACAACAGGCTAAGCCCTTGATCAGGTTTGACAGGATTTCTGAAGTGGAGCAGGGAGCTACTTGATAGAAGCTTCCTGCTGTGTTTGTTCGGCTGTAATATTTCCATATTCATATTCCAGGTAAGGTCATTTTGAGTCTACTTTAAGAAACACATGCCTTAACTATATTATCTTAGGGAAATGGGGGTAAATAAACTTTAAAATTCAGAAAACTGGAGGTAGGCCTACCACAGTATACGCTCTGTACAATATAACCACTCCTGTTTCCATACCTGTCACCCAAGTATGTTTATAATCTCTACACATTAGGTGTTCTATACTCAAGGTGCTTAACATGTCTTTAACAATAATAATACATTTTATTTGACAGATGCCTTTCAGGACACTCGAGGATACCATCCTTTAGCAGTACATAAAATCAAATACATCAATCAATAGTGTAATTTAAAGTAATTACGGTTTAACACTCGTTAACACTTACACTGACTAATACATGTCTTACAAGAGTAAAGATGCTACAATAACAATGGTCGGAGCGTTAACTTGAACACTTTGTAATAAAATGTGACATTTGTTCTATTGTTACTCCTATCAAATGTGTACATCTCAATTGGCTTTTTTTCAATGAGATGAACTGGTTTGTCATACTTTTATTTTTAAACATCTTTACACCGTCTGTTCAGTGAATGTTGCTTGTTTAGACTCATGTTGATTAGAGCCCGGTGATGTGTTTTGAATGTAGAGAGAACAAACTTTTGCTTTCTACAAACATAGCAATACCTCTGTACACATTTAAATGACAATTTACTGGCAAGTACTGTTGTTGCAAAGACTTCAGTAATAATAAATCATTCCATCAAATATAATCATGATCTGGAATACTGAATACTTGTCAAATAGTCTCTAACAGTTAATAGTCTGAGTGGATGTTGGAGGCATACAATACAGTGTAATAGTTGTACATCATTACTGACATTATGGAAAAGTAGGCGTTCCATTTTACATTTCTCTAAGGCCTATAGTTTCAAAATGGATTGCTGTGCTTCGGAGCGCTAAAAGCATCTAGAGCTGATAAATGCTATCAGAAGGTAGATTAGTTTAATCTCCATGGACTAATTATATATGATGTAACACAAAAACTGATACACATACCATATCCAATTTAGATCTAGTTTTATTTAGGCTTCCAATTCATGATGGATGAAATGATGTGTCAAGAATACAATTCACTCATTTCTTTTCATCAAGAGTTTTAGATTAAATATACTTCCTGTATTGTAAATGGGGTGTGGGTTCTTCATTTAGTAATCTTGTTTCCTAGACTGCTTTGTGGTAGAGTCACAAAGTAGCAAGCGAGAGCTAATGTCATCACCAATGCCATCATAGTCTATTTTACAGCACTGAAAAGGATGGACGATTGGCTGTGTCAGTGTCTAATTGATGACAGACGGATTGTAATCCTGTGTTTGACCATTTTGCCTTGTGACTGACTTCTGACTCTCTCTGTGTTCATGGTGCCTGTGTTGACAGTCCGCAGGGATGAACTGGTCAGCACTAGAGAGCCTCCTTAGCGGGGTCAACAAGTACTCCACAGTGTTCGGCCGTGTGTGGCTGTCCATGGTATTTGTGTTTCGTGTCATGGTGTTCGTGGTGGCCGCCCAGCCCGTGTGGGGAGACGAGAACAAGGACTTTGTGTGCAATACCAGGCAGCCCGGCTGCACCAACGTCTGCTACGACAGCATCTTCCCCATCTCACACATCCGCCTGTGGGCCCTACAGCTTATTTTTGTCACCTGTCCCTCTCTCATGGTGGTGGCGCACGTCAAGTACCGCGAGGGGAAGGATTCAAAGTATACTGCCCAACACCAGGGCTCTCACCTGTACGCCAACCCAGGGAAGAAACGTGGAGGCCTGTGGTGGACCTACCTGGTCAGCCTGATCTTCAAGGCCGGGTTTGATGTAGCCTTCCTCTACATTCTCTACTATATCTACCACGGGTATGACATGCCACGTCTCTCCAAGTGTGCCCTGGAGCCTTGCCCCAACACAGTGGACTGCTACATCTCCAGGCCCATGGAGAAGAAGATCTTCACCATCTTCATGGTGGTCTCCTCAGTACTCTGCGTCTTCATGTGCATACTGGAGATGTTCTATCTGGTGGGCATGCGCTTACAGAAGGTGCTCAAAGTATGGCAGGCCAACGAGAGACTGCTCTTTGCTGAGCGCCATAAGGTCACCAACATTGCTCTGCCGAGGTCATCGTACGTCAGGGTAGATCCAACTATTGGGAGCCAGCAGAACATCAACAGACAGAAGAAGGCAGAGGAGGCTGCTGCCACAGGCCTGTAGCCCTGATCTGTATGATTTTGGTGCATATTGGGACTGTGCAAGAATCATGAAGAACAGAAGGACCTTACACAGGAATAAGAAGCTTTATAAATGGACTCCTACATGTACAGATAACTGTGGTGTGTGTCTGCTTGTGGTTCGTTGTGTTTTTTTGTTTACTTTTGTTTGTTTACTTCTGTTGCCGTTTGTTTACATAGCTTACAATTGTTCATCTATTTTTTATGTTTCAGCACTGTAGCACTAATTATTTAGTACTTACATGATATTATGTCTTATTCATATTTTTTGTTTTAGCCACTTCCTTGACTTGAAGAGTATTTCAAATCCCCAACCTAGTCAAGATAGAATTATATTACAGAACATCAACGTACATTTTTAAATAGCTTTCCCAATATTTAACATCCAGAGATTTAAGGGTTTATAGTAAAATGGCAAAATCAAATACAGACTTTTTGCACCGTAATGTTTTATAGATGTTTAATATTCAAGGACCGTGTGAATTTTTGTCTTTTCTTTAAATTCATTACAGATCACTTATCGATCTTGTATTTCGGCAAGTAAAAGTCTGTATACGTGAAATAAATGATTGTATTTTAAAAGACTGAACATGTACATTTTCAATATATGAAGGCACTGTCCAGAACCTCTATGTAGATTGCTAGGATTTGATTTGGGACCAGGCATTAGTAGTAGGCTAGGTCAGGTCTAGTCCCCATAGAAAATCACGGTATAGAATATCAGAATATTAATATTCAATTGAATATTATTATGCTCATGACTCAGAGTCCGATGGCCATAACAAAAGCCACGACTCCTACTCTGTTATTCTGAAATGTGCAACGCTCACCTCACTCACTCAGAACACTATTTAAATCACTTCTAACTCTTCAACCAAACAGTATTTGCATTGCCACCACAAACAACTCACGACTACTTTTCTCACTGCAAGCGAACATGATTCAAAGACAACAACCTTTATACAATTCACAAAGCTACCACAATTTTTACACATTCAAAGGTTACAACAACAATCGTTAGAAATATAAATTCAAAAGCTCTACTTTTTCTGAACCCGTCTTTTTACTCTCTCTCTCTCTCTTTCTCTCTTGCAGGTTCTATTCCCCCCGTCTGTGTTCTGAAGCCACATTCCACACGGCTTCTGTCTCTCTCGCTTTCTCTCTCAGCTAAAGCACCTTTTAAAATAGCACACTCCATCTACAGCACAGCATAGTGCCCGCCTGCCCAGAACATTAGCATTTACATAACGTTACATAAGCGGCACCTCTTGAACTTTTACTTGTACATCCCTCCTACCATTCAATCTATCCATTATCCTCAGACCCTCTCCCTCACTCTCGAGTTCCATTCTTCCCATTGTCATCTAACCACAATAACACTTTCCTCTTGTGCTTTCTCGTTGCCATGACTTACACAGCTTATCGTCCCTCATTAATTTATGGCGGAATCTTCCTATTATTCAAACATCAATTGACTTCAGCTGATAAGTAAGAGCGAGGATGTCTGATGTGGCATAATATCAGTGTTTTTTGCTTTTCTTCTCAGTCAATCTGACCAGCTAGCAATGGCAGATATTCTGCTGCATGATTCACCCACTCAGCTACACCCACGCATGCAGCGTCCTAGCTGGCTACATTTCACACATACATACAGTACAATCAAGAACACAGACAGCATGCACTCCCACACACTCCCCTGTCAAACAATGCAGGACCACATATTTTATTTTAGCAAAATCTACAGAAAAGATAAATATGTTTAGTCTGAAATATGTTCACATCTGTATTCTCCAATGATAATAACGATGATGATACATAGATGTAGTGAGTGTCAGTTTGTTTGTGCTAAAATGCCAACTCCCTGTCATGCCAAACATGTTTGGCTTTGACAGTAACAGCAAATCAAATTGTATTGGTCGTGTACACATATTTTACAGATGTAATCGCAGGTGCAGTGAAATGCTTATGTTTGTAGCTCCAACAGTGCAGTATACACTATACAGTTGAAGTCAGAAGTTTACATACACGTAGGTTGGAGTCATTAAAACTCATTTTTCAACCACTCCACAAATATCTTGTTAACGAACTATAGTTTTGGCAAGTAGGTTTCTTTGTGCATGACACAAGTAATTTTTACAACAATTGTTACAGATAGATTATTTCACTTATAACACTGTATTACAATTCCAGTGGGTCAGAAGTTTACATACACTAAGTTGACTGTGCCTTTAAACAGCTTAGAAAATTCCCCAAAATTATTGAATGGCTTTAGAAGCTTCTGATAGGTTAATTGACATCATTTGAGTCAATTGGAGGTGTACCTGTTGATGTATTTCAAGGCCTACCTTCAAACTCAGTGCCTCTTTGCTTGACATCATGGGAAAATCAAAAGAAATTAGCCAAGACCTCCACAAGTCAACTTAGTGTATTGTAGACCTCCACAAGTCTGGTTCATCCTTGGGAGCAATTTCCAAATCCCTGAAGGTACCACGTTCATCTGTACAAACAATAGTACGCAAGTATAAACACCATGGGACCACGCAGCCGTCATACCGCTCAGGAAGGAGATGAGTTCTGTCTCCTAGAGATGAAAGTACTTTGGTGCGACAAGTGCAAATCAATCCCAGAACAACAGCAAAGGACGTTGTGAGGATGCTGGAGGAAACAGTTACAAAAGTATCTTTATCCACAGTAAAACAAGTCCTATATCGACATAACCTTAAAGAGCACTCAGCAAGGAAGAAGCCACTGCTCCAAAACCGCCATAAAAAAGCCAGACTACGGTTTGCAAATGCACACGGGGACAAAGTTTGCACTTTTTGGAGAAATGTCCTCTGGTCTGCTGAAACAAAAATAGAACTGTTTGGCCATAATGACCATTTGTTATGTTTGGAGAAAGCCAAAGAACACCATCCCAACCGTGAACCATGGAGCTGGCAGCATCATGTTGTGGGGGTGCTTTGCTGCAGGAAGGACTGGTGCACTTCACAAAATAGATGGCATCATGAGGTAGGAAAAGTATGTGGATATATTGAAGCAACATCTCAAGACATCAGGTTAAAGCTTGGTTGAAAATGGGTCTTCCAAATGGACAATGACCCCAAGCATACTTCCAAAGTTGTGGCAAAATGGCTTAAGGACAACAAAGTCAAGGTATTGGAGTGGCCATCACAAAGCCCTGACCTCAATCCTATAGATAATTTGTGGGCAGAACTGAAAAAGCATGTGCGACCGAGGAGGCCTACAAACCTGACTCAGTTACACCAGCTCTGTCAGGAGGAATGGGCCAAAACAAACCCAATTTATTGTGGGAAGCTTGTGGAAGGCTACCCAAAACGTTTGACCCAAGTTAAACAATTTAAAGGAAATGCTACCAAATACTAATTGAGTGTATGTAAACTTCTGACCCACTGGGAATGTGATGAAAGAAATAAAAGCTGAATTAAATCATTCTCTCTACTATTATTCTGACATTTCACATTCTTAAAATAAAGTGGTGATCCTAACTGACCTAAGACATACAATTTTTTACTTGGATGAAAAGTACGGAATTGTGAAAAACTGAGTTTAAATGTATTTGGCTAAGGTGTATGTAAACTTCCGACTTCAACTGTTTATGAAAGTATGTGGACGCCACTTCAAATTAGAAGATTCGGCTATTTCAGCCACACCCGTTGCTGACAGTTGCATACAATCAAGCACACAGCCATGAAATCTCCATAGACAAACATTGGCATCAGAATGGCCTTACTGAAGAGCTCAGTGACTTTCAACAAGACACAGTCATAGGATATCACCTATCCAACAAGTCCGTTTGTCAAATTTCTGCCCTGCTAGAGTTGCCCTGGTCAACTGTAAGTGCTGTTATTGTGGAAAAGGCTGTTTTTCTTGGTTCGGGCTTGGCCCTTTAGTTCCAGTGAAGGGAAATCTTAACACTACAGCATACAATTACATTCTAGATGATTCTCTGCTTCCAACTATGTGGCAACAGTTTGGGGAAGGCCCTTTCTTGTTTCAGCATGACAATGCCCCCGTGCACAAAGCAAGGTCCATACAGAAATGGCTTGTCAAGATCGGTGTGCAAGAACTTGACTGGCCTGCACAGAGCCCTAACCTCAACCCCATCGAACACCTTTGGGATGAATTGGAACGCCGACTGCGGGCCAGGGATAATCGCCCAACATCAGTGCCCAACCTCACTTATGCTCTTGTGGCTGAATGGAAGCAAGTCCCCACAGCAATGTTCCAACATCTAGTGGAAAGCCTTCCCATAAGAGTGGAGGCTGTTATAGCAGCAAAGGGGCGACCAACTCGATATTAATGCCCATGAATGTTGAATGAGATGTTCAACGAGCATATTTCTGGCCATCTAGTAGTGTACCTAACAATACAAAACAATACACACAAATCCCCCCAAAAATGTAAAGAAAGAAACTTTGAAATATCAGAACGAGCAATGTCAAAGTTCAGAATATAAATATACTGTATATGTATATAATTGTGTGTATAGACAGTATGGCTAGTATATGAATAGGAAAAGTGTGTACAGCAGAAGTTATATACAGTAGGATGAGCCTTGACTTGAATACAGCATACAGACCGCTTGACTTTTTCCACATATTCTTATTCTAAAATAACATGTATTTTTTCCCTCAGCAATCTACACACAATACCACACAATGACAAAGCAAAAACAGAACAGAAATACCTTATTTACATAAGTATTCAGACTCTTTGTTATGAGAAACAAAATTGAGCTCAGGTGCATCCTGTTTCTGTTGATCATCCTTGAGATGTTTCCACAACTTGATCGCAGTCCACCTGTGGAAAATTCCATTGATTGGACATTTGGAAAGACACACACCTGTCTATATAAGGTCCCACAGTTGACAGTGCTTATCAGAGCAAAAACCAAGCCATGAGGTCGAAGGAATTGTCCGTAGAGCTCCAAGACAGGATTGTGTCACGGCACAGATCTGGGGAAGGGTACCAAAAAATGTCTGCAGCATTGAAGGTCCCTAATAACACAGTAGCCTCCATCAATCTTAAATGAAAGAAGTTTGGAACCACCAAGACTCTTCCATGAGCTGGCCGTCTGGCCAAATTGAGCAATCGGGGGAGAAGGGCCTTGGTCAGGGAGGTGACCAAAAACCCGATGTTCATTCTGACAGAGCTATAGAGTTTTTCTTTGGAGACAGGAGAACATTCCAGAAGGACAACCATATCTGCAGCACTCCACCAATCAGGCATTTAAAGTAGCGTGACCAGACGAAAGCCACTCCTCAGTAAAAGGACAGCCCGATTGGAGTTTGCCAAAAGACACTTAAAGACTCTCAGACCATGAGAAACAAGATTATATGGTCTAATGAAACCAAAATTGAACTCTTTGGCCTGAATGCCAAGCGTCACGTCTGGAGGAAACCTGGCACCATCCCTACAGTGAAGCATGTTGGTGGCAGCATCATGCTGAGGGAATCTTTTTCAGCGGCAGGGACTGGGAGACTAATCAGGATCGAGGGAAAGATGAATGGAGAAAATACAGAGAGATCCTTGATAAAAACCTGCTCCAGAGTGCTCAGGACCTCAGACTGGGGCTTAGGTTCACCTTCCAACAAGATGACGCTAAGCACACAGCCAAGACAACACAGGAGTGGCTTCGGGACAAGTCTCCTGAATGTCCTCGAGTGGCCCAGCCGGAGCCCGGACTTGAACCCGATCTAACATCTCTGGAAAGACCTGAAAATAGCTGTGCAGAAACTCTCCCCATCCAACCTGACAGAGCGTGAGAAGATCTGCAGAGAAGAATGTGAGAAACTTCCCAAATACAGGTGTGCCAAATTTGTAGCGTTATACCCAAGAAGACTCGAGGCTGTAACCGCTGTCAAAGGTGCTTCAACAAAGTATTAATATTAAGTAAAGGGTCTGAATACTTTATTTTTAATTTTTAATACATTTGCAAAAAACATGTTTTTGCTTTGTCAACAATGTAATCTATTTTAGAATAAGGCTGTAACGTAACAACATGTGGAAAAAGTCAAGGGGTCTGAATACTTCCCGAATGCACTGTATACATATGAAGTGGGTAAAACAGAATGTAAACATATCAAAGTGTTTAATGACTATGTACAGTGCCTTGCGAAAGTATTCGGCCCCCTTGAACTTTGCGTCCTTTTGCCACATTTCAGGCTTCAAACAAAGATATAAAACTGTATTATTTTGTGAAGAATCAACAACAAGTGGGACACAATCATGAAGTGGAATGACATTTATTGGATATTTCAAACTTTTTTAACAAATCAAAAACTGAAAAATTGGGCGTGCAAAATTATTCAGCCCCCTTAAGTTAATACTTTGTAGCGCCACCTTTTGCTGCGATTACAGCTGTAAGTCGCTTGGGGTATGTCTCTATCAGTTTTGCACATCGAGAGACTGACATTTTTTGCCCATTCCTCCTTGCAAAACAGCTCGAGCTAAGTGAGGTTGGATGGAGAGCATTTGTGAACAGCAGTTTTCAGTTCTTTCCACAGATTCTCGATTGGATTCAGGTCTGGACTTTGACTTGGCCATTCTAACACCTGGATATGTTTATTTTTGAACCATTCCATTGTAGATTTTGCTTTGTGTCTTGTTGGAAGACAAATTTCCGTCCCAGTCTCAGTTCTTTTGCTGCCACCACCATGTTTGACAGTGGGGATGGTGTGTTCAGCTGTGTTGCTTTTACGCCAAACATAACGTTTTGCATTGTTGCCAAAAAGTTCAATTTTGGTTTCATCTGACCAGAGCACCTTCTTCCACATGTTTGGTGTGTCTCCCAGGTGGCTTGTGGCAAACTTTAAACGACACTTTTTATGGATATCTTTAAGAAATGGCTTTCTTCTTGCCACTCTTCCATAAAGGCCAGATTTGTGCAATATACGACTGATTGTTGTCCTATGGACAGAGTCTCCCACCTCAGCTGTAGATCTCTGCAGTTCATCCAGAGTGATCATGGGCCTCTTGGCTGCATCTCTGATCAGTCTTCTCCTTGTATGAGCTGAAAGTTTAGAGGGACGGCCAGGTCTTGGTAGATTTGCAGTGGTCTGATACTCCTTCCATTTCAATATTATCGCTTGCACAGTGCTCCTTGGGATGTTTAAAGCTTGGGAAATCTTTTTGTATCCAAATCTGGCTTTAAACGTATTCACAACAGTATCTCAGACCTGCCTGGTGTGTTCCTTGTTCTTCATGATGCTCTCTGCGCTTTTAACGGACCTCTGAGACTATCACAGTGCAGGTGCATTTATACGGAGACTTGATTACACACAGGTGGATTGTATTTATCATCATTAGTCATTTAGGTCAACATTGGATCATTCAGAGATCCTCACTGAACTTCTGGAGAGAGTTTGCTGCACTGAAAGTAAAGGGTCTGAATAATTTTGCACGCCCAATTTTTCAGTTTTTGATTTGTTAAAAAAGTTTGAAATATCCAATAAATGTCGTTCCACTTCATGATTGTGTCCCACTTGTTGTTGATTCTTCACAAAAAATACAGTTTTATATCTTTATGTTTGAAGCCTGAAATGTGGCAAAAGGTCGCAAAGTTCAAGGGGGCCGAATACTTTCGCAAGGCACTGTACATAGGGCAGCAGGGTAGAGTACCGGGTGGTAGTAACAGTGACTAAGTTCAGGGCAGGGTACTGGGTGAAAGCGAGCTAGTGGTGACTGTTTCACAGTCTGATGGCCTGGCGATAGAAGCTGTTTATCGGTCTCTCTATCCAGGCTTTGAAGCACCTGTACGGTTTCCGCCTTCTAGATGGTAGTGGGGTGAACAGACCGTGGCTCGGGTGGCTGAGGTCCTTGATGATCTTCTAGATGGTAGCGGGGTGAACAGGACGTGGCTGAGGTCCTTGATGATCTTCTAGATGGTAGCGGGTGAACAGACCATTGCTCGGGTGGCTGAGGTCCTTGATGATCGTCTTGGCCTTCCTGTGACACCGGGCTCTGTAGATGTCCTGGAGGGTGGGCAAACTTGATGATTGAGTTGGAGATGTGCGTGGCCATGTAGTCATGGGTGAACAGGGAGAACAAAATAGGGCTGAGTGCGCACCCTTGTGGGGGCAATGGAGTTGGCAAGAGCACAAACAGATCTGGGACCAGGCTAATATATAATTAATATTCACAATATTAATCTTCAGCGGAATCAATAAATTATGCAATAACCTCGTCTGGTGTGTCTGAAGTACTCCGAAGAAACAATCTGCATGCCTCTGAGAGATCGTCATAGCATGAACCAGCCGCTAAAACAAAAGGTAGATGTCACCTGTGTCATTCAATGCTCCAGAGCTCAATATCAACTGTGACACTTACTTGGGTTAGGGTAAGAAGCAAAAATGTTTCTTTCTGCAAAAAAAAAAAAAACTGTGGCGCATATAGTGAGTGACACAGTAATGGTTTTGGGAGATTAGTCACCCAGACACACTGTGGTGATTATGAAAGACCACTGATGTACTACTAACCTGGGTACTAGTCTGTTTGTGCTATCATGCTCAGACACAAACACAACAGTTCGTCTGTCAGCCTCCTCAGATAATGTGTGTATTGATTCTCATGTGAAATATAGCTGACAATTTAGCTATCAATTACGACAGCCCCCCACCACACACACACCTACTGCCACCTCTCTGGCCTTGTTCACAATGATCTAATTAATTTGGACAGAAATAGACTGAGCCCTACATTTCTGCAAAAACAGTTCGGCCTTGGATGTACCTACGATGTAATACACAGAAGTCACAGTTTCTATTTTATAGGAAAATAAAAAATATGAGACAGATGAAGAGCACAAGTAAAAATTGAAACAGACAAAATGCTGAAAATCTACTGTAAGGGGATGATGGCCAACCGTTACAGTAGTAAAATAAAAATGTTAGAAAAAAAATATTGTGGGGCTTACTTTTCCCAATAGACAAAATGCAGGTGACACAGAATCACCAAGTTAAAATATTTATTTTCACATTTATGCATTTCAACAAGTCCTCATAATTGCACACAAAAGCTTTACAATAGATCCCTCCATACGCATCACTTAGTATTATTTACCATCAAAAACTAAGCAAGGTAGGCTACTGTAGATCAATAGTTAATTTCATCAAGACATCTTCAGGATTTCATAGCTTTACAATGCTAAATTAGGTTCAGAGCACGTTATTATATACTTGGCAATGATCAAATATACCACATTCACTCATCATTTTCATACAACAACCAATCAACACTTTTCATGAATTAAATATATAAACAAATGTGTCGCTTAAATTCAGAACCTTTCATTCTAACAATCAGAACAAACAAATACTGTAGATGAAAATCCAACATAATTTCCATATCAATCAACTTGATAAAGCATATATATATGTAACTTATTTGATGCAACAAAAAATACATGAAATAAAAGCTGTAGAAGGAGAATTCTTACATTTTGCTCATATGGTAATATAAATCGATGAATTAAGCTGTTATTACGGTAGCATTTACTGGGACTATCTTTACTGAAATTAAGCATGGATTCCATAGTATATGACAGAAATGGGTAATTGTGTTAAGCTAAAAACTCATTTGTAATTTAATCAAAACAAAGGCTGTCATAATCAATGTGAGATCAACAACTATGAGGCAGACTCCCTCTGGTTGTATCCCAAAATGGGGAATAGGGCGCCATTTGAGATGCAGACAGTGTCTCTCCTCTCACACCTCTGTGTGGGTTGAGGAGTGTGAAGAGGATGAAGAGGAAGATGAAGAGGATAACGTGTCTTTTTTACTCGTCTGACGAGTTGAACCTTCAGCGGCCCTGAACTGCCAGGTAACCTTCCTCGGTTGCTCGGTTACAGGGACTGGAACTTCCTCTGTCACTGGCTCGGTCACTGGCTTCACTTCCTCACAGAATAGATAAGACAACACCTCCTGCTCTAGCTCCTTCCACAAATCCCATGTTGGTTGTTTGATTGGTTTAGATTTAGCCTTAGGACCAGACTCGGACTCATCAGAATCCCAGTCACTGTCTCCAACCATGGAGCCGAGTACAAAGTCCACTCCAGACCCGCTGTCATCAGAGGAGTCAGACTCCTTGGAACTACCAAGGAACGAAGAGTGGCCTTCTGTTGCGAGCCGGTGACACTCAGGACCTGCTAGGTAAACAAAGCTATCTGTTGAGAGGAAGTCACTTTCCTCAATGTTGGGGCAGAGGTGTTTGGAGAGGGAGGTTGGGGGTGTAGACTCAGTCAGAGAAGGGAGAGAGGGGTGCTCCTTCTGTGCTGGTGAGACAGCAGGGGGCACAGACACAGCCAGGTATACAAAACTATCTGTAGTAACGAACGGATCCAGGTCACTGCTGTCCAGGCCTGATTTATTCTGTGGTATCTCATGTCTGGAGGGGGATAAGGGGAGTGGGGAGTCAATGCCAGAAAGTATTTGAACACTCTTGTTCCTCGGTTTCAATTCTGCCTGGTCAGGCCCTTCATTGCTGGTGGACTGCAACTCACCCATTTCGGTTTCTTTCATCAAAGGTGATTCTTCCTCAAACCCATGCCCCTCACAGTGAGAGGAGCTCTTTAAGAGTGATGGGTAGCACCACTGGAGCTCTGTGCTCTCCTCCCTCCCCCAGTCTTTAAATGCCACCTCGTCTTTATCCTGGTCCAAAGATGTGTTGCTCCCCAAGTCTGACTCAGTCAAGGGTCTGTCACTACCATCTGAGGCGTTGTCCTCCTGGCTGGTCTGACTGGGGTTCGACATGAAGACTCCACTTGAGTCTGACTCCAAGGTCAGGTTGGAATCAGGCGAACCATCTTCCTTGAGATTTTTTGTCGTCCCTGTTGAACACCCCATGGCAAGGAGTTCCAGGCTGGGTTGGGTACTGATCTGCTTAGGTTCAGAGACCCTTACAGAAACAACAGATGGCTCCGCTGTGAGCTGTGAAGCTTTCTTTCTCAGAGAATCTGTCAGACATTGTTGTGCCACAAGTTCACTCTCTACTTCCTTGGCCCTTCTCTCCAGCTCCAGGAGGGAGAGTTCAGAAGCAGCACTAGAGGGTGGGTGAGATCCTCCAAACCCAGAAGGGGGTTTGAGCAGAGGCCAGTGCCTCAGAGAGCCAGTGTAAGACTCTGTGTCCCCCCAGCCTTCATCCCACAGTGTGTTCACCATACCGAGCACTATGTCCCACTCCTCCACCTCCTCCCCCTCTGCACCACCACATCCTGCTCCACCCTCCTCCTCCTTGCTTTCTGGATCTCCCTCCTTCACACTTGACTCAGCACCATCACTGCTTTTACATTCTGGCTCCGCTCCTTCTTCCCCTTCCTTCTCTTGTTTCTGGAGAGGTTTTTTTGCAGAGTAGACCCTCCAATTTTCCAGGTTTTGCTCCTTCAAGGAGTAACCCACCCTACCTACCAATTTACCCTGGTGCTCAGAAAAAGGGGTGAGGCGAGGAAGATTTTTTCTCTCTATGGCACTAAGAACCACCAGGGAGGGCAGAGGGGGAAGAATAGGGAGGTTATGGAGTGCACCGCCTTGTCTAACAGTTCTCTTCCTTACAATCAGCCTGCGAGGCCAGGTGGATTCCATAGGCTGGGGGCTCACAGCACGAGCAGGAGCAGGTCCTGGGGAAATCTGATCGAGCATGAGGGGGGTAGTGTCACGGGTTGGCTCTGGGGAGAAGGGAGAATCATTGTCAATGGCTGAGTCCAGTGCCTTGGTCCTGGGCGTAAACCCAAAAACCCCAACATTCTCCTCTTGAGACATTGAGCCCACTGAGTGGGATACCTCCCTTTTTTTCTCAATCTCTACGCCATTCTCTTTCTTTCTTTCTCTTTCTCGATCTCTTTCTCCTATCCTTCTGAGATCCTCTTGAACACATTGGAGGGCCGTCACAGAGAGCTGGGAGAGAGGGGGTTTGGGAGGCGGGTGACGAGGCTGAGAGGGGGGTGATTCTTCGAAGATGAAGCTATGCTGCTGAAACGGCAGGGGTTTGGCTGGGGATAAGAACACAGGGGTGTGACAGCCTGAGGAGAGGGGTGACCCAGAGAAAGGTGAGATGAGAGGGGAGGTCATGCTGTGTTGTAGGTAGAGAGGATTTAAGAAATTCTTCTCCATTACATCACCAGATGAGAGTTCTAGATGCTCAAGATTCTTGGGGGGTGTCAGGACTTTCCAGGACTGCCGGCAGTTGTCCCCTCTCTTGCCGCTATCATGCTGGTGTTGTCTCTTGCCACTGGAAGAGGAAGTTCCCTCAGGGGCTGACATCAAGGAGACACTGGGGGACACTGACCTGCCCCCAAACCCCCCTGGGGACCGGCTGCTCTGGCCAGCTTCAACCAGCTTCAGCTGGTCAAATATCACCCTTTCATCCAGCCTTCTACCTACGGAAGGTATGGGAGTCGTGGATCGTGATCGTGCCTCGAATGTGATCATGTCCACGCAGGCACCTGCTCCCACCCCTAGGTTGCCATTGCTGGAGAAGTTGTTGTCCTGGCCTCCCCTGGAGGTTATTGTGTTCTGAGCAGAGCCATGGTCAATATGTTCATTGATACACATTGTGTCGTAGATGGAGCGCTGGGGGATGTAACCGTCCTCATTATAGCCATCTCCGTCTACACTCTTCTCCAGGCAGCAGGAGCTCTGCCTGCAACAACCCGGTCGACTAAGAGGCTTCCCCATAGTGTTTTTATTTTTATTTTCTTAATAGTCCAAAAAGAGATCGTAATTAAAATATACTAGATACACGAGTTGCAGGGAGACAACTTAAAAATGTCTAAGATGCACGTCAGCTCATTCCTTTTGGTCATGTAATAGTCAACTGTAAATGAGAAATATTCAGATTGAGGAGTGCCATCTGTAAAATCTGTCAACATAGTCTCCTCTCAATAATAACAGTAGAGCTTGGGAATTTATTTTTAGTCATACATACAGGAATATTAAAGAACAATTTTGCTCACTTCCTCTGACTGCAGCCAACAACACAAAAACAGAGGAATTTAATAGTTGCAGCTTCAAAAAATAACACGACTTCAACATCATGATGCCGGGTAACTCACTGCTCTCTCTGTGCTGGTCCATTCAGAACCCCCAAAGCATTTCTTATCGTCTATCTCTGCATTGGTTTCTCCTCATACTTGTCTCTGCTGTCATCAACTTCCATTGTGCCCATCAATAATGAAGTCAGATGTCAAACACTTGTTATTGCCATAGCAGCTGATCAGTACATCCCCTTTCTTGCTTTCGCTCCAAAATAAAGCATTTCTGAAATGAAGATATTCAGGTTTAGGAAACCATGTAAATCATCCTCGTCTGCTCACAGGCACTGATTATTTGACAAATATTTCAACACCAACGCAAACCGCCCCCCTCCTCTCTCTCACGCTCTCCATCTCTCACACACACACCCAATTACAGATTCCCCTCCCCCATGTTTCTAAGGCTGCTTCAGGGCTTAAGAGGTTTGGAGCTGTTAAAGACTAACTTTGCTTCTTCTTTCTTTCTCTCCGTCCCCTATTCTTTCCATTTAGGTTTGACCGCCATGGGCTTTGATTTCCTCTCCAGACAGAAATCAGCAGGGGAAAAACAGACGTTTCTAAAGAGGTGAAAAGGACAGTCACAGCTTTGCGATCTCCATCTTATGTGACACTGACAGAATGATATCCTTGAAATTTCATCACTTGAAACAAATCAGAAAACAAAACGCGTTGTTATACAACCAGTTTCAATGTGCTTGGCTGAGAGATGCAGGAGGATAAAAATTCAGCCTGCAGTTTGATCTTTTATCCATCTGCCTCCTCTCTCCCACACAAACTCTTCTTCGCGCAACACACTCAATCCCTCAGTACCACTTCTCTCAGTACAGTCCCCTTTCCTCCCACTCATGCCCTTTCGCACATGCAACGAGAACGTGGTCTGACTATCTTTTCTGTTTGTCCATCAATATATCATGTACTGTACTACATGACTCTGCACTGCTAAAGCAGGAGCATCACAACACAGATACATAACCCCACCTTGAACCATCAGTCAGTAAATCATACACTGAGGCAGATGAAAGCGACTCTTCAGCTCCACTCAGATTTGCATACAGGACCAGGTGCAATTTAACATATCATTATTCAAATCTAAATGCTGATGACTTTCACAGTGAAGGAACATTTTCAATCGGTTTCTGAGTTTTATTCTCAGAGTCAGAGGTTCTTTTAATCCCTTCAGAGAACAAACAGCAGAGCAGACAGAAATGTCCTTTGCATAATCATGTTGCTTATTCAAGTCCATAACAGAGGGATTCATACAAAAAAACATCTATGTACAATATTACATGATCACCTTGGTTTAGTTAGTAGAGTGGATGATCGAGACTATGGAATTAGTTGTGTGGGCCCTTAGAATAAAAGACAGATTAGTAGAAAGTAACAATAAAATGTTCAGCTATAGTAACAACTTAGAAAAACAAACGGACACTAATGTAACATTAACAGTATTTTTATGTTTTGTCAACAATGATTCCATTCATCCTCTAAAACTAGAATCTAGAAACAAAGACATTATGAAAGACTAAATGAAGTGTCAAAAAAGTATCTTATCGTAGTGTCTTTACATGATTGTGGATGTTTTTGCAACATGTCCATGGTTGGTCTGAAATGGCACCCTATCCCCTATTAAATGCACTACTTTTGACCAGAGCCCTATGGGCCCTGTTCAAAAGTAGTGCACTGCACTATATAGGGAATAGGGTGCCATTCCATGAGTCTGTTATATCCACTACGAGCTATCATCGTTGTCATCTGTGGAGGCTGATGAAGCTTCAGTAGAGTGATGATGCAGTGGAGGCTCATCCAGATGGACCTCCCGTACAGCCAGGATGCGTGTTAGCATGCTCTCCAGTGCAGCGCCTTCTAGTTGCTGGCCAGAGTACCACAGCGAGCTGTTGGAGAGGCATGAAAGCTCTGGCTGCAAGTAGAACAAGCCTGGCCTATTCTTCACAGACTCTGAGCTGGAGGAAAAAGAGGATTATATAATGAATCGATAGGCAGCCAATACAGAAATGTTATCCGTTTCTCTTTTTCAGACTGCAAAACATTGAGGCATTAAAATGTTGTCAATATCTAAAACAAGTCATATGTACAGTAACAGAGTGAAATATAGCAGGAATAAACATGTTTATGTAATCTCACCATTTGGAGATGTAGAACTCGTAGAGTCTGACCGGGCAACGTAGTGGGTTCTCAGTGTTCTCTGACATCTCCATGTCACCATCCTGTTCATCCAGCTTCCTCTTGGCAGGCAAAGCTAGCAGCTCTGGATACACTACACAAAGTGACACAAATCAACCTGCAACCTAGCGCATTATGGAGCTTGTGGAGGATGTTATTGCTTGGGATATGGCAATGCATTTCTTAATTGCTACTAATGGGATAAATAAAGTAGAATAAAATGTGATAGCCTTCAACACCATTGAGGTCGGAACTCACCGGCGGTGTCCTGACAAGGCCTAAACCTCAGGAAGGCGCTCTTGCCGTTCTTCGTGACCCTGGTACAGTGGGTGAAGTTGGCGAAGGACAAACGTCTGTGTTGGCTCTGGGTCTTGAACTGGAAGAGCTTGGTTCCAAAGAAGAGCAAGGTGTTGAGCAGCACGAAGGGGGAGTGGGCCCCCAGCTGCTTACAGTCCCACAGGTATTCCTCCTCCACACGGGAATGCAGGTAGCCTAGAGACCGACAGTGGAGGAAGGGTCAGAGGTATGGGTCATCATTTTTTATGCATTTCAAAATGTCCCAGCGATATTAAAGGGATACAACAGGCATATAAGAAGAAACGTAGGGATGGACCCTTTTTTCTTTTCAATTTTCGCCTAAAATGACATACCCAAATCTAACTGCCTGTAGCTCAGGCCCCGAAGCAAGGATAAGCATATTCTTGGTACCATTTGAAAGGAAAAACTTTGACGTTTGTGGAAATGTGAATTGAATGTAGGAGAACATAACATAATAGATCTGGTGGAAGAAAATAAACATCAAAAACCACCATCTTTGAAATGCAACAGAAAGGTCCCAAATCTAGCCATCACTCTGGTTGGTATCTTGGTGTCCACAAGATAACAGCAGTGTATGTGCAAAGTTTCAGACGGATAACTTGAAGTATGAGCAAACTACATGACATTTAGTGTGAAGTCACCCAGGTACATTTGGGCAAATCGTGACGAGACATTTACATTACATTTTTCTGCAAGAATATTGTCAAATCTTGGACTTTGATTTAGCTTTTCTAGTATTAGTAGCCATATTACAAGTTCAACATTTTCATAACACTCCAAATTCTTGTAATTTTTGTACAAAAGGAAAAGGCTTGATGTTGCACAAGGTTAGCAGCAACATTTTGCGACATACAGGGTTTCCGTAAAGCATTGGCTATCTAGCTAGCTTTGTTTGACTCCGATTGGTGCTTATTTGACAAAGTTACAGTCAATCAAGTGAAGACCGCCCACGTCATCGGCGCGACATGAAGGCGTCGGTTTCTGACCAAATCTGGTGTCCTATAGGATATACTACACTCCTAATGATATAGTGAAGTCTGGTTACGTTCTAGGATCTCTGAGGAATAAATACCAACGTGATTTGACTGGTTGAAACAACGTTTAGGGTTAGATTTTCAGATTCCTTTCTTTGCAAATTGAACGAGTGGAAATACAAAATTGATCGCGCATGATGTATGGACCCTTTTAGGATAGGAAAAAGGATTTTATCTAACAAAACCTCATGTTATCTCTGGGACCCTTTGGATGATAAATCAGAGCAAGATTTCAGAATGTAAGTACACATTTCACCTTCAGAGGTGAATTTATCAAACCTATTGTGGTGAAAAAAGTGTTTAGTTGTTAGGAGCTCTCCTCAAACAATAGCATGGCATTTTTTCGCAGTAATAGCTACTGTAAATTGGACAATGCAGTTATATTAACAAGAGTTTAAGCTTTCAGTCGATATAAGACACTTATATGTACCGACATTTGTTGTTTCTCTAAAAATCTGCGATGGCGCTGCATGATTTACAACTGCCCCGTTGATGGGACGCTTATTCCTAAATTTTAAAGGGATACGACAGGCATAGAAGAAGAAACTTATAGAAGACTAGAAATATTCTTACCGCTGGGCAGCAGGGTAGGTCTCCAGAAATGTAGCATCATAGTAATCTCCATGGTGAACTTGTGGTAGAGCACGTCAGTGAAGATATTCTCTATCCTTCCATTCTCAAATAGATACTGGTGAGCCAAATGAGAGATGGTGAGGGAGAGAGGCATTAGGCACTGTATATCACATTTGGCAGAGGGGCAAGTACAATTGATGTTGTTGCCCCTGGGGAAGTTGCTATAGGAAAAGTCCAGATAATATTGATTGTAATAGTCTGCAAACAGTGTTAGCTGCCATCACATCAGTATAACTGGGGCTTTAGACTGAACCGTATTTTAAGTATGGCCACTGACAGACAGAAAAGGTGGTACCACAGTGAATAACATAGTACGGAATAAGATAAACATGGAGGTTCAATACCTGCTGTATGCCCAGACAGAGGTAGAAGATGCTGTCAGCAGGGTAGGCCTGACCGTTGGGGCGACGGACCTCACTGATGAAGCGACAGAGGCCATAACTAAGCTCAGAGGAGTTACACTGCAACACGTCCTCCTTCAAAACCATGGATTTAGCTGCCGTAGGAGAGACAAGGGCACAGAAAACCAGATTAGAGAACCATGGATTTAGCTGCCGTAGGAGAGACAAGGGCACAGAAAACCAGATTAGAGAACCCTGGATTTAGCTGCCGTAGGAGAGACAAGGGCACAGAAAACCAGATTAGAGAACCATGGATTTAGCTGCCATAGCGAGAAAGATGGCCACTGAACACCAAATCAAATTTGATTTGTCACATACACATGGTTAGCAGATGTTAATGCGAGTGTAGCGAAATGCTTGTGCTTCTAGTTCCGACAATGCAGTAATAACCAACAAGTAATCTAGCTAACAATTCCAAAACTACTACCTTATAGACACAAGTGTAAGGGGATAAAGAATATGTACATAAAGATATATGAATGAGTGATGGTACAGAGCGGCATAGGCAAGATACAGTAGATGGTATTGAGTGCAGTATATACATATGAGATGAGTATGTAAACAAAGTGGCATAGTTAAAGTGGCTGGTGATACATGTATTACATAAAGATGCAGTAGATGATAGAGTACAGTATATACATATACATATGAGATGAATAATGTAGGGTATGTAAACATTATATTAGGTAGCATTGTTTAAAGTGGCTAGTGATATATTTTACATCATTTCCCATCAATTCCCATTATTAAAGTGGCTGGAGTTGAGTCAGTGTGTTGGCAGCAGCCACTCAATGTTAGTGGTGGCTGTTTAACAGTCTGATGGCCTTGAGATAGAAGCTGTTTTTCAGTCTCTCGGTCCCAGCTTTGATGCACCTGTACTGACCTCGCCTTCTGGATGATAGCGGGGTGAACGGGCAGTGGCTCGGGTGGTTGTTGTCCTTGATGATCTTTATGGCCTTCCTGTGACATCGGGTGGTGTAGGTATCCTGGAGGGCAGGTAGTTTGCCCCCGGTGATGCGTTGTGCAGACCTCACTACCCTCTGGAGAGCCTTACGGTTGTGGGCGGAGCAGTTGTCGTACCAGGCGGTGATACAGCCCGCCAGGATGCTCTCGATTGTGCATCTGTAGAAGTTTGTGAGTGCTTTTGGTGACAAGCCGAATTTCTTCAGCCTCCTGAGGTTGAAGAGGCGCTGCTGCGCCTTCTTCATGATGCTGTCTGTGTGGGTGGACCAATTCAGTTAGTCTGATGTGTACGCTGAGGAACTTAAAACTTACTACCCTCTCCACTACTGTTCCATCGATGTGGATAGGCGGGTGTTCCCTCTGCTGTTTCCTGAAGTCCACAATCATCTCCTTAGTTTTGTTGACGTTGAGTGTGAGGTTATTTTCCTGACACCACACTCCGAGGGCCCTCACCTCCTCCCTGTAGGCCGTCTCGTCGTTGTTGGTAATCAAGCTTACCACTGTTGTGTCGTCCGCAAACTTGATGATTGAGTTGGAGGCGTGCGTGGCCACGCAGTCGTGGGTGAACAGGGAGTACAGGAGAGGGCTCAGAACGCACCCTTGTGGGGCCCCAGTGTTGAGGATCAGCGGGGTGGAAATGTTGTTGCCTACCCTTACCACCTGGGGGCGGCCCCTCAGGAAGTCCAGTACCCAGTTGCACAGGGCGGGGTCGAGACCCAGGGTCTCGAGCTTGATGACGAGCTTGGAGGGCACTATGGTGTTAAATGCCGAGCTGTAGTCGATGAACAGCATTCTCACATAGGTATTCCTCTTGTCCAGATGGGTTAGGGCAGTGTGGTTGAGATTGCATCGTCTGTGGACCTATTTGGGCGGTGAGCAAATTGGAGTGGGTCTAGGGTGTCAGGTAGGGTGGAGGTGATATGGTCCTTGACTAGTCTCTCAAAGCACTTCATGATGACGGAAGTGAGTGCTACGGGGCGGTAGTCGTTTAGCTCAGTTACCTTAGCTTTCTTGGGAACAGGAACAATGGTGGCCCTCTTGAAGCATGTGGGAACAACAGACTGGGATAGGGATTGATTGAATATATCCGTAAACACACCAGCCTGCTGGTCTGCGCATGCTCTGAGGGCGCGGCTGGGGATGCCGTCTGGGCCTGCAGCCTTGCGAGGGTTGACACGTTTAAATGTTTTCCTCACGTCGGCTGCAGTGAAGGAGAGTCCGCATGTTTTAGTTGCGGGCCGTGTCAGTAGCACTGTATTGTCCTCAAAGCAGGCAAAAAAGTTATTTAGTGGGCGCAAGACATCCTGGTCCGTGACGGGGCTGGTTTTCTTTTTGTAATCCGTGATTGACTGTAGACCCTGCCACATACCTCGTGTCTGAGCCGTTGAATTGAGATTCTACTTTGTCTCTATACTGACGCTTAGCTTGTTTGATTGCCTTGCGGAGGGAATAGTTACACTGTTTGTATTCGGTCATGTTTCCGGTCACCTTGCCCTGATTAAAAGCAGTGGTTCGGGCTTTCAGTTTCACGCGAATGCTGCCATCAATCCACGGTTTCTGGTTTGGGAATGTTTTAATCGTTGCTATGGGAACGACATCTTCAACACACGTTCTAATGAACTCGCTCACCGAATCAGCGTATTCGTCAGTGTTGTTGTCTGACGCAATACGAAACATATCCCAGACAACGTGATGGAAGCAGTCTTGGAGTGTGGAATCAGATTGGTCGGACCAGCGTTGAACAGACCTCAGCGCGGGAGCTTGTTTTAGTTTCTGTCTGTAGGCAGGGATCAACAAAATGGAGTCGTGGTCAGCTTTTCCGAAAGGAGGGCGGGGCAGGGCCTTATATGCGTTGCGGAAGTTAGAATAGCAGTGATCCAAGGTTTTTCCAGCCCTGGTTGCGCAATCGATATGCTGATAAAATTTAGGGAGTCTTGTTTTCAGATTAGCCTTGTTAAAATCCCCAGCTACAATGAATGCAGCCTCCGGATAAATGGATTCCAGTTTGCAAAGAGTCAAATAAAGTTTGTTCAGAGCCATCGATGTGTCTGCTTGGGGGGGGAATATATACGGCTGTGATTATAATCGAAGATAATTCCCTTGGTAGATAATGCGGTCGACATTTGATTGTGAGGAATTCTAAATCAGGTGAACAGAAGGACTTGAGTACCTGTATGTTGTTATGATCACACCACGTCACGTTAACCATAAAGCATACGCCCCCGCCCCTCTTCTTACCAGAAAGATGTTTGTTTCTGTCTGCGCGATGCGTGGAGAAACCAGCTGGCTGCACCGACTCCGATAGCGTCTCTCCAGTGAGCCATGTTTCCGTGAAGCAAAGAACGTTACAGTCTCTGATGTCCCTCTGGAATGCTACCCTTGCTCGGATTTCATCAACCTTGTTGTCAAGAGACTGGACATTGGCGAGAAGAATGCTAGGGAGTGGTGCACGATGTGCCCGACTCCGGAGTCTGACCAGAAGACCGCTCCGTTTCCCCCTTTTACGAAGTCGTTTTTTTGGGTTGCCGGCTGGGATCCATTCCGTTGTCCTGGGTGAAATGCAGAACACAGGATCCGCTTCGCGAAAGTCATATTCTTGGTCGTACTGATGGTGAGTTGACGCTGCTCTTATGTTCAGTAGTTCTTCTCGACTGTATGTAATGAAACCTAAGATGACCTGGGGTACCAATGTAAGAAATAACACGTAAAAAAACAAAAAACTGCATAGTTTCCTAGGAACGCGAAGCGAGGCGGCCATCTCTGTCGGCACCGGAAGTAAGTAGAGGTACTGTACATGAATACTGCTAGCATATTTTAAACTCATCTGGGCATGGCATCTGAGATGTTGCAAGGCACTTTAATTAACAAATAAATTAAAATCAATCAATCTGACTCACAGGGATCTTTGGCAAATTCACAGTCAAACCGCTTGTTCCTCTGCAGGACCCAATTCTTCCAGGCTTTCACCCCATACTCGTGGTGGAGTTTTGATCTGGCAGGAGGGAGTGAAACAGTTTGCTCCACCATGTCCATAGTCCCACTTTGCTTACGACTCTGCAATAGAGAAAGGGAAAGGGAAAAAGGTTTGGACCAACAACGTAGTGGAAGGAGAAACAACTTGCTTTTACTGTATAATATCTCTGAAACCCTATTGCAGTCAATAGTAATAATGGTGCTGATATGACCTAACTAGTTATGTTACCTATAGCGTTAGACCAGTAACCCCGCTATAAAATAAATAGGGTAGCGTTTGGGACGCAGACTACAGTATAGACATACCCGTTTTCTGGGAGGGAAGCCATCTTTGGGTCTCTTCTGTCTTGTGGCCTGTACAGTCAGCCTCTGTCCCTTCACTGCAGCACGATCAAACGACTCTGAAACAGCATTGAATACACAGTTACACAGGGGATACAAATGTGATCTGTGGGAATTAGCAAGTTCATCATTAACCACGTTCCCATCTACAGTTTCTATGCGAGTATCGTATAAAAATAAATCACGACAGCTGTGACGGAAACAGGAAGTGCCGGTGTAATTTTACAAATGCCGACAGATCATTTGTTCGTTCGACATGGTGGGATCTTTTTGCGTCTGTTAAATTAATTGGCGGGGAATGTTGGTAGAAACTCCATTATGCACAAATATTGATATAATAACCATCATATCGAAGTAAACTTGGAGTCACGCCATAATATGGTGTGGGGTCCTCCCACTACGACTCGGGAAACCATGCAGTTAGGCTACAGATGAAATAAGTTATGATGAACTTCACAGGGTGGTGAACGTACACGGTGATGAGCTTGACGCCACTTTCCAATAAATATTGAGGGTTTTATTCTGGTGACATGACGATCGATGCTTGACTGCAGTTTATTCATAATAATCTCATGTAGACTAGACAACCCGCACTGTATCTGAGAGATGTTGGCTAGAGAGCAGGTGCCAAGACCAGAGTAGACACATTTGCTATTTAACTCAACAATGTGACAAAACTATCGGTAGAGTTGAAAATGGGATGAGAAAAACTTTGGATTTTTATTCAGTACATGAAAACCTAAGCGAAAAATACATTTTGTGTGCACTACGTCATCATGCACTAATTGTTTCCACAACAAGTCAACTTGGTAGAAACATACAACTGGTAGGAAAATGTACATATTTCCTATGCGCAGTTTCTAGAATATTTGCATGAAAATCTGTCGCAAATTGGATGGAAACCTAGCTAGTGCAAATATAATTGATTCTTAACTGGATAAATAAAGGTTGAATAAATATTTTTCATCTAATAAAAAAAACTTTGGAACATAAATGTAGCTATGTTGTTATTCTCAGAGCCTTTCTTACCAGGGGGGTAGTCAGCCTCCAGGTCCAACATGCTGGGGGAGGCTGTTGTGCTGGGGGGTTCGACAGGACCCTCTGCCCCTCTCTGGGGGTTGGATGTAGACTCATCCTCTCCACCCCAGCTGTGGGGGGTGGACACAGCCTCAGACTCCAGGTCTCCACTGTAGGCGCTGCCTTGGTCTGTGGATAAACACCACACAGACAGACACCATGTTATCTAACCCTTCAGTAAGATCCTCCACCAGAGTCATTTTAATTTAAAAGGTTGCTTTTCCAACAGTGTTTATCTATTAATACGGGTTAGTCTAAATATTGAGATAAATGCAAGAGAGACCCGTTCAAGAAAGCAGCAGTCGGCTGATGTGCCAAGCAACAAAGTTAGACAGTAACGTTCCCATAAACACACTGCCGCAGCTCAGAGTACAAACTTTTCTCTTCACCTCCATGGGAGACAGGTTTGTCTTTCTCCTCGTCCTCCTGCTCGGCCATGGTTTGAGATGCGACACCGTCTTTCTTGTCCTTGAGCTCTGAACGGCTTAATGAGGGGGGTATTACCATGGGCACTGGCACCTGGACAGAGGGCACAGAGAACAGAACATGGTTTAACCAGCCAAGTTAACCAATCATTAAAAGAACACACAATGAACCATGGTGGGGGTATTAGTAGGGTCCTCAGAAGAATAACAATCCAAGACACGGGGCATGTGAGTGTTTAGGCCACCAGGGATGGGTACTTCCCTTTGAAAAGTGGAAAATAAAGTATCTATTAAAAGGCATATAAAGAGAAAGTGGATGTAGGCATGAGAAGAGGACGCAGAGCAAACGTACAGGCACGGGGATACCCATGGGCACAGGAGTGTACTGGGTGTACAGGTTCATGGGCACTGGGATGAAGACTGGCACAGGGACGGGCATCACAACCACCCGCACTTTCTCCCCGTTCTCTGTGTACGTGAACCCAGTCTCTGTGAACCCTACAACAACAACAACGAGAGAGGCTATTATTTAACCTTTAAATAAAGTCAGTTAAAAACAAATTCTTATTTACAATGACGGCCTACAATCAGAGATCCTTACTAACCCTTTAAACCAAGTGGTCGTACTATGAACATGTAGTGGAAGGTCTGATTTACAAATTCAGTGGAAGGGTGGGGCCATAGAAATATAATGAAGATATTATTAATACCTTTATGGACGAGACATCTTAAGTAGCTAGTTTGTTCCAAAAATATTAAAATAATTTAAAGAATCAAGATATAAAAATCGCAGAATAGGCATCAGCGACTAGGTTAGCATTTCTGATGTTTTGGATGTCGGTCTGTTGTTTTACCCATGGGTGCC
Source organism: Oncorhynchus mykiss (assembly GCF_057628025.1). NCBI lineage: Eukaryota > Metazoa > Chordata > Actinopteri > Salmoniformes > Salmonidae > Oncorhynchus > Oncorhynchus mykiss. The sequence goes on along the minus strand of NC_143040.1, from coordinate 43,116,091 downwards.
ATTGGTTTCTCTGCGGTTTGCATCGGAATCGGGCAGCTGGTTTCCTGGTCCAGCATGAGGGGTTTACAGATGATGGCCTTGTTCTTCATGATCCGACGGCGGGCTGAGATCCTCATGGCGTCCGTCTGGGTGCTGGCATCGCCAAGGCTCTTGCCGTGAGAGTTCGACGTCGGAAGAGCTCCTACAAGCAAAACAAAAAACAGTCTGAACTACAAAAGCTTATATTAATCGACCACTTCTTCACAAATGTCTTAACCATGCTCGGTGTTAGCCAGTGTTCTCAATGGGTGTACTAGCTACCAGTCAGGGCAGTGGCAGCCGTAGCATGGGGCTGGCCAGCAGGAGAGGTGGCCAACGAGACAACATCAGCAATGACAGGAGCTGGCTTGGAGAGGGAGAACAGAGGTTGGGACGGACCTACAGGGGGAGAAAGAAGGGAAGGAAAGAGGGGAGACATGTTGAGTAGTAGGCCCAAGGCAGCCATTAAACTGAGATGCAGCGATAGGTCATCCAACCAGGTAGTCGTTTTCAAGAGAAACGTGTATATAATTAAGTAGTACCCTGTGTAGTAGTGGTGCCGTTGCTAGTCCGAGGGTGCAGCTGGAAGGTCTGATAGCAGTACTGAATAACACACTCCAGGTTACAGAAGTGCCTAATTGCCCCAAAACACTTCAGTTGCTCTCTCATCTTCCCTTGACGTCTGCAGCACTCACACTTAGCCATCTGGGTAGGGGAAGGACAACAAACAGTTCAGCAATTCAAAGAGCTTCAGCCATTTGTGGACTACATAGATATGTCCCGGGAAGTGGTTGTAAGGTAATCAAATCAAGAGAGTGAGAGATCAGGGCATGTATTCATAAAGCGACTCAGAGTACGAGTCCTAATCTGGAATCAGGTCCCTGCAGTCTTATTCATTGTCGTCTTAAGGCAAAACTGATCCCAAATCAGTACTCCTACTCTGAGATGCTTGCTACATACAGAGGTCAACATGCATAAAAATTATTCTGGCTCTGACCTCATAGAAGAGAACAGTGTAGTTGGACATGCACGCGTCCCTGCAGAACTCTTGCATCCTTCCACCAAAGTGGTTGTGGATCATCTTGGGGCTGATGTCGGCACAATAGGCACACGTCCGCCATGGCCCCTTCATGTCGTGCTTGAAGAGCAGCTTACAGCCTGTTACAACACCCACACAGACAGGTTAATGTACAATATTATACTCAAAACAAATTATTACATCATTGTTATATTTATGGCATAAATTGTCAAAAAAGGACTAGGAGAAAGAGAGAAAGGGTCTTTGGTACTCACTCTCACTGCAGAAGGGCCGGTCGATGAGGTCATATCTGATGACTTCTTTGACCACCTTCTCCAGTTTGCAGTATTCACACCTCACTTTGATATTACTCCGTTTCTTAAACTCAACACAGCACAGTTTGCAACAGAACTGCATGGTGCGACCCTGAAGGAACACAACAAGCCCAGGAGGACAAAGAGCATTAGAGATAAAACTACAACCCCAATCGCAAAAGCATTATTAGACAACACTACAATACCTATCACAAAACGACCATTCCCATAACACTTCAAATGTAATAAACAAGGTACAGGATCAAGAGAGAGGTACTTACATTGTACTCATAGAGCTCAGGTTTCCAGCGGAACTGCTGAGGACACTGATGGCAGGAGAGTTTCACAGGTCCACTGGGGGCGGAGGTAAAGGAGGGGGCCATGGGCGGACCTGGTTGATGCTGCCCCACCCCGTAGGCCCAAGCCAAGCCTGTGGCGGCTCGATAGGGTAGAGGTGGAGCAGAGGTCTGAGTTGGGGCGTACGGGCGGCCAGTGGTGGGGACCCAGGATGGGGGGTAAGGATGGGAGTAGCCCTGGGGTGGTGCTGGAGGGGTCTGGAGGTACGGAGACACCATGGGAGGAGCAGTGGATGAGGAGCCGTTCATCTGGCCCAGTTGGGGGGGAAGCTGGCTGCCTTCGGCCTCCTACCACATTACATCAAAGGAGACACATTCAAAAACATGATGTATTCCGTACAATCCATTATACAATGGGGCAAGAAAGTATTGTCAGCCACCAATTGTGCAAGTTCTCCCACTTAAAATGAGAGGCCTGTAAATTTCATCATAGGTACACTTCAACTATGACAGACAAAATGAGAAGAAAAAAAATCCAGAAAAATCACATTGTAGGATTTTTAATGAATTTATTTGCAAATTATGGTGGAAAATAAACTTTTGTTATTGACCAAATACTTCTCAATACTTTGTTATATACCCTTTGTTGGCAATGACAGAGGTCAAACGTTTTCTGTAAGTCTACACAAGGTTTTCACACACTGTTGCTGGTATTTTGGCCCATTCCTCCATGCAGATCTCCTCTAGAGCAGTGATGTTTTGGGGCTGTTGCTGGGCAACACGGACTTTCAACTCCCTCCAAAGATTTTCTATGGGGTTGAGATCTGGAGACTGGCTAGGCCACTCCAGGACCTTGAAATGCTTCTTACAAAGCCACTCCTTCGTTGCCCGGGCGGTGTGTTTGGGATCATTGTCATGCTGAAAGACCCAGCCACGTTTCATCTTCAATGCCCTTGCTGATGGAAGGAGGTTTTCACTCAAAATCTCACGATGCATGGCCCCATTCATTCTTTCCTTTACACGGATAAGTCGTCCTGGTCCCTTTGCAGAAAAACAGCCCCAAAGCATGATGTTTCCACCCCCATGCTTCACAGTAGGTATGGTGTTCTTTGGATGCAACTCAGCATTCTTTGTCCTCCAAACACAACGAGTTGAGTTTTTACCAAAAAGTTATATTTTGGTTTCATCTGACCATATGACATTCTCCCAATCTTCTTCTGGATCATCCAAATGTTCTCTAGCAAACTTCAGATGGGCCTGGACATGTACTGGCTTAAGCAGGGGGACACGTCTGGCACTGCAGGATTTGAGTCCCTGGCGGCGTAGTGTGTTACTGATGGTAGACTATGTTACTTTGGTCCCAGCTCTCTGCAGGTCATTCAATAGGTCCCCCCGTGTGGTTCTGGGATTTTTACTCACCGTTCTTGTGATCATTTTGACCCCGCGGGGTGAGATCTTGCGTGGAGCCCCAGATCGAGGGAGATTATCAGTGGTCTTGTATGTCTTCCATTTACTAATAATTGTTCCCACAGTTGATTTCTTCAAACCAAGCTGCGTACCTATTTCAGATTCAGTCTTCCCAGCCTGGTGCAGGTCTACAATTTTGTTTCTGGTGTCCTTTGACAGCTCTTTGGTCTTGGCCATAGTGGAATTTGGAGTGTGACTGTTTGAGGTTGTGGAGAGGTGTCTTTTATACTGATAAGTTCAAACAGGTGCCATTAATACAGGTAACGAGTGGAGGACAGAGGAGCCTCTTAAAGAAGAAGTTACAGGTCTGTGAGAGCCAGAAATCTTGCTTGTTTGTAGGTGACCAAATACTTATTTTCCACCATAATTTGCAAATAAATTCATTAAAAATTCTACAATGTGATTTTCTGGATTTTTTTTCTAATTTTTTCTGTCATAGTTGAAGTGTACCTATGATGAAAATTACAGGCCTCTCATCTTTTTAAGTGGGAGAACTTGCACAATTGGTGGCTGACTAAATACTATTTTGCCCCACTGTATATAGGCTGATTGGTATCTTTTCAATTTGACCTGTATTGTATGCACTGTGTTTTTTATGTTTGGTACAATTGTCAAATAAACCTGAACCTAAATGCATGCTGAAAAACACATAAAATCCCTCTCAAATCTACCTGACTGAGACTGAACCGTCTCTAATATGCACACACAGAAAGCACAGATCATATGTAACATAGTCTGTTTGATCCATTTAGACAATTAATCAACGAATACCCGGAAAGTCTTGACGCAGGTGTAAGAGCAGAAGTTGCGGATGCTGCCGTCTACCATGGCCAGGTGGTACTGAGAGACAGCCTTCACTTTGCAGTAGGTACAAGGGAATGCCGTTCCTGTGTGTGACAACTTTTTTTAATACCACTGCAAATAAAATGTAAAAACAATTATGGCAAAATATTGGTTGAAACACAAAATTGTTTGCTGGCTAGTGGAAAATAAATCCCGACCGAATCCACTGCAGGGTTTTTTCCACTCTCTGAGTAATAATTATTGGACTAAATGCATCCCAGAAAAAAATTATACCAGTCAAAAACATATTTCAGACTATTTCAGACAACATATGGCCTACAATATTCATAAATGAAAACACATTTATAGACTTCCGCTTATACAATGGTAAAGTCAATGCTACCTGACAGGTCGTTCTGCGGCCGGCTGTTATTGACACAGACGGAATTGCAGAAGAGGTCCACCTTGCCATCCGTATCAGTGCTCTCCACCATGTCAGACATGAGTCTCAGATCACGACAGTGACCGCACGGCATTACCTTGGTGGTCGTCTGCCATACAGGAACAATGGGAAAGAGTTGATAAGAAGAAGAGATTTGATGATGGCGGAGGTGGGACAGGGGGACTCAGTGAGACAAATGTGTATAATATCAATAATGTATTCATAGAGACTCATTGAGAGAAACCAGACTCAGAGGGGAGGCCCAACCTCTACTGAATATACCTTATAGAAGTTAAGAGTACATATGACCATCAAGGCCAGACATTTTTTTTAAAGTGGACTCCTGTTTCTATGGAGGACTGTCTGTGTGTACTACCTGACTGTGCATACTTACTCGTTTAAAAGTGCTAATGCAGGTTCGACTGCAGAACTTCATGGTGACACCCTCTACTCGGAGCGACCGGCAGTTCCTGTCAGTACTGGCGCAGTACTCGCCACAGCTCTCACACACATTTATGACCAGGTTGTGGGAGGAGCGAAAGCGCATGAAACACTCATCGCTACACAGTTTGTGCAAGGAGCCCTGGTGAGTCACTTCGTGCTGAATCTGAGATGGGGGGGGTTATCAAATCAGGCAGGATGGTCAAATCAAACATTTCCTCATGTAACCTCACCTGAGGTTGACTTAGAAATGAGAGTGAACTAGTCAAACCAGTGGTTGTCTGTTTTGTCCCTTACCATGTCGCTCTTCTTGCACATACTGCACGTCGGGGCGGTGGGCTCTTGGAAAGAAGGCATGGAAATAGTCCCTGGTTTCCTCTTGCGGTTGAACACAGAGAGGCAGAACTGACTACAGAAATCCTTCAGGTTATTGTCTGTAATCACACTGATTACATCCTTGGGGTCCTCGATCTCCCTGAAGAAATTAAAAGTTATAAACGAGTTAGACAGATTAAAGAGTTATAAACATCAATACAGCTATGAGCAACGGGGGAAGTTATTTGGTGCACCCCCACAGTAACTACGGGAATCAGATGATAGCAGAACGATTGAAAGTTGAAGTGAGTCAGTAGCCGAGTGACTCACTTTAGGCACTGGTAGCAGGTTCTCAGTTTGATGGGAGGCAGGGTGAACCCAGTGAGGCAGACAGTGGAGCAGAAGAGCTGGGTGGATCCTTTCCGTTGGAAGGCAGTCTGACCGCGCAGCAGGATCTTAGAGCAGCCCGAGCAGGACACACGCACTGCGTTGGCTGGGTTGGAGCCACTAGGGGGCTGGGGCTGGGGCTGGGGCTGGGGAGGGGGTTGCTGGGGCACTGGAGCCAGGCTCCTGAGGGTCATCGTTGGCCCCTGTTGAACTAGACTTCTTCCTGGTGCAAATATGGAGGTGGGGGTCTGGGGAGCAGCAGTGGGCGAGCCATACGCATTTCCTCCACCAACAGAAAAGACAGAACTGATCCTCAGCACCTCCTGTAACATACAACAAATAAGAACAAATAAGAACAAAGAATTGATGATAATAATAATATAGCAGCAATAATATAGCATAACAGAATCATCATATCCATATGTTGTAAAAGGGGACATTAAGGCAGGGCATGGGATCCTTTGCTGACCTCAGGAGCTGTGTTGTCCAGCTCCTCCTTGATACCCCGTGTTGAGGGTAGAAGGGCGCAGTCATATCCTTCATCTATGGGCTCATCCTTGATGTTCATGGGGGGAGAGATGGGTGGCCGTTCTCTGTCCCCTACCACTGGGTTCTGGAGCACACTCTCTGACCTCTGGAGGTCAGGGCAAAGGGATGAAATAGATGAATAAAGGTGACACAAAAAAAAAAAAATGTTCATAACAGCATTCCGCAAAAGGGAATTATCCTGAAATCTCTCGCGCTCTCCGCCAGTTCTTTCTTGCTGCCCCTCTCCACTTACACTACCGGTATACTAAGGTCATACACTATACAGACCTCTTGACGGCTGGATCCCCCAGCAATAGACCGATTCTGTCTTACTCCATCTGACAGAAATGGAGAAAATGCCATTTATTATAATCATCACAGCTCTAATAATGTGCATACCATGTGCATGGAGTGTGGAAATGTCCTAAATCATGTTCTTTATTGAAACTATAGTTATAACTAGCAGGGCAAGTTTGCTTGCAGTCTTACCCAAGCTGTTATCTGGTGAAGGGGACTGAGATAGGTTAGTTGAAAGATGGCTTTCTCCTTGCATTTGACTAGCCACCTCAGAAGCTGCCAAAAGAATGACTGTTGTTAAGCAATGAAAAAGAAGTAGGCCTAAGTTCAAGGAAAATGCCACACAAAAAAAACTATTTTTGTTATTTGTTTCATTGGTCCACTGTTGATACAGTTTGCATAAAACATTTTGGGAATGTATCAACAGTGGACTAATGAAACAAATACCACGTTTTTGAGTGGAATTGTCCTTTAAGTAGTAAGAAATGTAAGTAAGAAAAGTTATATTGGTGATGAGAAGTTAAAAATGCATGAGGAGTAACGTCACAGGCCAAGTCAGACTAGGCATCATGCTTTCATTCTAACCTGTTCTAATATTGGAAAGTGAGACTGCATCAAGGAATCTGTCAGTGGAATTTTTATCATCCTGAGTCTCTGCACGTCGTGTGTCAGGCGATCCAGCCGGCCGTCCGCCTGACTCTCTGTCAGACTCCACATCACCCAGTGCCACCTTGGGCAGGGCTATGTCCCACTCCTCCTCCTCATCTGCCCCAAACACAGGGACCCCATCCAGCTCATCCTCTGGCTGGCCCACCCCCAGACCAGCTAGGGAGAAGGTGGTACTGGTAGGATGAGAGATGTGAGGGAATACATTCCCTTCATCGTCACTGCTAAAATCATGGTCGACGTCAGGCCGTCCGACTGGTTCTGGTGCTCCAAAGACTGGTCCGGTTGAGATGCTGCTCCAAAGAGATCTTGTTGACAGGGGAGTGTGTTGTCGCTGGGACTCACCAGCCGTTGGGGCTGAGAGCTTCACCGCCTCATCAAAAGCCTTGGACAGCCGGAGTTCATGCTGTGGGAGGAGACAACTGGTTAAAAAGTGTGGTCTTGGGGCCTCCCGAGAGGCGCAGTGGTCTAAGGCAGCGCTAGCTGTGCCACTAGAGATCCTGGTTCGAGTCCAGGCTCTGTCGTTGCCGGCCGCGACCAGGAGACCCATGGGGCGGCGCACAATTGGCCCAGCATCGCCCGGTGTTAGGAGAGGGTTTGGCCGGCAGGGATGTTCTTGTCCCATCGCACAATAGCGACTCCAGTGGCGGGCCAGGCGCAATGCACACTCGCCAGGTATACTGTGTTTCCTCCGACACATTGGTGCGGCCGGCTTCCGGGTTAATGGGCGTTGTGTCAAGAAGCAGTGCAGCTTGGCTGGGTTGTGTTTCGGGGGACGCACGGCTCCCAACCTTCGCCTCTCCTGAGTCCGTACGGGAGTTGCAGCGATGGGACAAGACTAACTACCAATTGGATACCATGAAATTGGGGAGAAAAATAGGGTATAAAAAATAATAATAGTAATAAAAAAATGGTGGTCTTCTCTAGCCCAGTTGGTAGAGCATGGCACTTGCAACGCCAGGATAGCATATTCAATTCCTGGGACCACCCATAAGGGAAAAAATGATGCATGCATGGCATTCACTTTGGATAAAAGCTTCTGCTAAATACCATATATTCATGCAATATGGCCCAAGGGGGTGTGGTATATGGCCAATATACTACAGCTAATGGCTGGTCTTTATGCACGACTGAACGCAGAGCGCCTGGATTCAGCCCTTAGCCGTGGTATATTGGCCATCTACCACAACCCCTCAAGGTTCCTTATTGCTATTATACATTGGTTACCAACGTAATTATAACACTAAACAGAAATGTTTTGTCATACCTGTGGTATACGGTCTGGTATAGAAAGCTATGACATTATTCGTACTAGGGCAGCAATAGAGGGGGAATCGTCTGGTTGGGATTTGAACCAGAAACCATATTTCATACAGAGCAAGCACACTCCTGCCTGTGCCATGAGGGCCCAGACCTCTGGACAGTGCTGTAGTAGCTACACAAACAGCCGCAATGGGCCTTGGTTGAACCAGCGACCCTGGCCTGCCATACCGTTTCGGACCTCATGACATAAGCCGTTACACTCACACAGGGATGCAAACTCATAATACTTTTGACAGAACTGTGATATATTATCTTCACTGGAACCCCTTATTGATATGAGGGTTGATTATTCTACGAACACTACTATCTAGCTAGCTTAAAATAGCTAACCTAGCTACATGGCTAGCTAGCTCTAACTACTGTAACGTTAAGCTACATAGTCATGCACTTGAGGAAAATCTAGCAAGATAGCCAGGAAGCTAGCTGCAACAAGGCTGAGCAGATACAGATGGGTCGCTAGTTAATAAGATAATAATGCCTTCATTATTTGCAAACATATTTTCACCTGAGATTTTTGTTTAGCCTCCTCTGACTCCGCCATGTTTTGGTCGCGCGCTGTTCTTCTCGGAGGGGGGGGTGGGTTTCTTTTGCAACTAACGTTAGCTAGCTAGACAACTAGCTAGGATGCACTGCACACAATGCTATTGTTAAAGACAGTGCAAAAGCGACTTCACGATGTGCATGAAAATATATGATTTGCAGAATGTGTATGAAATAATTGTCATTGACGGGGCATTCTCATTTGTGTTTAAGTAGCTGCAAGCTTTTCAATGGGAAATTGCATGCACATCGAACTATCCCTTTCTGCTGGTATGGCTGTACCGTAAAGTTCCATAGATAGGCGCATTCTCTGTCTGTATTCGTGGGTAATTTGATTCAGTAACGCAACACATTAGATGTAACAAAGCAGTATATACACATTGTACATATCTGAATTCGTTCTCTTTTCTATAGGTAGATAGCCAATGTTGACACCTCATTACGTTTTCCCAGTTAAGATCAATTCTAATCTCTCGCCCATATTTCGATTAGTTCGGTACCCTTCTAGTTTGAACGTTGCATATAGAAATGTACAGTAGATTGGCAAACCCAGTGGGTCTGGGTAGTGATGAACATTCCGAGTGTTTTTGGTGAGCCGGCTCATTTGGCTCCGTTGACGTAATAGAGACGGCTCATTTGGCTCCCAAATGGCTCTTCGTTCAAAATGCTTAAAAATCGACATAAAACCATGAACATTTTTCTAATATCTAGTGTAAAACCCAAAATAGAGGCTGCCATTGTCAGATTATGGAATAATTGTTGACCAGATTGACGTGCTCTCCTCAATGTTTATACTTTCTGCAGTGAGGATTCGCCCTCTTTAGAGAATGATTTTGTAATTTATTTGCAGAAAAACGTTTCAGCTCAAAAAGCCGTAGAAGCACTATGCAAATCAGGAAGACAAATGAGCGGCTTTTTCGCCGATGCGGTTCCCGATGTTCACCAAAAATATCCGTTCAAAAAGAGCCGTTCGTTCGCACTAGGGCCGGGGTTTATGCGTGTCAGTTGTACTATGTCGTTTATTTCTAGCTACATCGTTCAACGTTTCATACAGGTCAAATGACAAGGATCAAATAGTCAAGAAGAATCCGGAAAGGAGACTCGACATTGTCAAAGATTGTCTATTATATTGACAATATATTTGAGTTACTGCTCTAACAATGGAAAAACATGTAATCAAATATGGAAAGCAGGAGGGAGGAGGAAAGATCAGGTCTTGACCATTCTAGCCAATGAGATGGCAGATAGGGGCGTGACCAACAGGCCATAGAGATATATAGAGGACTCAACTTTGTATCTGTGCATTATACCGTCTGTGGCAGCATAGGCAGCGTCATTGTGGCTATTTCCATTTTAAAGTTGTACATTTTCTCCTTCTTCATCAGCTGATTGCCCCACCCAGTGACTACTTTAAAATGGGGAAGCCCCCAATGACCACGTCTATAGGATGGATTGGGGGTGGATTGAATCCCGGAGCTGACAAGGTACACATCTGTTGTTCTGCCCCTGATCAAGGCAGTTAACCCACTGTTCTCCGGGCACTGAAGACATGGATGTCGATTAAGGCAGTCTCCGCACCTCTGAGTCAGAGGTGTTGGGTTAAGGGTTAAATGCGGAAGACACATTTCAGTTGAATACATTCAGTTGGACAACTGACTAGGTATTCCCTCCCTTTCCATGCTAAAACAGGGTATATCCATGATGAGTACTCTGTCTATCTCTATCACAACAGGCACAACTCCGATATAAAGTCGTTTTTTGTAAAGTTGACGAAATTGCACATGTCCCCTTATATCAGTACATTTGTAACAACCTAACCGTTACGAAATATATATTAGATCAAATAAGCCTCACAATTAGCAATAATATAATTGCAAACCAAACATGAAATTAAGGCCACCAAAAGTATAGAAGACATGATGAGGAATAAAGTTCCACATAGAAGTGTGTCTTCTTAGCAATTGTTTAATCCAATTGATCTTAAAAGTATTATTTAAGGTAGTAAAGTCCAGAAAATTCAGCCCACAATACTCATAAGTGTTCATTACAACAGTTTTTCTAATGTAATGGGTACGGTTTCTCCACAGAAAGTTGAAAAGCACTTGGTTTATCTCTTTGCTTATTTTACCGTCAAGATATAAAGATAGAGTGGCATATGTTAGTCTAGAGATACCTTCAGCCTTGGTTATTAGGATTCTTCCTTATAAAGATAAGTCCCTCTGTAGCCATTGATTTAACTTCTTTTGGGTTTTTTTTTATATGAAGGTTAACATTTAGTAAGCCTCTAGACTTCTGATCCTTTGTAATGGTTATGCATAAATATGTAAGTTCTTCTTTCACTGGAAAATCATAATATGAGGGTGTCACACAATCGTTGACAGCCATGAGTTCACATTTATTAATGTTAAGACATTGACCAGATGCTTTGGAAAAGGATTCTATTACATTGATCGATATGGGAATCTGACTAGCGTCTTTCAGAAAAGTGTAGTATCGTCAGCCAGCTGGCTTATAATACTTTCTTTACTAGCTATGAAAATACCTTGTACAGGACTATTATTTAAATAATTTGTAAGAAATTAGGTGATTAATAAAAATAGATACGGTGAGATAGGACAACCTTGCCTAATTCCTCTCTTCAACTCAAATCTAGGTGAGGTGCCATGTTTGAGTTTGATAGAGCTGTTACAATTCGAATAGTCTTAATAGCCTTACAGAAAAATCCCCAAAGCCAAATTTATCAAAGGAGTGGAAGAGGAACTGATGTTCCACCGTGTCAAATGTTTATAAAAATCTAAAAATAATATGAAGCTATCCATGGTTATTAGGTCTGAGTAGTCAAGTATGTCTAATACTAGTCGGATATTGTTAGAAATATGTCTGTTCCTCATAAAGCCAGACTGGGTTTCATCAATGATTGCGTCCAGGACTTCTTTAATTATTTTTGCAAGTAGTAACATACAATCAGTAGTAGTCATTATTAAGAAGACGCGTTGGACGTCAGTTTTTGATGAGCAGCACCTCTTCTTTAGGTTTAGGTATCAATGTTATTAACCCCGACTCATTGTAAGAGGAAGAACATTGTTTTTAAAACTCTCTAAAAATACTTCAAGTAGGAAGGGAGCTACTTTTTAAGAAAATAACTTCTGCCGTAATTCCAACAATTTAATTAAAATATTTTAAACCTTTATTTAACTAGACACCTGGTGATTTATTGTTCTTTAGATGTTTGATAGACTCGATAATCTCTTCAACTATGATGGGTTCATCACACTGTTTAGATTCTATATCACTGATAGAGTGAACATTATTCAGTGAGTCAAAAAACATATCTGTCAATTCCTGAGAGAAGGTAGATCTATACAATTTCCTGTAAAAATTGCTACAGTAGTTAGTGATTCATTTTTTGTCATCTGTAATAACACCATCAATGTTTAAATTATGGATAGTGTTATTTGTAGAGTGACATTTGTGTTTTAAAGTGGCTTGGAAATACAATAATATTAAAAAGGAGGCAAATAATTAGTAGGAAGATCTTTTGTCATCATTTTGATGTTGCCAGATTGACTTTAGATGCAGTATACGTTACCTAGCTAAAATTGAGGGGAGGACACCGGACTTTAGCTAGATAACGTTAGCATTTCTAGCTATTTTTGATGAACTTTCTAGCTAATGACAACATTGCCATCTGTCCAAAGTAACTTTGACGACATGATAACGCTGGCAAAGTTGTTTCGTACTAAATATTTGACTACTTTAGCAATGTCATCGTATTTCCAGGCAATATAGTGTTATTTAGACGAAAAAGTAGTTCGCTTCTGACCAGAATGACTGGGTTTATCACCACTAGTATGGCGCCTCCGGTAGATAAAGCAAAGCAGTTCGACACATACAACAACACAGAGCTACACATGGAATAAGCAAACATACAATCAATAGTACAGTAGAAAAATCTATATACAGCATGTGCAAATGAGGTAGGATAAGAGAGGTAAAGGCAATAAATTGGCCATGGTGGCGAAGTAATTACAATATTGGAATTAAACACTGGAATGGTAGAATGTGCAGAAGATGAATGTGCAAGTAGAGATACTGGGGTGCAAAGGAGCAAGATAAATAAATAAATACAGTATGGGGATGAGGTAGATTGGATGGGATTTTTACAGATGAGCTATGTACAGGTGCAGTAATCTGTGAGCTGCTCTGACAGCTGGTGTTTAAAGCTAGTGAGTGAGGTAAGAGTCTCCAGCTTTAGTGATTTTTGCAGTTCGTTCCAGTCAACGGCAGTAGAGAACTGGAAGGAGAGGCGGCCAAAGGGAGAATTGGCTTTGGGGGTGACCAGTGAGATATACCTGCTGGAGCGCGTGCTACGGGTGGGTGCTGCTATGGTGACCAGTGAGCTGAGATAAGGCGGGGCTTTACCTAGCAAAGACTTGTAGATGACCTGGAGCCAGTGGGTTTGGCAACGAGTATGAAGCGATGGCCAGCCAACGAGAGCGTATAGGTCTCAGTGGTGGGTAGTATGTGGGGCTTTGGTGACAAAACGGATGGCACTGTGATAGACTGCATCCAATAAGTCACCTTGTCCTAGAGATTTACAGGGTTATTGCAAAGTCCCGCCAGGGTAAGCCTACACAAAACACAGACCTTATTTTAAGTGTTTCTCAAATCCGCTATTGGGGAAATTAAATGATGGAAAAACGAGCCATTTCACTGTATTCATACTATGGTACCAAAGATTTTTATAACTAAACCAAGGTAGACCACATCCCGTCGTTTCAAATGGGAACAAATGAAGTCATAGTGGCAGAACAAGCAAGAAGGAGTACAGAGCCAAGCATGAGTTAGCGAGATCCTGTTTGCGCATTATAGCATACATTTGAATATTTCCGTTAGGGAACGCCTACTCTGTGAAGTTCCTACTCTGTAAAGTGCGCATGTGCAATAACTCAATTCGCCTTTGCACTCCTGCACAATGCACTTTTTAAAAACGTTAGTCAAGGATAAAGTCTACAAAACTTAGTTCACTGTTCGTAACATAGTTTTGGGAACAGAAAACTGTATTAATATTAAATGTTTCATCGATGAGAAAATTAACAAAATCCATCTCGTTCCATCTTCTCACACTGCTGGACACTTGGCTTATTTGATTTATACATCCGGTGAAATATCGGTCTCATTGTTCTATCTGTGGAAAGAGAAATAGTGATGGTGTCTTTTTGTAGGCACTAACTCCTCCTGTCAGGTGCGTGAATGAGGACCCAAAAGCGAATTAACAAAACAGAGTTTCTTTAATGACGAAACACACGTAGGCTCAGATGGACAGGCAGATTCCGACAGGACAGGACAAGGTTAGATGAACAGGCAGATTCCGACAGGACAGGACAAGGTTGCAGCAAACACGACGATAGTCTGGTTCAGGCATGAGTAACACAAACGAGAATCCGACAAAGACAGAAGCAGAAACAGAGAGAGATATAGAGACCTAATCAGAGGGAAAAAGGGAACAGGTGGGAAAAGGGGTGAACGAGGTAGTTAGAGAAGACAAGGAACAGCTGGGGGAAAGAGGGGAAGAAAAGGTAACCTAATACGACCAGCAGAGGGAGACAGGGTGAAGAGTAAGAACAGGAACAGGACACAACATGACAGTACCCCCCCACTCACCGAGCGCCTCCTGGCGCACTCGAGGAGGAAACCTGGTGGCAACGGAGGAAATCATCGATCAGCGAACGGTCCAGCACGTCCCGAGAGGGAACCCAACTCCTTTCCTCAGGACCGTACCCCTCCCAATCCACTAGGTACTGGTGACCACGGCCCCGAGGACGCATGTCCAAAATCTTACGGACCCTGTAGATAGGTGCGCCCTCGACAAGGATGGGGGGGGGGGGGGGGGAGACGAGCGGGGGCGCGAAGAACGGGCTTAACACAGGAGACATGGAAGACCGGGTGGACGCGACGAAGATAACGCGGAAGAAGAAGTCGCACTGCGACAGGATTAATGATCTGAGAAATACGGAACGGACCAATGAACCGTGGGGTCAACTTGCGAGAAGCTGTCTTAAGGGGAAGGTTCTGAGTGGAGAGCCAAACTCTCTGACCGCGACAATATCTAGGACTCTTAGTTCTACGCTTATTAGCAGCTCTCACAGTCTGCGCCCTATAACGGCAAAGTGCAGACCTGACCCTCTTCCAGGTGCGCTCGCAACGTTGGACAAAAGCCTGAGCGGAGGGGACGCTGGACTCGGCGAACTGAGATGAGAACAGCGGAGGCTGGTACCCGAGGCTACTCTGAAAAGGAGATAGCCCGGTCGCAGACGAAGGAAGCGAGTTGTGGGCGTATTCTGCCCAGGGGAGCTGTTCTGACCAAGACGCAGGGTTGCGAAAAGAAAGACTGCGTAAGATGCGACCAATAGTCTGATTGGCCCGTTCTGCTTGACCGTTAGACTGGGGGTGAAAGCCGGAAGAGAGACTGACGGAAGCCCCAATCAAACGGCAAAACTCCCTCCAAAATTGAGACGTGAATTGCGGACCTCTGTCCGAAACGACGTCTGACGGAAGGCCATGAATTCTGAAAACATTCTCGATGATGATTTGTGCCGTCTCTTTAGCAGAAGGAAGCTTAGCAAGGGGAATAAAATGAGCCGCCTTAGAGAACCTATCGACAACCGTAAGAATAACAGTCTTCCCCGCTGACGAAGGCAGTCCGGTGACAAAATCTAAGGCGATGTGAGACCACGGTCGAGAGGGAATGGGAAGCGGCCTGAGACGGCCGGCAGGAGGGGAGTTACCGGACTTAGTCTGCGCGCAGACCGAACAAGCAGCCACAAAACGACGCGTGTCATGCTCCCGGGTGGGCCACCAAAAACGCTGGCGAATGGAAGCAAGCGTACCCCGAACGCCAGGGTGGCCGGCTAACTTGGCAGAGTGAGCCCACTGAAGAACGGCCAGACGAGTAGGAACGGGAACGAAAAGAGGTTCCTAGGACAAGCGCGCGGCGACGGAGTGTGAGTGAGTGCTTGCTTTACCTGCCTCTCAATTCCCCAGACAGTCAACCCGACAACACGCCCCTCAGGGAGAATCCCCTCGGGGTCAGTGGAGGCTACTGAAGAACTGAAGAGACGAGATAAAGCATCAGGCTTGGTGTTCTTAGAGCCCGGACGATAAGAAATCACGAACTCGAAACGAGCGAAAAACAGCGCCCAGCGCGCCTGACGCGCATTAAGTCGTTTGGCAGAACGGATGTACTCAAGGTTCCTATGGTCAGTCCAAACGACAAAAGGAACGGTCGCCCCCTCCAACCACTGTCGCCATTCGCCTAGGGCTAAGCGGATGGCGAGCAGTTCGCGGTTTCCCACATCATAGTTACGTTCCGACGGCGACAGGCGATGAGAAAAATACGCGCAAGGGTGGACCTTGTCGTCAGAGAGGGAGCGCTGAGAAAGAATGGCTCCCACGCCCACCTCTGACGCGTCAACCTCGACAACGAACTGTCTAGAGACGTCAGGTGTAACAAGGATAGGTGCGGATGTAAAACGATTCTTGAGGAGATCAAAAGCTCCCTGGGCGGAAACGGACCAC
Source organism: Oncorhynchus mykiss (assembly GCF_057628025.1). Classification (NCBI taxonomy): domain Eukaryota; kingdom Metazoa; phylum Chordata; class Actinopteri; order Salmoniformes; family Salmonidae; genus Oncorhynchus; species Oncorhynchus mykiss. The sequence goes on along the minus strand of NC_143040.1, from coordinate 43,099,678 downwards.
TTAAAGCACGTCTTGACAGAAGTAAGGGCTGTGAGAGGAGCTGCCACCTGACCGAAATTACGGATGAAACGACGATAGAAGTTCGCGAAGCCGAGAAAGCGCTGCAGCTCGACGCGTGACTTAGGGACGGGCCAATCAATGACAGCTTGGACCTTAGCGGGATCCATCTTAATGCCTTCAGCGGAAATAACAGAACCGAGAAATGTGACGGAGGAGGCATGAAAAGTGCACTTCTCAGCCTTCACAAAAAGACAATTCTCTAAAAGGCGCTGGAGGACACGTCGAACGTGCTGAACATGAATCTGGAGTGACGGTGAAAAAATCAGGATATCGTCAAGGTAAACGAAAACAAAGATGTTCAGCATGTCTCTCAGGACATCATTGACTAATGCCTGAAAGACAGCTGGAGCGTTAGCGAGGCCGAAAGGAAGAACCCGGTATTCAAAGTGCCCTAACGGAGTGTTAAACGCCGTCTTCCACTCGTCCCCCTCCCTGATGCGCACGAGATGGTAAGCGTTACGAAGGTCCAACTTAGTGAAAAACCTGGCTCCCTGCAGGATCTCGAAGGCTGAAGACATAAGAGGAAGCGGATAACGATTCTTCACTGTTATGTCATTCAGCCCTCGATAATCTATGCAGGGGCGCAGGGACCCGTCCTTCTTCTTAACAAAAAAAAACCCCGCTCCGGCGGGAGAGGAGGAGGGGACTATGGTACCGGCGGCAAGAGCTACAGACAAATAATCTTCGAGAGCCTTACGTTCGGGAGCCGACAGAGAGTATAGTCTACCCCGGGGGGGAGTGGTTCCCGGAAGGAGATCAATACTACAATCATACGACCGGTGTGGAGGAAGAGAGGTGGCCCTGGACCGACTGAACACCGTGCGCAGATCGTGATATTCCTCCGGCACCCCTGTCAAATCACCAGGCTCCTCCTGTGAAGAAGAGACAGAGGAAACAGGAGGGATAGCAGACATTAAACATTTCACATGACAAGAGACGTTCCAGGAGAGGATAGAATTACTAGACCAATTAATAGAAGGATTATGACAAACTAGCCAGGGATGGCCCAAAACAACAGGTGTAAAAGGTGAACGAAAAATTAAAAAAGAAATGGTTTCGCTATGATTACCAGAGACAGTGAGGGTTAAAGGTAGCGTCTCACGCTGAATCCTGGGGAGAGGACTACCATCCAAGGCGAACAAGGCCGTGGGCTCCCTTAACTGTCTGAGAGGAATGTCATGTTCCCGAGCCCAGGTCTCGTCCATAAAACAGCCCTCCGCCCCAGAGTCTATCAAGGCACTGCAGGAAGCTGACGAACCGGTCCAGCGTAGATGGACCGACAAGGTAGTGCAGGATCTTGAAGGAGAGACAGGAGTAGTAGCGCTCACCAGTAGCCCTCCGCTTACTGATGAGCTCTGGCTTTTACTGGACATGAAGTGACAAAATGACCAGCGGAACCGCAATAGAGACAGAGGCGGTTGGTGATTCTCCGTTCCCTCTCTTTAGTCGAGATGCGGATACCTCCCAGCTGCATAGGCTCAGCACCTGAGCCGGCAGAGGAAGATGGTAGTGATGCGGAGAGGGGGACAACGGAGAACGCGAGCTCCTTTCCACGAGCTCGGTGACGAAGATCAACCCGTCGCTCAATGCGAATAGCGAGTTCAATCAAGGAATCCACGCTGGAAGGAACCTCCCGGGAGAGAATCTCATCCTTTAGCACTGCGCGGAGACCCTCCAGAAAACGAGCGAGCAAAGCCGGCTCGTTCCAGCCACTGGAGGCAGCAAGAGTGCGAAACTCAATAGAGTAGTCTGTTATGGATCGATTACCTTGACATAGGGAAGACAGGACCCTGGAAGCCTCCTCCCCAAAAACAGATCGATCAAAAACCCGTATCATCTCCTCCTTAAAGTCCTGATACTGGTTAGTACACTCAGCCCTTGCCTCCCAGATTGCCGTGCCCCACTCACGAGCCCGTCCAGTAAGGAGAGATATGACGTAGGCGATACGAGCAGTGCTCCTGGAGTAAGTGTTGGGCTGGAGAGAAAACACAATATCACACTGGGTGAGGAACGAGCGGCATTCAGTGGGCTCCCCAGAGTAACACGGCGGGTTATTGATTCTGGGCTCCGGAGATTCGAAAGCCCTGGAAGTGGCCGGTGGATCGAGGCGGAGATGGTGAACCTGTTCTGTGAGGTTGGAGACTTGGGTGGCCAGGGTCTCAACGGCATGTCGAGCAGCAGACAATTCCTGCTCGTGTCTGCCTAGCATCGCTCCCTGGATCTCGACGGCTGAGTGGAGAGGATCCGAAGTCGCTGGGTCCATTCTTGGTCGGATTCTTCTGTCAGGTGCGTGAATGAGGACCCAAAAGCGAATTAACAAAACAGAGTTTCTTTAATGACGAAACACACGTAGGCTCAGATGGACAGGCAGATTCCGACAGGACAGGACAAGGTTAGATGAACAGGCAGATTCCGACAGGACAGGACAAGGTTGCAGCAAACACGACGATAGTCTGGTTCAGGCATGAGTAACACAAACGAGAATCCGACAAAGACAGAAGCAGAAACAGAGAGAGATATAGAGACCTAATCAGAGGGAAAAAGGGAACAGGTGGGAAAAGGGGTGAACGAGGTAGTTAGAGAAGACAAGGAACAGCTGGGGGAAAGAGGGGAAGAAAAGGTAACCTAATACGACCAGCAGAGGGAGACAGGGTGAAGAGTAAGAACAGGAACAGGACACAACATGACAATACATGACACCTCCATTGTTCGTTGGACAAACCCTATGAGGAAAATGTATGTCATTTTTGTAGGGGTTTTGGATAAACGTCGACAATGAGGTCTGTGGTAAACACAGGCTTAGGAGAGCTTATACATTTTGTTTTATGAGATAATCTTCATCAGCAAACTTAACTTTTTGTGAATTTTGAAAAATATATGTAATAACTAGAAACAAATCAAATAAAGGCTTCATATTTCATAAAGTCATGTTAACTGAAATGTATTATCTCACAGAAGAAACCGTATAAGATCTAAGCCTGTGAAATGATCAGATCTTATTTTCTGCGTTTATTCCAAAACTGTATTCTTTCCCCATTCATTTTTTCCCATAGGGACGGCTGAATGAACCAGAGATCATTTTTTTCCTGATTTTATGACTACAAGCTGGCGAGTTCTTAGCTACTGCACATGCAGCAGCTACTCCTCCTGGGGTCCACATAAAACATACAGATATACTGAACAAAAATATAAACAAAACATGTAACCATTTCAACGATTTTACTGAGTTACAATTCATAGAAGGAAATCATTCAACTGAAATAAATTCATTAGGGCCTAATCTATGGATTTCACATGACTGGGCAGGGGTGAAGCCATGGGTGGGCCTGGGAGGGCATATATATCCACTCATAGGTGAGCCAGGCCCACCCACTGGGGAGCCAGGACCAGCCAATAAGAATGAGTTTTTACACACAAAAGAGCTTTATTTCAGAACGAAATACTCCTCCGTTTCATTAGCTATCCAGGTGGCTGGTCTCAGACAATCCCACAGGTGAAGAATCCGGAAGTGGAGGTCCTGGGCTGGCGTGGTTACACACGGTCTGCGGCTGTGTGGCCGGTTGGACGTACTACCAAATTCTCTAAAACGACATTAGAGTCGGCTTATGGTAGAGAAACAAACATGAAATTATCTAGCAACAGCTCTGATGGACATTCCTGCAGTCAACATGCCAATTGCACACTCCCTCAGACATCTGTGGCATTGTGTTGTGTGACAAAACTGCACATTTTATTGGCCTTTTATTGTCCCCAGCACAAGGTGAGAGTAGAGTATTACTTTATTAATCCCAGTTTGGGAATTGTTTTATCACAGCATGCAACATCAATGTCTTACAATGACAGAACATGCAACAATGACCAACACATGATAAAAATAAGAAAAATGTATAAATAAAATAACACATTAAGACAAAGGCACACGCACTAACCATAGTATCCATAAAATAATAGTCTTATTCAAGTGCTGTTTTCTATCCTTCTCTGGGGAAAATAGGAAACAACATTTTCCAATAGAATGACCTTATAACACAGTTAATTAATTACACTCATTAAAAAGCCTCATGGCTGTGGGTAAAAATGACTGTCTAAACCTCTCTGTGGAACATCTGGGCAGGATGAACCTGCTACTGAAGCTGCTCCTGTGTTGCATTAGAGAGCTGTGGAGTGTGTGTGTGTGTGTGTGTGTGTGTGTGTGTGTGTGTGTGTGTGTCACTGTCCATGATTGTGTGTGTTTTTACTTGCAGCCTTTTTATGAACATGTCCTGTATTGATTCCAGGCTGCAGCCAATTGTAACACTGGCTTTGTTAATGATTTTGTCAAGCTTGTTTGTCTTCCTTGGCTAAATGTCCTTTTCAGCACACAATGGCATAGGTCACTATACTCGCCACTACACTGCTATAGAACATACGAAGCATTTTGTCACATACACTAAAATATCTAAGCTTCCTTAAAAAGTACAGTCTGGATTGAGCTTTTTTGTAGAGAAGTATCCTTTCAGTTCAGTTTGTTGTCCACTATTACACCCAAGTTGTCACATCCGCTCCCACTACGCCCTCTTGTGTTCATCCGGTGTCGTCTTAACCTGCAGTTCTCTCCCTGTACACTCTCTCTCTCTCGCTCTTGGTGTGATTGTGTGGTTGGAGACAGTTGTGCTGGAGTCAGAGCAGATCGCTACCAGCTACAACCTGTTCCATAATCAAGACCTCTACAAATACTCATTCCTGCCACTTCCACTCTGCCAGATTGTAATCTCTGCTCATTACTGCTCTGTTGCTGGCTCCTGTACCACATCTCACCACACAACCACCTTGCTCTGGACTTCACTCACCACCACTGCCTTGGATTCCCCTCCGGACCTGTTTACCCTGTTCAACTCAGTCAACTCCAACCTCACTCTACACTTCTGGGTTTTCTGCAATTTATCTGAGCTACCCCGGTTCTGCACTCCACATCTCTCTGTGTACAATAAACATTTTGGTTAATTCATCCCTGCTTCCGCATCTGAGTCCGCTCTTGGGTTCCCCTGTGTTCGCGCTGTGAAACACAAGTACTTAGAAGAGTCAATAGGGCCAATCTCTTCACAATTAATAGAAATGGGATTAATAACATCTTTGTGAAATGGTGTGAGGCCAATTACTTGGACCTGAATGTACTGAAGATCAAGGAGCTAGTGGTAGGAAAAACAAAGGACTCCGTCATATCCCTGTGATGAGCATTGTCTCCTCTCATGACACAGCTTACTATATATAGCAGAGTCATCAGAGAATTACTGTAAGTGGCTCAGTTCATTCTTGTGTGTGAAGTCATTTGTGTAAGCAGAAAATATCTGATATTGCCTGGTTCAGTCTTACGAACTGTGGTCTATTAGTCAGGTAGTTCACAATCCATTTGATTGTGTGTGGATTTAAGTGAATGCCCTTGTAATGATGCACCTGTGTAATGATCATGCTGTTTAATCAGCTTATTGATATGCCACACCTGCCAGGTGAATGAATTATCTTGGCAAGGTAGAAATACTCACTAATAGGGATGTAAACAAATTTGTGCACAATATTTTAGATAAATAAGCTTTCTGTGCGTATAGAACATTTATGGGATCTTTTATTTAAGCTCATGAAACATGGGACCAACACTAAACATGATGCATTTATATTTTTGTGAACAGGTGATCAGAAATCAGGTGATTGGAATCTGGAGAGTGAGTTGCAGTCAGGGGATCTATGTGTTTGAGAGTGTGAGCTGGAAAGTGAGCTGCGTTCAGGGGATCTACGTGTTTGAGAGTGTAAGTTGGAAGAAGACGTTACAGTAGCAGTCCTCATGAGAGCCAGTTTCATTGTAGCGCTTGATGATTTTTGCGACTGCACTTGAAGAAACTTTTAAAGTTCTTAATGTTCTATATTGACTGACCTTCATGTCTTACGGTAATGATGGACTGTCGTTTCTCTTTGCTCATTTGAGCTGTTCTTGACATAATATGGACTTGGTATTTTACCAAATAGGGCTATCTTCTGTATACCCCCCCGTACCTTGTCACAACACAACTGACTGGCTCAAATGCATTAAGAAGGCAAGAAATTACACAAATTAAGAAGGCACACCTTGTCATGTCTGCTCTCCAGCATTATGCACTCCTGCCACCATCAGTACGCACACCTGCCTTTCCCCGTCACGCTCATCGGCGTATTATTGGACTCACCTGGACTCAATCACCAGTTTACATCCCTTATATTTGTCAGTTCCCCATCTCTGTTCCCCGCTGCTGCATTAATTGTAATTTGTCTTTGTTTACCCGTGTGCTGAAGCTGTTCCTGTCTTGTTACCTGTCTGTTCCGCGATAAATGTTCAACTCCCCGTATCTGCTTCTCATCTCCAGTGTCAGTCGTTACAGAATGCAGCAGCCATCATACAAAGCATCGGGGAGTACTGACGTTCCGGTTGGTGGTGACTCGGGTCCAGGGCCGACACCGATGGAACCAGGGTGCCTAAGCCAACTCGTCGGGCTGTCACGACCTAGGTCTCAGCCTGATCGTCAGGGTTTTACGCCCAGTAGGCTCGCCAGGCTGCTATGCCTCTGCCAGATCATCGGGCTCCCACGCCTCAGTGGGATCTACAGGCTGTCACACATCAACCGGGTTGTCAGGCTCCCACACCCCTGCCAGTTTGTCGGGATTTTGCGCCCAGCCGGTTTGTCCAGCGCACGTGCCTCAGCCGGCCATCAGGCTCTCCCAGGTGGGACACCATGTGGCGCCCCTACGGGGGGGGGGTACTGTCACGCCTGTCTTTGTTTACCCGTGTTCTGACGCTGTTCCTGTCCTGTTACCTGCTTCTCATCTCCAGCGTTGGTCGTTACACACCTGTTAGTTGAAATACATTCCAGGTGACTTACCTTATGGAGCTGGTTGAGATAATTCCAAGAGTGTGTAAAGCTGTCATGAAGGCAAGGAGTGGCTATTGGAAGAATCTCAAACATAAAATATATTTAGATTTGTTTAACACTTTTTTTGGTTACTACATGATTCCATATGTGTTATTTAATAGTTTTGATGCCCTCACTATTATTCTACAATGTAGATAATAGTACAAATAAAGAAAAACCCTTGAATGAGTAGGTGTCTAAAACTTTTGACATGTAGTGTATACATATTAATATTGCGCTGTTAAATTAGATCTTAGCATGTTGAGGCACTAGCCGCTTTGAATAGAGGGGCGTTGTGTACTCGGTGTGGAAGGCTACTTGGCGATATTACGCTCCGCTGGTTGTCTGAAAAGCTCTGCACAACATGGCCGTCATGGAGGTGCGGTCAGTGGGAGCCAGCCTCTTTGTCCTGGTTCAGCGGTGAAACTGGTTGCTGCGGTGCTGGGAGACTGCGTTGGCGGATAATTTCAATGTGCCATGTGTCCATGCAAGTCATTTGTTTATTGAAAAAAATGCTCATGTTAAATCTACGATCACCCCAAGCATCACTGTGTGTCCCAATCTTCATATTACTTTCGCTTCCAACAACAAGCACGAGGAAACAGCGCAATAACCTCTCTTCCTGCGACGTGAATAGGTTATATTCGGTAGCCTACATTATGTTTTATTGTTATACACCAGATATGTGCGGTAAAATGTGTTGTTTTACATTGTCAGGCATAGTAGTACAGTGCCCCTGTAGCAAATTAGGGTTAAGTGCCTTGCAAAGGGCCTATCGACCGATTTTTCACATTGTCGGGTAGCGTTTTCGAACCAGCAGCCTTTCGGTTATTGGCCCAGCGGGTTATTTTCCTGTGTCTGGTCCGGACTGCATTCTCACCTGCAGGGAACCGCACCATGGTACAAATTGAATCTGACCGAGACCCCCCTTTTTGAGCGAACCACTGTGCGCTCCCGAGTGCGGACAGTGATCACACCAGCCCAAACTCATCGAACAAAGGGAGAAAACGCACCAGAGTTTGGAAAACAAACGCTCCAAACCAATTCGGTGTGAAAGCCCCCTAATGTGTAGGTCTACAGTACAAATACTCACATTTATCACCATGCATCTACCTCCCCTAAACCCTATCAAATATGTACATTGCTCAGAGCAACATTAAGCAATTTATTGAATAGAAAACGGCTACACATTTATAGCTGTCTTCTGTGAATGTGCCCCTAAGCCCAATATCACACACCCATCACCACATATTATCATGTCGTCATCATATCGTCGTTGTGGTTTCCCCTCAGGTATTTTACATTACGTGATGACACTGCCATGACACGCTGTTTGGTCCAGTCTCTGTTGACCAGGGCAGGGTTCGACTGGGCAGGGTTCGACGAGCAAGACATGGCAAGCAGGTAAAGTAGACAGAGGTCTGTCTGCATTACAGTTTCAGTACTGTTCATACGCACCTATTAAGCATCTATAAATTATATTTAAAAACAATATTGCTTTTCACTGCAGGTTTGCAAAGTAATACAGCCATTCTGCAGGGCAGGGGTACGGGGCAGGTGTAATCCAGGTGTTGAGGAAGCTTGAATCTCCATACTTGAATGATCTTCCAGCCAGGACTGGCTCAGTTCAGCGGTCGTGGCTCATTTGGGAATGGTGGTGCAATGAGGTTAGCGGCTCAATAAGTATAGCTGTACTTCTGTATATCCTCTCTCTCTTTCTCTCCCTCGCTTTCTGCTCCCAGTACTCCAGGCTTGGTGCGACGCTGACCCACTCTTGTTCTCTGTGTTACAATGGAGCAGTACTCCAGGCCCTCACGGTCCACCTGCACTTACAGGGGCTTTGGAACTGCCACATAAGTTTATTAACAAACTCATTTTATAGATGGAGGAGGTGGAAGGAGAAGATTCTGCTCACAGTGACGCCAGAGTGTAATTACTTTCTGTCACACCCTGATCTGTATCACCTGTCTTTGTGCTTGTCTCCACCCTCCTCCAGATGTCAGGTCATCTTCCTCATTATCCCCAGTGTATTTATACCTGTGTTCTCTGTTTGTCTGTTTTCAGTTCGTCTTGTCAGGTCTTACCAGCGTGTTTTCCCATCTCCCTGCTTTCAAGTTCTGTTTCCTAGTTTCCCCAGTTCTGACCATTCTATCTGCCCTGACCAGGAGCCCCGCCCATTGTCTGAAGTCAGCGCAGCCTGCCCCGGGATGTCTTCCTGTGGGCTCGGAAGTTGCCCCGGACCTCTCTGCCATTCCCGCAGAGTACCAGGACCTCCGGGAGGTTTTCAGTAAGGCCCAGGTCACTTCACTTCCTCCGCACCGACACTATGATTTTGTGATCAACCTTCTCCCAGGAACCACACCACCCCGGGGACGACTGTACTCTCTGTTGGGTCCGGAGACCAAGGCCATGGAGACCTACATCGAGGACTCCCTAGCTGCCGGGTGTATCCGTCCTTCTGCCTCCCACACTGGGGCAGTGTTCTTCTTTGTGGAGAAGAAGGACAAAACCCTACGCCCATGCATTGACTACCGGGAGCTCAATGACTTCACGGTGAAGAACCGCTATCCACTACCACTCATTGCCTCGGCCTTCGAGCCTCTCCAGGGGGCCACCGTTTTTTCCAAGTTAGATCTGTAGAACGCCTACCATCTGGTGCGGATATGGGAAGGGGACGAGTGGAAGACTGCCTTCAATGCGGCCATTACGAATACCTGGTCATGCCATTTGGATTCACCAATGCCCCTGCTGTGTTCCAGGCCCTGGTTAGAAACATTCTTCGCGACATGTTGAACTGGTTCATTTTCGTCTACCTCGATGACATCATCGTTTTCTCCCACTCAGCCCAAGAACACATGCTCCACATCCGACAGGTCCTCAATCGCCTACTGGAACACCAGCTTTTTGTGAAAGCAGAGAGAAATGCTAATTCCATCGCTCCACCATCCCCTTCCTTGGTTACATCATCGCTGCAGGAATATACAGATGGATCCCAGGAAGGTGAGAGCGGTGGTGGATTGACCCCAGCCTACATCCAGAGTGCAGCTGCAATGTTTCCTGGGATTTGCCAACTTCTATCACCGCTTTATGCGGGGTTACAGCACCCTGGCTTCCCCCCTGTCTGCACTCACCTCTCCCAAGATTCCATTCACATGGTCCCCAGCTGCTGATTTGGCGTTCTGGGACCTCAAGCACTGTTTCACCACTGCTCCCATATTGGTTCATCCTGACCCGTTCAGTCAGTTTGTAGTGGAGGCTGATGCTTCGGAATGTCAGAGTGGGGGATGTCCTGTCCCAGCGTTCTGCCCTGGACCTCAAGTTACATCCCTGTGCCTTCTTCTCCCATCACCTCAATGCCACGGAGAGGAACTACGATGTGGGGAATTGTGAGCTTCTCGCGGTGAAGATGGCGTTGGAGGAGTGGAGACACTGGTTGGAGGGGGCGGAACATCCGTTTATTGTGTGGACAGACCACAAGAACCTGGAGTATCTCTGCACCGCCAAGCGTCTCAATTCCAGCCAAGCTAGGTGGGACCTGTTTTTCACCTGGTTTAACGTCTCCCTCTCCTACCAACAAGGATTCAAGAATATCAAGCCAGATGCGCTGTCACACCGCTATAGCCCCGTGGCTACCCCCTCAGACCCTGAGACCATCCTTTCCACCTTGTGTCTGGCGAAGGCACTCAGCTGGGGAATAGGGAAGCAGGTCCGTGAGGCGCAGTGTTCCCAACCGAACCTTGGGGGGGCCCAGATAACCGTATGTTTGTGCCTGATGCGGTCTGCCCCTCGGTCCTGGAGTGGGCCCACTCCTCCAGGCTTGCTTGCTACCCGGGCTCCCATCGGACCCTGACCTGTGCGGCAACGCTTTTGTAGGCCTACCATGGTCCTGGACATCTGATGATCATTAGCCCCTCTGCTGTTTGTCTTCTGTTGCACTGTTTGTCTTACATCCCACCTTTCATGTGTCTAGGATTAAACCTGTGTCTTACAGCCCTTTTGTCTCCTGTTTCCAGGCCCACCCCTCTCGCCTGTCTCATCGAAGGGCCAACCGACATACACAGTGAGGAGCCTCCTGAAGGTTCGACCGCGGGGTTGACTGGGGTGCCGGCATTGGAACTCAGCGATGAGTTCTGGGTCCAGGATGTCCCTAGCGGGGACCCAGCACCTCTCCTCCGGGCCATAACCCTCCCAGTCAACCAGGTACTGGAATCCCCTGCCCTGAGGTCGAACCTTCAGGAGGCGTCTCACCGTGTACGACAGTTGGCCGTCAATGATACTTACACAGATTTGTTACACAGACTTGTTCTAACAAACATCTTTCTTTTCTGTTTTGCATCCAGCCTCAACGAGCCAGAGTTCCCATTCTGTTGAGTCAAGGATGTGATGGAAAGGAATAGCGTCAGTATTGAGGAGGTCATATCTGATCTAGGTCAGTATTGACTCATGGAGTAAATACATACTATATTTATCACATTTCAGGTAAGACCCAAATGCAGACTGTGTTGAAGTAACAATGTTTATTACAGCAACAGGGGCAGGGGAATGACAGGTCAAGGCAGGCAGGGGTCGATAATCCTTAGTAGTGGGGCAAAGGGCAAGGGTCAAGACCAGGAGGGTGGGAAAGAGCGACTAGAGAAAAGCAGGAGCTGAGACAAACCACTGGTTGATTTGACAAACAAGACGAACTGGCAACAGACAAACAGAAAACACAGGTATAAGTGTAATGGGGAAGATGAATGACACCTGGAGGGGGGTGGAGACAAGCACAAGGACAGGTGAAACAGATCAGGGCGTGACAATATTCAGTGGTGCCATTATCCCTCTGTCACAGTCGTCGTAAATACACTCAGACCAAATTGCAGCGTGGAATCGGTTCGACATATTTTATTGACAGTCAAACGCACAAAAAACAATAAAGAATAAACTATACGTGAAGCTCAAACAGTGCTCACAGGCAACTACACAGAAACAAGATCCCACAAAACCCTGTGGGGAAATGGCTGCCTAAATATGATCCCCAATCAGAGACAACACTAAACAGCTGCGTCTGATTGGGAACCATACCAGGCCAACAAAGAAATACACACTAGATTACCCACCCTAGCCACACCCCGACCTAACCAAAATGGAGAATAAAAGGCTCTCTATGGTCAGGGTGTGACACCCTCTAAGATTTTTGTTAACTCTAAAGATAGGCTTCTTTCTGTGTTTGAATAGCATTGCAGCCCTACACTCTGTCCCCACTGCCATGTTCTGTGTGCTGCACTGCCTGGAGCCCCGGGATGGTCTGACCAATCGCTACGTTGGCCTGGAGAGGACAATCTGGCCTTGGGGGGGGGAGGCACAGACACTATCGCCTGCATGCCAGGGGCCATTGCAGGGTCACGTTATGGAATTTATACTATCCCCAAATCTAGCAGAGGTGCTGTGAAGGGGCAGAGGATGCTGATATGAAAACTCTGTACCACTAGGCACCGACTGAAGGAGACTCTGGGACTGACAGTCTGCCAAACACAGCAGCACACAGCCCCCTACTTACACAAAGGGACTTTGACCGAGATAAACATACAGTCATGACTGAAAATATTAGCACCCTAGATAAATTATTAGCAAAAAAGCCCTCTTCAATTGAAACCACAGGTTTTTAATGTGGTTCAAGTCTGGAGACTGAGATGGCCATTGCAAAATGGTCAATTAACCATTTCTTTGTGGATTTTGATGTGTACTTGGGGTTATTGTATTTCTGAAAGATCCACTAGTGGCCAAGTTTCAGCTTCCTTGCAGAGGCAACCAGGCTTTTGGCTAAAATTTCCTGGTACCGGGTTGACCTTAACAAGGGGCCCAGGACCAGTGGAAGTTAAATATCCCTATAAGATCCACCAGCATATTTTAAAGTAGGTATGGGGGTTATTTTCTGTATATGCATCCTTCGTTCCACACCGAACCTACCACTGGTGTGCCTGGCCAAAGAGCTTTATTTTCATGTCATCTAACAAATGTAAATGCTTGGACTTTTCTAAATGGCAATGTCACTTGGATTGAAACCAGTGCCATGGTCAGGTGACATGAAAATAGAGCTCTTTGGCCTCGCACCAGTGGTGGGTTTATAATCGAAGGAAGGATGCATATGCAGAAAAAAAACATACCTAGGATTTCAAGGATCTGGAAAGATTCTATATGGAGGAATGGTCTACAGTCCCTCCCAATATGTTCTCCAATCTCATAAAAAATCTAGAAGGGCTGTGTCGTTGTCCTCCGAAGGGGAAAACAGGGGTGCTAATAATTTCGAGCCCTATCTTTTCGAGGGATTAAAAAAAAACTTGTTAAACAAAATCTTTCTCTGAGTAATTGTATTAGTATAAAGACATATCCTTTCATTTTTGTTGCATGCAACATAGCTCAGTATTTGTTTCAGGTTCATTTTATACTGTCTTTTTTGCTCATCTTTATCAAGGGTACATTGATAGTGTCACGTAATACTTCCGCTCCTCCCCTCCGGCATTCGACGTCGCAGGTTTACTAATCACCCATCCAGGGAACCATCATTACGGCACCTGGCTTTCATCATTACGCGCACCTGCGCTTCATCATTAAGCACACCTGGCCTCCATTACCTCCCCTTATCTGGCACTCCCTTAGGTTCCTTCCCCAGGCAGCATTGTTTCTGTTGTTCATGTCTAGATGCTACTCCTGTGTTGTATCGTTATTTGTTATATTAAATTTACCACCTGTTTCTCGACTCCCATCGTCGACGTTACAGATAGCTATTTCATACATCCTCTTATTCCGTGGTCCTCCTTTTGCCATCTGTTGAACAATTAACGTAAACTCACTCACGTTAGTACATCGTGCTGGTCTGTACAACCTGACCTTATTTTAGTGCCCAAAAAACACGATACTTCCAGATCAACTGTAATATCAATACCAATGTAAAGCACAATTTCTCCCCTTTCCAACAAAATCAATGACGAGACCTTCATGATGCCCATCTCTGCATGATTCAAGAAGACAATGAGCTCCGTCGGGTCTTTTTTTAAATGACGGGTGGGGGAACAGCTTTTTTCACTCGATCTGTCCAATTTATCAGCTTATCGCCTCTAAAATGTAAATAAAACATTATAAAGAGTTTATATAATGTGTCATTACATACCTATTTGAAGGTTTGTGTCGAATTTGAACTGGGTTTTTAGGGCGGTGCTAAAGTGATCTTCAGAAGTAAACAGCAGCTTTTGAGAGTCATGAAATCTTGCAGTGATGATGCAAAAAATGACTAGGTATCCCCCTTACCCTGTACCTTTCTTGTTTTTAAACGGTGAGAGCAGTGCTACACCTGGTGGAGAGAGGCAGTAAGACAGAATTAGTTGATTTATGCGCACTGTACATTACGCCATGACAGGTCACGATGTAACGTACAGCTTCTCCAATACTATAGAGCCATTACTATGTCAATCAACGCTTAAATAGAAACGTAGTTCACACCCCAGATTTTGATGTCAACAGTGTCGCTACAATCCCATTTGTTTTCTTTGCAGCCTCGTTTGAATGTCGCGGTTGCGCACATTTGTACGGAATGGGGTTAGCGTACCTTAGTCTGTCACGAAAAACCTAATTTCTGAATTTAACATGAGTTACTATATGTCTTCTTTTTGATAGAGAAAATAATTGAATAAAAAAAAAAGTAAAGTAAAAAATTGTTTGATGTATTTGTGTGTTTGTTACTGACAATGTAAACCAACATCTGCGAAATACAAGCCGAGTACTTTCTTTGAGTTAAAGTACAGGAGAGATAATTAGATGTTCCTCTTCTGACAATCCTCAGCAGTCGAACTTTCAGAAATTGAATGTGACAGAACAGGAAGAACCTGCGCGGACAGGTGAGGTGAAGGCTTCCGACTCTCGAACGCAATGATCACGAACATGCCAGGGATGATTCTGGCTCAGTGGGAGTAACATTTTTGTCCAGTACCCTGTATATTTCCAAGTGTATTATTTATTCCTTGTGTTATTTTTCTATTATAAAATGTTTCTCTCTCTCTGCATTGTTGGGAAGGGCCCGTAAATCAGAATTGAACTCTTACAGGCTGACCACACCGCTTGTGTCGCGTGCGCGAGCGTTGCAAAATACATTTAGAAATCGTGTAACACCGAACCCAAACCGTCTGCGCGCGTGCGCCATCGTGCATAAATCTATTTTGTCCCCCACACCAAACGCGATCACGACAGGCAGGTTAAAATATCAAACCAACTCTGAACCAATTATATTAATTTGGGGACAGGTCGAAAAGCATGATACATTTATGGAAATTTAGCTAGTTAGCTTGCACTTGCTAGCTAATTTGTCCTATTTAGCTAGCTTGCTGTTGCTAGCTAATTTGTCCTGGGATATAAACATTGAGTTGTTATTTTACCTGAAATGCACAAGGTCCTCTACTCCACCAATAAATCCACATATAAAACGGTCAACCGAATTGTTTCTAGTCATCTCTCTTCCTTCCAGGCTTTTTCTTCTCTTGACTTTATATTGCGATTGGCAATTTTCATAAATTAGGTGCATTAAAGCCACTGACCTCTTTCGTCTTTCAGTCACCCACGTGGGTATAACTATTGAGGAGATGGCACGTAGGTACCTGCTTCTATAAACCAATAAGGAGATGAGAGAGGCAGGACTTGCACCGCGATCTGCCGCGACCAGAATAGAACTGATTTCTATTTTACACACGTGAGCAGTGTGGGTGCAATAATTGAATAACATAGATTTCTACATTTATTTTGACCTGAGCTGTGTTCGAATACCCATACTATATACTGTTAGTTCATTTTAGTAAACAAACGGTATCCTTTCAGTTGAGCGTACTAGCGCTTCGCCTGTCTGCCGGAAGTTGATGCTGTTGTAATGCAACCTCTTGCTAGCTTGTTAGCATAACAAATTAATATCAAGACTTTGGGTGTGTTGCTAAATTCAATCGCACACTGGATGCTCTGGCTGAGGAGTAGGGTTGATCCAAGCGTTCTGACCTCCCAACTGCAGTCAAGCACCTAAGCTAACTTGCTAGCTACTTCCAGTCACAAATGAGAGAACACCTCACTCTGACCATTTTACTCGCCCTAGCAGAGCTGGTTAGGCAGTTTTCATGTTATCCAGAGTGTTGGTGACTGTAACTGTGCTGCTGTCAACAATTTAATTACGCTTTTCTGCTGACGTTTACTGACACTGGCCACATTCAACGTAGTAAATTCATCCCTTATTCTGCGCTCTGCCTCTGGCACAGTCAGACTGCTCTGAAATCGGAGTAGATAGCCAGAGCGAATTTACAAACGCACCCGAACAACTATACCACTTAGCTAAGCTATGATTGACAGGGTTAGCCATAGTAGTATGGCGCCCCTGGAGCAAATTAGGGTTAAGTGCCTTGCCGTCGGATGCCAAGCAGTTGCCATACCAAGTGGTGATGCAGCCAAACAAGATGCTCTGCAGCTGTAGAACCTTTTGAGGATCTGAGGGCCAATGCAAATATTTTCAGCCTCTTGAGGTGGAAGAGGCGTTGTCGTGCCTTCTTTACGACTGTGCTGATGTGTGTGGAGCATGTTAATTCCTTAGTGATGTGGACACTGAGAGCTCGACCCACTCCGCTACATCCACGTCAATGTGGATGGGGGCATGCTCGGCCCTTCGTTTCTTGTAGTCCAGGATCAGCTCCTTTGTATTGCTGACATTGAGGGAAAGGTTGTTGTCATGGCATCACACTGCCAGGTCACTGACCTCATACCTATAGGCTGTCTCATCGTCGTCGGTGATCAGGCCTCCCACATCGTGTCGTCAGCAAACCTAATGAGGGTGTTGGAGTCATGCGTGGCCACGCAGTTGTGGGCCAAGTTTCAGGTGGCAAATTTATGGTCATTTGCACCAGTATGTAGGAGGGGGATTCCAACATGTGAGAAGAGGGCATGGGACAAAGGAGTGTGTAGTTTCAGTTTCATTTGTGGGGTTGGCCATATAGCTGGGGATCAGAAATGTCCTGTACGAGTGAGACAGTTTGAAGTTTCCAGGGATTCATGGGCCCATGTCAGGGCTGGACCGGTCATCAGAGGTAGCAGCAGACAGGTCCGGTGCTGCTGGAGGGTCCCCTAGTGCAGGGACAGGCAGGGAGTCAGAGGCACGCAGGGTCACTGGCGACAGCTCGTCAAGTAGCTCTAGCTGGTGTTGATCTGGTGGCGGTGAGGAATAGGGTCTGATCAGCAACATGTGGCGATGCTGGGGAAACCCTCTCCCTGGCTCAGGCAGCCAATGCCGACTCCAGCAGCATCGCCACGCGATAGCGAGCACCAGAAATGCACCATAAACCGGTGCTTGTAGCAGTTTAATTCCTATATCTGGCGGCTGGTCATCTGTCGCTGGGGATGGCTCCCTGAATAGGCCTCGTCTCGCCAGACTCTCAGTGCTTTCCTGAACAGACACTCTTTTGGCACATCTTTCCGTTCTAACTCTGGAATTTGCTCTTTCCCTCACAAAACATACAATTCTTTCCACGTCATTGGCACTTCTTTTATATTGAAACCCACTCAGCGTGACAGGTCCCGTTATTTCTTCTAAAGCCCGTGTGCAGTCCAGTCGCAATGAAGACGATTTACCTTGTAGAAGGTTATGTTTTGTCCCTGTTAGTCGTGCGGTTTACCACAAACACGGCATACATCAACATATTTTGATGGGTTTTAATCAGCGGTTTCACGGCCATCCTCACGCACTGTGGCACCTACAACACTAATCTAGTGAGTCCGCCCAAGCAAGGCATTTGATTGGTTTGACGTGTTGCGAGTCGTCACTGATTTACACCGGGTTCTTACCCCTTTTTAGCAGATTTTGTGCCATGGACTTCCCGTTTAGGAAAACCTGGTTCTCAATGAGGCTACTGATGAGCTAGCAAACTAGCTACTAGCTCTGGTCCAGCTTCAAATGACATCATTGACCCAGAGGTAGCTAGCTACATCCAGAGCCATATATTTCTAAATATATGGCTCTGCCTATACATCAATAGAACCAAAATGATAGCTAGTAAAAAGCCTTCCTATGTCAGCTGGTGAATAATTTGCTATGTTTTGTTGTATCTTTTATCTATCTTAATATAAAATACTAATCTACTATCCATTACCTGGTTGTTAATAAACTACCACTTCCCATATATTTGGCCACATCAGATGCATACTAGTAGGCAGGCACACTCTTTGGCCAAACATAAAAATGTATTTTCCCCAGTACAAGGATCTGAGATGACCACTCTTGGCAGAAAGTCTCAGTCTACAGTGACTGGAAGTGCAAGAAAAGTTTAAGACAATGTAGCTGACTGGCACAATCTGATTCTGAAATGGGACCAACTGAATGATGAAGGATCCACCATTGCAAATAAAATTGTCAATCTAGGGTTGACAATGTATTGCGATGTCTTGCTTGACAATAAATGGAATTGGGAGGAAAGTCATGCTAATGTTAAATGGCAATCTTCCTCATCACTTAAAAAAAAATCTGTTTACATAAAGAGATGGAAGTCATGAAGGAGGATCAGGACACATCTAATTCAGAGAATGCATTTGGAAACAGTAGTGAACTACAAGAGTTGCTAAGTGTCATGGACAAAATGGTGAATCCATAATTTGTGCCATGATTGAACAGTATCAAAGACTGTGGAACAATCAGCCAAATCTTGATTAAGGATTGTTCCACCTTTCCCTCTGGCAACACTAACAATTGTAGCCTGATTCCAGATCTGTTCGTACTATTTTGCCAACTTTGACCATTTTCTCTTTCCATTAGACACGTAATTGAATAAAAAAATTGATAAATTGGTTTAATCTGAGAAGGGGATCATCGACCTGGAGAAATTCCAATATGGAACAGGAAGACAAACTCCTTTGTTTCAGACCTGGCCTACATCACAGTTCGATGAGACTTTCCATCAGTTTAAGATGCCTTGTGCTTTGAAAATACATGTAGGACCCAGAATACACATAATTCTGGACTAAAAAACATTATGAATTGCTTTTTAGTTTTTTCTGGGAAACCGATCCTTGAGGTGTTTTTATTACGAATCAGAAAGTATTCATACCCCTTGACTTTAATCTATTTTGAATTCAGGCTGTAACACAACAAAATGTGGAATAAATCAAGGGGTATGAATACATTCTGAAGGCACTGTATGTTCCATGACAAGTAGGTTTTGTGAAATGTCACCATTTTTATTTCAGCTGAGGTCCCCTCCAAGCTCTACGAAGCCTACAAGCGTGACTGGACTCTGAAGCGGGCCATTCTTCAGGAACTAGCTCACACAACAACCTCTCAATGGTGCACCTCTCCTGCAGGCTGTATCAGCTGTACATTTTATTTATTTATTTTACCTTTATTTAACCAGGCAAGTCAGTTAAGAACAAATTCTTATTTTCAATGACGGCCTGGGAACAGTGGGTTAACTGCCTGTTCAGGGGCAGAACGACAGATTTGTACCTTGTCAGCTCGGGGGTTTGAACTCGCAACCTTCCGGTTACTAGTCCAACACTCTAACCACTAGGCTACCCTGCCGCCCCAATAGACAACAGTGCAAGGCTACGGTTAGAGGGTCTTCTTTTAGAGACATTGACGAATCTAACAAACATAAATTGGAACATTTTTTTCATATTGGAATGGGATTATATTCTGTGTATGGACTTGTAAGTACAGTAGCCATACAACTACTGTACGGATGTTACAAAGGAACTCACATGCACCGAATGAAGCACAGCAATGCTGCTGGTTTCAACTTTCCGTTAAATAAAATAATGATTTGTTCTCACATTCTTTATTAAGAGGAAAATGAGCTAAACTGTACAGTATATGAAATGGTTGTACTGCAACAATGAATCACAAATGAAACATGGAAATGAATAAAACCACAACTTTTACGATTTCTTTTAAAGTTTCCCCTCCATTGAATAAATGTCCCATGGTATTACAAACCTATTTTATGTTTGGAAAATGTTACACCCAAATATATAAAAAGTAATAAAATAGTGCAACTTTTTTTAAACTGCTTTTGATATTTATCTACATATAAACATATCACAAACAACTAAACACTTTTAAGGAAGGGCTAATAATTTGTCTAAATATGAAAACACCACATCGAAAATAATGTTTACAAATTCATAAAGAACACTTGGAATACAATAAAATCCACCAGAAGTAAGAAATCAATATGGGTGAAGTTGAGGGGGTTGAACATGGAGAAACAACAAATCACTGCTGTGTTTTCCCCTCAGCCTCAATACCAAGCAGGGCATGGACTGCTTCCAGAGGGACTCCTTCAGGGGCGCGGATGTGCATGGTGGTGCCGTCAGGCCCGTTGACGATGACGATGCGCTCAGAGGCCATGTCGCCCTCCTGGCCCTCTGCTAGGTGCATGGTGAGCCCCTCGGTCTGGATGTAGATCTCCTGGCCTTCCTGGGTCTCCTGAACCACTACCTGGCCTCCGCTGGAGACAGCCTGGGTCAGGCCACTCTCCTGGACCAGGGTACAGTTGGGCTGATGCGGCTGAGTGCTACTACTCCTGGGCTGCTGATCTACTGGGACTGGGTCTGTGGCCAAGGCCTTCTCTAACTCTTTCATCTGATCTGCTATGTCAGTGGTGCTCAGGACCTCAGTTGGTTCTGTACCAGACACACCCTGACAAGTCTCCATGGCCTCTCCTCCCGCTGAGTCAACGGTCTCTGTCATGCTGTTGGATAAGTGATCCTGGATCAGTTCCATGGGTGTTACGTTAGTCTCTGGGTTAGATGAGACAACCTGTGGTTTGACGATAGCAGTCTGAGTGGCTTGAGGGCCCATGTCACTGGTGCTCAGGACCTCGATTGGTTCCGTACCAGACGCACCCTGACCTGTCTCCATGGTCTCCTCTCCTCCCGCTGAGTCAATTGACTCTGTCATGCTGTTGGATAAGTGATCCTGGATCAGTTCCATGGGTATTACATTTGTCTCTGGGTTAGATGAGACAACCTGTGGTTTGACGACAGCAGTCTGAGTGGCTTGAGGGCCCGCGGGGCTCTTGGTGGGCGCCTGAGTTTGTGGTGAATTGTCCTTCATGCTTGTTGATGCGGTGTTCTCTACTTTGGCCTCACTGGATTCTGAGAGTATACAGGGAAATGAAAGCAGAAAGAAAATGTGTGATCTTCCATGATTTCTTCCATGTTTTGGTTAGGACATATATCAAATATCTATCCACAGGTTGTTAGTTGGTAAAATATACAACATACCTATTTTGGAAGTCTCAACGCCGTTCTGATGAATTTGAACACCAACCCGGTTTTCCATTTTAAATCTCTTCGTTGGAGGTAACATTTTAGAATTCTGGGTAAAAAATGTTAAAAAGACTTTCATCAACTTAAGAATTACCTTTACATTTTTGCATCTCATAACAATTAATTACCATGAAAAAAATATATAATTCCATAACAGCAAGAGTAGAGTTAGTGTGCAGTCTAAATGAAATGGTGCTTACCTCCATGTAGCGGACATTCTTGGTTGCCATGTTGGTGACATTCTGCTGCGTTGGAGGGTTGAGGACTTTCAACCTGTTCACCTCATCGACGATGCCAAGAGATTTGGCAACCTAAGCAACAGGATGTACATTAATGAACAATTTTACTCTGTACATTTTGTTTCCGAGACAGAATCAATTTGTTCAATGCATTTGAATACATTTCAACTCCCAGTGTAGTGGTACTAATAATGAGATGTCTGTATAGTATTTTATGCATGGAAGTTCTTTATTTGTAATCTGGCTATGACGTTATTAATTCCCCCCAAATGTATAGTTTCATTGAATTTAATAATATAGCTGTACTTCTTACATCTACATTGTGGACCTCCAAGGCCGTGTGGACACCCTGCTGAGGGTTACTGATATAGTCCCGGGCCATCTTCTTCACCTGGCTGTGGAGCTGCTCAAACTCCCGGTAGACATCCGAAAACTGGGCTTTGGGTTGCCGCCCCTTCTCCACCTGACGGTTCATGGAATACAATTATTCAGTAAACCACAAACTACAACTGTGTCTTATTCGATATTTGCCTGTTGCTAAAAATGTATGATAAAGTGCATTCAAACATTGTGTAGCAAAAACAATGTATTGTGTAAATTGCTTTATTGGCGTGCAACTGTTTGTTCAGGTGGTTAGCGTGGTGACCTTACCTTCATCAAGAGGAACTCCCAGACAGTCATGACCTTAGCCAGGCGAGGGAGCACAGTCTCCATCAGTTCTTCATTATCACACTCGTGTGTCACCTAGCAAGGGAACAAGTGACATAAACAGTCAAACAACTTATGGTGTTCAGAGATTCATGTTATACTCACAACATTACTAAATACTCATGTGTTTTGCATTATAACAACTACATTTTGTTTGTATATTTAACACTTGTTTTTAACTTCATGTAGAAACATTCCTAGCAGCAACCGTTTGTTTAAAGTGTTCTGATTCCTAATTTGATGTACCTCTTTCAGCCGTGCTTTCCTTCTCTGGGCCTGCTGCTCCACACTGGCTACTCCCCCTCCTAGCTTTGGGGGTCGGCCCCGTCGCCCCCGTCTCACTGCTGGGTGTACTGCCACCATCGGCAGGCCTTTGGTAGGTGGTCTGCCCCGTCCTCTGGGCCTCCCTGGTCCCCGAGCCTGGACCACTACCTGGCCCACTGCCTGTCTGGTAGAAGCTGCTACTCCTTGGGCTGCCGTGGTATCCACCTGTGAAGGTACAATCCGTAAAAACATTATGGACTGGTTTCCCAGACACAGATTAAGCCTAGTCACGGGCTAAAAGCTAGTTCAATGGAGATTCTCCACTGTGCTTGATTTTGTTGTTGTCTTGGACCAGGTTTAATCTGTGTCCGGAAAAACAACACTATAACAGACAGACATCACCATAATATTA
This sequence comes from Oncorhynchus mykiss, assembly GCF_057628025.1. Classification (NCBI taxonomy): domain Eukaryota; kingdom Metazoa; phylum Chordata; class Actinopteri; order Salmoniformes; family Salmonidae; genus Oncorhynchus; species Oncorhynchus mykiss. Next base: position 43,076,759 of record NC_143040.1, on the reverse strand, counting down.
GCTTTCGGGTAAATGAGCTGCAGGTTGTCAACATTCCAATGGTATTCGTTTGTCAACATTTGATTATACACAAGGTAACTTTCTAGCGACTTACTTTTTGTTGAGTGGTTGAAGTTGCAGCAGCCATTTTCTCTGTGGCATCACTTTTCTCAGGACCTGATGTATTTTTAACACTGTAGGCATTACTCTCTTCAGTTGGCTTCTTATGTTCAGCCCCAGCGCCTGCTCTCTTACCAGGGCTGTCTGTTTTTGGGGTCCCTTCAGGAGGGGACTTCAGTTCACCGTGAGAGGGATTCAGCCTGTAGTGTCTGGACAGACCTCCGTGGCCTATGTAAGCTTTATCGCACGTTTCACATTGAAAGGCCTTCCGCTTGTGACTGTAACTCATAGATGCTGCTCCCTTTTTACTATCCCCGCCATCCTCATCTTCCTCCACACTGATCTCAGAGTAATCATCAGAATCTGACTGATGGCCCTCGGCCAAATCCTCTGTCTTGATGAACTTATAGTCCTTCACCTTGTACTTGGGCGGTCTGGACACCCTCCCGGAACGGGTTTTGATATTTGGTGCCTTCTTCACTCTGGCTTTGACCCTTTTAACTTTTTCCACTGTGGAGGCTGGGACAGAGACAGACGTGGTGGCAGCAGCGGTGGCAGGTTTAACTGCTGTGCCGTTGACCGGGGCCTTACCAGAAGGCTGCTGGGCTGGGGTCTGAACAGGTATGGGCAGTTTGTGCACAATGGGAACCAGGCTGCCAACCACGGGGGTTGAACTCTGCAGAAGCAGCTGAATGGGAGGGTCTCCAGGGTTCTGCTGTAGGAAGTACTGTTGCTGTCCAACCATGGGTGTGATGTGGATGATCTGGGGGCTGCTGCTCACACTGCCATTTGTAGACACTTTGACCTGCTGGCCTTGACTCGTCAAAGCCAAGTTCTTCTGTTGGGGGATTGAAATGGTAGCCTGCGTAGGTCCTTTCACCTCCTGCTTTCCAGAGGGCATCTGGACTTGGATTCTGATTGTTTCCTGCTGGTAAAATATAAACAATAACATCTGGATAGATTTCATAGCATCGGATTAAAGTGCTATGATCAAAAGTTATCTTTTCAAACACAGAATTAGACAATTGAGCATATTAAATATCAGTGAAAATCACATGTGCAATAAGTTAATAGAAAAAACTCATCCAAAAAGTAGTTACCTTTTTCGGGACCAGGCGCGTACCATTGTGGGACTGAAGTGCCACTTGTTTTGCAACCTTCTTCAGCTGCTGTGATGCATTCTGCATAGTGACCAGTGGATGTGGGCTTCCTACTGTAATCTCTGAAGCTGCAACAGTCGTGAACAAGCCAGTTGTGGGGTCCAAAGTGGTCACAACCTGCTCCGATTCCTTGGGTGTCTGGGCCATGGATTGCTGAGATTTGATCACTTGCTCTAGCACTTGTTGCAGCTCATTGGGAGCCAGTGCTGTACTTGGAATCGTATACTGTGTCTGTGATGAAGTAGTAGGGAGTGTTTTGATTACTTGATTTTGTTCAAACAGGCGAACAGCCTCACTCTCTGTCACTGTGACAAGCTGCTGTTTGGCCAACTGCTCCACTAGCTGTTGCTGCTCCTCTGCAGTCAGACCTGATCCCTCAACAAAACTACCGTCTGGTTGCACATAAATAATGGTGGTTCCAGGTGCGAGAGCGTTTACAAAGTCAGCACTGACTGTAGAATACTCTGCACCATTTGCAATACCTGAAGTCTCAACAATAGACGTTATGTTTTGTTCAGGTTGTTGTTCATTTCCATCAGTTTGGCCGACAACCACTTGGGAGTCCTTTGCAACGAATGTCTCCTCTTTAGTGCAGCTTTGCAGGAAATCTGTCAAGCCCTGCGCTTCAATACATTTATCGCCGACTTGGTTCTGGTTTTCCAATTCTGTAGAGGTTTCATTTTCTGGCAATCCAGAAACACATTGAACTTGATATATTGTACCATGATCTGCCCCTGTTGTTGTACTTGACACATCGCTCTCATCCTCGTTGTCCGCCATTTTGACTGTTGTAGCTAGCAGGCTAGCTAGCTAGCTAGATATTCATGTGCAATCCCCGAAACAATCGATAGATTAGGTAACTTGAATTTCGATATTTTTTTACAACCCAATGAGTTAGTAATAAAAACGACAGAGGTTACTGCAATTGTAAAATATATATATATATATTTAGGATACTGTGAAACGATGCAATCATTAAACGCTACAGAAGGTAGCTAACGGCAAAGACAGACGTGAGCAGAGTGGCTGCTGGCTAGATTTTTTTTCTCCAGCGTGTGTCATTTCCGTAGCCGGTCATTTTCTTCTTCGGTGGGGTTTATCGGCAGTTGGCATCCAACGTTGTGGTGCATTACCGCCACCTACTGTAGTTGAGTGTGGGCCAGAGACTGACAAACTAAAGCCAACCCCGTTTCTCTTTAAAAAAGATAACAAAATATTTGAGGCTGTATCTAATGACGTTCTACTCAGTATGCTTTGAAATTAATTTCCTGTATCCCCTTCTCCCTCATACTGGATCTCAGCCTCTCTCTTTCCCTCTCATACTGCCCACACAGTATCAGTACATGCTCCACTGTTTCTGTTTCCTGACAATAATCACACTTTCCTGTCTGATGATTTCCTATCACATTTAAAGTATTATTCAACCGTCTGTGACCCACTCTTAGTCGTGTAAAAATAGCCTCTCTTCTGTCTCTTCCTGCCGTCCTCCTCTCCCCGACTTTCCTATGTACTTGGAATAGATGCCTGCCTTTAGTGTCTCTATTCCACTGCTGCTGCCATATCAAATCAAATCAGGTGAAAAAAAACAGGTGTAGACCTTACAGTGAAATGCTTATTTACAAGCCCTTAACCAACAATGCAGTTAAGAAAAATACGTTAAAAAAAGAAAGTACGATAATTAATTAAAAAATAATAATAATTAAAGAGCAGCAGTAAATAACAATAGCGGGGCTATATACAGGTGGTACCGGTACAGAGTCAATGTACATGTTAGAGTTATTCAAGTGACTATGCATAGATAATAACAGAGAGCAGCAGCAGCATAGAAGAGGTGGGTCAATGCAAATAGTCTGGGTATCCATTTGATTAGATGTTCAGCAGTCTTATGGCTTGGGGGTAGAAGCTGTTTAGAAGCCTCTTGGACCTAAACTTGGTGCTCCGGTACCGCTCGCCGTGCGGTAGCAGAGAGAACAGTCAGACTAGGGTGGCTGGAGTCTTTGACAATTTTTTGGGTCTTCCTCTGACACCGCCTGGTATAGAGGTCCTGGATGGCAAGAAGCTTGGCCCTGGTGATGTACTGCGCCGTACTCACTACCCTCTGTAGTGTCTTGCGGTCGGAGGCCAAGCAGTTGCCATACCAGGCAGTGATGCAACCCGTTAAGATACTCTCGATGGTGCAGTTGTTAAACCTTTTGAGGATCTGAGGTCCCATGCCAAATATTTTCAGTCTCTTGAGGGGGAATAGTTTTTGTTGTGCCCTCTTCACTTCACTGTCTTGGTGAGCTTGGACCATGTTAGTTTGTTGGTGATGTAGACACCAAGGAACTTGAAGCTCTCAACCTGCTCCACTACAGCCCCGTCAATGAGAATGGGGGCGTGCTCGGTCCTCCTTTTCCTATAGTCCACAATCATCTCCTGTGTCTTGATAGCGTTGAGGGAGTGGTTGTTGTCCTTGCACCACACGGTCAGGTCTCTGACCTCCTCCCTATAAGCTGTCTCATCGTTGTGTCATCAGCAAACTTTTTATTTTAACATTTTTTATTGAACCTTTATTAATGATGGTGTTGGAGTCGTGCCTGGCCGTGCAGTCATGAGTGAACGGGGAGTACAGGGAGGGGACTGAGCACATACTCCTGAGGGGCCCCTGTGTTGAGGATCAGCGTGGCGGATGTGTTGTTACCTACCCGTTCCACCTGGGGGCAGCCCATCAGGAAGTCCAGGATCCAGTTGCAGAGCGAGGTGTTTAGTCCCAGAGTCCTTAGCTTAGTGATGAGCTTTGAGGGCACTATGGTGTTGAACGCTGAGCTGTAGTCAATTAATATCATTCTCACATAGGTGTTCATTTTGTCCAGGTGGGAAAGGGCAGTGTGGAGTGCAATAGAGATTGCATTATCTGTAGATCTGTTGGGGCAATATGCAAATTGGGTGGTCTGCACCATCACTGTCCATATCAGGCTTTTTGCATTTGCCTTGCTCATTGAAACTACAACATCCACATCCCCACTACTAAGTGCTTGTTTAGCCAGTACATCAGCTGCCTAGTTCCCCCTCTACCCCCACATGGACTAGGACCCAAGTAAATCTTGTCTGAATACCCATCTGTCTAACCCTGCCATGGGTTTGTAGTACATCATACAGCAGGTCTTGTCTGCTACGTGAGCTAAAGACTGCAGACTCATCAACACTGCACATGAGTCAGAGCAAATAACTACATCCGGTCACTTTATTAGACCATCTATGGTCGTTCCACAAAGTTTATAAACTCAGAGGCTTAACATCGCAAGATTTTCTGGGAACGCATGTGAAACAGACCAAGCAGATCCGGCTGGGGTTTGGGGTTTTCAAAAGTCAATGAGAGAAGTGAAAAATTCTTCCTTAGTTGTTCATTTTCTCTAAATCTAAATGCACAAACTAGAATCGAGGCAATGTTATTACTCTAACCTCATAAAAGTGACAAACGGACATGTTGGAATTTTTGTCAAGAACAACTTTATATCGAAGGAGTGTGTGAGACCAGATGAAGTGATTCCGCGCATGCATTTAGCTAGCCAATGTCGCCATGACATTGTCTACAAGCGTTATCTGGAGAAGCAGGTTTAGCCCATCTTCATACTGTACTGTCTTTGGTTTTTCTGTATCAGCGCCGTTTGGGTCTTTGCGTGTCAAAAAAGATACACGTAAAATAATACTATTTGACAGGTTATATAAGCTTTTAATTTGACACGTCAAATAACATAATTCTATTATAGAAAATAACATTTGAATTAAAAACAGGTTCAGCCCCTGGTTCGACCGCTATCTTTCAGAGTTACTCCATCTCAAGAATTGCATATTCATACTCAGGTTGACTGGCTCTCATTCAGGAAAATTAGAAATAAGTGCACTTAGGCTATCCGGAAGGCCAAAGTTTGTTACTTTAAGGAGCAGTTCTCTCTGTGGGTCTAACCCCAAGAAGTTCTGGAAAATGGTTAAAGACCTGGAGAATAAACCCTCCTCCTCACAGCTGCCCATGTCCCTTAAAGTTGATGATGTGGTTGTTACTGACAAGAAGCATATGGCTGACCTCTTTAATCACCACTTCATTAAGTCAGGATTCCTATTTGACTCAGCCATGCCTTCTTGCCCGTCCAACATATCCTAATTTCCCTCCCCTTCTAATTCTACTATCCCCGATGCTTCTTCCTCTTTTTCCCCTGCCCGAAACCAAATTTCTCCCTGCAGGCAGTCACTGAGTCCGAGGTGCTAAAGGAGTTCCTGAAACTAGACCTCAAAAAGCCATCTGGGTCAGAAAATTTAGACCATTTCATCTTTAAGGTTGCTGCCCCTATCATCGCCAAGCCTATCTCCGACCTTTTTAACCTGTCTCTCCTTTCTGGGTAGTTTCCCCATTGCTTGGAAGGCATCCACAGTTTGTCCTTTATTAAAAGGGGGCGATCAAGCTGATCCTAATTGTTATAGGCCTAGTACTATTTGGCCTGTTTATCAAAAGTGTTGGAAAAACTTGTCAATAATCAACTGACTGGCTTTCTTGATGTCGATAGTATTCTCTCTGGTATGCAATCTGGTTTCCGCTCTGGTTATGGATGTGTCACTGCAACCTTAAAAGGTCCTCAATGACGTCACCATTGCCCTTGATTCTAAGCAATGTTGTGCTGCTATTTATATTGACTTGGCCAAAGCTTTTGATACGGTAGACCATTCCATTCTTGTGGGCCGGCTAAGGAGTATTGGTGTCTCTGAGGGGTCTTTGGCCTGGTTTGCTAACTACCTCTCTAAAAAAGTGCAGTGTATAAAGTCAGAAAATCTGCTGTCTCAGCCACTGCCTGTCACCAAGGAAGTACCCCAAGGCTCAATCCTAGGCCCCCACGCTCTTCTCAATTTACATCAACAACATAGCTCAGGCAGTAGGAAGCTCTCTCATCCATTTAAATGCAGATGATACAGTCTTATACAGCTGGCCTCTCCCCGGATTGTGTTAAATGCTCTACAACAAAGCTTTCTTAGTGTCCAACTAGCTTTCTCTACCCTTAACCTCGTTCTGAACACCTCCAAAACAAAGGTAATGTGATTTGATAAGAAGAATGCCTTTCTCCCCACAGGTGTGATTACTACCTCTGAGGCGTTAGAGCTTGAGGTAGTCACCTCATACAAGTACTTGAGAATATGGTTAAATGGAACACTGTTCTTCTCTCAGCACATATCAAAGCTGCAGGCTTAAGTTAAATCTAGACTTGGTTTCCTCTATCGTATTAACTCCTCTTTCACCTGAGCTGCCAAACTAACCCTGATTCAGATTACCACCCTACCCATGCAAGATTACGGAGACATAATTTATAGAGCGTCAGGTAAGGGTGCTCTCAACCGGCTAGATGATCTTTACCATTCGGCAATCTTATTTGTCACCGATGCTCCTTATAGGACACATCATTGCACTCTATACTCCTCTGTAAACTGGTCATCTCTGTATACCCGTCTCAAGACCCACTGGTTGATGCTTATTTATAAAACCCTCTTAGGCCTCACTCCCCCCTATCTGAGATATCTACTGCAGCCCTCATCCTCCACATACAACACCTGTTCTGCCCGTCACATTCTGTTAAAGGGCCCCAAAGAACACACATCCCTGGGTTGCTCGTCTTTTCAGTTCGCTGCAGCTAACGACTGGAACGAGCTGTAACAAACACTCAAACTGAACAGTTTCATCTCAATCTCTTCATTCAAAGACTTAATCATGGACACTCTTACTGATAGTTGTGGCTGCTTTGCGTGATGTATTGTTGTCTCTACCTTCTTGCCCTTTGTGCTGTTGTCTGTGCCCAATAAAGTTTGTACCATGTTTTGTGTTGCTACCATGTTTTTGTCATGTTGTGTTGCTACAATGCTGTGTTGTCATGTGTTGCTGCCTTGCTATGTTGTTGTCTTAGGTCTCTATTTATGTAATGTTGTGTTGTCTCGTCATGATGTGTGTTTAGTCCTATATTATATTTCATTTTTAATCCTAGCCCCCAACCTCGTAGGAGGCCTTTTGCCTTTTGGTAGACCGTCATTGTAAGTAAGAATTTGTTCTTAGCTGACTTGCCTTGTTAAATAAAGGTTTAAAAAAATCAACAACAAAAAATATAGAATGTTGTGTGTGCTGAATTTGCACGTGCAAGCCATTACGATCATTGTCAAAGCTGTAACATTAATAACAGTTGGTAATAAGGCATTATTTGTTCGACCAAATAGTAAAATGTCTGTGTGATCATTTGCAATTTGATCAGGATCAAAAATGTTTGCAAATATCTTTGATACAGATGTAATTAGCAACTTCTGGGGTAGCTAGCTATCTCTCCAGCTTGGTAACGTTACCTAGCTAGCACCAACGCAATCTGTCTGAAAACAATGACCAGAAGATACTGTCATTTTCAATATTCTTAACAATGATTTAGGTAGTATCTGCTAGGTATCCACTTGCTGTTCCCCTATTGAAATAACTATCTAGCCAAGCACTTCTCCGTGTTGCCCAAAACTACCGTTATAAGCAGCCAGCTAGTGTCATCTGGATAGTATGGCTTCACCGGACCGTTATGTGTTGTGAAGCTAACCACAATAAGGATTAGCCACAATAGTGGAATTTGCGTTTCGCCTTCAAAAGAAAAGTTCATCTTTGAAAGTGATGCAGAAAGTTCATTGGTGGAATCATGCCATATTTAGACTAGAATAATGTTAAACAAGGTTGGAGTGTTGGAATTTGGAGCTATGAACTGGGGTATCATTCTACTCGGTGACACCCACAGAACACAATTGTGAAGAGTTTATGCAAATATTAGCATCATATCTCTTATTGTGGGACTCTGACTGTGGGAAATCACCACCTCAGTCATTCTATTGTGTGTATTGACATTCATATTGCACTGTACAGCCTGACCTAAGGATTGGCTATCAATGCAATCAGTCTACTCAGTACCCAAATGATTTTCCCCCAAAGTCCTCCTCAAGAGTTATCAGGCTCCAAAACATCCACATTATATTGTTTTTCCTCTGGAACAGTGTTCAATATACATAGTAGGTTGACTGGTACAATAAATGTGTCTCAATTCACAGTGGTTTCAGAGTCCTGCAATAAGAGCTACGAAGCTAATCTTCTCTGGGTGTCACTGAGTAGACTGATACCCAATGTCATTAATCCACATTCCATAAGGCTGTACAGTGAAATAAGTATGCCCCCAATGCAATTCTAAAGTCTAATACATCCAGTGGGATTTCAACAGATTTAACTAATTATTGTCTTTTGTTGGATTTATATAAGAACATTCCGACCTCGTTTAGCATGATCTATTCGATTATGGCATGATTCAACTTTTTGTATTAATTTGCATCACTTTCTGTTAGACTTTTATTTTAAAGGCGAACCGCAAATTCCACTAATGTAGCTAATCCTTATTGTGGCTAGCTTCGCATAGGTGGGTCCGACCACCATTTATAAAATAAGAACTGTTTTATAAATTAGGGATATTTTAGATGATGTCACCCAGCTAGATCGTTAGCTAGCTAACTATAGCTACTGAAACGGATTATATCGTTTTGCTGTGCTTTTGGGGAAGAACATTGTTTGCATCCATCAGCTAGCTAGCTTGTTCATGACCAGCTGTCCAGAGCTCGGGAAGTGTTCCTGCGGTCGTCTGGCAGCGGCAGGTGCGGGAAACAAAACTTGACCAGCATCATAGCATAAGTATCGGTGAATCGTGGTGACATGTGAAATACGAGTGACAGTGTAATCAATCTGTAATAACTACGTAAAAATGTATGAACATGTTAAATTATTATGCGACGTGTAGTCATATTCAGGTCCCGATTGGTCAACAAGCTTATTTGACGCGTCAAATAGTGTTATTTGATATGTATCTTTTTGACACGAAAAGACCCAAACGGCGTTCGATATTTCTGTGTATTTGTTTGCAAAATTCTACTCATAAGTGCATTTCATACATTGAAATATGCTCAGCAATGCTAGAGGTGTACTGTAGGCGTAGATTTCAATACCAACTTATTATGAGTTGACAGCTAAAAACCTGGGCAACCAGAGGAATTGACTCCAACCATAGAGCTAGATAGAAGGGTTGTTCTCAAAAGCCAGTTTTAGCATGGGCAGCGTCATTGAGGATTTTCACCATTTTGAAGTAGTCAACTGGGTGGGACATGGTTTAAGGAAGTGTCACATAATTTCATCCAGGTCACAAGGACGGATCACCAAATTAATTATACTCGTGAGGATACATTCCACAACTGCAAGTGGCAGTAAATCGCAAACACCGGCTTTATACCTGTACAAACAGGCAGTGTGCACCCTTAAAGTTATTTTGCCAACTCATAGAAGTAGTAGAAGAAGAAAATTGACTACTTCAAAATGGGAATCCCTAAAAACACGTCACTTCAATACAAGTGCCTTTTCGTTGCATGATAGGAGACAATGTTCATTAACCGTAACCGAATTCTCATAACCTGTTACAAAAAAGTCATAACTGTATAGAAGTGGTGTGTTTTTATGGAATCTCACGTAAAAATGGATATGGGCCACAATGGCGCTGCACATGATCTCACGGACGCCATAATGGGAAAGCTACAAATAATATGATCATTGTGAATAGTCAGATTAATATAATAGTTAGATTTAAACGTTGACATGCTTTGCAAGAAAAATTATTTCCTTAATAACCCTGTTTACATGGACACATCTGAAATCAGGCTACATGATGGGACTTTGATAAATGCTGAAAATCGTAAACCAAAATAAAGTTTCCAACATTCTGAGTTCGGACATATAACGCTGGTATGTGTTTTTTTTTCCTTCAAACGCTTACGTTCAGTTTTTCCGAACTCACTTCACTCGCGCAAAAGAAAGAAGCTCGCGCCGCTTGTGCTATAACATGCGAAGATACACCGCTATAACTGTGCAAATCCTAATAATTCGAAAAATTCGAAAGCAAGCATTTTCTTACTTCGATTTTTACCTTACGCCGATTAAAATAACGGAGTAAGGTGTTTCCATGACTACTGCCATAATCAGTTTAATATCGAATTATTAGCGTGCATGTAAATGTACAAGGCGATGTGTATCTAACGTTAAGTCTATGGACCCAACATATCTTTGCTTCACGTATTCTATTGAAATTCAACAATTTCCCCTTGCACATACACATATGGATGCTGTTCACAGGCTGTGTCCATAAATACACAAATATTGGTAATAATAAAGATGCCTTTGACACAACAACAGAGAAAATAAACAATATTGATAAACCTGTCAATAAACGTCTCATCTGGCACAGCAGGCAGCAGTCATGCATGATTGTGTTTTCCCGCGAGACAAGGAAGTGGTGTGGTGGGGTTTGTTGACGTTCATACTCCATAGCTCGAGACGGAAACATCTGCATGATAAGAGATGTTCTCGAATAATAATTCATAGAAGTGTGCGACAGCAATGTCGTCAGCTCTCTCTTTTATACATGCTTTTAGCGTAACGTATTTGTCATCTATATGATAATAGGATATAGGGACACAATCAAATGTAAGTCTGTGTAAACAAGTCTTGTATTTTGTTTTTGTAGCTAGCTAACGTTAGCTAGGCTAGCTAACGTTAGCTAGCTAGCTTGTCATGTCTGAAACGTCAACATTACTGAAACTGCTGTTGGCCTGGTTGTGCCTTAGTCCAAAATCGTTAGCTACCCAGTATTTTCGGTTTCATACGATTTCATCTTGGACCTCCAAGTGATGTCACTATCTATTTACTATTGTTAGCTAGCTAGTTAGGGACACTATGGAGAGATATTTGGTAAGGTTAGTTTCAGTTGATGTGGAGTTAGCGCTAACTGTGTTTGTGCTAGTTAGAAGTAGAAGCAAGGTGTGAAAATTGGAGGATAACCATTGAGGATAACCCCACAGTAGCAACTAGCTAGGTACCTACCTTGCCTGGTCTCACACTGTATTTACCGTAGCCAAATATTCTATAATCATTGTATGCCATACATGTCGGCAGGTAGCCTAGTTTTTTCACATTGTATTTATTTCACCTTTATTTAACCAGGTAGGCCAGTTGAGAACAGGTTCTCATTTTACAACTGGGACCTGGCCAAGATGAAGCAAAGCAGTGCGCCAAAAAACAACAACACATTAGTTACACATGAGATAAACAAAAGTACAGTCAATAACACAATAGAAAAATCTATGTACGGTGTGTGCAAATGGAGTAAGAAGGTAAGGCAATAAATAGGCCATAGTAGTGAAGTAATTACAATTTAGCAAATTAACACTGAGCTGATAGATGTGCAGATGATGATGTGCAAGTAGAATACTGGTGTGCAAAAAAGTAAATCAAAACAATATGTGGATGAGGTAGGTTGTTGGATAGGCTATTTACAGATGGGCTATGTACAGCTGCAGGGATTGGTAAGATGCTCAGATAGTGGTTAGAGCGTTGGACTTGTAACCAAAAGGTTGCAAGATCGAATACCCGAGCTGACAAGGTAAAAATCTGTTGTTCTGCCCCTGAACACGGCAGTTAACCCACTGTTCCTAGGCCATCATTGAAAATTTGAATTTGTTCTTCACTGACTTGCTTAGTTAAATAAAGGTGAAAAAAAGTAATGTCTATCATTCATGTGTTCCCATGTTTATGATTGCCATGCCTTCTTTTCCTATTCCACAGAGAGCAGAACATTGCCTGTCCACCATGGCAGCCCAAACCCCTCCACAGAGCGCCTTAAGGGAGTTCTGTCCCCTGTACTACCTGCTCAATGCAATACCTGCCAAGGTTCAGAAAGGCTTCCGCTCTGTAGTGGTCTACCTGACTGCTCTGGACACCAACAGTGATTACATTGCTGTGGGGAGCAGTATTGGGATGCTCTATCTGTACTGCAGGCGGGTCTGCCAGATGAACAAGTACAACATAGAGGTGAGTATGCCACTGTTTCATGCATTGCTTATTTTATTAAATTATTTTGCACTTTTACCCTAAACTAAATTTGATAACAAACATCCAATTATTAGTGATTCTATGAACCACCTTTACCCCCCCCCCCCCCCCCCCCAATAAGTAAGTTTGTCATTATGTTTAACTGTTAACATGTTACTGTATCTTCCCAGGGGAAATCCGAAGCTATCACAACAGTGAAGCTGCTCAGTTGTTTTGATGACTTGGTGGCAGTGGGCACAGCGTCTGGTCGGGTTGCTCTCTTTCAACTGGTGTCTCAACTTCCAGGCAGGAATAAACAGGTATGCCAACCAACCAATCAACTGATCTGTTGATACGAGTAAAGATAGTGTCATGTTTTGAGCTTTTTTGTTGTTGTTGTATGTTATTCCCTTTTAAAATGGAAAGGTGTAAGCTTAGCACATGCACTGCTCAAGCCTTTAGTGTGTGTGTCTGTGTGTATATCGGAGGGGTTCGAGAGGGGGAAAAAAGCACAAGACATATGTCCATCTCATATGGATTAAAGTATATCTTATCATATTATGTGCTAAGTAAATGTATCCCTTTGTGTAGCGAAACACTGAGGCCTCTCTCTTTTCTGTAGCTAAGGCGATTCGATGTGGTCGGTTTGCATAAAAGCACAGTCACTGCTTTGGCCTGGAGTGCCAATGGAATGAAGCTTTTCTCTGGTGATGACAAAGGAAAGGTTGTGTACTCTGCTGTGGACCTGGATCAGGTATAGCAGCTTTCATTCTTTCAGTTATGTGCTGTTTGTTTTCTAACCATCTTCTCTCACATATTTGTTGTACCCTTATACACTCAGGGTGTATGTAACCCAGTATTGTGGTTGGAGCTTTGACCTGTGTTGTATGCTCATATCCTTAGGGTGTGTGTAACCCAGTGCTGCTGTTTGAGGAGCCCTCAGCCATAGTCCAGCTGGAGTACAGTCAGAAAGTCCTGCTCATCTCCTCTCATCAGAGATCCTTGCTCTTCTACACTCAGGAGCAGGCCCTGCAGCAGCTGGGCACCAAGCCCAGGAAGAGGTAACCTACATGTTGTACTTATTCATTAAAAAGTACCACAACTTCTACATCAGTGACTTTTCAGCAACAAATCAAGTATGTCCCCTTCAGACAATTTATTGAGACATTTACATTTTCTCAGCTGAGCTTCTTCATATTTTTCTGATGTATTAAACCAGAGAGGAATAGACGGTGCAACAATCTAAGCTCTGAAGCTATGTGTATATCTTATATATGTCTCTTGCGTTATTCTTTTCCTCGAAGCAATGGGAAGTTTGGTGCGTGCTTCCAGCCAGGCCTGTGTAAGCAGAGTGGCCTGCTGGTCTATGCAGCGAGGCCTGGTCTTCGGTTGTGGCGGACGGACGTGCGAGGACTGGTGGAGGACACGCGGGTCCTGAAGCCTCTGTTCAACCAGCAGGTGCCCCAGTTTGAGCTGTTCCCCAGGCCAGCCCCCACAGGGGGTTATCGGCCCCAGGAGAGGCAGCTGGGCCTGGTGAGCTGCTTCCTCAGAGAGGGCTGGGTCCTCAGCTGGAACGAATACAGTGTCTACGTGTTGGACTGCCTCAACCAGGTAAAGATGTCCTCAGGCTGGAATGGATACTAAACTAATAATACATGTATTTTATTTAGCGCTTGTTACAATGTTTTGTTAGAGAGTAATGGCGAGAGGTGGTTAGAAGTGGATCAGTTGAGACTGCAAAGAATGTAGTAATTTAAGCCATCTTAAATTGGATTGCCTCAACCACAAGGTAATCAAGTGTGAATTGCATGTGTTACAAATCATATATTGATGGAGAATAATGAAAGATAGTCGGGTAAGTGAATCAGCTTAGAGAATACAGGTACCTGTAATTGAAGCCATCTTTGTGTCCTGTCAGAGTGTTTCTTCTTTCTAAAGGTCGGACACATCGCATCGAATGTGGATCTCCCGTTGACGTCTGACTGCTGACATTTTCGTGCGATTCTACATTTAAAATCGTTTTTCACTCGGTTCGCAAGTACTCTCGGCAGGCAAACGCTATTGGTGTGTTCGAGCCCTTACGGGAAGTCGATCTGTCAATGTTATTTTGTCTTTGACTTTCAAGGTGATCATCGGTGCACTGGAAAGCTGCGGGGACATTGTCTCTGTGTCATGCACTGAAAATGAGATCTTCATCTTGAAAGGAGATCGAGACATCGTTCGCATCTCCAATACTCCCGAGGGCCTAGCTTCCAACAGTAAGATGTCATATTGTATTTTGTTTGCTTGAATACATTGAAACCACTTTGGACTACAGTTCAAACCAACCAGACGGTGGAAAGAGAGACAATCACGATCTACAGATAACTTTCTTTAGTCCTTTAATTTCTTTAGTCCTTTAATTTCTTCTATCTCTATAGTCATTCCCTGAAAAGTCATTCCCTCTTAACCTTCTTCCCGTCCAGTTTCTGAGTTGTCCCTCCGTTTGACCTCTCCCCTGACCACTCCCACCATCCTGCTCCCGCCCACCGGCTCCGTGGAGACAGCCCAGCCTATCAGGACCATGGCCATCATCACAGAGCACGGGGAGAGGCTGGTGGATGAGGAGGTGGAAGAGGTAGAGGAAGTTCTAGAGCAGGACCAGCTGAGTGACAACCCCGAGGCGGGGGAGGCCGTAGCCCTGGTGGAGAGGCCTGAGGTGGGGGAGCGACTGAGCCACCAGAGAGGGGCCAGTGTAGGGGGCACCAGTGAGTCTCGTAGCCGCAGCAGCTCCATAACGTCCTGGGATAGCGTTCAGGGCATGATGCTCTCCACCCCAACCACCACGGAGCAGTCGGACCTCTCCTCCAGCCGCTACAGTGCCATCAACCAGGAGGACTTCCAGCAGGAGCTGGTGGTCAAGGCCATTAAAGTCAAGAAAAAGGCAAAGAGGAGGAGACAAGGTGAGTGGCAGTAGTAACCAATTTGGTAAGGCTCTGATTTTCAAAAGGGCCAAGAAAACTTTGAGGTCTAGTGTTCTCTGCTCTGGTTGATCACAAAATGTTCCAAAATGGCTCTAAGTAGCATTTTGATAGCTTTAAAAAAGTTAATTGCTTGTCTTATAATTGACCTTTTCCATATGAGTCTGGATTCAATACATTAATGTTGAAACTTAATTTCGGCTATGTTCTCTCTCTCTTTTTCTCTCTACAGAAAGTGGAAACCGCATCTGTGAGCAGCACAACAGCTGGTCCGAGAGCATTTGCAGTCAGGATGGAGGAGGGGGCAGCGACGGGGGGGCCAGCACCCCTATGAGTGAGCCCCCATCCGCCTCCGACCACACCAGTCTCATGTGCAGCAGTCTGGACCTACAGAGCAGGAGCAGCGGATCCCCAGACCAGGAGGGATCCGTCAGTGGAGGTTCCCCAGAACTAAATAACTCTGGAGCTCAGAGCCAGGGTGGTGGCCAGGGACAGGACCCTCAGACTCAACCCCCTGGGACTCGGCCTCCTTCCTGCCCCGCGTCCCTGCCTTTCCAGGACATGGAGTGTCAGTCCTACCCAGAGAACGGCCACGGCCCCTCGGCCACGAACAAACAGGGAGAGGCCCCTACCCCAGATGTAGACCTTCTACTGGAGTGCACCTTTGCCTACATGCAGACCTCAGAGGACCAGGACCCCACTGAGGAGCAGGAGGATGACTTCCTGAGCCCCCTCATTGGACCGGATGACTCTGAGGACCAGGACGACCCGCACCATCTGGAGCCTCCTAGCTGTGTTGATCAGATGTGTTATTCCCGGGAGCCTGAGCAGTGCCACTCCAGTGACGAGGAGGACATCTATGCTGCCCAGGGAGTCCCGTACTCAGCCTCCAGTGTCAGCCTTGGAGACGGCCTCAACGCCCTCAACCTCCAGGGCTCCAACATCGGACAGCAGGACCAAGACAAGACAGTAATATAACACACAACATGTTGTGTGATGTTTCTGCTTCCTTCCTCAGTGTGTGTGCTGCTACAGTACATTGCATTCAGTTTCGTTCTGACACTATATGACTAGTAGTGTCACATCAAAATAGAAGCATTGACTCATTTGATTGTTGTTACACGGTTGGATAGTTTTCACCATAGAATGTTGTTCATCACCAATACCAACAGTTCTGTCCCTGGTTGAACCCTCTCTCCTCTCGTCTCCTCTGTAGTTAGCAGAGAGCTGGATGGGCTACACAGGGCCAGGCTGTGGCATTCTGAACCTGGTGGTGACTGACCGATACATCTGGTGCCTGGACTTTAAAGGAGGCCTGTACTGCAGTGCTCTCCCAGATGGGGGGCTGAGCTGGCAGAAGTTTGAGGAGAACGTGCAGCAGGTGGCACTATCACCTTCAGGTGAGGATGTCTAAAATATGATAATTTAGCGGCAGACACTTTTATTCACAGTATCTCTGTATTATGCGTTATAGGTAGAAGGTACTGTGGTACCTGGTCTACATCGTTGTTGCCTCTATTTAAGATGAGCATTCAATGTGTTGGTACTTTTGGGAGTTGGTAAGTTCATTACCCAAGATTTCTCCTTTGGATGTATATACTAGTGGTTTGTCATGGCTGTTACATTGAAGTCTGATTTCATTTCAGGGTCCCTGCTATGGAAGGTGGAACAGAAGACCATGACAGCGTATGCATGTGGTAAAGTCACCATCAAAGGCAAGAGGCACTGGTACAAAGCCCTGGAGGATTCTGCCTTTGTGGCGCTTAGTGAAGACACAGCCTGGATCATCCATACCAGCGGAGACCTCTACCTGCAGACAGGTGAGATAGTTAACCACAGGGAAGGAGTTTGTGATTATACTCATGAGTCTTGTTCTTCTTTACTATCTGCTTTAAGAATAAGATCACTTTATTGGTCAAACCACATTACAGGGTTCATCTGAAATTTGACCTCCTCTTTTAACCCAACCCCCCCCGAAAGACACACATACATGTTTTTGGAGAGGTGCGGGGAGCTACCACGCTGGGCGCCCGGGGGGTTACAACGACAGGCAATGGGTTTGAAACCAGAAATCCTTCAGTTGCCAGCTCAACTCTCGGCAGACTTTTCCAATCGAAACCGGGATTCGACCCTCCGCTTGCTGTCTTGCCTCTCTAACCGCTGGGCTACCTGACACCCCCTTGCTCATTCCGCTATGGAGTAAAGATGAAGAAATCTGCCACTACATTTAGCAAATTCATTGCTGCATAGAAAATGTGCTCACAGGAAGTTTCTATAATATGGTTTTTGTTACAAACCATTTTACTTTATTTTAAATGTAAGATTTGTTCATGTAAGCTATTTGGACTATTCAATTCACTCCTCCATTTGAAACAAGACTTCAGGGTTTCAGCAGCAGGTGGCCTCAGGGCATAAAGAATATTACATCATGACCCTGTTCATTGGCAGTCTCAAGCCGGCAAATAAGTTCCTGCAATTAACCAATTGGCCATTAGATGGAGCTGTTTAGGCTCCATAATAAATAGTGTCATCAGTCACTGGCTAAATTAGTTTAGAGGTAATCATAGTGCTGTATAGATGCCATATTTGGGATGAGAATAATGAAGACGAATAAATCCCAAACATTACAAAATAATATCTGTCCCTTGTATTATGATGGCTTGTGAACAACACCGCTAACGCTGCAGGTTAAGACGAGTAATATTATTTCCCTGGTTGTGTAAGGATGTCAGTTGTACATGAAGCATGACTCTAGCAGCTGTCCTGACACATCCAGAGCCAACAGACACAGAGGCCTGTTCATTAAAGTACATGCTGTGTACGTCTGCCTCTGTCTAACCTCAGAGAAACCCTCTGAAATGGGCAGGATTTGTCACAGAAATTGGGTGGTGGCAACGAGATAAATATACACTTTGGAGACCGACATCAAAGAAATTGAAGATTAGTGATTGGTGGGCATAGTGTTGCTGCAGGCTTGTAATTTCTAGTGGCACATTTAATTTCAATTAGATATGATAAACTAAGAAACTAATGGGAGACTGCTATACTGGTAATATGGCTAGATGTTCTTTACTATTCGGTCATCAGATTTGCCACCAATGCTCCTTATAGGACACATCACTGCACTCTATACTCCTCTGTAAACTGGTCATCTCTGTATACCTGTTGCAAGACCAACTGGTTGATGCTTATTTATAAAACCCTCTTAGGCCTCACTCCCCACCATCTGAGATCTACTGCCCTCATCCTCTACATACAACACCCGTTTTGCCAGTCACATTCTGTTAAAGGGCCCCAAAGAACACACATCCCTGGGTCGCTCGTCTTTTCAGTTTGCTGCATCTAGCGATTGGAATGAGCTGCAACAACCACTCAAACTGGACAGTTTTATCTCAATCTCTTCATTCAAAGACTCAATCATGGACACTCTTACTGATAGTTGTGGCTGCTTTGCGTGATGTATTGTTGTCTCAACCTTCTTGCCCTTTGTGCTGTTGTCTGTGCCCAATATTGTTTGTACCATGTTTTGTGCTGCTACCATGTTGTGTTGCTACTATCCTGTGTTGTCATGTGTTGCTGCCTTGATATGTTGTTGTCTTAGGTCTCTCTTTATGTAGTGTTGTGTTGTCTTGTCGTTATGTGTGTTTTGTCCTATATTTATATATATTTATTTTTAATCCCAGCACCCGTTCCCGCATGAGGCCTTTCGCCTGTTGGTAGGCTGTCATTGTAAATAAGAATTTGTTCTTAACTGACTTGCCTAGTTAAATATAGGTTAAATAAAATAGAAAAATAGTAGTCTAGACTTGGCATGATTACCATTCTGTTTACATACAGACACTCACTCACTTACTCACAAAAAACACAACAAATGCACTAACTCACAGACTAATCCCTGATTGTGGTCGTGGTCCCATCCTGCAGGGTTGAGTGTGGACCGTCCATGTGCACGGGCTGTGAAGGTGGACTGCCCGTGCCCAATGACCCAGATCGCAGCACGGGGTGGGGTGGTATGGGCCCTCAGTGAACACAGGGCCGTCTTCTACAGAGAAGGCCTCAGCAGCTACTGCTCTGAGGGGGAAATGTGGAAGTACGACAAAATCAGGTAGAACCTTTTCTGTGTGTCATAGACCCCAGTAACAGTGATAGTTGAGTTAGCTATGCTTGCTTCTCGTGAAACTCATACGGGTTGTCATGTGTTTGTTCTATTAAATTGTAATCCAACAATGACTCTTTCACCTCATTTGAAAAGAGGAAGGAAGATGTCTGTCATACAGGCCTAGTAACAGTGAAAGTTGAGTTAGTATGACCAACCTGGGTTAAAATCCAGCTCTCCTGCATACCAGAAGACTGCGTTAGCCTGCTGAGCTAAAGGAAGCTAATGCACGTCTTCAGGACTCAGGCAATGTTGGCTATGCTTTCTTTGCTAATCATCATGTATTTGTGTGTGTGTTTTTCCTCCTTTCAAAGTGAGAGTCAAGGTCTGGAGCCAATCTGTATAGCCCTGGGAGAGAACAACACGGCCTGGGCTCTGGACACCGGTGGAAGTCTGTGGTTCAGGACTGGAGTCACTGCCAAAAAGCCCCAGGGGGACGATGACCACTGGTGGCAGGTTGGTATCCAATGTTACCCACACAGTGGCGGTCACAAAACTTTGTCAGCCGGTGATTGTCAAGCAAATAACTGTCGGTCTCACGGTAATTGACTGTTAA
This sequence comes from Oncorhynchus mykiss, assembly GCF_057628025.1. Lineage (NCBI taxonomy): Eukaryota > Metazoa > Chordata > Actinopteri > Salmoniformes > Salmonidae > Oncorhynchus > Oncorhynchus mykiss. The sequence continues at coordinate 43,056,895 of NC_143040.1, read as the reverse complement.
TTAACATAAACACATTTAGCATCTCCTGGCTTCCACACATAGCCTACAAGGCATTTGAAAAAAGTCTAATAAATTAATGTAGTATAGCCTACACCTTCACAATAAATCCATTATTTATTGTAGACAGGTCTATAGAAACATGATATGAAGAACATGTAGTCTATTTCAGAAGAACAGAATAGCATACTCTGAGTTGTCCTTATGTTAAGTACTGATGTGGCTATGTCAAATGGCTGTAGCAGACAAGATCTACTTATAATTCCGTGGCATTATTTTATAGTATGAAGAATCCAATTGAACAAATATAAATATTTTCCCCAAACGATTTGAGGGATGTTCTGTGTTGAGCGGTTAACAAAGAAATATGCTTACTTTAGAGTTATTCATGTAACTTTAGTTGATCTACAAATGTTGGGCTATATGTTTTGATTTTTAATACATTGTATGGCTGCGTGACGAGACTCTAATGATGAATTGAGTTGCTTGAAAGGCATGAGCTCTGCTTTGTTTTTTGCACAGGCTGTACACATCCAAGTTCTATTTTAGCGCTTGGCTACGCAGACACTCGCGAGCAGTGTGTGTGCGCAATAATTGAATAGCATGTATTTGTACATTTATTTTGCAACGCATGTTAGGCTATTTCTTCACATTATAAACGCAGCAATGCCCACATGGTAGTAGGCTATAATGCTTTTATTATAAAGCTGCATTTTTATGGTGAAAATGATCTTCCCCAATCTTGAAACTCACACGCTGCTTATATATGCCAGTTAGGTTCTACACCCCATGTGAAGCAGATGAATGTGCTTAATTGGCCACTTTAGTTGTGATACAAACCTTTTAAAACATCTAGGCCTATGGGCTAGGCTACATGAGGTGTGCTACTATGTTTCAAACAAGTCGCAAAAAAAGCTTTGTTTCTATGGGCATGATGCTGGGCGTCATTCACAAGTGATAATATATCATTCACAAGTGGTAGGCTAATATTGTCACCCATCAGACTATTATTGGTTTAATCTTGTCTTTACATATACTAAATAATATACAGTTGAAGTCGGAAGTTTACATACACTTAGGTTGGAGTCATCAAAACACGTTTTTCAACCACTCCACAAATTTCTTGTTAACAAACTATAGTTTTGGCAAGTCGGTTAGGACATCTACTTTGTGCATGACACAAGACATTTTTCCAACAATTGTTTACAGACAGATTATTTTACTTATAATTCACTGTATCACAATTCCAGTGTGTCAGAAGTTTATATACACTAAGTTGACTGTGCCTGAAGGTACCACTTTAATCTGTACAAACAATAGTAAGCAAGTATAATCACCATGGGACCAGACAGCCATCATACTGCACAGGAAGGAGACGCGTCCTGTCTCCTAGAGATGAACGTACTTTGGTGAGAAAAGTGCAAATCAATCCCAGAACAACAGCAAAGGACCTTGTGAAGATGCTGGAGGAAATGGGTACAAAAGTGTCTATATCCAGTAAAACGAGTCCTATATCGACATAACCTGACAGGCCACTCAGCAAGGAAGAAGCCACTGCTCCAAAACTGCCATTAAAAAGCCAGACTACGGTTTGCAACTGCACATGGGGACAAAGATCATACTTTTTGGAGAAATGTCCTCTGGTCTGATGAAACAAAAATAGAACTGTTTGGCCTTAATTACCGTCGTTATGTTTGGAGGGAAAAGCGGGAGGCTTCCAAGCTGAAGAACACCATCCCAACCGTGAAGCACGGGGGTGGCAGCATCATGTTGTGGGGGTGCTTTGCTGCAGGAGGGACTGGTGCACTTCACAAAATAGATGTCATCATGGGGAAAGAAAATGATGTGGATATATTGAGGCAACATCTGAAGACATCAGTCAGGAAGTTAAAGCTTGGTTGCAAATGGACAATGACCCCAAGCATACTTCCAAAGTTGCGTCAAAATGGCTTAAGGACAACAAAGTCAAGGTATTGGAGAGGCCATCACAAAGCCCTGACCTCAATCCTATAGAAAATCTGTGGGCCGAACTGAAAAAGTGTGTGCTAGCAAGGAGGCCAACAAACCTGACTCAGTTACACCAGCTCTGTCAGGAGGAATGGGACAAAATTCACCCAACTTATTGTGGGAAGCTACCCAAAACGTTTTACCCAAGTTAAACTATTTAAAGGCAATACTACCAAATACTAATTGAGTTGTATGTAAACTTCTGACCCACTGGGAATGTGATGAAAGAAATAAAAGCTGAAATAATTAATTCTCTCTACTAATTATTCTGACATTTCACATTCTTAAAATAAAGTGGTGATCGTAACTGACCTAAGACAGGGAATGTTTACTAGGATTAAATGTCAGGAATTGTGAAAAAATGAGTGTAAATGTATTTGTCCAAGGTGTATATAAACATCCGACTTCAAATGTATGTGTGACATTTGTTTTGATTTGGAATGGACCATTATCATGTACATGTCTCGAAACAGGGGCATCGGGAAAAAATGTATGTACTTAAATAGCGAATGGATGATGCTTTTCCCCGTGGTTTATTTTCATGCCAGCCAGGTAGGCTATACACCTGTTGTAAATATAAGCAATGTGCTTTATAGAGTTGAGAAATAAATATAGGAGGCCTAGCCTATAGAAAGCTGATTCTGTTATTTTTAGTAGAGGCCATCACCCTTTTTTCTTGCACTGTTGCATAACCTATTGAAATGAGCTCATGGGCTCTCATGAAGTGTGTTTGGTTAGATTATCAAAAGCATTTGCTTTGATGTCAGAGTGATTAGAGGAACAATAAAGTGCTGAGTACCAGGCAGTTAGCAAGTTTGGTAGGCTACTAATGACCAGCAGCAGCATCAGAGCTTGGAGAAGCCTAATTACCGCGACTAAATGGTCATATGGAATTTGACTGCCTTCATGACTCGTGACCGCCGGTGTGGCGGTAATACGGTCACCGCAACAGCCCTACTCACACCCATAATTTCCATCGGTCCTCTATTTTGCACTTTGATCGTTTTTTAAGAATGTCTATTTTTTTAAGTCAAAGGGGTTGTATTACAGACTTCACCCCGAGATGACTGGCACACCTTCTAATGCTTATCTATTTCTGGCCTTTTGTTCCCTCCCTCAGGTGAGCATCACAGACTATGTGGTGTTTGACCAGGGCAGTCTGTTCCAGACGCTGATCCAGGCCACTCAAAACGTGGCCACGGCCACCAAGGCCCCGGTGGAGCGGGTGGCAGAATGCCTCCGCGTGGCCTTCCTCTCCCAGCAGTCCCAGTGCCAGCCCAGCCTGGTCTCTTCCAACACCACTGGCGTCTGGATTGCATCTGGCAGGAACGACTTCCATGTCGCCAAAGGCAGCCTCAGCGGTTTGTAATTAGACCTCAATACTTTTTTGTTAACTCACCAAGCTAATGCCTAGGCTTAAGCTTGGTGGGTTAACACAGATGTTCAGTCAGGAGCCATTTTAATTGTTGTTTTCTGCATTAAAATGCCTTTTATGGAGAGCCCTTGATGACATAACCACATTCCATAGAAACACAGAACTTCATCAGCTAAGCCTTCAGCCCAGTTCAGGTACAACAGCCAGTCAAGATGAGACTAGATGGTTTTAAGCAGTTTTAGAACTCTGAGTGGTGTAGTTTTTGAATGTGTCATGTCAGCTGCTGGAGTTTTCAATATTCAACATGTCAAATCTTAGCAAAATACTTGAAATGAGACGGGTCCGTTTAAATAAGAAATCAAATCAAATTTTATTGGTCACATACACATGGTTAGCAGATGTTAATGCGAGTGTAGTGAAATGCTTGTGCTTCTAGTTCTGACCTTGCAGTAATATCTAACAAGTAATCGAACAATTTCACAACAACTACCTTATACACACAAGTGTAAAGGAATGAATAAGAATATTAACATAAATATATGTACAGCGAGCTGATGTTCTGTGTTTAGCCAAGCAGGCTAACTAGCTATTTTGCTGCAGTTAGATACCCTAGCTTGCTGATATTTCTCTGACAAGTTGCAAAGTGAGCCTGGTTTCTGGTGCATATATTTCATAATACTCGTTTCCTACAGCACTATTTTCTTCAACACTTTTTTTTAAATATCATTTCTATTGAACCTTTATTTAACTAGGCAAGTCAGTTAAGAACAAATTAATTTGCTACAACAAGCGGCAACTTTTTCTCAAAGTTTCTTCAGATCCTTGTAAAGAGGCACCTTGACCGTAGAAACGGTCTCAACCGTGCGTCCTATATTTTTGATCTGAATTCCCCGTCTCTCTCCTTATGTCGGCTGTTCTATCTGAACGGGCTTTAAGGCAAAAACTATTTACATTTCTTTACTGACACCTTCTCAAAGGTCAAAGTGTGTTAAGGCAGTGAGATGGACAGTGAGTTTTGTGATAATACTGCAGAGTGTTTAGTGTGACAGTGATGTTTTGTGACACCACAGGCACTTTCTGGCAGGGTGTCGTACCCAGAGGAACCGTCTCTGCCACAAAGTGGGCCTTCGTCTACTCCTCGGCTTTACTCAGTAAAGAAGGTAGATTGATGACCACTCTTTGTGAACACATAACATTATTACTATCATCCCTCCACCTTATGGCAACAACCCATTTCAAATAAATGTACAGAAATAAAGAAGACCACTCCTTTGACATTACATTTACATTACATGTTATCTGTGTCTCTCTGTGTATTACATCACCAACATGTGACTGTGTTTGTATCTCTCTGTCTCTGCAGGGAGCTTCCTGTGGCTGGGCCAGAGCAGGAAAGACCTGTTCTGTGTTTGGGACCAGGATGGTCAGATGCACCCCACCACGGTCCAGCTGCCCCAGGACATAGAGATGGTGCAGCTCACTGCCTGCCGCGATGCCCTGTGGGGACTGGACCACCACGGCCGTGTCCACATCCGCACCCTCTCCACCAGCTGCCCCACTGGCATGCACTGGAATCTGCTGGACCTCAGCCAGCTCGGTGAGACCATACTGTTCACACATAGAAATAACATTGGTTGCCTCATCAGACAGATCACAAGCTAGGTAGCATCTAGCCTAAACTTAGCTAAATGCAAAAAATAACTGTGATTTTGTTTGCTAAATTGGTGATTTAGTGGCCTCACTGGGAGATTGATTGCAGTAGTTTTGTGGTATTTCCTTTCTGTTTTGTAGGAAAACTATACTGAACAAAAATATAAACGCAACATGTAAAGTGTTGGTCCCATGTTTCATGAGCTGAAATAAAAGATCCCTGAAATTTTCCAAATGCACAAAAAGCATATTTCTCTCAAATGTTGTGCACACATTTGTTTACAGTGCCTTGAGAAAGTATTCGGCCCCCTTGAACTTTGCGACCTTTTGCCACATTTCAGGCTTCAAACATAAAGATATAAAACTGTATTTTTTTGTGAAGAATCAACAACAAGTGGGACACAATCATGAAGTGGAACAACATTTATTGGATATTTCAAACTTTTTTAACAAATCAAAAACTGAAAAATTGGGCGTGCAAAATTATTCAGCCCCCTTAAGTTAATACTTTGTAGCGCCACCTTTTGCTGCGATTACAGCTGTAAGTCGCTTGGGGTATGTCTCTATCAGTTTTGCACATCGAGAGACTGACATTTTTTCCCATTCCTCCTTGCAAAACAGCTCGAGCTCAGTGAGGTTGGATGGAGAGCATTTGTGAACAGCAGTTTTCAGTTCTTTCCACAGATTCTCGATTGGATTCAGGTCTGGACTTTGACTTGGCCATTCTAACACCTGGATATGTTTATTTTTGAACCATTCCATTGTAGATTTTGCTTTATGTTTTGGATCATTGTCTTGTTGGAAGACAAATCTCCGTCCCAGTCGCAGGTCTTTTGCAGACTCCATCAGGTTTTCTTCCAGAATGGTCCTGTATTTGGCTCCATCCATCTTCCCATCAATTTTAACCATCTTCCCTGTCCCTGCTGAAGAAAAGCAGGCCCAAACCATGATGCTGCCACCACCATGTTTGACAGTGGGGATGGTGTGTTCAGCTGTGTTGCTTTTACGCCAAACATAACGTTTTGCATTGTTGCCAAAAAGTTCGATTTTGGTTTCATCTGACCAGAGCACCTTCTTCCACATGTTTGGTGTGTCTCCCAGGTGGCTTGTGGCAAACTTTAAACGACACTTTTTATGGATATCTTTAAGAAATGGCTTTCTTCTTGCCACTCTTCCATAAAGGCCAGATTTGTGCAATATACGACTGATTGTTGTCCTGTGGACAGAGTCTCCCACCTCAGCTGTAGATCTCTGCAGTTCATCCATAGTGATCATTGGCCTCTTGGCTGCATCTCTGATCAGTCTTCTCCTTGTATGAGCTGAAAGTTTAGAGGGACGGCCAGGTCTTGGTAGATTTGCAGTGGTCTGATACTCCTTCCATTTCAATATTATCGCTTGCACAGTGCTCCTTGGGATGTTTAAAGCTTGGGAAATATTTTTGTATCCAGATCCGGATGTAAACTTCTTCACAACAGTATCTCGGACCTGCCTGGTGTGTTCCTTGTTCTTCATGATGCTCTCTGCGCTTTTAACGGACCTCTGAGACTATCACAGTGCAGGTGCATTTATACGGAGACTTGATTACACACAGGTGGTTTGTATTTATCATCATTAGTCATTTAGGTCAACATTGGATCATTCAGAGATCCTCACTGAACTTCTGGAGAGAGTTTGCTGCACTGAAAGTAAAGGGGCTGAATAATTTTGCACGCCCAATTTTTCAGTTTTTGATTTGTTCAAAAAGTTTGAAATATCCAATAAATGTCGTTCCACTTCATGATTGTGTCCCACTTGTTGTTGATTCTTCACAAAAAAATACAGTTTTATATCTTTACGTTTGAAGCCTGAAATGTGGCAAAAGGTCGCAAAGTTCAAAGGGGCCGAATACTTTTGCAAGGCACTGTACATCCCTGTTCGTGAGCATTTCTCCTTTGCCAAGACAATCCATCCACCTGACAGGTGTGGCATATCAAGAAGCTGATTAAACGGCATGATCATTACACAGGTGCACCTTGTGCTGTGGACAATAAAAGGCCACTCTAAAATGAGCAATTTTGTCACACAACACAAGGCCACAGATGTCTCAAGTTTTGAGGGAGCATGCAATTGGCATGCTGACTGCAGGGCTGTCCACCAGAGCTCTTGCCAGAGATTTGAATGTTCATACAGAGGCGGCGCTCCTAGTGAACAGGGTCTTTAATGCAGGGAAACTTAAATCAGTTTTAACTAATTTCTATCAGCATGTTAAATGTGTGCAACCAGAGGGGGAAAAATTTGAGACCACCTTTACTCCACACACCAAGACGCGTACAAAGCTCTCCCTCGCCCTCCATTTGGCAAATCTGACCATAATTCTATCCTCCTGATTCCTGCTTACAAGCTAAAATTTAAGCAGGAAGCACCAGTGACCTGGGTCTATAAAAAAAGTGGTCAGATTAAGCAGATGCTAACCTTCAGGACTGTTTTGCTAACACAGACTGGACTATGTTCAGGGATTCTTCCGATGGCATTGAGGAGTACACCACATCAGTCACTATCAATAAGTGCATCGAGGACGTCGTCCCCACAGTGACTGTACATACATACCCCAACCAGAAGCCATGAATTACAGGCAATATTTGCACTGAGCTATAGGCTAGAGCTGTCACTTTCAAGGAGCGGGACTCTAACCCAGAAGCTTATAAGAAATCCCACTATTCCCTCCGACACACCATCAAACAAGCAAAGCGTCAATACAGGACTAAGATCGAATCATACTACACCGGCTCTGGCGCTCGTCGGATGTGGCATGTCCTGCAAACTATTACAGACTACAAAGGGAAGCGCAGCCGAGAGCTGCCCAGTGACACAAGCCTACCAGATGTGCTAAATAACGTCTATGCTCGCTTCGAGGCAAGTAACACTGAAACATGCATGAGAGCATCTGCTGTTCCGGAAGACTGTGTGATCACACTCTCCGCAGCCGATGTAAGACCTTTAAACAGGTCAATATTCACAAGGCCAGGGGCCTCCCGGGTGGAGCAGTGGTTAAGGGCGCAGTACTGCAGCGCCAGCTGTGCCATCAGAGTTCCTGGGTTCGCGCCCAGGCTCTGTCGTAACCGGCCGCGAACGGGAGGTCCGTGAGGCGACGCACAATTGGCCTAGCGTCGCCCGGGTTAGGGAGGGCTTGGTCGGTAGGGGAGGCCCAAGAGGCTTCTACCCCCAAGCCATAAGACTCCTGAACTGCTAATCAAATGGCTACCCAGACTACACATTGCACATTGACTCTGTACCGGTATATAGCCCCACTATTGTTATTCACTGCTGCTCTTTAATCATTTGTTATTCTTATCTCTTACTTTTTGGGGGTGTATTTTCTTAACTGCATTTTGTTAGGGCTTGTAAGTAAGCATTTCACTGTAAGGTTTACACATGTTGTATTCTGCGCATGTGACAAATAGATTTAGATTTGATTAAATTAGTCTACTATAAGCCACCTCAAACGTAGTTTTAGAGAATTTGGCAGTATGTCCAACCGGCCTCACAACCTCAGATCACGTGTAACCACGCCAGCCAGGACCTCCACATCCTGCTTCTTCCCCTGCGAGATCATCTGAGACCGGCCACCCGTACAGGTGATGAAACTGTGGGTTTGCACAACCAAAGAATTTCTGTACAAATCGTCGCAGAGAAGCTCATCTGTATGCTCGTCGTCCTCACTAGGTTCTTGACCTGATTGCAGTTCGCCATTGTAACCGACATCAGTGGGTTAATGTTAACCTTCAATGGCCACTAGCATGCTGGAAAAGTTTGGTATTCACGGTGCATGATGCAAATGGTGGTCACACCAGATACTGACTTGTTTTATTGACCGTTTCTTTTTTTAAAGGTATCTGTGATGACCAACATATGCAAATCTGTATTCCATTCATGTGAAATCCATAGATTAGGGCCTAATTAAGTTCTTTATTTTGACTTATTTCCTTAAATGAACTGTAACTGTATGAAATTGTTGCATTATGCATATATATTTTTGTTCAGTGTAAATGTTTTCCACATTTCATTATACTGTAGTAATAACTAAGCCATTTTGTTTGCAGATGTTAAAGGAACATTTTATATATAGGCAATAAGCATTCTTAAAAATTAAATGGCCATTTCATAACTGATCAGAGCTGAACATTTATTCCCAGTGTGACATACTTATCTAGCACATGCTGTATGTCTAGTCTGTCAAATGTCAGCCTGTCTTTTGGTGTCAGTTCCATGTAGCTGCATACTTTCGCACGCCCATCGTAGTGTCCCCACCAGCTTACGTTTCATGTCCCAGTGGTCGGCAATGGTACTCGCACCTCCAAACTGCAGTCTGACTTTGACCTAGTTCATGTGAGGTTGTCTTTCTAGTCCTAGTTACGCCCCTCAGGAATACAGGGAGAGCAATACACTAGCACTCCTGAAACAGAGGATCTGGATCTAGAGGCATTGTCTTGAGTTGGCTGCTGACACAGATTCAGCAGGCAGACGTCACTCGCTTCCTCAGTTTTACTAGGGAGTTTTTTTACTTATGTATAGGCAGGTGGTACTTACATAATACTTTTTTTTGTAATAAGGCACTCCTTGAGCAAGGTGTCAAAGTTCATGCCAGGCAGGGAAATTATCAGAGCAATTCCTCCTACTACAAGTCAAGACCTTTCAATACTCCATGAAGGAGTGTCTGATAAGTTCTCCAAAGAAATCCATATATTTTTTGGAGTGAACCGTTTACATTGCCTTTTAGACTTTTTTGGGCTGTACCACGTCTCAAGCAGTAAGCTGACATGCCTGTAGAAAACACATGATTCTAAAGAGATATTAGGCCTATGTATTACCGTCATTTTGGCAATGAGTCCCTACCCTCCATTCCAAGAGGTTGGTGTCATTTAAAATTCATGGAAAGTAAGTTATCTAACAGCAGATAGATTTCAACCCTTCGATAGATGCACCAGGGTCTTGGTAGAAGCTTCAGTGTTTGTTTATTGAAGAGGTTCAGGTTGTATATGTTCTGCTGCTGGAAAGTGTCTGGATGCAAATAGACAGCCATGTGACGACAGCAGACAGCTGTAGCCAGGCCGTATTGGGCTATGTGTGCATCACAATGTAACATGAGAGGGGAGGGAGCTGAGAGTACACACATTTTTAGCCGTGTTCTGTTAGATCATGTGGTCATTGACACTAAGTCTCCGTGCTAGAACACTGCACAGGAATCAGGACAGGGACAAGAGTGTTTGACACCTTTCACAGTTCATTATAGTTCATGAAGGAAGTTTTGAAAGTTATCGCATAATGAAAAGACATTTTTCAGTGAAACTTATTTCATTGTAAGACGTTCATTGGGTGTCGAACATTTAGGTAATTTGTTATAAAAGATTGATTTACTATATAATAAAATTATTTTTGGAAGGGAAATAAATCACAAAGCATTGGTCTATCTTGTGTGGGTTCTCCATGTTTGACATAAATAAACATTTAACAATGTTTTATCATTTGTTTCTCAATTGGCATCTTGTCCCTGATAAAACTACTAGTAAGCTTAGGGCTGTGGCGGTCATGAAATGTTGTCAGCCAGTTGTTGTCATGCACAAGACTTCCAGGCTCACAGTAATTGAACGCTAATTAACATAAATATGTTTAGCATCTCCAGGTACACATACAAGTCACTGATGCGCCACTTTGGAACATCGACATTTAAAAAAGTATAATAAATCAATTTAATGTACACCTTCAGAATAAACCCATTATTTATTTTTAGTCAGGTCTAAAGAAACATTATGAAGAAAATTTATTTCAGAAGAACAGAATATGAATTGGCCTACTGTAGGCAAATGTTATCTGGCTATGCGCCATGCTATAGGCTGTAGGCTTGTTTATTTAGCTGACAAAATAATACCATATAGTCCTGTGGTATTATTTTATATGATCTTATAGTAAAAATAATATAATTGGACTTAGCCACTTCATATCCTTTCCATTTTATTCAGCTATGTTGAGTGTAAAAGTGAACATTTTGAAACAGGTCCTATACACTAGATTTTGAGTTATTTGGGAACTTTAGTTGTGAATGATACAAACCTTAGAATGTCTTAGAAATCAAGACATACAGTATATGGGTTGCATTGTGCGACTATAGGCTATTGATGATTTGAGAAAGTAGCAACAAAAAAAGCTTGCGCTCTGTTCCTTGCCTCAGGCTGCTCAGCTGTTATCTCATCAAGTGATCATATTTTCACCCATCACACTATATTCAATGTAATCTTGTCTTAACTAATATGAAAATAGGCAGGAACAGGGGGGGAAAAAGACATGTCATCTGTATACACTCAAATAGCGAATGGAGGCCTCGCGTGTCCGTTTTGTAGGCTACTTCGGGTTTATATCGGAGCATGTGCTTAATATGAGCAGCTGAGAAATAAATCTAAGAACACTTATTTCACTCCAAGCATCAAACACTGCTTGATTAGCATGCTCTTGCTGCCCTGTAGGTAATATTCCGCCCAAACTCTGTATGCCATGGCCTGTCCCAGCTACCCAGTGCTTAATTTGGGAAACTTTTTTTGAAATCTGTTCCGGACCATCGATAGTGACATGTTTTCGCAAAACAAATCATATTTCACTAAACTGTTGAGAGCAGGAGATGGAAACGCATGGTGGTGAGATATTCTGTATAGCTAAATGTAATGTGTAAGCCAATTAATTGTGAAAATATAAAACAATCCCTATTACTAGGCTATTAAAATACAAATTCATTGATTGTAAGCCACCCTGCACAATCAATGAACCAACAGCATCAGCTAGGGCTATACGTTCTCTCCCAGACTCATGGATAGACATTTTGGAGCGTAGCATACCAGTCCATTCTGTATGCATTATAATACTGTCCACACTCAAAGGCCATTACTCACATTTGTTTAATTTTGGAGTATAGGCTAGACCAATTATGTACCAAAGACATATCAGTTTTATTTTGTGTTTTTCTACCATGCGTGATATGCCTTAGGCTATGTATTGTATTACGGCACAATCATCATTTTAATTCCGTTTTTTTTTACGGGCTTGGGCTCATAAGCTTATGCATATGCATAAGCTTTAATATGCTTATGGGAGTTTTGAATTAATCATCACCTTAGAAAGCAATGTCCATTTCGTTGTGTTAGTCTTTGAAACAAAGACTAACTACACTGTTTCAACCTGCTGTTGAAGTTCTTTCTTCAAATTGATCATCACAGTGAGGTGAGTTTTAAAAGTAAGGTAGGCCTTCTGTTTTGATGATAAGTATTTGATGTGATTATGTAAGCCAATGTAAATTGTCTGTATGAACACATATTTTCTCCACTTTCATGTGAGCATCAGTTGCTGCTTGAAGGCATAGTACACTAGTAATGTGTGCTTGCCCTGTGACCATCTTTGGTCCTAGAGTAGGCATAAATAGGGCTTTTAGTGTATTCGTCCTGACCTGGTGACCTTGCCAGGAAAATTGTTTGGCTCATAGATCACCTGATATACAGTACCAGTCAAAAGTTTGGACACACCTACTCATTCAAGGGTTTTTCTTTATTTTTACTATTTTCTACATCATAAAATAATAGTGAAGACATCAAAACTATGAAATAACACATGGAATAATGTAGTAACCAAATATGTGTTAAATAAATCTAAATATTTTACATTTGAGATTCTTCAAAGTAGCCACCCTTTGACTTGATGACAGCTTTGCACACTCTTGGTATTCTCTCAACCATATTCATGAGCTAGTCACCTGGAATGCATTTCAATTAACAGGTGTGTCTTGTTGAAAGTTGTGGAATTTCTTTCCTTCTTAATATGTTTGAGCCAATCAGTTGTGTTGTGACAAGGTCGGGGTGGTATACAGAAGATTGGCCTATTTGGTGAAAGACCAAGTCCATATTATGGCAAGAACAGCTCAAATAAGCAAAGAGAAACGACAGTCCATCATTACTTTAAAACATGAAGGTCAGACAATCCAGAACATTTCAAAAACTTTGAGCGTTTCTTCAAGTGCAGTCACAAAAACCATCAAGCGTTATGATGAAACTGGCTCTCATGAGGACCACCACAAGAAAGGAAGACCCAGAGTTACCTCTGCTGCAGAGGATAAGTTCATTAGAGTTACCAGCCTCAGAAATTGCAGCTCGAATAAATGCAGACACATATCAACATCAATTGTTCAGAGGAGACTGTGTGAATCAGGCCTTCATGGTCAAATTGCTGCAAAGAAACCACCACTAAAGGATTCCAATAAGAAGAATCGACTTGCTTGAAACACAAGCAATGGACATTAGACCGGTGTAAATCTGTCCTTTGGTCTGAGTCCAATTATTATTATTTTTTTCCAACCGCTGTGTCTTTGTGAGATGCAGAGTAGGCCGAACGGATGATCTCTGCATGTGTGATTACCACCATAAAGGAGGAGGTTGCTGGTGACACTGTCTGTGATTTATTTAGAATTCAAGGCACAATTAACCAGCATGGCTACCACAGCATTCTGTTTGCGCTTAGTGGGACTATTATTTGTTTTTCAACAGGACAATGATCCAACACACCTCCAGGCTGTGTAAGGACTTTTTGACCAAGAAGGTGCTGCATCAGATGACCTGGCCTTGGCAATCACCCGACCTCAACCCAATTGAGATGGTTTGGGATGAGTTGGACCGCAGAGTGAAGGAAAAGCAGCCAACAAGAGCTCAGCATATGTGGGAAGTCCTTCAAGACTGTTGGGAAAGCATTCCTCATGATGCTGGTTGAGCGAATGCCAAGAGTGTGGAAAGCTGTCATCAAGGCAAAGGGTGGCTACTTTTACCACCAGAGGATTTCCCAGTGAGGTCAGAGGTGAAAGGGTGATGTCAAAGGGTTAAAACAGTATATCCAATGTCTCTGAACACCAATGCATGTTGGATCTAGTACCATATACACTATTCAGAAAAAGAAATACAAATACTTGTTTAGGCTAGACATGGCTGTAGACCCCTATGGCATCTATGGGCTCCACACCCAAGTCTCAGGCAACATTTAGGACTAGGCTAATCTTTTCTAAGAATGTATCTTGCCCAGAAACTCCAGGAGTAATCTTGAATTGCAACCGATCCCTTTAGCGATCCCTATAGATTATAGGTTATTTCTATAGAGGTCCAGGTTTTCATTTTTTAGGGATAGGTGGAATTCATCAAGTCGATATGTTCCAGATTTTTACATTGTCAGCTTGGGAATTCAATCCAGCAACCTTTTGGTGACTGGCCCAGTGCTCCTACCCGCCAGGCTACAATGACAGCCACCTTATCAACAGTAGGGTGGTTTCACTGTCCCTGACCCTGTCTCTCCCCACACAAAGTTTGTTACAGAATGTCAATAGCTTAATCTAATAGTGATAATGTGATGAATGCAGAGAACAATGATTTTGGAAGGGTTGACCATTAAAGGGATGCTCCCAAGCATTTCAGCCAGTAGTTTTAAAAGTAGTGCTCACGAGCAAAAAACAGTTCCTTGAAAATGTTGCGCAATTGTGTACTACGCCATCCATTTCGTATAATATGTTACACCCTGCAACAAAAAAACATCCAATTTGTACAATCTGTTACGAAATTGTAAGTACTTAAGATCCCAGAATGCATCTTTAACCCTTTGACAAGAAAATACTAAGTAATACGCTATGTTTTGGTGTGTCGGTCCTCATATTTCATAAAAGTATTCACATCATTCAGTCGGAAACCTCTTCTAAAGACTGAAATAAGTATTTGTTTTTAAGTGATGAAGCCTTTGAAAACACAGTAAGTGTTGTAATGTTTCACATGAAATAATAACTTGTCTTTTTTGCCTTATTGGCTTACAACCCCTCGGCCTTCATTCATTTGTTAAACAGAAGCTCAGAGAACTCTTTGCATCATCAACATTTTTATTTTATTTTATTTTCATTTAACCTTTTATTTAAACATGCCATCTCCTGTTCTGGGCGATGTGCTTTTCCTTATCTGGCTTAGATTAAAGGGACTGTCATCACATCAATGCAATCATGGGATAGAGGAGCGTCAAGGTTAGCAGGACAAACCAGTTCACTTTATCAACACCTTGCCCTGATGTGTCTGTGAGGACATCCAGGCATTTAAACTTAACCTCTCCCGGTGGTCGTTGTCCATCCGTATTCTCTGTCCTGATATCACATGCCCTATGGTTTAGTTTGGGAAAGGTATAACATACCAAGCTTCTACAGTGTCAGTTTTTTACGCACGCACGAAACCATGCATACGTCACTCACTGAACATTTTGAAGTGGACGTATATGTATGCAGTCTTTATTAGAATAGAATAGATTGACTTCATTTTTCCCTGAGCGAACTTGCCATTGTGTCATTTGGATTAGATAATAAACACAGCACAAGTGTCATGTACTGTCATGTTGTGTCTTGTTTCTGTCCTTTCCCTTCACCCTGTCTCCCTCTGCTGGTCGTTGTTAGGTTACCTTTTCTCCCCCTCTTTCCCCCAGCTGTGCCTTGTCTCCTCCTAACTACCTCGTCACCCCTTTTCCCACCTGTTCCCTTTTTCCCTCTGATTAGTCCTCTATATCTCTCTCTGTTTCTGCTCCTGTCTTTGTCGGATTCTTGTTTGTGTTGTTCATGCCTGAACCAGACTATCGTCATGTTTGCTGCAACCTTGTCCTGTCCTGTCGGAACCTGCCGGTCCATCTGAGCCTACGTTTTGTTTTGTTATTAAAGAAGCTCTGTTTACGTTAATTCGCTTTTGGGTCCTCATTCACGCACCGTAACAACAAGAAACCGATGACAGATATACAAATAATACAAAGTCATTAACATAAAGTCAAGAATATTGCAGGCGAATGGGATTGCTTTATTTGGAGGTCATTGTTTGTTTAGAGGTCAGCCAGCCCAATAGTCAGATTATATAATGTGTGAGATTACTGTGACGTAATAGTGTTTTGTCACATGGGCCTCTAGTGTGCTGTGTTATATTGTGCCGCACAAAGCAATATCAATGGCTGTGGTTTCTGTTTTTCTTACTGAACAATAGTAAGAGAAAGTCGTACATACATATACTCCCAGTTAAAATGAGCCTATTATCAAAGTCTGTTACAATATTATGTAAAAGATCTCTGTTATTATTAGGCCTATATGTCTGAACCAATGTTCCTGCACAATCGTTTCTTCAGTGTCATGAAGAAAGACTTCACAGAAGCTGAAGAACTGACATTGGTTTGGTTTGCTTTGTCTTGCAGGTCAGGTAAGGCTGATCAGCATATCATGTGGCAGTCAGAATGTGTGGGCGTGTGATGGCTATGGGATGGTCTATTTCCGCGTGGGCACGCAACCCCTCAACCCCAGCATGATGCTTCCTGCCTGGATCTGCATTGAACCACCAGAGCAGGTAAATCCACACAGTGCATCTGCTTAGATTATGAATACCATTTGATTGATACAGTGATAGTTGCTTATACGGTGGAGTCCGAAATTATTGACACCCTTGATAAAGATGAGCAAAATGGCTGTATAAAATAAGGAATTAAAATACTGAGCTATATTGTATGCTCCAAAAAATTGGGAAATTATATTATTTTATACAATTGCTAAGAGAAAGATATATATACACTGCTCAAAAAAATAAAGGGAACACTTAAACAACACAATGTAACTCCAAGTCAATCACACTTCTGTGAAATCAAACTGTCCACTTAGGAAGCAACACTGATTGACAATAAATTTCACATGCTGTTGTGCAAATGGAATAGACAACAGGTGGAAATTATAGGCAATTAGCAAGACACCCTCAATAAAGGAGTGGTTCTGCAGGTGGGGACCACAGACCACTTCTCAGTTCCTATGCTTCCTGGCTGAGGTTTTGGTCACTTTTGAATGCTGGCGGTGCTTTCACTCAAGTGGTAGCATGAGACGGAGTCTACAACCCACACAAGTGGCTCAGGTAGTGCAGCTCATCCAGGATGGCACATCAATGCGAGCTGTGGCAAGAAGGTTTGCTGTGTCTGTCAGCGTAGTGTACAGAGCATGGAGGCGCTACCAGGAGACAGGCCAGTACATCAGGAGACGTGGAGGAGGCCGTAGGAGGGCAACAACCCAGCAGCAGGACCGCTACCTCCGCCTTTGTGCCAGAGCCCTGCAAAATGACCTCCAGCAGGCCACAAATGTGCATGTGTCTGCTCAAACGGTCAGAAACAGACTCCATGAGGGTGGTATGAGGGCCCGACGTCCACAGGTGGGGGTTGTGCTTACAGCCCAACACCGTGCAGGACGTTTTTAATTTGCCAGAGAACACCAAGATTGGCAAATTCGCCACTGGCGCCCTGTGCTCTTCACAGATGAAAGCAGGTTCACACTGAGCACATGTGACAGACGTGACAGTCTGGAGACGCCGTGGAGAACGTTCTGCTGCCTGCAACATCCTCCAGCATGACCGGTTTGGCGGAGGGTCAGTTATGGTGTGGGGTGCCATTTCTTTGGGGGGCCGCACAGCCCTCCATGTGCTCGCCAGAGGTAGCCTGACTGCCATTAGGTACCGAGATGAGATCCTCAGACCCCTTGTGAGACCATATGCTGGTGCGGTTGGCCCTGGGTTCCTCCTAATGCAAGACAATGCTAGACCTCATGTTGCTGGAGTGTGTCAGCAGTTCCTGCAAGAGGAAGGTATTGATGCTATGGACTGGCCCGCCCGTTCCCCAGACCTGAATCCAATTGAGCACATCTGGGACATCATGTCTCGCTCCATCCACCAATGCCACATTGCACCACAGACTGTCCGGGAGTTGGCAGATGCTTTAGTCCAGGTCTGGGAGGAGATCCCTCAGGAGACCATCCGCCACCTCATCAGGAGCATGCCCAGGCGTTGTAGGGAGGTCATACAGGCACGTGGAGGCCACACACACTACTGAGCCTCATTTTGACTTGTTTTAAAGACATTACATCAAAGTTGGATCAGCCTGTAGTGTTGTTTTCCACTTTAATTTTGAGTGTGACTCCAAATCCAGACCTCCATGGGTTGATAAATTTGATTTCCATTGATCATTTTTGTGTGATTTTGTTGTCAGCACATTCAACTATGTAAAAAAAAAAGTATTTAATAAGAATATTTCATTCATTCAGATCTAGGATGTGTTATTTTAGTGTTCCCTTTATTTTTTTGAGCAGTGTATATATTTTTGACAAGTAATACTTTTTTTTCTCAACGGTAGGGGTTATAATTATTGGACACCCCTGTTTTCAATACCTCACCTTGCGAGGATAACGGCACTGAACCTTTTCTAAAAGGTTTTATGAGTTTGAGAACACTTTGGGAGGGATCTTAGACCATTCCTCCATACAGAATATTTTCAGATCCTTGATATCCTTCGTCTGCACTTATGGACTGCCCTCTTCAATTCAATCCACAGGTTTTCAATGGGTTTCATTTCCGGAGACTGAGATGGACATTGCAAAATGTTGGTTTTGTGGCCATTTAACCATTTCATTGTGGATTTTGATGTGTGCTTGGGGTTATTGTCTTGCTGGAAGATCCACTTGCAGCCAAGTTGTTGCCTCCTCGCAGAGGCAAACAGGTTTTTGTCCTGGTACTGGGTAAAGTTCATGATGCCGTTGACCATAACTAGGGCCCCAGGACCAGTGGAAGCAATATATCCCCATAACATCAAAGATCCACCCCCATATTTTACAGTAGGCATGGGGCTCTTTTCTGCTTATGTATTCTCATTCCGACCCCAAACACACAACTGGTGTGTGTGACTAAACAGCTCTATTAACATGTCATCTGACCATAGCACTGGTTCGAATCCAAGTGCCAATGCCGTTTAGCAAACTCCAGACATTCACATTTGTTGGATGACATAAAATAAAGCTCTTTGGCCACGCACACCAGTGGTACGTTTGGCATCAAAATGAGAATGTATGAGGGGGAAAAAAACATACCTACTGTAAAATATGGTGGTAGATCTCAGTTATGGGGCTATTTTGCCTCTGCTGGTCCTGGGGCCCTTGTTCAGCCCATTATATTTCGAGTTGTGCTGTGTTGTTCACATCGTCATGGTTTCCTCCTCCATCAGCCAGTAGGAGTGCACTTGATAAGGATCCACACCAGTCCCAACGACCGCATGCTGTGGGCCATGGACAACAGAGGGAACGTACATGTCCGCACAGGAATCACAGACGAGATGCCTGTCGGCACAGACTGGGAACACATTCCAGGTAGATGACCTGACGATTGACCATCAATCAGACACCCAATGATATAACACCTTTTGTTCCCTATCCCTACACCTGTCATCCATTTTCGATTTTTACCCAGTGCGTTATTGTCTCTTTGTTTAAGTTAGACAACCACGTTTCCATAAGCGGAAGATCAGACACCCATTCATAAAACCTTTGTCCAAAGACGAGACAATCAACTTCAGTGTTCTATATCCAATGTGTTCCCAGGCCTTCAGGCCAGTCAGCTGGTGCTGAGTGTGAAGACAGTTTGGGTGCGTTGCCCCAACGGGGAGGTGGCGAGGCGCTACGGTATCACTGACAAGAACCCAGCAGGGGACTACTGGAAGAAGATACCAGGCCTGCTCAACTGGCTAACAGGTGAGTGATGAGATGGAGAGAGAGAGAGAGAGAGAGTGTTCCAGTTGTGGAACAACACGTTTTAATGTCAAATGAACAAGTACAGTGAAATGCCTTTCTTGCTAGCTCTAACCCCAACAATACAATAATCAATAACAAGGTAGAACGAGATATACAAATAAAAAATAAGAAGAACATGATACAGTAAGAACACAACTGTGTTCTAGTACAGTAGCAACAACAAAGTGTTGGCTTCCGCTCATTCCCACATATCTTGGTCCACAATTCAAGCATGTTTTGTACACAGGTCAGGGGCTTACTGTAGCTTAGAGTTAATACACTCTCAGCCATTGTTAATGTTTGGCTTGGTGTTCCTTTGTGCATGTTTGAGATCGACTCCACAGCCAGAATCACTGATCTACAAATCACCTTGCGTCCCAAATAAGTCCTCATTAAGTGATCAAGATTAGCGATTCTGCTCCTTGCTTTGCTCAATCTGATCCCTCCAACCCGCTGATTGTCCCACAGTGACACCCATGGACGAACTGTGGGCTGTGAGTTTGTCTGGAGGTCTGAGTCACCGGCTCACCAAGACCATGGTGCACACCGTTGTCAAGTGCCACGTCAACACAGGCTCCCTGAGCGGAGAGGACCTGGAGGAGGAGTGGGAGGTCATCTAAAGAAGACAGAATTTGCATTCTATTCCCTATACAGTGTACTACTTTTGACTAGGAACCACAGGGTGCATAGGGCTCTTGTCAAAAGTAGTGCACAATGTAGGGAATAGGGTGCCATTTGCCATGTCTCTTCCCAACCGAAACAACCACTATTATTATTCTCTTTCACTACTGAAATGGGCTGCATTTCATTTATTAGTCTGTACTTTACTTACTGTGTATTTTTTATGTTAACCTCCTATGTACATAATATCTAAGATTTTATGGCAACTGCTATATGGTTATGAATCAGAACTGAGTGCACAATGGCTCTGTAGACAGACAGGACGGGATGATTTTGTGTTACCAAGGGAATGGGGTGTGTCGCCCAGACCTCCTTATGCTGTTTTCAAGCATTATTAAGTGTCCGACCAGTGTTTACGTTTAACCTAACCCAACCAATCCCTATTGAATTTGAATTAATTAATTTATTGATATATTAGTTATTTTATTTGTTATTTTTATCTGATGACATTGTAGGAAGGCGATTTTGTTATATTTATTCATTTTAGTTAGTCTGCACTTTAGTTGTAAGTGAGAAGGTAACCCCACTCAAGTACACATCACTAGTCTAGACTTGCTGCCCTGAGACAGTTTATTTTTGTTTTCTTAGGAAACACCCTCTCCCAAAGGAACTTACTGTAGCTCTGGTGTTATTTTTTACACATTGATCAATTCCGTTGAATACAGTATTTACCACAGCACACTCAAGAGCCTTCCAATAGGGTACCTTCGATTAAAGACTAAGACCTTTAGTCCAGTTTAACCATTGTCACCCAACTCAATGCCACAGGAGTTAGATAGGGCCATGGTCTGAAATGATGTTTGTATATTGTTTTAAAGGGAACTATGACTGTAGTAGGAAGGAGATCCATTATTTATTGTTATTTTTACTGTATATAATAACACAGTTGTAACATGTGAATGTAAGTACTTGAATGGAGAAATTGATTACGTTAGTCACCTTGCAAGGGTACCTTAAGTTCATCTCTGTAGGTGCTTACTGTGCACAGATTGATTGATTGCTTCCTTTTTTACTGTGGAATGATGTGTGCTCACTAAGGAAGGGATATTACTTTGCAGGATTTTGAGCTGGGAGATTTCTAACGTGTATTTTGTATAACTACCAGAAAGGGAAACTAACCAATTAATTTATCCAGTCTTAATACAGCTACTGTATAAATATGGGAATCATGCATTTAATGGTTGACAGATACTTTAATCAAGCATATTAACAACAGCTAAACAGCTTTGGAAATATAACTCACTCACTGACTAGTACATCTCATAGCTTTGTGAATAAGTTGGTTGTGTTTGTGAAAAGCTATAAGTGTGGCTTAACTAGTACTGTATTACAATGCTGAATTATCTAGCTATAATATTAACATATAGAAACCAGGGTTACACATTGACATTAGGCATACTACATGTGATCATAATGCTGCTTCTGAATACTGTACTCTACATCAGTACTACTTAGTCATTAGGGGCTTGCCAGTTCAATTCACTTTGACAAAGAGTGCATCCCAAATGGCAACCTATTATTCCCTATGTAGTGCACTACTCTATTGTTTCAACAGTGGGGGATCCTTAATAAAAAAGTAGTAAATACTTTTGACCAGAGCCCGCACCCTGGTCAGAAGTAGTGCACTCTGTAGGGGAATAGGGTGCCATTTGAGATGTAAAGAAAATCTGGTGGGTCATCAAATGACCAATATTTTGGAATATACTGGACAAGTTGAAGTACTGTTGCCCCTCTGTGCGTCTTTCATGGGATGCACAGTACTGTAAGTCCACTGTATGAATCAATGCCTCTCCTCAGTATGACTTCCTTAATAAAGATGTTTACAGTTATTGACTCTACGTGATGATACTGTATGACGACCATAAAGCAGCGTTTCTCAACTCTATAGGACTGCACATTTTTTTGCTCTAGCCCAGCACTAACACAGTGCTGAGCTGGAACAAAAATGTGGGAGCTGGAGTTGAGAATGTTCTCCTTCTGACCATGAGCCAAGCATTTGTCACAGAAAACAAAACCATGAATGTGTGTAAAGAGCTTATTCAAACCATTGTGCCATTTTATGGGTGGGTGATACGATGATGTAAAACACATGTTCATGCTGCCATGTAGTTTTGGACCTATTCTATAGTTTATTCTGTAGTTCTGTAACTACATTGTTGTTCCATTGCCTGTGTAGTAACTGTAATTACTGTAGTAGTAACATTGTATTAACATGTTCTCTGCACCCCTTCAGCCCACAACTTCCAGATAATGGCCCTATAGGTGAAGCACATTATAGATAAAAGAAAACAACAGATTCATATATTTTATAGACAATAATAGTATTTTATTTACACATTGCAACATTAACACCATTACATTCACTCTTTAGTGTCAAATATGAGAACTCAACATTTATTCTAAAGTGCATTGTTTTTAAACATCAAAATGTAAAGAACATTTTGAGTTGCTATTTACAAAGCCACATGCTGCATTTAATTAACTTTTATTGACACTGTTGTCAAAGTGTTCACACCATAGCCAAAAATAACTATTTGATTCCAGAAGTCAGTACAGTAGTTTTATCTGAGAGGTCTTGAGAGAATGTTTAACTGGCATACTGGTGTAGTCTGAAGTCCAGTGGTTTCAGAAAGTCTGGCAGAGGGTCCAGCTGTTCAACAGGTATGGACTGGGTCAACTTCTGCATAGCCTGAACAAAGAGAGAGGGGGGAGATAGTCCTGATAGCCACTGGAACGCTTGCTCTCCAATAAGACCCTGCCACAGCCCTGGATTCTTCTCCAACTTTCCCTTCATTTGAAAATGGAATTTTGGCATGAAGAGAATGAGATAACCAAGGCAGACGTGCTTCCGGCGCATGTCAGGCTCACCCCGGCGTATCTGATTTAAGAGGCAGTCCAAGGGGGTGTTCCCATCTCGATCTGTGACATAAGGACATGCACCGTGTCCTAGTAACAGAATCAAACACTCTGGGCGAACTAGTTCGCACGCCAGATGCAATGCGCCTTTGCCTCCCTCCACGTGAAAACATCCACGACTGTTAATGTAGCTCACGCGCTCGCTATTGGAGAAGTCTTTCAGAGAGTCCAGAATCATTTTCAGGATAGTAATACGGTTATAGCGGACAGCTACTGTGAGATGTGGTGTTGCAGATGCTTGGCAGCAGCAGAAGCTTCGACTGGGCATCTCCAGTGCGCGGACAGAGTATCTGTTGAGCAGGTATCTGGCGTATTGTTGATGATCGTGCACAAGTGCATACAGAAAAGCCTCGGATGGAGTAAAAGTGCACGCCCGCCCGTCATCTTCCCAGTGAAACACCTCCATTGTCCGCATGTCCTCGAGTACCCATACTGGTAGCAGGTCTCGCACTGCTTGGTAGAAGGCAAAGGAGGTTCTTTGGCACTGTTTCTCGGATTTATAATCCGCCCGGTTGTCAAACACACCCGCTAGATCGTAAGGCATGGTCACTTTGTTCTGCAGATACGTTTAATTTCGGAATATACCTTTTTTTTGCAAGGTATAAGCACCTCTGTGCCAGGTTTGTTTACATCAAGACAGGATGTCAACCGAAGTGATTTTTTTAGAAGACAAAAATAATCAATAGCTGAATTTAGAAAAGTTGCATGACACACTGGAAAATGTGTTTCAAAATAAGAAATAAAAGCCGATAGCAATCGTTTAGAGCTCTTCGGTCTCGCTGCTCTCTGAGTCTGTGTTCAGTAGCAAGGACCCTGCCTGAGTCTGTTCAGCACCACTATTCTTGACTTGCTTCAAACCCCTTTTCGAACTCCATCGGCAGTTTATATATCCTTGCTGGTGGCGAACCGTAGTGGAACTCCCTTCACGACTGCCCTCGTTGGCCGCTGACTGCGTCAACAAATATCCCCATTGGTTGATGACGACTTCATAGTGAGATTAAATGTGACGTCAGTTCAAGTGTCCCTAACTTTTCCATATTTGTTGTGTGCCATGTGAGCGATTTGTTTGGGAGACGCGCTATCGCCCCCCTATCGAGTGTCCCCACTGCATACAGTACATTCAGAACAGTCCGGTGTAGAGGATGTATGTTGGGTTGTGGGTCACCAGTGCAAGTTATATAATTGCGCGTCTGGTGCAACGTGCAGCTACCAACACCCCTCACTGCTAAATTCTGACAGACATGTCTGTTTTACGCGTTATAACTGCTTCTCGTTTGGGTCGTAATGTCTCATCAGGATTAGGCTAAACCTATCAAGTGTAAAATCTATTTTAAGGATAGAATAAAAACGTATATTTACACCACATTACAATGTCAAGCAACTATAGGCATTTGAAAAGCGGTGACATATGCATTGCAAAAACACTAACTTTAACATTAAAATGTAACCTCAAATTATGAAACAGTTTGTGAGTTCATGCAAAGTCAAATCTAGGCTATTGGTTTTAGTAGCTTCAGTATAGGGCAGACCATAATCGGCTTTTAGATAGTCGACCACGCCATCTGTTTGGTGAATACGTGTCATTACATGTCATGCATAACCTTGAATTGACAAAGTAGCCTGTCTTCACCACTCATTTTCAAATTTACAGCAAACAGTATGTCCCCACATCATGATCAAATCTGATGTATTGAAATTATTTCTTATGAGCCATGAAGTGGAAATGCAATGTGAAATGGGTATAGAAGTGGGAATTCAATGTAAAATGGTTAGGAATCTGCTAATTAAAAATGTCTAGTTAGGAAGACAGACTGGTATCAATAAAACATTTTGGGGAAAGTGACATCCTGGTATGGAGTTGCATGGACTTATTCATATCCTCATTGAGCATGGTTGTGAGAAGCATGATCCAGCTGCAGGTGGCACTCTCATGTCCCAGTGACTATGATGCAAACAGACACAGTGATGTTTCACAGTCATAAACCCCAACCCTAACCCTGCGTTATGGCCTGGGTAATCTGTGTAGCCTATGTCATGAGAAATAGATGATCACAAAAGATAATATTTAGATTTAGTGTATATCAACATGACGTGAGCATGCCTGCTGCAGCTAGATAGGTAGGATGGGACTATACTGTATAAAATAGGCAACTTTACAGTTCAAAAGAAGCATAATGGATGAGTCTTTTTGATTAAATGAATGTTAAGTGAAGAATGAAATCCATCACCATCTGTAACAACCACATCTCTGTGGGAACAACATTGGAAAAAGGAATAATAATCTTGTATCTTATTCATGTATCTGCACAGATACGGTGCCTTCCAGATGTATTTTACCAGTGTAGTAAAAAGACCAGGTACATTAACATCAGGCAATAGTAGCCTATATAAAGTATTCCCAATGCCTATGGGAGGACCCCCCGATTTAGCAAGAAATTAGTCTAGCTCAAGTGCAATTTTTTGGAGGTATGATCTTTGAGCCTCTGTAAGCTTCTCACTCATCGTTATTCATTAATTCATGATTATCCCTAATCATGGTAGCATCCACATTTAATGTAGAGGTGTTCAGAAACATCTTCTATTCCTATTTACAATAAAAGTACATCAAATGACACAATACATTGTTCACCATTCAGTTCCTATTGGTCAAAACAAACCGAAACACAACCAAAACAAACTGCAAATGCATCCAGAAAGTTTGTAGAGTCACAAGCTTGATTTAATCTTTGTGTGCTTGGCATATGGAACCAAATAATACACTTTTGACTACTTTAATACAACCTCAGGAGGCTGAATAAATGTGGCTTGTCACCTAAAACCCTCATAAACTTTTACAGATGCACAATTGAGAGCTTCTTGTCAGGCTGTATCACCACCTGGTATGGCAACTGCACCGCCGACAACTGCAGGGTAGTCTACCGGGGGCAAACTAACTGCCCCCCAGGACACCTACAGAACCAGATGTCACAGGAAGGCCAAAAAGATCATCAAGGACAACAACCAGGAGCTGCTGCCTGTTCACCCCGCTACCATCCAGAAGGCGAGGTCAGTACAGGTGGATCGAAGCTGGGACCGAGAGACTGAAAAACAGCTCCTATCTCAAGGCCATCAGACAGTTTGCCATCACTAACACAGAGAGGCTGCTGCATACATACAGACATGAAATCTTTGGCCACTTTAACAAATGGATCACTAGTCACTTTATTAATGCCACTTTAATGATGATGTTTACATATCTTGCATTACTCATCCCATATGTAAATACTGCTTTTATACCATCTGTTGCATCTTGCCTATGCCACTCAGTCATTACTCTTCCATATATATATATATATATATATATATATATACATATGTACATATTCTTAATCCATCCCTTTACTTAGATTTGTCTGTATTAGGTAGTTGTTGTGGAATTGTTAGATTACTTGTTGATATTACTGCACTGTCAGAACTAGTAGCACAAGCATTTCGCTACACTCACAATAACATCTGCTAACCATGTGTATTTGACCGATAGAATTTGTTTTAATTTATAAGTGAATTTGTCCAAATAGGGGGGACTAGCAGTGGTGGAAAAAGTATTAAATTGTCATACTTGAGTAAAAGTAAAGATACCTTAATAGAAAATGACTTAAGTAAAAGTGAAAGTCACCCAGTAAAATACTACTTGAGTAAAAATCTAAAAGTATTTGGTTTTAAATATACTTAAGTATCAAAAGTAAATGGAATTGCTAAAATGTACTTAAGTATTAAAAAGTAGAAGTATAAATAATTTCAAGTTCCTTATATAAGCAAACCAGATGGCACAATTTTCTTGTTTTTTTTATTGACAAATAGCCAGGGGCACACTCCAACACAGACACAATTTACAAACAAAGCATTTGTGTTTAGTGAGTCTGTCAGATGTTCTCTTGATGAAGGATGTTCTCTTGATAAGTGTGTGAATTGAACCATTTCCCTGTCAACATATAATGAGTACTTTTGGGTGTCAGGGAAAATGTATGGAGTAAAAAGTACATTATTTTCTTTAGAAATGTAGTAAAGTAAAAGTTGCCAAATATTTAAATAGTAAAGTAAAGTATAGATACCCCAAAAAACTACTTAAGTAGAACTTTAAAGTAGTTTTACTTAAGTACTTTACGCCACTGGGGACTAGATACATAAAGTTCCTTTAGTTCTAAAACAGATATGTATGAAAATACCTTCAAATAAAAGGTGACATTCTGTACTGTCGTCTCATATGAAACATTTCAAAATCCAAACAGCTGCAGTATAGAGACAAATTCAAATGTTTTAGCTTCACTCCAAATAAATACAGGGAGGAGTTTATATAGCCTCCAGCCTCTTCATTTTCAAGGAGTCCAGAAGTAGCTTGAATGTGACAGTGCGAATGCAAGACACTGCTCCCTTATACGGCTTCTAAGGTTGGAGAACACGGCCCTGAGGTTAGGCCATGGGGGCACATATTTGGGATATTCTGATAGGCATATGTATAATTTGTACATGGTCCCTGACACATAAAGAAAATATAAATTAAATGCAGTCCATATGATTTGAGGAATGTGTCCATTGTTGAATTAGATTATTTTAATTCGCCTTTTTGAATGTAAATTAATTCCATGAATTGGCTGTGGAACGTAGGAAAACTTTTTTTAAAAAATTGCATAAGTTCCCATCTACCCAATTAATTAATTAATTGTAGCCTCTAGTTTCCAGGCAAGAAGAGAGTTGGTCCACTCATCATTATTAGCTTGAGGGAGGCCTCTTCAGGGCAAGCCTTGAAAAATTCAGTTCCATCTGATGCAGCCAGGCACTTTATCAAGACCCCGTGGAGTGTCAACTAGCAACCGACCCACCTGGCAAGATTCTCGACACCTAGCTAGTAACGATTGTAATGGACAAAAGTAGCCAGCTAACTAGTCAAAATCTGTAGAATATCGTCGACAAATGCGTGTGTTAAAGCCACGTAGCTCTAGCTATGCTAATTGATTTCATAAATCAAGCTAGCTAGCTAGTTGCTACCGCAACTTTTATCCAAGTAGCAGCGAGCTAGCAGTCAAGCATCCTCGCGAACTTGGGGTATTTTTGCTCGCTAACTGGGGTGGCTGGTTAATATTGAAAGACCCATACAACACAGTTATTTGGCCACCCGTTATATTTTTGGAGCCAGCTATCTTAACTTTTATAACATAGCCGTCTTAATTGAGATTGCTGGCTAGTTGAACAGTTTAATCAGTTAGTCATCGCTTCGTCTAGCTAGCCACAATAGCTTTGCTAGCCAACCTGCTAACGTTACTTTGTTCGCTAGCTAGCGAACTAGCGCCAGGCATCTAGCAAGGTGCTGCTGACTACAGACAGACAGTAACGTTACAGTAGCTAGCTAGCCAAAATCCGAGTAGTTTTGTTGCTCTTTCTCCGTTAAAAAATCCCCGCAATGATGGAAAAGAGTGGTTCGGAAATGTCAGGGAAAAGAAGGGGTAGGAATACAGTTAATAATCCTAACAAAAGTTTAGCTACGAATGGAAATAGCAACAATTCATGGGAGGAAGGAAGTTCGGGCTCCTCCAGTGATGATGAGCATGGTAGGTCAACACGACGGTGGTAGCCTCGGTCACTCTAAACTAGTTCATACACTTGTACAGTGATTTAAAAATGTTAATCCTGTGTTTTGTTATATGTTTAGGTAGTGGTGGTATGAGAGTTGGGACTCAGTATCAAGCACTCGTGCCAGACTATGATCCAGGTGAGTCATTTTACTGTTCAGACAGTCAAGAAGATGGAACAGGTTACCAGACATGATAGCCTCGAACAATTCCTGGTCGTCTATTCCACGAGCCTTGACTAAGCGGGCTACTGCTAACTACATCTTTATTATTTTGACATTCCGACTCCTGTCCACGGCTACATTGTTTCATGTTTGAACCGATTTAACTGCGGAACTATTGTCAATGTATCCAATATATTTCAGCATATTTAGCATATAACAAATCTGAGATGAGCTAATTAAAAAGTTTGTAACAGATCTGTTATAGCTAGGCCCTAATTGTTGGTCGAACGACCATGGTTATAAACGTTTAATTAACTATCTGGAGTGAGAATGGTGTTGATTGCTTCCCTTTAAGCAATTAATCATTATGAAATGTATTATTTGTAACATGAACTGAATAAATTGTAGTTGCTTTCACTAGCCTATTTGATTAAGCCCTGACTTCTAATGGTCCATATCTTTTTCCTTTTCAATTTGGTCTCCATGCGAGAATTGATAGGCTTGTGCTGCTAATAATACATCTTGTATTTTCCAATGGGACATAACATTTCATTCTGGCTAAACTTGTATTGTTGGAAATTGGTTTCACTTTCACCAGAGTTTCACTTTCAACATAAAAGCATTTAGGATGAAGGCAATGAGTAGTTTTGAGTAATTAAGTCACTGGTCCTCATTCGATCCTTTATCCCCCGTGACAGAGATTGCCAAGGCGGCGGAGGAGAGGGACAACCTGGGCATGCTGGTGTGGCTCCCCAGCCCGAACCTGGCTGAAGCTAAATGTGAGAGCCATTCATGCCATTTTCCTCATTATGTACCAAATGTAAACTACTTGCCCATTTTACTTTACAAATTGTACGTTTATCTGAAGCAAAATATTTAGTTATTGTAATAGCTATGCAATAACAGAAATGGGTAGCTGAGTGTTGTGCAAGTGAGTGTTATGCCACAGTCTTTCGGATCTATATATTTACACACACACAGAGAACCAGTCAAAAGTTTGGACACACCTACTCATTCAAGGGTTTTTCTTTATTTTTACTATTTTCTACATTGTAAAATAATAGTGAAGACATCAAAACTATGAAATGGCTCGTATGGAATCATGTAGTAGCCAAAAAAGTGTTAAACAAATCTAAATATATTTTACATTTGAGATTCATCAAAGTAGCCACCCTTTGCTTTGATTACAGATTGGCCCACTCTTGGCATTATCTCAACCATCTTCATGAGGTAGTCACCTGGAATGCATTTCAATTAACAGGTGTGTCTTGTTAAAAGTTCATTTGTGGAATTTCTTTCCTTCCTAATGAGTTTGAACCAATCAGTTGTGTTGTGACATGGTAGGGTTGGTATACAGAAAAGAACAAGTCCATATTATGGCAAGAACAGCTCAAATAAACAAAGAGAAACGACAGTCAATCATTACTTTAATTAAGACATGAAGGTCAGTCAATCCGGAAAATTTCAGGAGGACCGCCATAGGAAAGGAAGACACTGATATACCTCGGTAGAAGGTAAGTTCATTAGTTACCAGCCTCATAAATTGCAGCCCAAATAAATGCTTCAGTTCAAGTAACAGACACATTTCAACATCAAGTTTTCAGAGGAGACTTCAGCAATTTGACCATGAATTCGACCTGATTCGCACAAAGAACCCCCTACTAAAGGACACAATAAGAAAATACTTGCTTGGGCCAAGAAACATGAGTAATGGCATTAGACTGGTGGAAATCTGTCCTTTGGTTGGATGAGTCCAAATTTGAGATTTTTGGTTCCAACCGCAGTGTCTATGAGACGCAGATAAGGTGAACGGATGATCTCTGCATGTGTGGTTCCCACCGTGGAGGTGTGGTGGTGCTTTGCTGGTGACACTGTCAGTGATTTATTTAGAGTTCAAGGCACACTTAACCAGCATGGCTACCACAGCATTCTGCAACAATATGCCATCCGATGTGGTTTGTGCTTAGTGGGACTATTATTTGTTTTAGAACAGGACCATGACCCAACACACCTCCAGGCTGTGTAAGGGCTATTTGACCAAGAAGGAGAGTGATGGAGTGCTGCATCAGATGACCTGGCCTCCACAATCCCCCGACCTCAACCCAATTGAGATGAGTTGGACCGCAGAGTGACGGAAAAGCAGCCAACAAGTGCTCAGCATATGTGGGAACTCCTTCAAGACTGTTGGAAAAGCATTCCAGGTGAAGCTGGTTGAGAGAATGCCTTGACAGCTTTGCACACGCTTGGCAAAGGGTGGATATTTTGAAGAATCTCAAATATAAAATATATTTTGATTTAACACTTTTGGTTACTACTTCATTTCATGTGTTTCATATTTGAGGTCTTAACTATTATTCTACAATGTAAAAATAAAGAAACCCTTGTCCAAACTTGAGACTGGTAGTGTACTTCGATACAATGCATTCAGAAAGTATTCAGACCCCTTGACTTTTTCCACATTGTTACGTTAACGCATTATTCTAAAATAGATTGACAGCCTTGCATTCTCTCGACCAGCTACATGAGGAATGCTTTTCCAACAGTCTGGAAGGACTCACCACATATGTTGAGCTGTTGGCTGCTTTTCCTTCACTCTGCGGTCCATCTCATCCCAAACCATGTCAATTGCGTTGAGATCGGCTGCTTGTCGAGGCCAGGTCATCTGATGCAGCACTCCATCCCTCCTTGGTCAAATAGCCCTTACACAGCCTGGAAGTGTATGTTGTCCTGTTGAAAAGCATATGATTGTCCCACTAAGCGCAAACCAGATGGGATGGCGTATTGCTGCAGAATGCTGTGGTAGCCATGCTGGTTAAGTGTACCTTGAATTCTAAATAAATCAGACGGTGTCACCAGCAAAGCACCATTACACCACCATCTCCATGCTTCACCATGGGAACCACACATGCAGAGATCATCCGTTCACATACTCTGTGACTCACAAAGACACGGCGGTTGGAACAAAAAATCTCAAATTTGGACTCATCCGACCAAAGGACAGATTTCCACCAGTCTAATATACATTGCTCGTGTTTCTTGGCCCAAGCAAGTGGCTTCTTCTTATTGGTGTCCTTTAGTGGTTGGTTCTTTGCAGCAATTCGACCATGAAGGCCTGATTCACGCAGTCTCCTCTGAACAGTTGATGTGTCTGTTACTTGAACTCTGTGAAGCATTTATTTGTGCTGCAATTTCTGGGGATGGTAACTCTAGTGAACTGATCCTCTGCAGCAGAGGTAACTCTGGATCTTTCCTGTGGCGGTCCTCATGAGAGCCAGTTTCATCATAGCGCTTGATGGTTTTGTGATTGCACTTGGAAAAAACTTTTGAAGTTCTTAATGTTCCCGGATTGACTGACCTTCATGTTTTAAAGTAATGATGGACTGTCGTTTCTCTTTGCTTACTTGAGCTGCCATAATATGGACTTGGTCTTTTACCAAATAGGGCTATCTTCTGTATACCATCCCTACCTTGTCACAACACAACTGATTGACTCAAACACGTCAAGAAGGAAAGAAATTCCACAAATTCACTTTTAACAAGGCACACCTGTTCATTGAAATGCATTTTTGTTACTACATGATTCCATATGTGTTATTTCATAGTGTTGATGTCTTCCCTATTATTCTACAATGTAGAAATAAAGAAAAACCCTTGAATGAGTAGGTGTGTCCACACATTTGACTGGTACTGTATGTAAATATTATTATTTTTTTTATTTTTTCATATATTTGCCAAATTTCTTCACCAAATTTGTCTTTTGTCATTATGGGGTATTGTGTGTAGATTGATGAAAAACATTTTATTTAATACATTTTAGAATAAGGCTGTAACAAAATGTGGAAAAAGTCAACTGGTCTGAATACTTTTCGAATGCACTGTGTGTGTGTAAATATTTTTTTGTACAGTGGATGAATACATTGCAATTGCCAAAGAGAAGCATGGGTACAACATGGAACAGGCACTGGGGATGCTCTTCTGGCACAAGCACAACATTGAGAAGTCCCTGGCAGATTTGCCCAACTTCACACCTTTCCCAGATGAGTGGACAGTGGAGGACAAGGTCCTGTTTGAACAGGGCTTCAGCTTCCACGGAAAAACGTTCCACCGTATACAGCAGATGGTGAGACTAACGCCTCCGAATTGTATCATTTTTTGTTGGTTAACAGCAGACTACTCCATTGGCTAACATGGAACACACGATGACATGAGACATTGAATTCTAATTTGGGGTGTTCATTGTGTGAAGTCTCTAAAACACAAATAATGCACAAAACTGTGCTTTCGTTTGTTATTTACAAGTTCTTCTTGTTCATGTGCTAGCTACCAGACAAGTCCATTGCTAGCTTGGTTAGATTCTACTATTCATGGAAGAAGACAAGGAGCAAAACCAGTGTCATGGATCGCCACGCACGCAAGCAGAAGAGGGAACGAGAGCAGAGGTATGAAGTTTGTTCTTTTGTTTAAAAAGCATGAACCGCATTCTCTCAACTTCCACTCCTTTTTGGAAAAACTAGTCCTGGGTGGTTTCAACCATTCCAAATTAGACACAAAAAAATGTATTGGAAAGTTAGGCCAAGAATACCATAATTTGTTTTCTATGTGTTAAGTTTTTGCTTTATGTTTCAGTGAGGATGAGGCTGAGGAGACCAATGGAAATGCTCCAAGCGATGTAGAGTACGACCCAAATAAGGAGGAGAAGAAAGAGGTGGATCTGTTCAGAGGCTCTTATCAGTTTTAATAAATGTTGTTTATTGAAGCCAACTAACATGGTAATTTTGTGTTTTAGCTGGGCGCAGCACCTGAGAAACAGGAGCCAAAACCACTAGCAGTGGTACAGAAGGTAGCTTTCGAATTGCAAATATTTTCATTACCATTTCAATAGAAACCTACAACATTCATATTAAATTGACACTACTTTTGATGGTTTGGCTTTTTAACCTAAATCTATTCCTTCACGTCTAGCCGACTACTGGCGTGGCAGAGAAACTGACCCACGTCAAAAAAGAACCACAGGGTCCTCCAGGGAAGAACCTGCACCGTGCTAAGAAGAAGCCTCCTAAAGGAATGCATCTGAGCCAGGGAGACGTAGCTGCAATGTCCACCAGCACCCCCGCTGCAGTCGGTGTGCTGCGGCAAATGGACATGGAGCTGGTTGGCATCAAACGCCAGGTTAGTGCACTGTCTTAACATTAATACATTCATCTTCTGTGACCGCATTTCCTGTCCATTTTGTGTCGATCATGTATTCATGTCAATGGGAGATTTGTGTGGAAATGGAAGAGCTAAGCCTGTGTACCTAGAGTGTCTTTAGGGTGACGAGTTAACCTGGCCATTTTTCTTTAATGAGTTTTATCCCCTTCTAGATCCAGAGCATCAAACAGAATAACAGTGCCCTGAAAGAGAAGCTTGATGTGGGAGTAGACAACTTCAGAGTACCTGAGGTAATGCTACTGCTGACCTAAAGTTCTGACCATCTCATTTTACTATCTCCATAGAATTAAAGGTGCATTATGCAGAAATGGCTCGTAACAGTTAGCCTAATTTCAGTTTGTGACAAAACAAGCAAGTATACTGTGGAGAACCATTGTACCATCTAAACTGCTGTGAAATATATTTTTTAGAACCAAAAATATTGTATTTTTTAGCTGTTTGAAGCTGGTGTGCAAAAAAAAAAAGTAAAAGATGCAATATGAAACATAAGAACGGGAAGCATAGGAATAGTGCATGCGCATAGAATTGATCTACTACTGCTTAGACTTGCTTTCAATGAGTGACAGATCTATAACATACATTTAGTCAGATCGCCCAAAAAGTGACA
This sequence comes from Oncorhynchus mykiss, assembly GCF_057628025.1. Classification (NCBI taxonomy): domain Eukaryota; kingdom Metazoa; phylum Chordata; class Actinopteri; order Salmoniformes; family Salmonidae; genus Oncorhynchus; species Oncorhynchus mykiss. Next base: position 43,022,034 of record NC_143040.1, on the reverse strand, counting down.
TATTGCAGCTTAAATGTTACTATTGTTTTGCAAAGTGATGGGAAAACAAAGCTTTCTGAAGCATGGACGCTTTCCAGCCAAATGTGGAAAAATAGGTTGATCACCCTAGTGGTGGTGTCTGCTGGTCAAAAGAATTTAGAGCTGCCAAATGATTATAGATTACGTCACACATGCCGTAGCGCAGAGACAGCGTTCAGATGTCTAGCAGTTGTAATGTTTTCAAATACTATGTATTTTAAATCTACACTCTTCATTATGTTTGAAATTTAAAAAAGTCCCATTTCCCAGCTCAATAGACGCTAGCGGCTCTCAAAATCCACTTACACACAACTTTCGGCAACCAACCCTCGAAATGAAAGGCATTTCGCTTCCTTTTTGTCTTCGACCAATGCCAAACCAATCAGGTGGTTTGCGACAAAACAACGTTTCGGATGTCGTTGATGACATGCTTCGGATAAAGGGATAAGGGTCTCGGCACACTGCTTTGAAGTAAACTGCTTTGCGGTTTCAATGCATGCTCCGGTATGCATTGTTACGGTAAATGTAACATCACTAGTCTTGTAATACATTTTGACCTGTCTTGTTGCTTGTATGTTTGACCATTTTATGTCTCAGGTGAACCAGAAGTTTAACACTCGCTGGACAACAGAGGAGCAACTGCTTGCTGTACAAGGTAATAGATTGCAAGCGCAACAGATGGGTTGGGATTCGAGAAAGGGTAGAAAGTGGAACCAACTGAAGTGGGACCCATGTGAAAAGTCAGATGATAAAAAAATATCTTGAATTCTGTTTCACTGGGGGGGCCTGGCACATAACAATCTCAATTTGTTCAAAATGTATTTTCACTCCATTGTAACCTCTTCCAGCCATCAGAAAATATGGGCGGGACTTCCAGGCTATCTCAGATGTGATTGGCAACAAGTCTGTGGTGCAGGTGAAGAACTTCTTTGTAAACTACCGCCGACGCTTCAACTTGGATGAGGTGCTGCAGGAGTGGGAGGCCGAGCACGGGATGGAGGGAGCAGCCAAGGGAGGAGAGGAGAAAATGGACACATCACCATCTCCCACTGAGGATGGAGCCACCAACCCTGTGCCGCCAGAGGACCAAAAAGAGGTATGTGACTCCACTCTTTGTATTGCAAATCGTCCTCCAACGACCCATATTAAGAAGAGTGTGTAATTACAGATGTATTCTAATAACTCGAGACCCACCTCTCACATGCCCAGGTTCGGACCCATAGTTTTTAAGAAACCTTGCTTTAAAGAGCCTTAATTGAAACAATGGCAAGGCAGTCACCCTGCCTGTGTTTTGGTAAAAAGCTGAGGGATGGGCCTTGACAAATGTAACCACTCTCAAAATCATAGACCGAGCTATGGATACAAGGACTGACCATCCATGATATAAAAATTATAGTTTTAACTGTGTTTTGAGGCTATACAATGTTTGTTTACATTTACATTGTTTACAAACGTTGGAGTAAAACAAGCTTCTATTGTGGGCCCTGATGGGGTATGACAGTTGAACTTAGCTCATGAGGCATTTAAAAGTTATATTTAAGCAATTAGGCCTGAGGGGGTGTGGTATATTGCCAATATACCACGGCTAAGGGCTGTTCTTAGCAAAACAACGCGGAGTGCCTGGTACAGCCCTTAGCTGTGGTACAGTATATTGGCCATTTACAACAAACCCCCAAGGTGCCTTATTGCTATTATAAACTGGTTACCAATGTAATTAGAGTAGTAAAAATGTTTTAGGTTTTGTCATACCTGTGGTTTACGGCCTGATATGCCACGGCTGTCAGCCAATCAGCTTTCAGGGCTCGAACCACCAATTTATGATCTTTATGAATCAATGGTTCTATATCATTATGTCTATAAGCAATTAAGGATTCCAGTATTTTATTTGAGTTTTTGCAGATGTATTAAGTGCAAATACTCCCCAATGTTGTCTCGTTACAGGAATCCTCACTAGTGGAAGCACAACAACCTCTAGCATCCTGAGTGGCCAGCCATTTTGGATAATTCTGTTGGCAGAACTCCTCCCTCTGAGATTTTACGTCTGTTCTGAAGAGGCGATGATGAATCTGCACAGGTTACTCCCTGTCTTTGCGGGCCTGTTCAAGAAGGTCATTCCTGTTACCTCATCCCCGATTCAAGGATGTTTTGCAGCTGCCCACCAATTAACTTACAGCACCAGTCTTCAGCCGGACTGACAGTCAAAGTAACCAGAATTATCTGACTGCACTTTATCTCATCCCTGAAAAATCTTCTGTATCAAATGTAACTTGTTTATGCATCTGGCGCCTTTTACCCTGCCTCGGTCACTCAACATTACAGATGATCCCTGTTATCCAGCCCACAATATCCCTTTGTCATCTTATCCTTCTGCAACCCTCTTTACTTTGTAAAGACTGGTTTTTGTTGTGTAGTATTTAATCGCAGTAGGTCTCGGTATGAACTGAACCTGTCGACTACAATTATTTTGTATTGTGCCCAACGTGAGGAAGCTGTCTTTGTACACCAGACAGCCATAAAGAAAAACAACCCAAGGATATACCATTGCCATGTTGGAGTTGGAGAAAAGGTGAGTCAGGTGATTTGCCCCCTGATACACACAGTGCAGAACAAGATTTTTCCACAGGGCCATTTTATACTGAGACCCAATGCAAGTTAATAACACACAACCAAATCTATTTATATTCTTCCTTCCAAAACTCTTGTCTGCAGCTGTTTCCTTTACCCCCTAATGGGTACTTGTCCCCCCATGGATTTACAAAGAACAGACTGGTGTATGAAGGCTTTAAATCCAGGAGGGGGAGTTAGCGAGACGGGTGCACAGTGTGGGAGTGAGATAGGAAATCGGAATGCAGAAATTGCCTTGCAGTATTCTACAAACTCCAATCACCATTTGGTACAAAGTAAACACTACAATCTCCCTTCCCTCTGCTTCTATGCGTTACTTACGGCTGAACCTCAGCCCTCCCCTACTGAAATACACGCAATGTTTGTCATAAAAGGTTGCTCTTACGGAATGGATGTGCCTCCAGCATAATGCAAGTAGGATTCTGGGATCTTGAAATTGCCATATCCATGGCATGATGAATGTTGCCCCCCCCCCCCCCCACCGTACTGAAAAGACTGTACAGATTTATTGAAAACTGACATTACATATAGTAAGTGTAGAACTTAGAATCCCAACAGGCGCTTCCATTGAAGAAATAAAGTAGGTGTTGAATTTTAAACGGTAGTGCACTTTTGGTGTTCAGTGTTCAATATTACTCAATTTAAACTAAAGTTAACATGTTCTGGTGCATATTTATAAATAATGCATTAATTGTTTGGATGACAGGTTAAAGAGACATACAAATAATGTAAAACTTTAAATAGGAGCTGTTCATCATTGAGGGATGTCCATTTTCAGTTTACTAGTAACCTCAGGACACACAATCATGTTAAAGAATGCTTTTCAGTTGGAAGGAGAGTTGAGTGAGAAATTCCTTAAGTTGATGATTAGGGAGCAAGGCTACAGTAAACATGTCTCCCCGGGCCAAATGAGATTGCTGTGACTAACACATTTCAGTTAATTACTATAGCACCCGCCTTGGGCCGATCAGTGTAATTTTGTAAATGCCGGGTATCAATGGCAAGACTCATCGTTCGCCCAAGTTTCGTCAAAATCGGACCAGTGCTGTCTGAGATATTGCGTGTGACTAACGGACAGACTGAGAGAGATCCACAGTCCCCTCTCCGATTTTCATCTTGGGGAACAATTTTTACATTTTAATTTAAACCTTTTTTGAGTTCTGAAGTGTTTTTATTTGTCATTTCAAACCCTGTCCCTTTCACAACAACTGGCCTATGCTATTCTACCGTTTTTACTGTACTGGTACCATGATTTAGCATACTGTTTTGAAATCTTTTTATATATTTATGAAGAAATTGTGAATGCCTGAGGTGGGGTTTTAATGAGGTTGTGTGTATTGCTGTCATTTACCATTGTGTATTCAATTTGCGCATCAATTAACTAGACAATAAATTTGAAGGATTTATAGGGACATTCACTGGATGCTCATTTGTCTTTTCCTGCTATTTGTATTTAGCCTGTTCCCAGAACTGTTTTGTGCTTTTGCCAAATCTATTGCTCATTGTCAAGTCCAACATTCAGTTTGGCATAATAGCACAAGCAGACAGGCACTCTTGTTCTGTCTTTCAGCACACATTTTGTCATAAATATTTCAATTGTGTGTTTTAAACTGTTTCAATATTGTGCCTGATGACCAACAGTGAAAACCTTGTTGATTTTGTGATGAACAGTTCTAGGAATGGGGCTCCCCAGTGGTGCAGCGGTGTAAGGCACTGCAACTGTGTTAGAGGTGTAACTACAGACCCTGGTTTGATTCCAGGCTGTATCACAACAGGCTGTGATTGGGAGTCCCATAGGGCGGCACACAATTGGCCGAGCATCGTTAGGGTTTGGCCGGTGTAGGGCGTCATCGTAAATAAGAATTTGTGCTTAACTGACTTGGTTAAATAAAAGTTATTTTTAAATAAATGCCTTTGCTGAAGAAGGATCAAGTATTGTTTCAGGACAGGAGGAGAAAATAAACGTTTTACTGAATAGGAGGAAATGACTCATGTGCTGTAAGTGATGGGTACAGACCATTACAAACAGTAAAATGTCCCACGTTTGTATATCTGACAGCAATTCCCGTAGTACACTTGATGGTGATGACGACACTGCCACCTAGCGGAAATGCCATACAACACATCATGGCCTCTACCACTGGCTGACTACCATTTTTTTCTTCTTGACGGGGATTTCCTGAGGAAGTAAGACCAAAGCAAAGGGGGCTTTCCAACCACTAGACATCAAGACAAGAGCAAGTCAGCAGCGGCTGCTTTTTCTGCTATATTCCCGTATGGATTTTAGTACATTTCCTTTTAACATTCTGTTTTTAAAATGTCAGCTACGGATCAAAAGCCTCTAGCTGCCTGTTTTAAAACCGGCAGTGTTTGGTCGTTTTCATTGTAAGCGGTTACATTGTGGCGCTCATGAAAGTGCCATTCATCGAAGCTCCATTTGTAACATTGTAGCTCCTGGAAAACTGCGTTGCGTTGGCCCACGTTATATCTGATTCATGTAAGTATTGTTTGTTGCTAGACGGGAAAGCTAATTATATTATAGTGATTTTGACTTTTATGTAGCTATGTCTGTCTGTAGATTGCAACATGTTGAGTAGCCATGCAGCTGTGAGCCAAAACATGTGTGTGGAGCTAGGGAGGCTTCAAATTGGGGTATGATGTAATTTAAAACATCCATTGTGGTGCACTGACTTGCCTACACTCAGCCATCTAAACCATGGTGACAATTTACCAATAATGGCATATTCTAAATATGTATTATTCCACATGATCACCTTATCATGTCATTTTACGTTGACATGACATATATTATAAGATCTTCAGTTTTACACCAATGCATTTGCAAGACATTAATTGCAGTTATGACAAATTGGTTGTCCAAAAATGTACCTCAAGTCATTTGCATGATTTTCTATTTTGGAGGGTGGTTTCTATTATCAGACACGGTGAACAGTCTGGTAATCGTAAATATTGGGTGCAAAAATATATTTGTATTGAAATATATGCTTATATATATCATATGTCAATAATGCCTTTGGGACATGCCAAGCGGTATGCCTGTATGCATATGAAACATTATTTAACAAAATCACATTTCTGATTGGCCAGGTCTAAGATCACTGATCAGAAAAACATGCATCTGTTCTGGGTAGATTCACCTGTTTCCAAGTTATCTTGCTTTCAGGTTATAGTGTTCCATGTAGCTAGAAACACGAGCATTTCGCTGCACCTGCGATAACATCTGCAAATCTGTGTATGTGACCAACACACTCTGATCTGATTTAGAGCAATTAGGGCTGTGACGGTCATGGAATTTTGGATGACGGTAATTGGTCAGCCAAATGATCGCGGTTACTGTTATAACAGACGCACATTTTCTCTCCTGACTGCATGTGTTTCTGCTGGGAGGGGGGTATTGCTGAGACAACTGAAGACTCATTTGCTACAACATTTTGCTTGTTTCAGCAAAGAGCAACAATGTTTAATCATGTTGCATAGTCCATGTTACAGCAGAAACCGACTCAACTGCTTGAATGCCCAGCCATCCCGTCTTCAGTTAGCTGTTCATTCCACACAATTAAAAAAAGAAATATATATATGGTCATGATGGCTGTTATTTTATTTTCATGATGATCTTTATCCATACCAGTAGTTACATGGTTATGGTAATTGTGCCAAACCTAAGTGCAATGAAAGGTCACTCAGAGAATTCCCCTACTTGTTTCGTTTTTGTTTTGTGATGTCATGTTACTCAACCAGCATAACAAGACTTGGCTACATCTGTATAATGGGAGTGGAGAGACTGCCCTCTGTACCGATATTGTCTGAGTAGAATAGATAGCTCGTGCATTTCATGGCCGTATGAGAGGATCTCGCCTGAGAAACTATGACATGTAACTGATTTCCCTCGTCTTTTTTCTTCCTCCACTCACTGTTAGACACAATGTGTCCTTTCAGCATCAAGCATTATGACCATGTTTAAATACGGTAGAATAATGAGCCTGTTTCTCAAAAGATGTCGGACATTCTCCATGTAAACCTATCAGTGAGTGTATTTAACAGGGGAAATACCCAATTTTACATAATGCTCAGCGTTTCATCAGAAACAGATTTCCTGTCAAGGAACCTGACTAATCTCGTCCCTGGCCCAAATGTACCCGAAACAATCTCAAATGTACTATATGCGTTACTGCAGGTAGGAGATAACGAAGATATCTATCTAGCCTAACCAATCTAAATTTCTATCTTTTGCTGACAGCTTTTATCTAGCTGTGTCTGGAGTTTGTGTAGGCTTACGTGTGTGTTTGTGTGTGTGAGAGTACTAAGTTGTGTGTGTGTGTGTGTGTGTGTGTGTGTGTGTAGTCAGTCAGTCAGTGGTGATGGACAGGGACAGGCATGTGGAAAAGCCCCTTGAATATCCCAGGAAGTCCCTTGCGAACCACATGAACTGGTCAGCGAATAGTCTAGGCCTAGTCCATTTGCTCATCCGGTGATGATGGTTGGATGGACTTTCAACGTTGAGGGCAGAGTTGTAGAAGTGGCTAGTCTTGATATCCTAACCAGTGTCAGTCTGAATGGGTTCAGTTGTACTATATGAATGAGTCATTTGAACAACATGTAACAGGATGTAGACCTGCTGGTTCAGTCATTAGTTCAGAGTTGATTTCTAGCTTCTCGGGAACCTTTCTCAGTTCTCCATTTGAACTAGAACCTACTACTAGAAGTTTTTTGGGGGGGGTGATGGTATTTACATGGGATTTGAGTCAATTGAAGGATGTTCTAGCCTAGACTGCTTGCACTCCTAAAGTGAATAATGTTTTGGCAAGTCAATGATAAAGGCTTGGTTCAGTCTAGATTAAGTTCTGTCCTCTCTATCTAATTTTGGGTATGTTTTATTCCAGTCCCAGGCCTTCCTGCTTGTGCACTCCACTCTGCTCCGAGTCAGAGCGGGGATAAATTTAGACCCAGTTAGCTATGCCTGTTATAAAGGGGTTTCCCAAGGCTTGGCCTGACAGTCGTGAGCTGTTGATGTGGCAATGAATGCTTAGCATTAACACACACAGCCTCAGCTGAAACACCATGTTGTGTTTGTCCTGTATGTTGCAACTGTACATTTTATGAAACATCTCTCACCTCATGTCTGTCTGTGTGTGTGTGCCCTCCCCAGGTCATGTCAGCAGGGCGGAATGCGGACGGGCGGGAGCTGCAGATCCCCCTCCAGCAATGCGCTCTCTCCCTGGCCGCTCTCTCCCTGGCCCAGCGCCCCTGGCCCAGCGACCACGTGGCAGGCTTCCTACCCCAGCACGGGGGCTTCAGGGACCACTTCGTAGCCACCCCGGAACCCAAGTACTGCTGTGAGTCCTGCAAGCTGGTGCTCTGCAACCCCAGGCAGACAGAATGCGGACACAGGTTCTGTGAAACCTGTATCTCTGATCAGCTAAGGTGAGGAGAAGAGATTTGATATTCATGCTGAGTGTGAGAATGAATGGGTATGTTTATTTTTTAGGAAATTACAGTTGAGAAATTACAGAAATGTCTTCTTGTCAGTGTGTTTGATATGTCAGCTGTCTTTCTGGTAAGATTGGTTTGTCATTCAATGATCATGTGATGATGATGGAGGAATAATGAAGTCATTGGCCACTAGTTGTTAATAGGATGCTTGATTGGACATAAATAATTAGTTAAATCTACTTTACAGCAAACCGAATCCAGTATGTCCAGAAGATAAGGAACCTCTGTTCAAAGACAAGGTAAGACTGAAAATGATTTTCATCACTTTCATCACCCCTATATACCAGCCCCAAGGGGGGAAAAAATGAAAGTTTATTTTTATATTTTATTTTTATATTTTATTTTTAACTCCGTCAGGGTCTCAACTAACTGTTGAGAGTTAAAATAGTAGAATACACAAGGTACATTTTGAAATTTGGTTGTGCACTCAATTAGCCCATATCAGCTAAAGTTTTTTAAATTGATAAGTTAGTTTAGCGAGCGATCTAAACCCATTCAGTTTATTAGTTACTCATTCAGATATCAATTCAAATCTGCAAACATTTCTCTCCACCCTATGGCAAAATGAGTAGAATTGCAGGAAATGAGTTATAAAAGTGGCAAGATCTTCTCTACACCCATGGTAAAGTTGCTTTAAAAACAGCAACATTTTCTCTACACCCCATGGCAGAATGTGTAGAATTGCACTAAATAACATTTAAAACGTCATCTGACTGCGTGTGTGGGTATGGATGTGGGTACGCAGACCCACGAGCCACTGAGGCCCCTCATGATGAGTTCAGATTTTTGGTGGCCCCCATTCCCATCAAAGTTGCCCATCCCTGCTATATACCCGTTCTAAATGGCCTTGAACATAATCAGTGACAATCGTGTGTGTGTGTGTGTGTGTGTTTTTGTCAGGTCTTCCGTGACGTATGCTGCCATAGAGAGATCATGGCTCTGAGAGTGTACTGCAGGAGTGAAAAGAACGGCTGTAAGGAGCAGATCAGTTTACAGCAGGTCATGGTAAGTGTCTGACTGAGGGAAATAAAACGTCCCATTGTTGCACAGTGCTTTCCGTCGGTATTCAAACTCTGAACTGCAAAAGATCCACCCATTTTTTGAATGACCGTTTTTAGAAAAATGTTTATCTACAATTCTCCTTGATGCTCGTCACATTGGTTGGACATTTCCCATCAAATGTTATGAATTAATATAATAATACGTAACATTTTCTTTACACTCATGATTCCTTTTCCTTAAATGTTTATTTTTTTATTTTTTACCAGGATCATTTAAATGTGTGTCCGTATTTTGAGGTGCCATGCCCTTTGGGAAAGTGCAAAGAGAAGATGATGCGCAAAGACATTCCTGAACATTTGAGTTGGAAATGTAAACACAGGGAGACCACCTGTGAATTCTGCATGCAGAAGATGGCCATGACTGAGTTACAGGTAACTAGAACCACTACTGGAGTTGGGCCGGTGCTCACCAAACCTGCACCTCCTATAGAATATTTTGTCTTTAAGGGGGCAGTTTAAGTTTCCTGCTTAATTTGTATTTATTTTTTTACACACTACGAGGTCGTAGACCTGTGAAAAACAATGCAAAAGTAGTCCAATGGACGGCCATATCGACAACGATAAAGTACTTGCAGCTCTGACGTGTGCTGAAAGATATCTACTTTTTTCTTTCTTTTCTGACAGGCAAAGACAAAATAATTGTGTTTTAATATAAAAGTGGCAAGTATACACAACCTTTCTGTGTAAAAAAAAATTAAAAAATACCTGGAATTTAAGCCTGTTCAGGTGGTATGGAACTTTTGACCCACATCATGACGTCATAATGTGATCTGATTATAATAGAGCTCATCAGATTGTAGTCCTAAAACCCGGAAATTAGTTACCTCTGGTTTGTTCAGCCATCCCTATGGGAAATATGAATGGCGAAAGAATAGGGTTTTTGAATAATCTCCGAAAATGAGGTCAACACAGGCTTTGGAGATCCTATACGTTTTGTTATGTGAGATAATAGCAGTCCGTTAACATGACCTTTATCAATTATGAAGCCTTTATGTGATTACATAAATTATTCAAAATTCACAAAAAGTGTTGTTTGCTGAAGTTTATCTCATAGAAGAAAACATATAAGATCTCCTAAGCCTGTGTTTACCACAGACTAGAGGTTGACACCGGAGTGAAAATTAATTCCTGTCACTTGTCCTGTCATTTTTTTCCCTGAATTGTCCTGATCTCGCAACAGTTATATCACCCCGGGAACTTTCTTGTCCCTTCCCAATTAAAATCACTCCTGTCCAGTCTGTGCACATTTTTGTGCACAGAAATATAGGCTATTGTATTTGTTTAGGAAGTATTGAAAATAATTTCAGCAATATGCGACTGATATGTGGTTGTCTTACCTATTGTTGGCCTAAGTCGCTCTGGATAAGCGTATTCTATATTACATATCGACTAAGGCTGAAGGATGAGGACAGAGACCCCAGCAGGATGGGATGCACATAACAGCACCAGCATAAATTTGTAGCCAACAGCTGAGCACTGCGCACATATGAACATTTCCAACGCATTGTCATTTACAATATGAACATGATTATTTTTTATTTATTTTTTACCTGAGTGGCAGTACTGCATAAATCAATATTTTTCTTTCACTCTTTAAATAGAATTAGTACTGGCACCAAGTTAGTTAAGAACAAATTCTTATTTACAATGACGGCCTACCAAAAGGCAAAAGACCTCCTGGCGGGACGGGGGCTGGGATTAAAAGATAAATAACATATAAATATAGGACAAAACACACATCACGCCAAGAGAGACAACACTACATAAAGAGAGACCTAAAGACAACAACATACTGTATAAAAGGATATAAAGAGGACCGGCACCCAAAATAAGTACTGCAGCGTTTCCCGTACATTCATTTAGCAGAGGCAGCCCAAAAATATGACTGCAGTTTGAAAGAAGTTGCTGACTAGCGTTTGCACAATTACTAACTAGCATTAGCGCAATGACTGGAAGTCTATGGGAACAGCTAGCATGCTAGTGAAACTAGCTCCGTTCAAACTGCACGCAGAGACATACACATGGTATCCATGAGTTCATCTGACTCTGGGTAAGTAGAAAAGGGGCTTAATTGCCAAATGTTGCACTATCCCTTTAAGATCAGTGACACGTTACAAGGTATATTTGAAGGAAACAGTGGTGTGAAAGAGAGCCATGAGCGCACAGCCACTACTTGCTCCTCATCATCTCCCTACAGTGCAGTGGCGCACATCAGTTATATTTCAGATGTTAACATCATTACATTTTCATGAATTTTGGAGTAGAATGTATTTTTAAATAGTCACCAGAATTGACCTTCTCACTGTCGTTCTGGTACTGGCATGTATTTAAGTCCACCTTAATCACTATAACAACACTGTTACTTCCCTAAACAATATCATTGATTGATGTTGTAGAGCCAGTTCAGTATTTGTGTTCAATGTTTTTTGTGTGAATATTTACTAGGTGTATTTTCTTTCCATAGTGCCAATTTCTCTTTACTTGATAACTTTTTCAGAAACACAAAGACACCGTTTGTCCTTCATTTCCGGTGGCCTGCCCCAATCATTGTACTTTCCCCTCCATCTTACGGAGCAAAGTAAGGGAGTTTTATTTAAATTTTCGTAATATAAATTGTATTCATGCAAAACAAGAATAGTCATCTTTCCACTTATCATCAGATGGATAAACATCGTTTTAGTTTTTGTGATACAATGGTTGCTCATTTCATTGAGACCACGTTGCACTGAGAAATGCTTGACACAGAAGGAAATGATTGAACCTGAATGTGTGTTTCTACTCTCAGCTGACGAGTCATCAACATGAGTGTCCCAAGGCTCATGTCACCTGCTCCTTTATCCGCTTTGGATGCAATTTCAAGGTCAGCCTTCATGTTACTATGACTGTTAAAAATGTTATAAATAATAACATGCTTAATATAAGTTCTAATAACATGGCCACTATGAACTCCCTGTGATGGCTCTCCTACTCCTTTGTCTTGCTATTGTGATCATAAGAAAGTGGTGCTACTGTCGCACTGAATACCAACCCGGCCACATTTAGGAGATCGTACAGTAGTTTTAAGCTGGTATGTTACTGATCTGATGTTCCCTGTTGCTCCGCTGTAGGGTCTCAACCAAGACATGAGGGACCATGAATCTAGCTTTGCCTCTGAACATCTGCGGTTGATGGCAACCAGAAACACTACACTGGAGGCCAAGGTACTGCAATTACCTTGAATTTTTTACAACAATTTGCCCTGTGTACAATTAGAGGAAACATTTTATAGAATCAGCATAATGAAATTGTTAATTCGCACGTTTTTGTACGTGCATTTATATGTAACACACTTAACAACAAAATATATTTTGGGAAGTACCCGAAAGAAATCAATTGGGAGAATTGAAACTAAATGAACCACACAGCTAACTTCCTAACAACAACTAACCCTAGGGCTGAATGGTTACTGTAGTTCAGGGCGACGAAGCAGTAATAACAACAACAGATATTGTTTATCGTCTAGGTGGAGGATGTTAAAGGAGAGCTTCTAGAGCGGTACAAGGTTCTGCCGGGCCTGAGCAGCCGTCTGTCTGAAACATTGTCTCACTACGAGGAGATGAGGGAGAAGAATAGACAGCTGGACCAGAAGCTCAATACCATGCAGGTACAGGTCCACTTCTGTGTCATTATCTAACCTTGTAATAAAGACGTAATACTCGCCTTTGGCATACATAATAATACTTGTCTTTGACATGCATCATGACATAATGCACTGTCCCTCAGTCCCATTTACTTATTTCTCAGTTGCAGGTAAAGTCCTGTCATGTATGGAAGTGGGGCTGCACGATATATGCAAAACATTAATTGAGATTTTTGTACCAATTATTGCAATTGCGATTTTACTTGCGATTATAGATCAAAACACTTGGGTGAACTGTTAGAAACGTAAAATTAGAATGATCATTCTATTGCTATGGTTGGAATACAGTGGGAACATGGAATGCAGTTTTGTTTGGTATGACAACGGAAGTAAGGGAGGAGATAGTTGTGACAGAGTAGGAACCAAAGTGTTGGTCAGTGTTTCCCGGGGGACCCTAATTCGATTGAAATAGATGGGTACATTCAGACAAAGATTTTAGAATATTCTTTGCATTTTCTTCTCTGATTTTAAGAACAAGCTATTGCACAAACAATGCTGAAATACTCCACCACTGGTACCGGCCTGTATATTAGCCAAAGTTTGCTAGCAATATTTGCCCTATCAGTGGATTTAGCCAGAGATTTTAGAGAAAGGAGGAGATAAGAATCCCAGCGGAAAATGAAGAGAAACTTATAACGCTCCGCCCAGCAGGCTCACGACCAGTCATCAGCGCTATATTCGCGCAATCGCAAAGATTTGTTTTCCGGTTGAGTGGTGACCGACATCTGATCAACAGAAACATAGCAATCAAATTGTAGAAATATGTTGTTAAATTGAACAATGATGAGTTTCTGAGTCATAATTTGATAAAAAAGGAGTTGTTGAAGTTTGTCATCTGCTATTTTGCAAAAGCAGTCAATTGTGTTAGTTGTGTGTTAGTATCGAAATGAGTTAGCTAGCTGGAAATGTAAATAAAACAGACCTGAGGAAGATCATATAACATTATTTTTTAGTTATTCAGGTGTCATTGTTCTTGGTCTGGCAAAGCCAACATGGTTGGGTAATATTAGAAGGATGAGGTAGTGGAAGGATTAAGGAACCGCACCTGCTTAGCAGTAGCCAGCAAAATCATCACATACTTTCTCAGTGGACACAACGATCTAAACATAGTAAGTACCAATGTGGTACTGCAATTTTAAAGAGAACTGCAAAACTCTGATACTATGATAGGAGACCGGGTGATAGGTGGGAGTGGGTGAGGAGACATTACGTTGTTCCTATAATATGTAACCTGTAATATGTTGAGACTATAGCAATAGTGCTGCTGCAGATACAAAGTACCGTGCGTGACGAGGAACCCGTGATTCTAGCTACAACAGACAAGGCAGGAGAATGAGAAATACAACATCACCAAAATATAAAGGATAGTCTATGTAATAACAATGTTTATCAAGAGAACATAGAATATAAGTGTAATACTATATGAGCGATGCAGCTGATATGGTACGATGTCCCTGTCTAAATCCAGATCCGTACTAGGCAGCAAGGTTCGGAGGTTCATCAATGTTTCTAGTTTTTAAGCTACACTGTTCAACATTTTCGTTTTTGAGTTTTTCTTGGCTGCCTCTTGTCCTATGAATTGTTTCGCGCTGTCTGCGCAGCTCTGCACTGATTCGACACATGGCGTACTACTGCTCTGAAAGCAGGGTGGCATGCTTTGGCTGGTCTGTGTGTTGTGCAGTGAATGTGTCTTTGTGATTTTGTAAGTGTGCTTTTTATTATTTAATGTTTTTCTCTGCCAAATATGTGTGATTGGATTTTCTATTTTTCTCTAGTGCCCAATAACACATCTGAAGGCCTGATTTTAGATTTGCTGTGTCTGTGAATCTTTTGTGCTGTATGAATGTGCTCCTTGCTGGGCTGCATAGGAGTGGTCCTCTCCTCTGGTCGACTAGGTCACCACGCCTGTCCCAATTCCCTAGGTCTCCATCCAGGGACAGCTTCCGGGCCACCCAACCAGCCACATACGCTTGCACCTCTGCCTCGACGCTGTCACTGATCTCTTCCTTTTTAGAGGAGTGACATCAACCATATTAGTAACATTCATTTTTCTCCATTGCTTTGGTATATTGTTGGGATAAAGGATCATATTCTCAATTAATCACTTTTTTACAATTTGACTTAGATTTATGTAGTTATTCCTATAGAATTATTCGTAGTCATATGAGTACAACGCTACACAACATGATTTGGTCAATCATTGTGTTTCTCGTTATCAATTATGTCACTAAATTTCACAGAGTGAAATTAATTGTGTATCTCCTGCACTATAAACTACTCTTACACACCTGTTCAAGTGGTGTCGATGGGAGACCGTATGGGATGTAGGTCACAGATGTCTCAGGTTTTGAGGGAGTGTGGAATTGGCATGTTGACTGCAAGAATGTCCACCAGAGCTGTTGCCAGAGAATATCACTTTAATTTCACTACCATAAGCCGCCTCCTGTCGATTTAAGGCAGCCCCCCGCTCCTCTCTGATTCAGAGGGGTTAGTGGTTAAACGCGGAAGACACATTACAGTTGAATGCATTCAGTTGTACAACTGAGTAGGTATCCCCCTTTCCAATGTTGTTTTAGAGAATTTGACAGTACGTCCAACCGGCCTCACAACCACAGACTGTGTGTAACCACGCCAACCCAGGACCTCCACGACCGGCTTCTTCACTTGCGAGGTTATCTGAGACCCGCCACCCGGACAGCTGATGAATCTGTGGATTTGCACAACCGAAGAATTTCTGCACAAACTGTCTGTGAAGCTCATCTGCATGCTCGTCCTCACCAGGGTCTTGACCTGACTGCTGATCGGCATCGTAACCGACTTCATTGGGCAAATGCTCACCTTCAATGGCAACTAGCACGCTGGAGAAGTGTGCTCTTCACGGATTAATCCCGGTTTCAACTGATCCGGGCAGATGGCAGACAACGTGTATGTCATCGTGTGGGAGAGTGTTTTGCTGATGTGAACGGAGTGCCCCATGGTCGCGGTGGGGTTATGATATGGGCAAGCATAAGCTATAGACAACAAACACAATTGCATTTTATCAATGGCCATTTGAATGCACATAGATGACGTGATCCTGATGCCCGTTGTCATGTCATTCATTCGCCGTCATCACCTCATGTTTCAGAATGATAATGCACAGCTCCATGTCACAAGGGCCTGTACATAATTCATGGAAGCTGAAAATGTCCCAGTTCTTACATGGCCTGCATACTTACCAGACATGTCACCCATTGAGCACATTTGGGATGCTCTGGATCGACGTGTACAACAGAATGTTCCAGTTCCCCCCCCCAAAAAAATCCAGCAACTTCACACAGCCATTGAAGAGGAGTGGGACAACATTCCAGAGGCCACAATCAAACCGCCTGATCAACTCTATGTGAAGGAGATGTGTCGCGCTGCATGATGCAAATGGTGGTCACACCAGATACTGACTGGTTTTCTGATCCACGCCCCCTTTTTTTAAAGTTATGAGACCAACAGATCCATATCCGTATTCCCAGTCATATGAAATCCATAGATTAAGGCTTAATGATATATGTGACTGAAACTCAGTAAAATGTTTGAAATTGTTGCATTTCTATTTTAGTTCAGTGTAGATTGGTAGGTAATGCAGTTGATCCAGTCAGCAACATTATGCATTACATTGACAGTGTGCATTGGCATTGTTTGATAAGTGAGATATGTGAAGGCCTACCTGCAGTAACAGAATGGCTGAAGATTTGAGTTGCCAGCCCGAGCCCTCATGTTGGCAGGTGGATGTGTCGGTCTGTTAGCTCAGGAGAAAGCTTCCAGCTGTTTGTTTTATCAATGTTGTAAAACATTTTGATGTGCTGCCACAAAAAACTGATGACCAGACTCCTATCGGGACAGAAATATAGGGACAGAAGCATAGTGATTAACCTATTGAACCTCAATAACGATAGTATAATTAGTCATTTGTAATCATCTATTACATGAACTAAGCAGTAATTACTTCTAGTCCATGCTTTTTAAAGTTTTTCTGGCATATTTTAAAGAGACGAGGTAGATGATGGGGACGAGTCGACCAATGTTTATGCAGTGGGCTGTGTGACCGCTGTCCTTGTGTTCTAGGGAAGCACCAAGTTCCTTCATGGCCTTCACATTGTTGGACCCCCTGATCACAAGTTACTGCTTTCACTCAAATGATTCCTGAATATGCGTTAAGGTGTGATTAGCAGGTGTCAAACAGTGGGTCAAGCAAGAGCTCTAGGCTATAGAGGGAGTGTTCCTTCCACTCAGTCCAACATCATCAAGGAGATGAACTGCACCCTCCTATAGGGAGACTATACATACGGTCATTGGGCATGGTAGATTTGGAAACTAAATAACCTATTGGCTGTAAAAGTAGGAGTGCATTAGTATAAGTGGTTGTCCCTCTGGTTAGTTTAGGTGGTTGTCCTCTTTTCTGTTGTCTTGATGATAGGTAAGTAAAGAAGACATGATATAGGCCTACCTGTTTCCATTTTTCCGTTAGGCTAGTGTTCATAGATCCTGTCTGGCAGGCTCTTTTTGTTGTCTTAACAGACACCATCAACTCTTGTTGTAATCAAGATGATCTTTAACTGTTATCTCATCAAGGACAAGTATGCACCTTCTTTCTTCAGTGGTCACGCGCTGTGCTCCTCTTCATTTGGCTGAGGACACACACACAAAATAATACAATTCCTAATAGCCAGCCTAGACTATGCATGTAAGCACTGAAAAGTCTGTCTGAAACATTTGCCACTTGACACACTTTAAACAAATATCTGGATAAGTTATTTTGGTCTTTGGTGTTGCTAGGGAGAATGTCTTCCTCAACTCTTTGTAGCACTTTGGGCTGTGGTGTAGTAATTGTAGGGAAAACTCCTTTAATCTCTTTTGTGAATCTTCTCCCTCTTGTTTTTGAGCAACGCATGTTTCACTTGAGTCCTGCAGAACGCCTTTGCCTCAGGGCTCAACTGTTCGAAGGAGTCCTGCATTCCTGCCTCTTTAATAGACTCCTTCAACTTCTGCATCCTTGAAAGAAGTAATATATCAAATAATATATCACTCAGTTCAGTTTCTGAAAGTAGGGCTATAGGCTACGCCTAATAGTACTGAGTGTAGAAAACATTAAGGACACCTGCTCTTTCCATGACCGACTGACCAGGTGAAAGCTATGATCCCTTATTGACGTCACTTGTTAAATCCACTTCAGTCAGTGTAGATGAAGGGGAGGGGATTTTTGAAGCCTTGAGACAATTGACACATGGGTTGTGTATGTATGCCGCTCAGAGGGTGAACGGGCTAGACAAAATATTTGAAGTGTGTTTTGAATGGGATATGGTAGTAGGTGCCAGGCGTAACGGTTTGTGTCAAGAACTGCAACGCTGCTGGGTTTTTTACGCTCAACAGTTTCCCGTGTATATCAAGAATAGTCTACCACCCAAAGGGACATCCAGCCAGTTTGACACAACCTTGGGAAGCATTGGAGTCAACATGGGCCAGAATCCCTGTGGAACGCTTTTGACACCTTGTAGAGTCCATGCTGTTCAGAGGGCGTAACTTAATATTAGGAAGGTGTTCCTAATGTTTTGTACACAGTGTATATTAAGCGACATATTTGTTTTCTATCGTGTTTATCCTCTTCCTCATTAGAAACGTAATTAGCCTCCTCTTCCCTCTCTCTTGTTCTAGCAAGAGTTCAAGCTCCTTTATTCTCTGAAATATTGTATTGCTGTATACAGTTTTAGTATAGAATTCAATGTTGGAGGGTCAAGACGTTGTGGACCTAGGTTGAAATATATCCTTAAGTTGATCTAATTGGTTATTACAGGGTCATAATTGCCCAATCAGAGCCACGTCTACATCTCCGTAATCCCTCCCACTTGCACTTGAAAGTCAAGTTATCCTTACTCTGTAGATTTATGGCAGTGTTAGAACAGGTCTTGAAATCGTGACATTACGTAATTTACCCTGACTTTTAAGGGATTGTGTGAAGATTAGTTTAGCAACTGCGAGACACAGCATGGCAACGTGAACGTTATTGGTCAACAGTCTGCTGGGTGGCGCGTTATACGTTTCTCCATTCATTTCCCGCTGTGATTCTTATCTCCTTTTCTAATATCTCTAGAAGAGTGCATCTCGAGTGTGAGGAACTCTGACTGCTTGAGTGACAGGGGGTGGGGCTTGGCGTGTGTGTGTGATTGGGAAGCGGACAAAAGAAGAGAGGCTGCGAGAGAAATCTGTTTAAAAAATTGTCTTTACGGACGGCTATGTGGCGCTTTCTAAATATCGAAGCCTCATGCGATATTGCACATGTCAACATCGCAATTTTGATTAAAATTCGATTGATCGAGCAGCCCTATATGGAAGTGTGTGTAACTGCGTGTGTGTGTGTGATTGTTCCTCCATGTAGGAGTTGATGAGTTCCCACTCTGAGAAGCTTCTGGAGATGGAGCTGGAGCTGAGGTCTCTGAGGTCTGTCCGAGAGGAGGTGGAGACCCTCCGAGGAACCGTGGAGAGCATCCGCTCCAGAGTCGCCATTCTAGAAGGAGGGCGGGGCGGGGCCAACCCAGCCACACACACACTAGGTGAGTTGCCTTGAATTCTCTCGTTCTCAACACTTGTCTTGTGAATGCTCTTTAGCACTTCACTGCCACTAAAACCTGTAATCATGTGTAACTCGCTTTTAGGAGTTTCTCAAAGTGTAATGTGACATTGGACCAATCTGTTATGCTCAAAGTCTGAAACGACATTATGAGCAAAGAAATTATTGAACATTTAAAAAAAAAAAAATTAAATAGCTTTTTAGTCAAGAGTAGAGAGCAGTCCAGAGTGGTGCAGACAATACAGGGCTCTTATTCCATTGGCTTGCTTTTGTTTCTCTGCATGTTCTTTAGAGACACAGCTCTCCCGTCACGACGACATGCTGAGCGTCCATGAGATCCGACTAGCAGACATGGACCTGCGCTTCCAGGTCCTAGAGACGGCCTCCTTCAATGGGATGCTCATCTGGAAGATCCGTGACTACAAGCGGCGGAAACAAGAAGCCGTGGCGTCAAAGACCCTGTCGCTCTACAGCCAGCCTTTCTACACTGGCTACTTTGGCTACAAGATGTGTGCCCGGGTCTACCTGAACGGAGACGGCATGGGGAAAGGAACCCACTTGTCGCTGTTCTTCGTGGTGATGCGTGGCGAGTACGATGCCCTTCTGCTCTGGCCCTTTAAGCAGAAGGTGACCTTGATGCTGATGGATCAGGGCCCAGCCAGAAAGCACTTAGGGGATGCCTTTAAACCAGACCCCAATAGCAGCAGCTTCAGACGGCCCACGGCAGAGATGAACATAGCCTCAGGCTGCCCGCTGTTCGTGGCCCAGACTGTGCTGGAGAACGGTACTTACATCAAGGACGATACCATCTTCATTAAGGTCACAGTAGATACGTCTGACCTCCCTGACCCTTGACCTATGGTCTGTAGAGAACAGAAGATGTATCCGGATCAGTTTTATCTGTCAGAGGGAGAGGTGCCCTTATGTGAGAGAGATTGCAAGATGAAATGGAGTAAAAAAAGAAGGAAGCAGAACGAGAAAAGAACAAAAAAGTTAGCAGAATAAGGTTTCTTTGCAGATCTCAGTGTGTAGCCTAAGCCTGTAGAAAGAGCAGAGTGGACCTCCGAGCAGTAGCCTGTGGTCCCTTTGTTGCTCACTAGAGGTGAGAGGATTATTTTTCAACAAGGGAGATATGTCACAAGCAGGGTTGGGTAGGTTACTTTCTAAATATCATCCGTTACAGTTACTAGTTGCCTTTCCAAAATTGTAATCAATAACGTAACTTTTGGATTACCCAGAGGCTTTGTTACTTTTAGATTACTTTCCCCTTAAGAGGCATTAGAAGAAGACAGAAATGTATGTTACCAATTGAACGACATCTATTGCAGGATAAATCAATGTTAAAGTTTACTTAGCTGGCCTTATATGGATACAACATTTTACATTATGGGTTGGTTATGTAGGCTTCTTCCAACCCATCGCTTTCTACTACATACAATAATACGATTTAAATGATATCTTTACATTAAAAACCTAACTCTGTCAGATTTCCAGTCATTCCAATAAATGTTATACCCCTTGATCTTCAAGAATAGGATGTGGAAATATGGAAGTATAGATTAGCCAAATTGTTTTACCTGAGCACAACCCCAAAACTAAGGACTTATTAGCCAGCCCTACTCTGTTGTTTGATTTTTGTTATTGGGCTCATTGATTCCAGTTGAAAAATAAATGCTGCGCTCATGGAATGGCATGCTTTGAGCACTACTGAAAAGTGCTGTTTACATGTGAAAAATGAATGCCATTTGCTGTAGGCCAATTGTTTTCACCTTTTTGTTGGTGACACTTTAATATCTCGATAATATGCAGCTGTTTAAAGGGCAAATCCACAGATGAAACGATAACAAAATGGCCAACCCGCCTCTGTTTTGGTAAAAAGCTGAGGGATGGGCCTGGTGAAATGTAACCACTCTCAGATTAAGACACCGCTATGGATGCAAGGACTGACCATCCATGATATGAAAATTGTTTTAACCACGTTATGAGGATATACAGTGTATGTTTACATTTGAGGCATTTATAAGTTCAATTCCTCAAGAAGCAATGGATATTTATCATCATGAATTAGATTGAGCAATAAAAGCCCCACTTTTATTCCATAGGCTGGGATCCACACTAAGCAGCTGTTTTCACTGGCTGTCCACTGGTTTCATAAGCAATGATTGATATGCAGCTTAAACTTTTTGAATTCAACCATTATTGGGGTCAAATACCCGTTTTATATTTGTGAACAGCCATCCACGATCCGTAAGTCGCAAATAGCGAAATGAGAGAGAAGCAGTGTGATTTACATCAATGAGCATCACTGCTGTCATCCTTACTTCCAAGCTTTTATTCAAGTTGTATAATCGTTGGATGCCGACAGCAGTCGCACCATTGGAAGACAGCTTGGACTGTAGCCTACAAAAGCCTATTCCTGCTCTTTTCCTGCAATCCATCAAACACATTTGGTGTGTCATCATAGTGGTCTCTGACTTGTGGTCAGACTCGCTCAGGTGGAACAAACTTAATCTTGCACCTGTTTCCTCAATGACGTTCAAATCAGCATTGAAAAAAGTGTCTAAGATTTCTTTTCGCAAACATCCTTTCTGAATTTATAAGTAATCCTCTAAATAATCATAGCGTTTTTCAAAAGTATCTGTAATCTGATTACAATATTTTTGCTGGTAATGGATTACAGTTACCGTTTTTTTTGTAATCCATTACTCCCCAGCCCTGGTCACCAGTGGCAACCAGGCTGAATATTAAATAGAGCAGTGAGCATGGTGGTTTAATAAGTGATAATGCCCTCGAAGCTGGTTTTTGGAGGATATATTTGCAGGGGTGGTGTTAGGCAAACCGTGCCAATATGTCCTCCAAACACCGTCTTCGAGGGCCTTATCCCTTTTATACAACGGGTTTCCAACGTTTTCAAATAATGATTGACATATTTTCATAAATGTTATTTTGATTAATTTATTCATATTGTTTCATTCTTCCACGAGATATAGTCCCGACAGAAATCTAGGGTTGCTACCCAAGCCAGCTGGTCCTTCGTTCTATTGGTTCGGTTCCCTTGGGCACGACCCAAGTAAAGTATTTTTGTTCTAAATCTATGGATTTTGTTGATGGCTGGCAACTTCCTTTTCCTTTGCTAGCTAGCCAACTTTAGCTAACACAGTCATGTCAAACAGTGCAGCTAGAATAACATCAACATAGCTGCATTCGCATTTGTTTAAGCTGTTTTCTAGTGACGTTATTTGGATACATCCATAACAATGAGCTAATGATGCTCAATTTCAACTGGCATAGAAAATGTGTTCTCTCGTCGGGGTACTTGTTCAGAGGAGCTAGCCAACAACACAACTAACCCAGTCACTTCAAACTGGAAAGACTGAACTAGCAGCATTTTGTTTGACCTATTTTCTGTTGACATGTATTTGTATATATCCATAAAAAAATATGGTGGTTCATGATTTCGACTGGCTGATAAAAGCTGTCTGCCTGTCTGTCTCATCCCGACCCTACAGGTTCATTGCTATGGGACAGCTGGAGATCGAATTTCAATATTGAAACAATGTTACAAATGTCAGAGACAGACCGCAAGGTTTATACAAATCTCTGCTATTGAAAACCAATTGCTAGTCTAAAAGAAATGGGAGAATGTCTAGATGCTTTTTACAGTGGAGAACAAGTTAATAAATTGTCTGGCTGGGCTGATGAGACGGTGGATTGCGCAGTGAGATGGAACAGAGTAAACAGTCATTTTAACGTCATAGTTTTAGCCGGTGGTAACTTGTGGGATGGACACCGGCTTGAATGGGGTTTTAACCAATCAGTATCCAGGATTAGACCCACCCGTTGTATAAGTCTAAAAAATGTCTATGCTACTCAGAGCAGGGATAGGTATAAATGGCATGGAGAGTGGATCATTCTAAGCCAAGTTATCAGGATCTAACCATCATCAAACTACATGGACCCATTATTTATGTATGCATGTATGGCAATCTACCAAAACTAAAAATCATATAGAATGGAGATAATGAATAAATTTACTTCGACATTAATCATTTCTGCCTTGAAGAACATGTGGGACAACGCATCATCCAACGCAAGTCGAGGTACAGACAAATATTACAGGAGACATCAAATATCACTAAGGAGAACTCGACTTGACTTTGTTTGATGAAACATTTCTAAATTAAAGCTTGAAGAGACAATCCCACATGACATGTTGGATAAGGAGATACAATACTTTACCTTGTTGTGTTTGCATTGATGGTGAAGTTTGGTCGTATTATTGCATTGTTAAAGTACAGAATGTAACGTATAGTATGTATGTTTCCAGTGTTGTGATGGTGTTGGAGAACGTTGTTGATTGACAAGCTTTTATTAACAGAGTAATAGTGTTTTGTGTGCAGGCTCTTATTTCAGATTTGGTTTTAGTGGACCTGGTACTTAGGCAGTGTGCAAAGTCTGCATCTGAAACGGCACCCTATTCCCTATATGGTGCACTACTTTTGGCCAGAGCTGGCCAAAAGTAGTGCACTACATGGGGATTCAGGTGCTATTTCAGACACATATGGCACAAAGGAATGGATACACACTGGTATAGAAATGCCACTGCTTCGTGGAGTTAACAGGAATAGCCTTTCATTTCTGAAGATCTATATAGATCTGTAAATTACTTCTATACCGCTTTTTGTACCAATACCTTACACATTGTTTTTGTAATGTTCAAAACGGATGCTGTGCATCATGCTAATTATTATTTTTTAACAGTTGGGAAAGCAAAATGCCTCAAACTCCAACCATGTTGATTGAGCTGAGACATAAAGTTGACTTGTTTTTGTGATGGTTGGCGGAGAATGTTATTTGCACAAGTTATGTTTTGAATGTGTAATATTAAAATTGTTAAAGAACTTGAATTTGTCTCTTGGGTGTGATGTTTGGTTCCTGTGGCGGAGGAGATCCAAAGGAGAAGATGGATTGGCCACACATTCTGAAAGCCTCCTCCAACATCACCAGGCAAGCTCTATCCTGGAACACACAATGGAAACTGAAAAGTGGGCACCAGAGAAACATCTTGTGGTGGGAGCTTGAAGCAGACCCCAAAAGATCAGGCACGGGATGGAACGAGATTGACAAGACAGCCTAGGACAAAGTGCGTTGGAGAGGTATCGTCAATGGCTTAAAGAGTTGGGGTGGGAGATGATCCTGAGTGAGTTGTCAAGCCATAGGCAATGGGAGCTAAAATGTGGAGGTGTAGATGGAATGGCTGCTTAAAGTTCTAATCATAATATATATATTTTTTAATGTAACCTTTATTTAATTAGGCAAGTCTGTTAAGAACAAAATCTTATTTACAATGACTGTCTACATGGGCCAAACCCTAACCAGGACGACCCTGGGCCAATTGTGCGCCGCCCTAGGATTGAACCAAGGTCTGTTTTGACACCTCTAGCACTGTGGCACAGTGCATTAGACCACTGCGTGATACCTACTTTGTCTAATTTTATTATATGACTGACACTGGTCTGCCACACTTGCCTCTTTTGAATCAAGAAAACTACAGTGACGTTGATGAATTGATGTCTTGATATGTTTAGTGATGGGTGGGGAAAAGGTCTGCGCAGACTGTAGCTAGCTCTCCAGGATATGGTGACCACTGCTTCATAGGAAAAAGTCTATCTTCTCCTTCCACTAGATGTCAGGATAGTACAGAAGCATAGTATCTACTACTGTATATTTTCCACCAAGGGTAGGCGACAACCGCCACGTGACTTTTCAAGAAAACCTGACAACCACAGTTACAAGACCAGACACCCTCGGTGAACTGTAGTGTTTAGATAGTTGCAGGTAGAAACATGTCATGTAGACACAATTCCACATTCTGTATGACCGGTCTGATCGAGTACATTCAGGTCATGTATTATGTAACCTTGATTTAACTAGGCAAGTCGGTTAAGAACAATTTTGTATTTACAATGATGGCCTTCACCGGCCGAACCCGGACAACGCAATCACGGACGGTTGTGATACACCCATGATTCCAACCAGGGTGTCTGTGGTGACGCCTCAAGCACTGAGTTGCAGTGTCTTAGACCACTGCGCCACTCGGGAGCCATTTCTGTTAAGTTGCACCCATCTGGATATTAAACCCCTGGCATTAGCCGCTGTCTGGTAATGCTATTCAGTGTATACATATAATGAGCTCTGAAAGTATTGGGACAGTGACACAATTTTAGTTGTTTTGGCCCTGTACTCCAGCACTTTGAATTTGAAATGATCCAATGACTATGTTTAAAGTGCAGACTGTGCTATGCTACCATGATTACAGCTAGTCCTGAATGAGTGAGAAAATCAGACACATGTCATACCCCCAAGACATGCTAACCTCTCACCATTACAATAACGGGAGGTTAGCATTTTTGGGGGGGTTTGATATTTATGCCCCTAACTTTCTCACTCATTCACAATTCATTCAGGATTATCTGTAATCATGGTAGCATCCACATATTAATGTAGAGGTGTTTAGAAACATATTCTTAGTTACAATAAGCGACTCCAAAATGACACAATACATGATTTAGCATTCATTTCTATTGGGCACAAAATAATCTGAAACAAAAACAAAACAAACAGCAAAAGCATCCAACAAGTTTGTAGTGACACAAGTTTGATGTAATCATTGCCTCCTTTTGACAACTTTGATACACATACGTGAGTTTGTCCCAATGCTTTTGGTCCCCTAAAATGGGGGGACTATGGAAAGTGCTGTAATTTCTAAACGGTTCACCCGATATGGATGAAAATACCCTCAAATTAAAGCTGACAGTCTGCACTTTAATCTTAGTCATTGTATCATTTCAAATCCAAAGCACTCACTGTCCCAATACTTTTGGAGCTCACTGTATAAATCATGTTAGTATGTGAAGATATTGTATGATACCACACTTCTTTCTGATATTTGCATCTAAGCAACATAAATGTAGACGCCTACATACTGTATGTAGTACATGTATTCTTATCAGACCTGGGTTCAATACTATTTAGTATTTTACTTTCAAAGTAAGGATTTGGATATTGTTTCTTTGAAAATACAAGTTGTTAACTATTGGAATGTATTTGGAAATACACTTGGAAAGTATAGGCAAGTATTTGAGAATGCTCAAATACACAGACAAGTGTATTTTCAAATACAAATATTGAAATACTCCCGTGCATGTGAACCCAGGGCCCGTATCCACAAAGCATCTCATCGATCAATTTATCGATCAGTACTCCTACTCTGAGATGCTTTGTGGATACAGGGGTCTATTTGGTATTTGAAATAATGAAAACACTTTAAAATACATCCAAAGGAAGTAGTTGATTCAGGCCACATCGTTTGAAAATACTCAAACAGAAAATAAGTATTTAAATAACAAATTATGTATTTGTTTAACCCAGGTCTGATTGTCACTGAATATCGATTAAATTGTGTGTGTGTGTAATAATTAGACAATATAAAACTCCTGTATTGTCCATACAAGTTTGCAGTGAAGACTTGGAAAACTATATTGCCCTGCTTGGTGTAGAGCAGGGCTGCCAAATCCTGGTCATGAGATTCCGTAAAAACACGCCATTTCTTTGGTGGGAGGTTAGGAGAAAGGGTAATTAGATAAGGTTAGGGTTTAGCGAAAATGCTCTCCTAACCTGATACAAAAAGTCACTGCCGGTCGAAGCGGGATTTTTTTTAGGGAGTTCCCAGCTCCCGAAGGGCTGAAACATTTCTTCTTCTAATCGGGGATTTATATAGTCCTGGACACCAGGGGAGTAAAATTAACTACCAGGTAGAAAAAAAACAGAAGTGATTTTACCCTCCAAGACCAGGATTGGGAATGCTAGAGTATTTTTCGCTCTTGAATTCTCAGTCATGCCCCTATGTCATTTACAGGAAGGGCGGTGCCGTTCAGGTAAGGCAGAGTCAACACTGAACCACTGCGCCACGCAGAGGAGCTACTGTGAGCGACCAGTAATCAGTTGGAAAACAACCGTGGAATACATGTGCCAAATAAGAACATATTTTATTGAAAGTAACAAGTGAGACATTCGGATGCAAAGTAGATCATTGCGCAAATCTTGAAAGCTGTGGAAAATAAGGAAGTCAAACGTTAGTTCTTGGTTTGGGAACATAGAAGAACAGCAGCATCATGTTTAGTTGGGTGAATAATGAACAAGGAGGCAGAAACAAGGACGGCGAGATGTACCAAACTGTAACGGAGGGTCTTCAACAACTTTACACCAAAAAAATATTACCATTGGAAGAAACGTACCTTTTTCATGATTTCCATTCACCGGCGTTGGAGGCAGCAGATTTTCAGAGCAAGCCAATGGTTCTACTGGTTGGACAGTATTCTACGGGGAAGACGACGTTCATAAGGTAGTCCATCCAGACATCTGCAACAGTTATGCAGCCTCATTTTTGTGACAACTGTATTTTACCTACAGAGCCTGCATGTCAAATTATTGAGTTGTTAAATAATCCCTATGCAAGTACTTTGACAAGTTGAGCTGTCAAAATGTAAATGAGGAAACAACCACAGATGAAGGTTGTTGCCCTCTGCAACCTAATATGTAGTGTTAGAAAATGATCTAACATTATGTTGAGGTTGTAGATGGTTTGTTTTTTTAAATGTTTCTTTTTAACCTATTCCATGTTCACATTCAATACAACATGAATTAGACTTCCCATTGTCCTTAGATCAGGGGAGGGAGGTGCCACACTAACTGCTTCTTAGATATGTTTTTTTTTAAATGTCAAGAGGTAGTGACATTAAATGTGTGCTGATGGGTGTACTCAAGGACTGGAGTTGGGAAACATTGCTTAGCGAGAACAAGTTAATCCACCAGCCTGTTCTTGATTGGTTGCTTTCGAGTTTCCGCCATTAATATCAATGACACGTCTGGTGACCATTGAAACTTAAGTCTTTTGTGCACTCCAGGTCTCTGAACAACCAACCACAATCGGTGAGAAATAATAGAACCATTATAAAAGTCTAACTTCTCAGTTTCAATGGCAATTTTGAACACATTATTTTTGACTCATCAGGCCTAGAGCAAACACTGTCAGTTTAGTAACTTGGTGAGCGGCAGGTTCTGCATCAAGATGGGACATGCAGCTTCACTATCTTTAGGAAAGGAGCCTCTGGTGGGCTGCCAGCCTGCTGAAAGTAGATGCACAATACTGAGAATTAGGTCAACACACCCCTTTTTGTCGCAGGGGTCACATCTCACATTGCAGATTATGTGCACACAAGAAGAAAAATGGTTTCAATTTAGTCAAATCCCTTTTATTACTTGACCTTAAAGTTTAAAAAAAAGTTTTTAAAAAATAAACTTGAGTGAAAACAGTTTCTTATCCTAAGTAGACTACACAATTACTTGGTGTTTGTACTGCTCCTACACAATAGCTGATTTCATTCTTGCAGCGCTCAGTTACATCAGACAGAATCCCACCCAATTCTAAGGAATGTAAATGATGAATCAGGGGAGTTGATCATTGCCTGATCCCAGATATGTTTGTGCTGTCTTGTCAACTGCTATGGTCATTGTCAAGCTGAACGTGATGTGTTTGGTGGAACAATGACCACAGGAGTTGGCAAGACTGCACACAACGATATGGGACGAGACTAGGGTAGAAAGCCATTAACAGTCCTCCTAAAGACATGTCTTCTCCTTTGAGTGGATGTGGCCAAGGCAAGCTGGCGTTCCTCTTTTTGAAGACCTTTGACACAATGTCTTCCCCTCACAGGAAGGGCTGAGTACCTGTAGCATGGCCAGAACTTTGCAGGAAAAACAATGTTCGTCTTTTTTTTTTTGTCTTGGGGGACATATATCAAGCACTCCGCCAGACTCCGCCAGACATTTTCAACTGCCTTGGCAGATAAGCCCATATCAAACAAAGTGTTTGTTTTTTAACACTCTTGTACATGCTGAATTTGGAATGCACATGAGCGAATGAGAGACCAGATGGGACGCGAGCATCTACGGCGTCATAGCTCTTCAAATTAGAAAGCGAGTCTATTTTTCTGGTGTCTATGCAGAGTAATGCTGGTCAAATAAGCAGATTGCGTGGGTCGTTTTGTGGAAAAGGAATTTGAGGAATTATGATCTTCCCTATGCCAGACTAAAGATGTATTGGGCTGTAAGGTTTATCAGCTTAGTGGTTAGAGCGTTGGACTTGTAACCGAAAGGTTGCAAGATCAAATCCCCGAGCTGATAAGGTAGAAATCAGTCGTTCTGCCTGTGAACAAAGGCAGTTAACCCACTGTTCCTAGGCCGTTATTGAAAAATAACCATTTGTTCTTAACTGACTTGCCTAGGTAAATAAAGTCAGTCAAATAGGCTACAAATCAAATGTATTTATATAGCCCTTCTTACATCAGCTGATATCTCAAAGTGCTGTACAGAAACCCAGCCTAAAACCCCAAACAGCAAGCAATGCAGGTGTAGAAGCACGGTGGGTAGGAAAAACTCCCTAGAAAGGCCAAAACCTAGGAAGAAACCTAGAGGAACCAGGCTCTGAGGGGTGGCCAGTCCTCTTCTGGCTGTGCCGGATGGAGATTATAACAGAACATGGCCAAGATGTTCATAGATGACGCACTTTGCGCACACTTTCTTTTTTGTTGGTTTACATCTCACATTATTTTACATTTATTTATTGTAATTTTGGAAATTCAATTGCGCCCTGGTCATGTGACCCACACACCTCAAACAAGGTTCCTAATGTACACTGTGGGCCATGTGACCTACAACCCTCAAACTACTTTCAGAACTTCCAGTCACTAGCCTTATATATTGCACACCCTTTAGTTTGTCTATTTTTATCTCAGGGGATTTTACATAAATGTTTCTGTTTTTCACTGTTTCTAATTTCAATAGCTCCTTGGTCATGTGACCTGCTGGACTCAAACAAGGTTCAGAATGTACACTCAGTGGGCCTACACATTGCCCACCCTTTAGTTGGTCCATTTCCATCTCACATGTTTTTAGATTAATTTTGTCAACTTTACAATTGCAATAGCTCCCTGGTCATGTGACCAACTGACATCAACCTAGGTTCAGATTGTCCACTAACTACCCTTCTATATTGCACACCCTTTAGTTTTTTAATTTATCTCACACAATCTTACATTGATGTTTCAAAATGTTAGATTTCAATAGCTCATTGGTCATGTGACCTACTGTCCTCAACCAAGGTTAAGAATGTCCACTGACTACCCTTGTATATTGCACACTCTTTAGTTTGTCCATGTTCATCTCAAGTGAATTTACATGAGTTTTTCAAAATTTAAAATGACAATAGCTCCTTGGTCATGTGACCTACTGACTTCAAACAAGGTTCAGAATGTACACTCAGTGGGTCTACACGTTGCACACCCTTTAGTGTGTCCAATTTCATCTTGCATGTTTTTACATGAATTTTAAAATGTTTTTAATTTCAATAGTTTTGTGGTCATATGACCTACAACCCTCAAACTACTTTCAGAATATCCACTGACTAGCCTTCTACACGGCACACCCTTCTGTTCGTCAATTTTCATCCCACACGATTTTACATTAATTGCCTGCTCCGCTCCCCTGAAGGACAGTGTCACTCACACACCTATTCACTTGGCCTTCTCCCTGGGGCTTTCCTGACCCCCAGGCAGTCCCCCATTGACCTGGTGACTTCTGACTCCAGGCCTCTAGCCGTACACTCCCTGCCCGCCTGCCTGCCCTCTCCCTGGGCCTGAGAGTGTATAGCTTACTCCCTGGAACTATAGAC
Organism: Oncorhynchus mykiss; assembly: GCF_057628025.1. Classification (NCBI taxonomy): domain Eukaryota; kingdom Metazoa; phylum Chordata; class Actinopteri; order Salmoniformes; family Salmonidae; genus Oncorhynchus; species Oncorhynchus mykiss. The sequence continues at coordinate 42,990,751 of NC_143040.1, read as the reverse complement.
CTCCAGGCCTCCACACCTACTCTCCTTACCTGGTCAACCCCCCTCTCCCTTGGCCTTAGAGCAGGGGTGGGCAAACTTTTTTTTGGCTCAAGGGCCACGTTGGGATTTTGAAATTCAATGGAAGGACGCATTTTTGGGGGGACCAATTGTTTGTTAAAATCAATTAGCAGGGTCTTCCCAAGTGGTGCAGTGGTCTAAGGCAGTGCTTGAGGTGTCACTACAGACCTGGGTTCAATCCCAGGCTGTGTCACAGCTGGCTGTGACTGGGAGACCCATGAGGCGGCGCACAATTTGCTCAGAGTCGTCCAGGTTAGTAGAGGGTTTGGCAGGCCGAGATGTCCTTGTCCCATCGTGCTCTAGCGACTCCTGTGGCGGGCCGGGCGCATGCATGCTGACATGGTCGCCAGGTGTACGGTGTTTCCTCTGACACATTGGTGCGGCTGGCTTCCGGATTATGCAGACATTGTGTCAAGAAGATACCACCAAAATGGGGTAAAAAATAAGTACATGTAAGGTGAGTTAGAAGGAACACACAACAATAATTCACAAGGGGTACATAGTGAACATAACAAATAACTGTTTTATTATGGATTCTCATGGCAATTAAGTTGGCATATGCTGTGCTGTGTATGTGCATTGACAGTCTCCTCTCGCACGCAGGTTTTGATGCCGTTGACGGCGTCTCTGTGTGATTTCAACTAGGCAGATGGCACTCCCATAGTAGTGTAGTATAGAATGTGACATTCACATAAATGTGTATATGCAAGTATTCTTTAGTCGTTCTGCCTAAACAGAAAGGCCTAGTAATAGTAGGCGTTGGCCTGGTGTTTGTGCAGATGTTTCAGTCGGATGTTTCACTCGAGAGCTTTGTAATCATGTTGGAGTCAGATGATCATTACTGCTGCTGTTCTATTACTTCATCTTCATCCACCATCATGCCAAGTCCTGTGTTGTATTGATGTAATGTTTTGCAGATCTCAAAATATATAAATGTCCACAGTAGTGATTTACTCTGTTCTGTTTCAGGTACCTGCTGGAGCAGGACTTCCCAGGCATGCGGATTGGCCCAGAGCCCACAACGGATGGCTTCATCGCTGTCATGTATGGGGAGAACGAGGGGGTTGTCCCTGGTAACGCTCTGGTGGTTGACCCCAAGAAACCCTTCCGTAAACTCAACGCCTTTGGTAACTCCTTCCTCAATAGGTAAAGTGGACAGTTTTTTTTTTTTCTTGTTTTTTAATTACGGCTAACACTTTACATTAAAGGGGAACTGCACCCGCTGATTAGGCCTCGTTTTTTGGCTTGCTCAAGAAATGCTTTGCGGCCATGCCCAAAGCCAAACGTGATGGCTTGGGGGTGTGGTTTGATGTGGGCTGTGTCCTTGCCACCACCAAGACACACCCATCGTCAGAACCTTGCCCACAGCTGTTTCCCCCTGCTCAATCACAACAAACAAACCTCCTGCAGGTTGAGTTCAATAACTACAGGCAAATGTATGGTGAGATGCCTGAAGAATCTTTGGATAGGTCAGTAGCCTACAGATTAATATGAGAATGCATTTGCTGATTTTATGTAGATATTCTAAATGTTTTTTTGTTAAATTTTAAATGTAGTAACAGGTCCATGTAGAATAAACTAAACTTTACATAACACCATAGACGCAGTGTTCTGCTAATATAACTAACAATGTGTACCTTTCATTGTCATTCCCAGCCAATACAGATACTGTGCATTATGTCTGGTGGTAATGGTAAACTTGGCAAACAATTTATTGGTCATACCTTCCTGTGCGGTGTCCCATATACAACAGGAGTTCCCTGATCCTGGTGCAGAATACACAGGGTTTCTCCCTCCCCATATTGACTGAAGCCATTCAATTAAATAATACAAAAAAGACAATGCAAGTCGAATTTGTCTAGTAAACTTTTAATGCTGAGTTCCAGGTCTCTTCATTCAGAGACATCAGTATCAAACCTGTCTGTCAGTCTGGACTTCATCACATCATTTTGCAAGTCTCCATGTTCTGGCTCCATACATGTTTTTGTGAACACCAATGGCAGTTAGGATAGGGGATATCTGACAAACAAACATACTATGTTGAAGTTTGAACAGGTCAGACTAAACCTACCTAATTCTGGTCTCGCCATCAAACGACTGAGGCTGGCTTCTGCCTATTTCTACAGATGGAGAGTACTGTAGATGCTATTGCCAGAGTTCATGCAGAGTTCATTTGTGACACATGGAATGAAAAGGGTGTTGGAAATACGGGGCATTTCTGCTGTACTGTATTATTAGTAATCACCTTCAGTCCCACATTGTGGATGTGTTGAGTGCCAGGTCTCTCTCCATTCAGAGACGTCTGTACCAAGCCTGTCCGTCGATCAGCACTCCATCACATCATCTTGCAAGTCTCCAAGTGCTGGCTCATTTGATCCATCTGTGAACACATGCACACATAGTCACTGTTCTAATACCAATGGCAGTTAGGATAGGTTATATTTTACAAACAAACATACTATGTTGAAGTTTGAACAGGTCAGACTAAACCTACCTAATTCTGGTCTACCCATCAACAACCGTTGGTGAGCAGACGAGGTGGCTGGAGGTAAGGTCTTTGCCAGCTCCACATTGGTTGGCATGGCAGCGTAGATCAGCTCCTGGCCCCTCATCAAATATACTGGTTACACACACACACACACACACACACACACAATTACATTGTCAATGGTTGTTATGATTAGCCTGGTGCAACCAACCTGATCGCTGTGTTCACCTTTCTGTTTCACTTCAGATATCATATGATGTGAAATGGAATAGTGAACACAGCGATCAGTTTAGGTTATGCCCTAGACATTATATGGACCTAGGAAGTAGAAAATAAGCAACAAATAATATCAGTTTGAATAAATTATGTTTCACTATTGGGTTATCAAATGTATCAAAGTAATAAAGTGGGTTACCTTCTGTATTTGTACAAATGAGCCTGTGAAAGCTGTTTCCGCTGACAGGTGAAGGTTGATGGCCGGATACTTACCAAAATGTGTCTGACTGTTCCATTCATAGGAATGCTCAAAGCGAGAGCATTTCTGCATGATGCTGATGAGAGCCCCCTTGCTGGTCTTCTCTAGGCTGCAAGCTGGACATCCCTCAAGCAACTGCAGCATGCAATCTTATGAAGTGGTGTTGCCTGGGAGGGCCTGTGAAAGGGTGATGTAATTGACGGCCGAGTGGTAAATTGCATTTTTTTCTAAAGAAAGAACAACGTTTTTTGCTCGTGCAGTTCATGACCAAAATGACGACTAGTTATAACTGCTTGGCTGGGGAATAAGCCTACTAGTTTATTAAGCCAGGTATTTTTTTATACTACAATTCACAACATACCTTACCTGTCATTGTTGATGGAGCCATCTTTGTCATCAGGGCAGTAACTCGGGTCAATATCAGAGGCCTCATGATGGCGTGTCCTTTTCATAAGAGTCGAGGGAGATTTTGGCAACAATGGAGGAGGTGTCACAAGGGTAATTCTCCCATGACGCACATTTATTTGGAGGTCTTCCCTGACAAGCTGTGAAAATAGCAAGTGAACAGTGAATGAAATTATTTTTCGAGGTCAATTGCAATCATATTTCTGGACATGTTAATATACCCACCTTTGCTCCTTGTGGTACGTCCTGGCGTCCGTTCATAACCAGGGGATCAGTCTGCACCCAACTGCACTTTGTCTAATAGAAAAACAGGGTCAACGATTGTGATCATCCCTCACTTATGCATATAGTTAGAGAAATAACGTGATCACGTTTGGAAGCTAATTCTATGCTTTACCAATGTAGACTGACTGGCTCCAAATTGGATTCAGGCCGGTGACGCCGTTACACTATGCAACCAAATGTGACAAATGTTTTGTTATGGCCCTGGGTTGGTTTGTTTGTTGCTGCTAGTTTGAACACTGTTGTAGTCACACGGGGCGGGAGGTAGCTTAGTGGTTAGAGCGTTGGGCCAGTAACCGAAAGGTTGCTGGATCGAATCCCCGAGCTGACAAGGTAAAAATCTGTAATTCTGACCCTGAACAAGGGAGTTAACCCACTATTCCCTGGTAGGCAGTCATTGTAAATAAGAATTTGTTCTTGGATCTACCCATCCCGGATCCGGGAGAATTGTCATCAACTGACACTAATTATCATAACGCAACGGACACAAATATTACTAGAAAATGAAATCACAAGTGAAATATTTTGAAACACAGCTTAGCCTTTTGTTAATCACCCTGTCATCTCCGATTTTTTTAATTATGCTTTACAGCCAAAGCAAGACAAGCATTTGTGTAAGTTTATCGATAATCTAGCATAGCATTATGCCTAGCTAGCAGCAGGCAACCTGGTCACGAAAATCAGAAAAACAATCAAATTAAATTGTTTACCTTTGAGCGTCGGATGTTTTCACTCACGAGACTCCCAGTTAGATAGCAAATGTTCCTTTTCCCCAAAAATATTACTTTTGTAGCCGAAATAACTCCGTTAGTTCTTCACGTTTGGCTGAGAATTCAACCGGAAATTGCGGTCACGACAAAATATTCCTAATTAGCTCCATAATATCGACAGAAACATGGCAAACGTTGTTTCTAATCAATCCTCAAGGTGTTTTTTAAATATCTATTTGATAATATATCAACCGGGACAGGTGGCTTCTTAGTAGGAAAGAGAGAAACAATGGCCGCATTTGTCTTTTTCGCACATATCACTCAGAGCCTCCAGCTGACCACTGACGCAATGTTGACGTTCAGGCTCATTTTTCTAAATAAAAGCCTGAAACTATGTATTGTGACACTAGACACATTAGGGAAGCCATAGAAAAAGGAATCTGGTTGATATCTCATTCACTGCTCAATAGGGACGCATAGGAACGCAGAGCTTTCTAAATAAGAGTCCCTTCTTGATTGGCTTTTTCTCAGGCTTTCGCCTGCAATATCAGTTCTGTTATACTCGCAGACCAATATTTTACAGTTTTGGAAACTTTAGAGTGTTTTCTATCATAAGCTGTCAATTATATGCATATTCTAGCATCTTGTCCTGACAAAATAGCCCGTTTACTTTGGGAATGTTATTTTTCCAAAAATGAAAATAGTGCCCCCTAGATTCAACAGGTTTTAACTGACTTGCCTAGTTAAATAAAATAAACACACAAGTTAGCTGCATCCAATATTTATTTGTGCCCTAGACATGTGTTGCACATGGTAGGCTAACTTGACTGTAAAAGTAAGTTATGGAATGACATTGCTCAAGTAGGCAAATATCTGTTGCCATTACTGTTAGTTAGCTAATATACACTGGTTCCCTCAATCTTAGTTAGCTGGCAAAATTTATAGCTACTGCATCTTAAGTCAATCTGGCGACATCACAATCATGACAAAAGGTGTTCCTACTAATTATTTGCCTACTTCTGAAAGGTTATCGTGTTTTCAAGCCAAATCCGAGTTGTATTGAGGTAGGCTAACATTAGCCAGCTAGCTGGGTAGCTGTGCTAGTGACCATTGGGGACTAACAAACTCCAACCACGTATTCCGTATGGTAGGGACCTTCAGCAGGGCGTGCAAACCATAGTTGTGCATCCTGCTGGAAGCATGCATTGCCGAGCCGGAGGCATGGTCATTCCATATAGGGCTTTTCAGTCTCAATGGCCATGATCCTTTGAGCCCATTGAGGGAGACGAATCAACGGAGCCCCATTTTAATGAAGGGGGAAAAGTGGGCGGAGGGGCGATTTGCACCAGTGTAGCAAAAGGGGGCATGACACATTTACTTGTTGTGGCGCATTCAGGTTTAAAACTCCGTTTTAGACGAGGCTGAATTTATGACGACAAATTCCTATTTACACGTTGTAGTCAATACTAGAATATATGTTGCTGACTCATATCGATGCGACAGGCCTTTTTCAAAGAGATTAGTTCAGGGGTGGGCAAACCTTTCGGCTCGAGGGCCACATCGGGATTTTGAAATTCAACGGAGGGATGCATTTTTCCGGGGACCAATTGTTTGTTAAAATCCATTTGTGGGGGCTTCCCGAGTGGCGCGGGCCTTCACTACAGACCCGGGTTTGATCTGAGGCTGTGTCACAGCTGGCCGTGACTGGGAGACCCATGACGCGTCGCACAATTTGGCCCAGCGTCGTCCGGGTGAGAAGAGGGTTTGACTGGCCGACATTTCCTTGTCCCATTGCGCTCTAGCGACTCCTGTGGCAGGCCGGGCGCATGCATGCTGACACGGTCGCCAGGTGTCCGGTGTTTCCTCCGACACATTGGTGCGGCTGGCTTCCGGGTTAAGCAGACATTGTGTCAAGAAGTAGTGCGGCTTGGCTGGGTCGTGTTTCGGAGGATGCACAGCTCTCGACCTTCGCCTCTCCCGAGTCCGTACGGGAGTTGCAGCGATGGGACAAGACTATAACTACTAATTGGGGAGGGAAAAAATGGTAAAATAAAAATGTCTTTAAATATATTTTTTAAGTGTCTCACGGGCTAGATTGAATTGCCCGGTGGGACGTGCTTTGTCCCCCCTTGGATTAGTTCGTTTTTAGGGGCAGCCGTTTTTTAAGTTGCTCTCACAAAGCTGCTTTCACATTTATGTAACAACACTATTGTAACAAGTAATTAGTGTTACACACAAGTAGAAGCATAGAATTACATTACTTTAATTTGAAGGATCTGTGGGTATAAGAGCAACTCAATGTCAGGGATTACCCACATAGTTACAATTATTACTGAAATGCTGTGGCATGTGGAACTTTCCATTACATAAATAGGCAGCTGAGCCTTGGCGGAGGCTTTGAGCAGAGATATATGTGGAACATCCCCCCTAGCTGATAACTCAAGGTGAAGACATTTTCTTTGATATGAGGATTGATTACGACCAGACACCACCTTCCACTGCCCCATGATCTATTATCTTCTCTACGTTTACCTCCCTCTCTCACTTGTCCTAATAAATCAGACATTAGTGACATGGGGGTCCCTATTCATTATAACATCCTGTATAATTCATTCTTGTGCAACGAGAAAACAACATATTTGAAATGTTTTTTTTTTCTTCACATTCTAAATATGTTTTGTTGACTACATTTGTCCAATCCTGCATTCCTGCAGTGCAAACAAACAAAACATGAATTTGCTTTTCTCTCCCTGTGGTTAGAAGGTTTGGTTGGATCCATTTTTTTAATGTAATCATGTTTTAAAAAAGCAGAAGTTAGCGATTTATTTTGGTATTGTCGTCCCATTTCTTCCTGTCAGCCCAGCCCTTTTGACATAGCTGTCATTTTTTTCTGAAAACAGTTAGGAGAGGGAAGTGACTGTCACTTTTCCTTTAGTGTGTGCTGCAACCACAATATCTTTGATGTCTGTTGTTGGCTCAGTCAAGAGGTTCTCTTAACTTTAACTTTAACCAAACAACACTTGTCTGAAGCATGTTTCCTATTTCCAGATGTTTGTAATCCATGGGAAATGGTTAAGTACTTATATGACACTTGGCCAAGTTAAGGTCAAAGACATTCCTGACAGGACAGAGGACATCTCCTCCTTTCCAGAGGAACCTCTGACAATGCACATTGTTTCCAGTGGACGTTAATGTGCGTCACACAAGATGTCACTTAGAGTATCAGTTATTTTACATAGCGGAATTTATATAGCTTAAGAAGGCACACTGGTTGCATACTAGACTTACATCATGTTTTATTTTTGCAGTTGAATCCTTCCTGCCCAAGTGCCCAGACAAAAATAATAGACATCACCGGTGTTGGCCTGAATCTGCCAACAAGCCAGATTTACCGCAAACACTAAAGCTATCTCTGTTACCATCACACGCGATCTGATCTGAATGGCTGAATCACTGCCCTTCCAAAGCAAAAACATACCAGCTTAGAAATGGGAAAGAATGGGGGTAAATAAAAGAAGAGGAAGAAAACATCCTTTATGTTTAAAATCAAATCAAATTTTATTTGTCACATACACATGGTTAGCAGATGTTAATGCGAGTGTAGCGAAATGCTTGTAAAGGTTTAGCAGGGTGTTTTTCTGGAGCTGCTCTTCAATTCATGTCTGTAACATGTGTTTTCTCTTCTCCTGAAGGTTAATCTGTTCCCAGATCCCTAACCAGGTCCTCCGGGGTATTAGTATAATTGACACACCAGGAATCCTGTCTGGAGAGAAGCAACGCATTAGCCGAGGTCAGTAGCTAGCTATCGAGCTGAGATGTGGCATTGATTGATACAGGAGGAAGGTCTGTATCAATCAAACTACCCAACTTGGGAGCGCTATGGTTGTACATTGCTTTAAGAAAGTTATTTTGTTTATGATGAATCAATTTAACAAGTCTATGCTTGTTTGTATACATTTCACAGGTGCAGATATTTAACATACTGGCTTTTTATTCAAAAGTGGACTAATTTGATAAAACTAATGGTAAATGGGTAGCTATCAAGTGTGATTTTAAATTGTCAAAGCATGGGTTGTATGGCTGTTTTTAAGTGTGTTGTGTAGTTCTTGTCAACAGATAGGTCACTCTATGCCAGCTGTTTGTCCTAATTGTACCAATATTACATCTGATAATATCACAACATGATGCAATGCCTCCAGTGCTGTAGTTATGTTTTCTCCATAATTAGAATCCAACATTGGCTTTCCAAGCCTCCACTGGAGACCCTGAGATATGAAGTTATACTGAAGTAGGTCTTATGACCCTGCTACACTGCAACCATTGGGCAACTGGCGTTGCAGTCAGACATCAGCCATTGAGGGAATGCTTCCTTTAAAAATCAATGAAAGCTGCTCTACTGCCCATGTTGCGCTCATGTTGCGTCGCGTCCAATGAAAGCATCCAAGCTCAATAATCGCAGAGGTTCAATTCTTGATGCCTGCATTCATTCTATCTTGTGAATTGAAATTGTGAAAAAAAACTTGATTTTGGCTGCTTATCTTATTTGGATATCCATTAGCTGTTGCGAAAGCAGCAGCCGCTCTTCCTGGGGTCCACACAAAACAGGAAACATGACAATACAGAACGTTAATAGACAAGAACAACTCGAGGACAGAAGTACATAAATGTAAAAATGACACACACAGCCTACATATTAATACAGACGCACAAAATATCTAGGTCAGGTAGGGGAGAGCTGTTGTGCTGTGAGGTGTTGCTTTTAGGGCTGTCCCCGACCTAAAATAAATCTTGGTTGACTTAGATTTGTCCTGTTTAAACCAATCGATTGGTTGAAATGTTTTTACTTATTTTTCCATATATAGACAAAATAAAATCAACTGCATATCCACTGAGCTTGTCTGATGCTTTAAGCACACTGTTTTGAATAATTAACACACGTAAATTACTCAAAAAAGAGCCCGATGGTCACACTATGTTAAAAGAAATGACAGCGAGTGCCTGTGTGACTGGCGCAAGTTGTTGCTCTCCTCCCTGCTGCGGTGAAAAGGCACCACAGCAAGTTTTTATCACACTGTCCTTGCTGAAGCTGTAACATAATTACAGCCATTTTAGTTTCTTTCTAGTTTGTGACTGAAAAGTTCTGTTACCGAAATCACTTTAAGAAAGACATTCCCTCTTCCCTCAGCCCGTACTCTCTTTACGTGAAACATGTAAGCATCGCATGCATGTGACCAATAGGTCCTGCCCTATAGCCTATCATAATCACATCAATAAATTGGTTAAAACAAAATGGATGTGGAGGACGTGAGAAATAAACTCAAAATGAGCAAGTGTTTACTGGTTGCTCAGGAGGGAAAAGGGAAGTCAGATCTGTGGGAGACATTTGACTTACTTGTGGAAACTACTGGAGGGTATAGGAGCAACCATTGCGTGAGTATTATGTGAGCCAAACCGTTGCTGTTAGATTACAATGTTATATTTTTTTCTGACCATTTGGAACAATGTAACAACCCTAAGTGAATCAGAGAGTCTGTTCTAACAATTTTTTATTTATACACTACCGTTTAAAAGTTTGGGGTCACTTAGAAATGCCCTTGTTTTGTAAAGAAAAGCACTTTTTTGTCAATTTTTTTAAAAATATCCTTAAATTGATCATAAATACAGTGTAGACAAATGTTAATGTTGTAAATGACCATTGTAGCTGGAAACAGCTGATTAAAAAAAAAAAAAATGGAATATCTACATAGGTGTACAGAGGCCCATTATCAGCAACCATCACTCCTGTGTTAGCTAATCCAAGTTTATCATTTTTAAAAGGCGAAGTGATCATTAGAAAACCCCTTTTGCTATTATGTTAGTGTAACTGATGTAAAATGGCTAGCTAGTTAGCGGTGGTTCGCGCTAATAGCGTTTAAATCGATGACGTCACTCGCTCTGAGACCTTGAAGTAGTTGTTCCCCTTGCTCTGCAAGGGCTGCAGCTTTTGTGGCGCGATGGGTAACGATGCTTCGTGAGTGACTGTGGTTGATGTGTGCAGAAGGTCCCTGGTTCGAGCCCAGGTTGGGGCGAGGAGAGGGACGGAAGTTATACTGTTACATTAGCACAGCTGAAAACTGTTGTTCTGATTTAAAGAAGCAATAAAACTGGCCTTTAGACCATAGTACGGTGGCAAAACCACTTCACACACCAGCGTCACCTGGCATTTTTTGGTCTCAGAAATTCAACCATTTGCAACCACCGCTCACACTGGGGTTAGCTTAGTCCTAACTATTCGTGACCACAGCTCACACTGGGGTTTGCTTAGTCTGACGTGAATTGGTCATGAGTGGGTTTTATATGTAACAGTAGAAAAGGGTCCATGACACCTAATCTGGGCCTGGGCTCATGGGGGTGTAGCCACTGACTGACTAGTTCATCTTTATGGAAATCCATACTCTTATTTAGAAGGTTAATATCATATTACATCTTTTCACAAATAGTTTAATGTTTAGTCACATACTTTTCACAATATTTAGATGTAAACTTGATAGCTGGGGAATGTACACTTTAAGAGATACCAATATGTGTGTTTCCTGTACCTCATGAGATCATCAAATGAAACACACTCAACATGACTGTCCCTTAAGTGTCCAGGGATCATTCTCAAAAGCAGAAACAATGTTTAATTCAACCATTTTGGTGAATTAGGTGTCTCCAAGTGTCCATTGTTCTCTCTCTGTGCTCTCTTTCTGCACGACCAGGGGGAAAGAGTCTCCGCCAGGAATTTATAACCTGAGATAACAGAACCTGGGTGTAGGAGAGGGGAGGTAGCCACGATCTACACCCAGAAAGGGCCACGTCATGACAAGATCTACAGTGCATTTGGAAGGAATACAGACCCCTTGACTTTTTCCACATTTTGTTATGCTACAACTTTATTCTAAAATTAATTAAATTGATTTTCACTTTGTCATTATGGGGCATTGTGTGTAGATTGATAAGGAAAATGTTTTTTTTTTTGTCCATTTTAGAATAAGGCTCTAATGCAACAAAATGTTGAAAAGGGGAAGGAGTCTGAATACTTTCCGAATGGATTGTATATGGATGATTTACAAAGCCAGGCACATTTAACAGTTAGGCTATTGATTATAGACCTACAGTTGAAGTTGGAAGTTTACGTACACTTAGGTTGGAGTCATTAAAACTCGTTTTTAAACCACTACACATTTTTTGTTAACAAACTATAGTTTTGGCAAGTCGGTTAGGACATCTTCTTTGTGCATGACACAAGTAATTTTTCCAACAATTGTTTACAGACAGATTATTTCACTTATAATTCACTGTATCACAATTCCAGGGTGTCAGAAGTTTACATACACTACGTTGACTGTGCCTTTAACCAGCTTGAAAAGTTCCAGAAAATGATGTCATGGCTTTAGAAGCTTCTGATAGGCAAATTGACATCATTTGAGTCCATTGGAGGTGTACCTGTGGATGTATTTGAAGGCCTACCTTCAATCTCAGTGCCTCTTTGCTTGACATCATGGGAAAATCAAAAGAAATCAGCCAAGACCTAAACAAAAAAAATGTAGACCTCCACAAGTCTGGTTCATCCTTGGTAGCAATTTAAAAAAGTGCAAATCAATCCCAGAACAACAGCAAAGGACCGTGTGAAGATGCTGGAGGAAACGGGTACAAAAGTATATATATCCATAGTAAAACGAGTTCTATATCGACATAACCTGAAAGGCCGCTCAGCAAGGAAGAAGCCACTGCTCCAAAACCGCCATAAAAAAGTCAGACTACGGTTTGCAACTGCACATGGTGACAAACATCATACTTTTTGGCGAAATGTCCTCTGATGAAACAAAAATAGAACAGTTTGGCCATAATGACCATCGTTATGTTTGGAGGATAAAGGGGGAGGCTTGCGAGCCAAAGAACACCATCCCAACCGTGAAGCACGGGGGTGGCAGCATCATGTTGTGGGGGTAATTTGCTGCAGGAGGGACTGGTGCACTTCACAAAATAGATGGCATCATGAGGAAAGAAAATTATGTGGATATATTGAGGCAACATCTCAAGACATTAGTCAGGAAGATAAAGCTTGGTCGCAAATGGGTTTTTCAAATGGACAATGACCCCAAGCATACTTCAAAAGTTGTGGCAAAATGGCTCAAGGACAACAAAGTCAAGGTGTTGGAGTGGCCATCACAAAGCTCTGACCTCAATCCTATAGAAAATCTGTGGGCAGGACTGAAAAGCGTGTGTGAGCAAGGAGGCCTACAAACATGCCTCAGTTACACCAGCTCTGTCAGGAGGAATGGGCCAAAATTCACCCAACTTATTGTGGGAAGCTTGTGGAAGGCTACCTGAAATGTTTGACCAAAGTTAAACAAATTAAAGGCAATGCTACCAAATACTAATTGAGTGTATGTGAACTTCTGGGAATGTGATGAAAGAAATAAAAGCTGAAATAAATCATTCTCTCTACTATTATTCTGACATTGCACATTCTGAAAATAAAGTGGTGATCCTAACTGACCTAAAACAGGGAATTTGTCTGGAATTGTGAAAAGCTGAGTTTAAATGTATTTGGCTAAGGTGTATGTTATATTCTGACTTCAATGGTATGTAGTGCACTACTTTTGACCAGGGCCCATAGAGCTCTGGTCAAAAGTAATGCACTATGTAGCGAATAGGGTGCCATTTGGGACACATACCATGGGGATATGGGCGTTCTTCTACATCTGTTGTTGGTTGCTCTCTGTGTACAGCTGAGGTTGCATTCCTCAAGCTCTAGCTATTTAAACATTCTTTCAATGACTCATCATAGCATCACGACATCGGTAGTTTTCATGTTGAATTATATTGTACATTTTTAAAGGCCCACTCCTCAAAATCACAGAGTGGGCGTTTTTGAATAGGACTTAAACATCATGGCCAAATTAAGTCATTCATGATTACTGGACTTGGTGAACTCGGAGTAGTTATCAGAATAAGAAGTGGTATTGATATATTTCCAATTGATTCAAATTAGTCATACCGATTAAGTTTGTTTCATGAGTGTCCGTCTATACCAATGTCCTCTGAGTACTCTCTCACGTCATTACAGCGTTGACAGTTCCCACACTATCCTCTCTCAGAACTCCTCCTAAATGGCTTGGCCCTTTTAGGCTGCTCTCATTTTTTATAACCTTGTAATCCCTGACATTTGTTTGTGTTAGCAACACAGCATTAAAGGGAAATTGATTGCTGCTCGAAGGCAACTTTTTACATTTTCCTTTTGAAATTGAAGCACAATTATTTGAGGATTATTGCTCATTCAAGAAAATCACAATATGCCTCGTCTTCCAGGCAATCATTTGATTGTAATGTCCTTTGCAAATGCATGTATGCACACTTTTACTGGCGACCGTCTACGATACTTGTCAATGGGCCAGCATATGATACGCCTCCTGAAATCTGTAAGACGATCTAGCTGTCTGTCTTTGTGGACCCGTTTTCATTACAACCTGACATGGTTTATTTAGAAAAGGAGTGCCACAGCTGCCACATGCACATTTTGTTTTACCTGGCCCTGTAGGCTAGTGTTTGAACCTCCAATAGTGTGTATTTAGTCAACAGAAACATAAAGGATATATCTGTCATTCATATGTCAACCCTCATTCTATTTCAGGAGGCCCAGAGTGTAGTCACTGGTTGGCTGTTGTATAAACATTAGTGGTGACCTTTAAAGAGATGGTGCGCTCTTTTTCTACTTACCCAGTCAGATTAACTCGTGGATACTATTTGTATGGCTCAGTGTCCAGTTTGAAGGTAGTTTCACTAGCATTTAGCCCAATGATTGGAAGTCTACCGGAACAGCTAGCATAGCTGCAGAGACATAAAAATGGTAGCGGAGAAATACAATTGGTATCTATGAGTTCATCTGACTAGAAGTAGAAAAAGAGCTTAATTGCCAAAATCTCGCACTATCCCTTTTAAGCCAGCAGCATGCCACCCTGCATACCACTGCTGGCTTGCTTCTGAAGCTAAGCAGGGAGTCCTGACTCTCTGAGGTCATTAAAGATCCCATGGCACTTATTGTAAGAGTAGGGTTGTTAACCCCGGTGTCCTAGCTAAATTCCCAATCTGGCCCTCAAACCCTCATGGTCACCTAGTAATCCCCAGTTTACAATTGGCTCATTCATCCCCCTCCTCTCCCCTGTAACTATTCCCCAGGTCGTTGCTGTAAATGGGAATGTGTTCTCAGTCAATTTACCTGGGAAAATAAATAAAAGATGGTGCTTTCACCCTTGGGCCACTGTAGAGATCTTAGTTAGAGGATGTATAAAAATCAGACTTTTTGTTGGATTTGTGTCTGATTATTTGTTTGTTCCATCTATCTTTTCAAGTGCAGGAAATCGTCACATTGCAATAGATTGTAAATCAGGTGTTCTGCAGACAAGACTGTAACCAATAGCAGTACAGCTACAGTGGGGCAAAAAAGTATTTAGTCAGCCACCAATTGTGCAAGTTCTCCCACTTAAAGATGAGAGGCCTGTAATTTTCATCGTAGGTACACTTCAACTAATGACAGACAAAATGAGAGAGAAAAAATCCAGAAAATCACATTGTAAGATTTTTTATGAATTTATTTGCAAATTATGGTGGAAAATAAGTATTTGGTCACCTACAAACAAGCAAGATTTCTGGCTCTCACAGACCTGTAACTTCGTCTTTAAGAGGCTCCTCTGTCCTCCACTCGTTACCTGTATTAATGGCACCTGTTTGAACTTGTTATCAGTATAAAAGACACCTGTCCACAACCTCAAACAGTCACACTCCAAACTCCATTATGGCCAAGACCAAAGAGCTGTCAAAGGACACCAGAAACAAAATTGTAGACCTGCACCAGGCTGGGAAGACTGAATCTGCAATAGGTAAGCAGCTTGGTTTGAAGAAATCAACTGTGGGAGCAATTATTAGGAAATGGAAGACATACAAGACCACTGATAATCTCCCTCGATCTGGGGCTCCACGCAAGATCTCACCCCGTGGGGTCAAAATGATCACAAGAACAGTGAGCAAAAATCCCAGAACCACACGGGGGGACCTAGGGAATTACCTGCAGAGAGCTGTGACCAAAGTAACAAAGCCTACCATCAGTAACACACTACGCCGCCAGCGACTCAAATCCTGCAGTGCCAGACGTGTCCCCCTGCTTAAGCCAGTACATGTCCAGGCCCGTCTGAAGTTTGCTAGAGAGCATTTGGATGATCCAGAAGAAGATTGGGAGAATGTCATATGGTCAGATGAAACCAAAATATAACTTTTTGGTAAAAACTCAACTCGTCGTGTTTGGAGGACAAAGAATGCTGAGTTGCATCCAAAGAACACCATACCTACTGTGAAGCATGGGGGTGGAAACATCATGCTTTGGGGCTGTTTTTCTGCAAAGGGACCAGGACGACTGATCCGTGTAAAGGGAAGAACGAATGGGGCCATGTATTGTGAGATTTTGAGTGAAAACCTCCTTCCATCAGCAAGGGCATTGAAGATGAAACGTGGCTGGGTCTTTCAGCATGACAATGATCCCAAACACACCGCCCGGGCAACGAAGGAGTGGCTTCGTAAGAAGCATTTCAAGGTCCTGGAGTGGCCTAGCCAGTCTCCAGATCTCAACCCCATAGAAAATCTTTGGAGGGAGTTGAAAGTCCGTGTTGCCCAGCAACAGCCCCAAAACATCACTGCTCTAGAGGAGATCTGCATGGAGGAATGGGCCAAAATACCAGCAACAGTGTGTGAAAACCTTGTGAAGACTTAGAGAAAACGTTTGACCTCTGTCATTGCCAACAAAGGGTATATAACAAAGTATTGAGAAACTTTTGTTATTGACCAAATACTTATTTTTCACCATAATTTGCAAATAAATTCATTAAAAATCCTACAATGTGATTTTCTGGATTTTTTTTCCATTTTGTCTGTCATAGTTGAAGTGTACCTATGATGAAAATGACAGGCCTCTCATCTTTTTAAGTAGCAGAACTTTCACAATTGGTGGCTGACTAAATACTTTTTTGCCCCACTGTATATCAGTTATAATTGATGTTTATCGAAGAGTGATACCTCTTCAATGTTGGCTGAGCGTCATGATTGTATATTTTTTTTTTTTTCACTCAACAGGCTATGATTTCTCAGAGGTGCTGCGATGGTTCGGGGAGCGGGTGGACCGCATCATCCTCCTCTTTGACGCCCACAAACTGGACATATCAGACGAGTTCTCTGAGGCCATCAAGGCCTTCCGTGGCCAGGACGACAAGATCCGCGTGGTGCTGAACAAGGCTGACCAGGTGGACAGCCAGCAGCTGATGAGGGTCTATGGAGCTCTGATGTGGTCCCTGGGGAAGGTGATCAACACACCCGAGGTGGTGAGGGTCTACCTGGGTTCGTTCTGGGCCAAACCCCTGCGGAACACGGAAAACCGTAGGCTCTTTGAGGCAGAGACGCAAGACCTCTTCAAGGACATTCAGGGCCTGCCTCGGAATGCTGCCTTACGCAAACTCAATGACCTCATCAAACGGGCTCGACTTGCTAAGGTAATAAGCTGCTACGGTAACTCTACCGTTACTGTTCTCCCCACTCTGCCCTGACAAATCCTGTGCTTTCTGCCCTGCCCAATCAGCTGCTTCTGAAAAAGCTAACGGGGATCTAAATAAACAAAAACAGGAATCCCGCAGCTCTCTGTATTTCTTCCTTCTATGCTGAGAGTGTGTGAGTGTGAGACCATGTGATGTAGTAAAGCACTCTGTACCCCCAGGTTGGCCCTTTTCCCTGGTCAGTGGAGAATGTATGACGTCCTAACCAAAAACTAAGACCCTGCTTACCCACCCTCTCAACCTCTCCCACCCTGTCCCTGCCAGTCTGTCTGCCATGTTTACGCCGACCTTGTCTGTCTTTGTCTGTCTGTTTGTCCATCCCCACAATGCCTGCCTGCTTCCAAGAGGAATAAACATGGAAACTAAAGGCAAAACCTTACCTTGTCCCCTGGAGCGAACTTCCTTCCCTTTATTGAGGACATGTTAGTGTAAACATTGGTGTGAATGTTCCCCTGGCAAGGACATCTTAAAAGGTGTAGTCGCACTTGCGAACACATTGATAACCCTGCTGGTCCAACAATGCTTGGAGAGGTTGAAGGACACTGCTGAATGAATGCAATCAACTTCTTTCCGATGTGTTCTATTTTTAACCCACCTTATCATTTCCCCTCATACAATTTGAGTTCACACATAATGTGCAAGTCTCATTATGAAATCAGATGAAAATATCAAAGCATGGAGAAGGAAGGGAACCACACAGATGTAGACCGAGTTTGCTCGACAGCAGCATGACCCCATACCTACAGTGTAATAGGAACTTTATTTCAATATGTGGAAAGCTGAAATCTGCAACTGAATTCAAAAGACAAGTGGTTAATGCTGAAACATACTAATACATTACCTCTCTCTCTCTCATAGGTGCATGCTTACATCATCAGCTACCTGAAGAAAGAGATGCCGTCGTTGTTTGGGAAGGAGAAGAAGAAGGAGGAACTGATCATGAGACTTCCTGAGATCTACACCATACTGCAGAGAGAGCACCACATATCCGCTGGAGACTTCCCCAATGTCGTCAAGATGCAGGTCAGCTGGGTTACCATGGCTCCAGAGAATGAACGCGGCTGTGTCCCAAATGGCACCTTATTTCCTATATAGTGCACTACTTTTGACCAGCGCTATCTGTGCCCTAGTCGAGAGTAGTGCACTATAAAGGGAATAGCGTGCCAATTTGGGACGCATGATAGGTTATCATCTAGGTGCAACTCAATGGCTCATCTGAAAATGCAGAGTATTGTCAAATATTTAACCCTTAATCGGTTTTGTTATCTTGAACACCTCAAGGGAGTTGTGAGACCATACGTGTAGATTCAAGTAAAGGGGATAGGTCATCAACAATGAATCAGAACGTCATCGTTGCCGGACGTTTCCATCCAGTTGAAAGCGAGAGACGGCAACGCCCCGGCTCTGTGTGAACGCAGCTGTTTTCTGTCAGCTACACAGGAGAGTGAGAGCTAGGCCTTAGAGGTAGACTGAGCCTGGCTTTGGAAGGGAGTAGCTCAACTCGTTGAGCCTAGAAAATCATCACAACACTTGGACGCGAGAGCATTGCAGCTGGTTATGAGACATTGTCTAGAGAGAATGCTCCACATTGAGCATGTTCTAGTATGTATGGATCCCCGAGGAGCAGTGTTATGCCCGGTCCTGTTGTTGTGTGTTGAGGAGAGGGACCACCCGCCATAGTCTCAAATTCCTCTGCATTTTAGTCATGGGAGTTTTACTTAACTAAATGTTCTACACAGCACCTCAGAGACCTGTCAATCAAAAACAGTCAAACAATGAAAAGTAACCGTAACATACCCTTTGGTCAACCCACCGTAATCTTAACCCTGATATGATTTTAGGATCCCTTTAATCCAGATCCTACCTGCACCCTACTTATTGGTTGTATGTAGGAAGCCTGTAATGTGTGATTTTGTGCCACAACAAATTACATTGATCTCTGAACGTTCTTTGTTTCTTTTGTTTCTATCTTTTGTTTATACAGGAGCAGCTCCAGCACTATGACTTCAGCAAGTTCCCCTCCCTGAAGATGAAGCTGATCGAGTCTGTGGACAAGATGCTGGCCAACAAGATCTCCGGCCTGATGACCATGATCCGCGATGAGGAGAGCAAGGCGCCACCAGCTATGGTGAGCGGCGGGGCCTTTGAGGGCTCCCAGGATGGGCCCTTTGGCCAGGGCTACGGAGAGGGCATCAGCGCCGGGTCTGACTGTGACGACTGGATCGTGAGCCATGACAAGCACAAGTACGACGAGATCTTCTACTCCTTGAATCCCATCAACGGGAAAATTAGTGGAGTCAACGCCAAGAAGGAGATGATGAGCTCCCGTTTGCCCAACACAGTCCTGGGGAAGATCTGGAAGCTGGCGGACTGTGATAAAGACGGCATGCTGGATGACGAGGAGTTTGCCCTGGCACAGCACCTGATCAAGGTGAAGCTGGAGGGGTACGAGCTGCCCTCCGAACTACCTCAGCACCTGGTGCCTCCCGCTCACAGGAAGAACGAGGTCGCTGACATCCTCTACAACCATGACGCGGACTAAGGACGAGCAAAAGAAACACCAGTGGAGGACACTCCAACTCTGTGTCCCAATGCCCAAACTCATACATTATGTAGTATGATGTGATGTTTTGGCCATGCATACTAAGTAGTGTGCTAGTGTGAATATTGGGAAATAGGCAGTGATCCAGTCTTAACAGGAAATAAAGCGGGGGGAAATTTGATTCAAAAACAAGCAGTGACCTTACTAAAGTTGGAATTAAAAACTTATTTTTTTGACCCAAAGCTTTTATTTTCATCAATGAAGGATTTATTTAAAAGATTGACACTGCACTTTAGTTAATTAGTGAAGGTTAGTTGTATAAGTATCCAGGAGCGGTGCTTACCATACAATGCCTACAGTACCATTCTGCCACACAATTTCACAATTGTCTCAAATATGTTTAGTCTGTAGTCAAAATATAGAGAGAAAATATGCGGAATTCTATTCTTGAACAAATACATCCTGGGAAGCTGTCTGGGTGAGATACAGAGGAAGTTTTCACATGGAGAGGTTGATGTCATAGACTTGACAAAGGTTAGAGTGCATCTCCTCTTGTTTTAAGTGGCTTGGCCATTTTACCTACCGGGAAAGAGATTTCTATTTTCAGAGAGCACAGTCTGGTTTTGAAAAATCAAGCATTGAGGCAATGGTGGTCTTTTTGCAACAAAATAAACAGTTTGGGTAACAAAATCAATTTTGTTTGTGTGCTTAGGACAGGAGTGGATTCCTTGAGGACACATCACTGATACTCGCAACAAGTTTATGATTGTGCCTTTTGTATAAGTTCTTGTCTGTATAGTTAAGTTAAAAATGGTGCACTGTCTTGCATATAGAGAAACTCAAACATTTTAAATGTAATAAAAAGTTAAAATGTGTTTTTGTAACATTTGTTATTGAAATAGTTTAAGTGATATGCATGTTCATCTCTTCAGCCTTAAAGCGACAGTCTGACATTTAGGCAATTTAAACCCTTTTTTTCTACTTACCCAGAGTCAGATGAACTTATGGATACAATTTGTATGTCTGTGTGTGCAGTTTGAAGGCTGTTGAAGGTAGTTTCTGGAGCCATTGTTAACTAGTGTTAATGCTATGACTGAAAGTCCACAGGAACAGCTTGTTAGCTACCTTCAACTTCCTCCTCTCTGTAAGTAGAAAAAATGTTGCGCTGTCCCTTTAAAACTTCTATGCAAATCCTGTTTTATTTCACTTTATCCAGGTATTTATGATCGGAGAAATTTCCGTATTATTCACCCAAAACAGACCTGTCCTGAGGCAGAATTCATGTTTTCAGAACATAGTTTGCAGGGCGGGGCAATAGTAAACCTAAGATCTCATGCATACAACACTGTCTGTTGCTCTTGGGAGATGTGCTTGAGTGTAAATTCCTGCCTGTCAACATTGAAAAAAACAAAACAATTGATGTTGTATAATTTCCTCTCTTGGGAGGTGGAGGCTCTTTTTGCTTGTGTTGTAAAAATGTGTTGTGCATTCGAGTGATTTACTCATTCTAATGACTTATTTTTGGCTCACTAAAAATGTCCAAATTAGCTGGAAAGGGAGGTGAGTTATGAATATACAGGAAACTCTATATCATATGGGTCAAACCACACGTGATGCACTGAAACCCATCTGAAACATTTTGATTTCTCCTTTGTCAAGATAATCCATCCACCTAACAGGTGTGGCATATCAAGAAGCTGATTAAACAGCATGATCATAACACAGGTGCACCTTGTGCTGGGGACAATAAAAGGCCACTCTAAAATGTGTAGTTTTGTCACTCAACTCTATGCCACAGATGTCCCAAGTTTTGAGGGAGTGTGCAATTGGCATGCTGACTGCAGAAATGTCCACCAGAGGTGTTACCAGAGAATTTAATGTTAATTTCGTTACCATAAGCCGCCTCCAATGTTGTTTTCGGGAATTTGGCAGTACGTCCAACCGGCCCCACAACGGCAGACCACGTGTATGGCGTTGTGTTGGCGAGCGGGTTGCTGACGTCAACGTTGTGAACAAAGTGCCCATGATGGCGGTGGGGTTATGATATGGGCAAGCATAAGCTGTGGACAACTTACACATTTGCTTTTTTAATCGATGGAAATTTTACCGTGATGAGATCCTGAGGCCCATGGTCGTGCCATTTATCCGCCGCCATCACCTCATGTTTCAGCATGATAATGCACGGCCCCATGTCGCAATGATCTGTACACAATTCCTGGAAGCTGAGTGTCCCAGTTCTTCCCTGGCCTGCGTTCTCACCAGGCATTTCACCCATTGAGCATGTTAGGGATGCTCTGGGTCAATGTGTACGAGTACGACTGCAATGTTCCAGTTTCCGCCAATACACAGCAACTTCGCACAGCCATTTGAAAAGGAGTGGGACCACATTCCACAGGCCACAATCATCAGCCTGAAACATATTGCTTTGCATGAGGCAAATGGTGGCCACTCAATATTCTGACTGGTTTTCTAATCCACACCCCTTACTTTTTTTAAAGGTATCCCAGTCATGTGAAATCCATAGATTAAGGCCTAATGAATTTATTTCAATGGACTGATTTCCTTATAGGAACTAACTCAGTAAAACCATTCAATTTTTTGCATGTTACATTTATATTTTTGTTCAGTGTATAGTCGTAGCCAAAAGTTTTGAGAATGACACAAATATTGATTTCCACAAAGTTTGCTGCTTCAGTGTCTTTAGATATTTTTGTCAGATGTTACTATGGAATACTGAAGTATAATTACAAGCATTTCATACGTATCAAAGGCTTTTAATGACAATTACATGAAGTTGATGCAAAAAGTCAATATTTGCAGTGTTGACCCTTCTTTTTCAAGACCTCTGCAATCCGCCCTGGCATGCTGTCAATTAACATCCTGACTGATGGCAGCCCATTCTTGCATAATCAATGCTTGGAGTTTGTCAGCATTTGTGGGTTTTTGTTTGTCCACCCGCCTCTTGAGAACCACAAGTTCTCAATGGGATTAAGGTCTGGGGAGTTTCCTGGCCATGGACCCAAAAAATCAATGTTTTATCCCCGAGCCGCTTAGTTATCACTTTTGCCTTATGGCAAGGTGCTCCATCATGCTGGAAAAGGCATTGTTTGTCACCAAACTGTTCCTGGAGGGTTGAGAAAAGTTGCTTTCAGAGGATGTGTTGGTACCATTCTTTATTCATGGCTGTGTTCTTAGGCAAAATTGTGAGTGAGCCCACTCCCTTAGCTGAGAAGCAACCCCACACATGAATGGTCTCAGGATACTTTACTGTTGGCATGACACAGGACTCATGGTAGCGCTCACCTTGTCTTCTCCGGACAAGCTTTTTTCCGGATGCCCCAAACAATCGGAAAGGGGATTCATCAGAGAAAATGACTTTACCCCAGTCCTCAGCAGTCCAATCCCTGTACCTTTTGCAGAATATCAGTATGTCTCTGATGTTTTTCCTGGAGAGAAGTGGCTTCTTTGCTGCCCTTCTTGACACCAGGCCATCCTCCAAAAGTCTTCGACTCACTGTGCATGCAGATGCACTCACACTTGCCTGCTGCCATTCCTGAGCAAGCTCTGTACTGGTGGTGCCCCGATCCCGCAGCTGAATCAACTTTAGGAGACGATCCTGGCGCTTGCTGGACTTTCTTGGGTGCCCTGAAGCCTTCTTCACAACAATTGAACCACTCTCCTTGAAGTTCTTCATGATCCGATAAATGGTTGATTTAGGTGCAATCTTACTGGCAGTAATATCCTTGCCTGTGAAGCCCTTTTTGTGCAAAGAAATTATGACAGAGTGATCTCCAGCCTTGTCCTTGTCAACACTCACACCTGTGTTAACCAGAGAATCACTGACATGTCAGCTGGTCCTTTTGTGGCAGTGCTGAAATGTTTTTTGGGGATTCAGTTCATTTGCATGGCAAAGAGGGACTTTGCAATTAATTGCAATTCTTCTGATCACTATTCATAACATCCTGGAGTATGCCATCATACAAACTGAGGCAGCAGACTTTGTGAAAATTTATATTTGTGTCATTCTCAAAACTTTTGGCCACGACTGTGTGTATATATAGCCTTCCTGTATTTTGTTTCAATCAAAGCACATTCTGCCTAGTGGTACGTGTTGAGTTTTGGCTGCAATCATGTTTTTGTGGGAATATTCAGCTAACCAATCCAAAACTCTCAAGGAATGAGGTGGTGTATTTGGTGTAGCAGTAATGTTATACCATGCTATTATATTTGGTTATGTTGAATACTAATGAATGATTATTTGATCTTCCAAGAAATTGATTCAGATTTGATCTAACTTTAACCAGAAATTGAAGCACACCTAGCCTAGGCTACTCTTTTTCCTCATGCAAAATTTGATAATCCATAAACGAGAGAGCCCATGTGTGGCTGTTTTTATGAAAATCTGTGAATATTTGGCCAAGGAAACCTTTCTGGTTGGTCTCAGGGAATGTGAAACCTTTAGGAAAGGAGACTTCTAAAACAGGGGTTGAGTGAAGTTGTAGCAAATATGTGGAATGAGCATGGAGAGCCTCACAAATTTGTTTAAATTACCTTATATTTCAGTCTAATACAGCTATTTATTTTTGAAGGTCTTCATCAGAAGTACGTTTTTTGTAAGTTGTTTGGCCTAACTTTCCTCTCCAAGTTTAGCTGGAACCTATCCCGAAAGGATTTGAGAAATATGATTGTTTGACCGATAGGCCTATGACATTGGCCTACGTCTCGTCTTCCACTGTGCAGAATATAAGATCTCAACAACGATTGGAGAGACTGGTTCAAATGTCTGACTGAAATACGGGACAAATCTACTTTTTTTAATAAATTAATGGTGTTTGAATTTGTTGTTACAATGTGGGACCTGGTTGTTTGGTTCTGGGACGAGGGTCAAAATGCAGGATTGTTCCGCACAATCCGGGACATGTGGTCCCAACTACCAGGGGCCCCCCACCCAGAATTATTATTATTGGGAAACCTGCTAAACGTCCTGTTATTCTACACATTTTGCCATGAGCTTGAGACAAAATGTTGCAGTTTTAAAGCTAATTTCCTCCAATTCAACACATTTTGCCATGGATATTTACATGTTAATATGCTATCTGGGGGGCCACGACCCTAAAATCCCCCAAAAGCGCGGTCGGTAATCCTGCCCCGACTGTGCTTTAGATCAAATCAGAATCCACATCTACTTCCTTCTCACGCCCCCTTTCTGCAATGTAAGTTGCCTATTCAGCATATTACTCTGTCTGCCAAATTGCCCTATAACGCTAGCCCTTTGCCTCCCATGCAGTCAGGTGAGTCAAGTGTTCATGCTGTAAATCCCTTACTCCAATGATTTCAAAGTTCACTTCCGCATTACTGGACATGAGAAGGACCCCCCCCCCCCCCCCCCCACACACACTTAAAATCTGCGAGATGGGTAGATGAGCGTCTCTGAGATTTATTCACATTGTGCATCACAATCTCAATTGATAAGGATACTTTAAAAGGAAGGTAAGCAAAGAAGCCATATCTTTCCTCCTATGGGTTTACGATTCTCTCGTGTTTACTGTGTATCTCCAGATTTGTCTTCCGTGATTTATTTACGTTATTCAAGAGATAATGCTTGTTATACTGTATGTACTGTATGTTTTGACAACAGGTTCATGATGAACACTGTAGTTTACCTTACAAAAGTTTTTTTTTTCAAAAATAAGGCCACATAATACTGCTACAGTACCGATACTGTGTTACCTAAAGTCTTCTTGTCATGCCAGTATTTAGTACGTCCTGTGTACTTCACAGTATGTATGTTGTTTTTAACCTCGTTGCATGTTCAACATATCTTTTATGAGATATTGCTCATTGTTGTAACTACAGTAGTTTAGGTTGACCAGACACCAATGTCTTAACTAGTTACTGAGTAAGGTTTCTTAAAAAATAAAAAAAAACGGCTGTCACATGACTTGGCTCAGATGAAGGATTCCGATGTTGAGTTGAGACAGTTTTAACACTGAAATGTTTTCATCTCTGAGGACGGAGAGAAGGAAAGGTTTGTCCGGTATAGTGTTCAGTTTGAATGTATGTGGGAATAATAGCCTGTATTGTTACTGTAAAGTATAAGTAAGCACCAGCTAAAACCTACTACAAAGAATTATGGATTTAGTTTATCTTAGTCCAAAAAGTACAGTTGAAGTCAGAAGTTTACATACACCTTAGCCAAATACATTTCAACTCAGTTTTTCACAATTCCTGACATTTAATCCTAGTAAAAATTCCCTGTCTTAGATCAGTTAGGATCACCACTTTATTTTAAGAATGTGAAATGTCAGAATAATAATAATTATTTCATCACATTCCCAGTAGGTCAGAAGTTTACATACACTCAATTAGCCATTTATTTTGGGAAGTGCACCAGTCCCTCCTACAGTAAAGCACCCCCACAACATGATGCTGCCACCCCCGTGCTTCACACCCGGGATGGTGTTCTTCGGCTTCCAAGCCTTCCCCTTTATCCTCCAAACATAACGATGGTCATTATGTCCAAACAGTTCCATTTTTGTTTCATCAGACCAGAGGACATTTCTCCAAAAAAGTACGATGTTTGTCCCCATGTAAACCGTAGTCTGGCTTTTATGGTGGTTTTGGAGCAGTGGCTTCTTCCTTGCTGAGTGGCCTTTCAGGTTATGTTGATATAGGACTCGTTTTCCTGTGGATATAGATACTTTTGTACCTGTTTCCTCCAGCATCTTCACAAGGTCCTTTGCTGCTGTTCTGCGATTGATTTGCACTTTTCGCAGCATAGTATGTTCATCTCTAGGAGACAGAACGTGTCTCCTTCCTGATAGCTGCGTGGTCCCTTGGTGTTTATGCTTGCGTACTATTGTTTGTACAGATGAGCATGGTACCTTCAGGTGTTTGGATATTGCTCCCAAGGATGAACCAGACTTGTGGAGGTCTACAATTTTTTTTCTGAGGTCTTGGCTGATTTATTTTTATTTTCCCATGATGTCAAGCAAAGAGTCACTGAGTTGGAAGGTAGGCCTTGAAATAAATCCACAGGTACACCTCCAAGTGAAATAATCTGTCTGTAAACAATTGTTGGAAAAATGACTTGTCATGCACAAAGTAGATGTCCTAACCGACTTGCCAAAACTATAGTTTGTTAACAAGAAATTTGTGGAGTGGTTGGAAAGCGAGTTTTATTGACTCCAACCTAAAGTGTATGTAAATGTGCAACTTCAACTGTAAATATGTTGGAAATAGCAGACTTCAAACACAGTTCCCAGTCCAGGATATGAGCTGGCATTGCCCTGTGAATACAAAGAGCATGGCATGATCTGGATGATATTATCTATAAAGCCAATCATTTTTACAGTCCTGTTGAATAGGCCAGTAAAAGAAATGAGGAGGTATAAAACTATATGGTCAGCAGCAGGGTTAGGTTGGACTAACTGTGATAATTTCTTCAGATTCACCGTATTGACACAGTCCAAAGACAGAACTTTTTCACTCTGTACTCCAACCATGGGAATCGGGAAAATCATGTTCAGCCACCGGACATAGACGTTGCTATTTAGGCTGATTTGCAAACGGACTACCTTACAGCAATTGCGAGTACTGTTTAGTGTTCCAACCAACAAATAGTTTGTTTTGAAGTGACACAAAATATGGAGATTGGAACGAATACTCAAAACTTTGCATTGAGCCGGGTACTGTAGGCTGATTTGACAAGTAATGGTAGTGAGGTTGATATTACTCTCTCCCTACAGGTGAATATATATAACCGTCAGGATGGACGGGGAGGAGTTCGAGACAGGCCGTATCCAGGTGCTTCAGGAGCAGCGTATGGCTGTCCAGAAGAAGACCTACACCAAATGGATGAACAGTGTCTTCACCAAGAACGGGGTAAGAGGAATGGAGGAAAGCAAATGGCCCTCTGAGGCTATAGCGGGTGTCAACACCCACTGCTTCTCCCTCAACTGTTTAGGGTTTAAACAACGGCCTGGCTCAGTGCCTAGTCCTGCTGCCTTTGTGTAAAACGCCTTTTGTAATTGTTTTGGGGTAAATGTTTTGCTCAGTCATTGTTCTTCATGCGTATCAGCTTTTTAACTGTCGTGCCTTTTAAGTACCGTGCTTATCAAGTGTCTCAAAGTAATGTCATACACTAATCACATACTCTTGGTGCTGGTCGAAAGGTTCAACTTGAAAAAGACCAAAGACAACACTTCACTTTAACCTCTCCTTAGCAGCTGGCTGACCTCCTAGTCAGCCCTTGCAAAAAATGTTTTTAGTTTTTAAACTGCAGTATAAGTCCACTAACTGCAGTCGACTCTGGTATTTTAAAGGCTGTAATTGCAGAATAACGTCGGTGTACTGAAGTGGAACTGCACTGTAACTGCAGTAAAAAAAAAAAAAAAAATTGGATGCAGTATTTGCAGCATACTGCAGGTATTCTGCACTCTCTCTGCAATCTTTTTTCATAAAGGAGACCTCAAAGTATCTAATTAGCCACTATCTGTGAAAGCTGTAACAACATGTTGAAGCTTGACAAAATCATAATTATCTCACAGACACTAATCAGCTGTTGGCTCTGAGGTAATATTGGCTAATAGCAATGTAATAAGGAAATAGATCTGTGGTAGATCAATGCCAGCAATATTTGATGAATCCAAAATTAGATTAAGATTAAGCTGTGAAATGTGTTCCATTTCGCTACATTACATTCCATCCATTCCTCTGAGATGTACTCAATATGAGCCCGATGGTGCAAAACTGAATGTAATTGGCAAGAAGCTCAAGTTATTCAATTCAATACACCTTTATTCATCCCCTCATGGGCAATTTAGATGGGTAGGGCTATGGCTTCTTATCTCAGATCAGTTAGAGAGGACATGTAGGGCCAGAACTGAGGATTGAACTAGCTGACGGGACCATCATGCTTTATGGACTCTAGACAGGCAACAGTGCTGACGCTTGGTTAATATGTAACCTCACTTTATCATCTATGGCAGGGAGAGGGGAGAGACAGAGAGAATCCAAGATCTGGCATAAATATTGCACCAGCCAGACACACAGGAAGGAAAGAGTCTCTTTTTATAGCATTAGCTTTGTTTAATGTTCCATTTCTAGGGTAAGATAACATTGTTATTCAGATCCCATCACGTCAGATCTCTCCGAGGAACTGAAGGTAACATAATTGGTCAGAATATGGGCACTGTTCTTTCTTTTATGTCCCTCTTTTTCCTGCATGGGAACAAGGCATATTACGATTGTTGACACCCACACCATGTGAGGCAGATGCATGGTTCACCACATGTATTTGAAATGCTTCCCCTTCCCTTCCCTCCCCTCCTCCTCCTCTCTCTGCCTCTCTCCCCCTGAGTGTTGTTCTATCGAAATCAGCCCACAAGTAACATTTGCGGTGCATATCACGGTAGTGGAAATGTTGCATGGCAGGCAGAGGCCTGTATATAATCTTTTGACTGGACACCACTTCTCTGGAATTACCCATACATAAGCATTTCACTGTAAGGTCTGTTGTATTCGGAGCATGTGACCACAAAGAAAACCGGATCACAAACACACCAAGTCAACCTGAATCTGTATTTACAGTAAAGCATCATGCATTGCCAACTCCTATGGTCATTGTCATGACATGGTCATAGGTATTTTTTGTATTTTATTAGGATCTCCATTAGCTGTTGCAAAAGCAGCAGCTGCTCTTCCTGGGGTCCACACGAAACATGAATCATAATGACATAATACAGACAAGAACAGCTCAAGGACAGAACTACATACATTTTTTTTAAAGGCACACGTAGCCTACATATCAATGCATTCACAAGCTATCTAATAGATCAAATAAGGGAGAGGTGTTGTGCTGTGAGGTGTTGCTTTATCTGTTTTTTGAAACCAGGTTTGCTGTTTATTTGAGCAATATGAGATGGAATGAAGTTCCATGCAAAAAGGGCTCTATATAATACTGTACGCTTTCTTGAATTTGTTCTGGATTTGGGGACTGTGAAAATAACCCTGGTGACATGTCTGGTGGGGTAAGTGTGTGTGTGTCAGAGCTGTGTGTAAGTTAACTATGCAAACAATTTGGAATTTTCAACACATTGTTTCTTACATTAAAAAAAAGAGGAGTTGGCTATAAAGCACAAACAGATCTGGGATCAGGCTAAAGTGCTCTATGCTGTACTGTAAAAATCTACAAAGACTTGAGCCAGCAGGCGTGCATACTGCAACAGTGATGTATAATAACCAGTGTAATGATGTAATGGATGAGCCCTGGCCTGGTACCCCTCCCAGCCTCCCACCACCGTGGATCCAGAAAGACCAGGGCAGATCAGGCCTACTTAGGCGCTCCCATAATTACCCCTCTAGGAGAGAGGCAGTCAGCAGACCTGAGTAAATACTATTTGAAATCTTTCAAATACTTTGAGCAATTGTTCTTGCCTGCCTGGAGTGGTGGGTTTTGCCGTTTTGGAACTAATGTATTGGTCCATTAAGCCAGGCAAGCTCAATCAAGCACAGAAAGTATTTGAAATTAATTAGAATAGTATTTGAACCCAGGTGTGGCTGTCAGGAGGTAAAGCAATCTGTTCTGAGACATGATTTCCCTGGCGTCTGGATTAGGGAGTGGCTGTCACACTGGTCCAAGAGGATAGGTGCAGGAAAGGGCGGGAAGGAGAAAAGAGAGGTCGGGGGAGGGAGGGAGGGAGGGAGGGAGGGGAAGGGTGCTTGTCTGAGTCACACTTTAATGGAGCACAGTGGCAGCAGGCCTAACTAACAGGCCCCGATGTCAGAGCCTCATAGCCCTGGCTGCAGCTGGCTGACTGGGCCGGAGCCAATCTAACATTTCCTGTACCTCCTAACCCAATGTCTCAAATTTACACAGGTCACTGAAAATAGACACCACAGTATGTATGAGAAAGTGAATTGGATTTTTGCAGAAGTGAAGGTGATGACGAGTTGATCATAGTTTCCTTCCTGACTTGCACCATCTGTGAATAAAATGTTTCATCACATAAGCATATTGCTAAGGAAGAGATGAGCAGGTTTAGAGCTTTACTCTAACTAGCCGCGTTAGCTGGGTGATCAGGTGACGTCACAGAGGTGCAGTCTCATGACAGGTTTCGTAACACGGGTCAGTCAGACAGGTGTTCTGTTAAACAGGAAGTGATTGTTTATCACCTATGTCAGTACATCTTCTATCATGTTACAAATCATGTTACAAATCTTCTATCATGCTATGCTTCCAACTGAAACTACTACTACAATAGCAGGAAATTGGCTAGCTGGACGAAGCATGATCATATATTCAACAGTCCAGTATAGCCATTCTGTGCTGTCAACTAAAACTAATAGTATGGAATTACTTGGCTGGAACATGTGACTGAATAGAAGAAACTATGCACACATATCATGTTTCTGAGTGCATGCAGAAAGCAAATAACGAAAAAGGAAGAACCTCCAGCACTCTGGGGATCATGGACGCTCCACATACAGTACCAGTCAAATGTTTTAACACACCTACTCATTCAAGGGTTTTTCTTCATTTTGACTATTTTCTACATTGTAGAATAATAGTGAAGACATCAAAACTATGAAATAACACATATGGAATCATGTAGTAGCCAGAAAAGGGTTAATCAAAATCAAATCAAAATGTATATTTGAAATTCTTCAAATAGCCACCCTTTACCTTGATGAGAGCTTTGCATTCTTTCAGCCATCTTCACCTGGAATGCTTTTCCAACAGCCTTGAAGGAGTTCCCACATATGCTGAATATTTGATGGTTTAGCAACCAATATCTTTTGGTTGCTAAATTATTCCATATGTGTTATTTCATAGTGTTGATGTCTTCACTGTTATTCTACAATGTAGAAAATAATAAAAAGTGGAAACTAGTAAAAATAGAAGTTAAAATAGAAAAACTATTGAATGAGTTGTCTGTTATTATCTATGCATAGTCACTCTAATATCTCTACCTACATGTACATATTACATCGACTAACCGGTGCCCCTGCACATTGACTCTGTTCCGGTACCCCCCTGTATATACAGTAGTATCGCTATTGTTATTTTACTGAATTACTTATTTTTTAACGTATTTTTCTTAAAACTGCATTGTTGGTTAAGGGCTTGTGAATAAGCATTTCACTGTATGGTCTACCTACACCTGTTGTATTCGGTGCATGTGACAAATAACATTGGAATGGTGTCCAAACTTTTGACTGGTACTGTACTTACAGCATTCAACAATTTAATGGACTTCACACCAATGTATTTTTTTACTAGACCTTCATCAGAGTTTGACAACCCCCCCTCCCATTTACACACACATGTTGTCTGTCCCTCTCCAGGAGAAGCTGTCCCTTAGTGATGTGTACACAGAGCTGAAGACAGGGGTCCCCCTTGTCCGTCTGTTAGAGTTAATCTCCAGGGAGAAGCTGCCCACTCCCAGCCGACGCACCCTACGGGTCCACTGCCTGGAGAACAACAGCATCGCTATCAACTTCCTCAAGACTAAGGTACATTCACAATACAGAGTTTAGTGAACTGAAGGATTTAGAAATCCCCCAAAATATCTTACCCCGGGACACTTCGCATGATAACTAATTCTGCAAGGGTCTTTGAGGTAAATTTTTAGGGAAACAGGCCTGTGAAGTGTCATGGGGCAAGACGTTTTTTGGGGCTTTTACAGTTCTGTGGTTGTTTCTGAGTTGTTGGGGGTATTGTTTTGCCTCTGACAGTAGTTCACATGAACAAGTATGCTTACTTTTGTTTTGCAATTTCAGAAACTAAAATTGGATTATTCCATCTAGACTAGTCGATAGCCATATTTATTTGATGTTCTCATGTACCCCTTTTACGACTGTACGTTTTGGATTTCTTCTGAGTAGTTATCAACCAGTACCTGCTGACCTTTCAGATTCGTGTGGATCTGATTGGCCCTGAGAACGTTGTGGATGGAGATCGGACCCTGATCTTGGGCCTGCTGTGGATCATCATCCTACGCTTCCAGATCGGAGCCATCAATCTCGATGAGGTATTTCTCATATCAATTTAAAGAGTAGAACAGGCTAGGAACCTCTGGCCAGAATAGTTACATTTCTATAATACACTACATGACCAAAAGAATGTGGACACCTGCTCGTCAAACATCTCATTCCAAATCATAGGCATTAAAATGGAGTTGGTTCCCCCCCTTTGCTGATATAACAGACTCTACTCTTCTGGGAAGGCTTTCCACTGATGTTGAAACATTGCTGCGGGGACTTGCTTCCATTCAGCCACGAGCATTAGTGAGGTCGGGCACTGATGTTTGGCGATTAGGCCTTGCTCGAAGTCGGCGTTCCAATTCATCCCAAAGGTGTTCCATGGAGTTGAGGTCAGGGCTCTGTGCAGGCCAGTCAAGTTCGGACTGCCAGATGGACTGCCGTCGGACTACCAGATGGTGAAGTGTGATTCATCACTCCAGAGAACGTGTTTCCAATGGCGGCAAGCTATACACCACTCCAGCTGATGCATGACATTGCATGGTGATCTAAGGCTTGTGTGGGGCTGCTCGGCCATGGAAATCCATTTCATGAAGCTCTAGGCGAACAGTTATTATGCTGACGTTGCTTCCAGAGGCAGTTTGGAACTCGGTAGTGAGTGTTGCAACCGAGGACAGACAATTTTTACGCGTTATGTGCTTCAGCACTTTGCAGTCTCATTCTGTGACCTTGTTTGGCCTACCACAATATCAGCACTTACAGTTGACTGAGGCAGCTTTAGCAGGGCAGACATTTGACGAGCTGACTTGTTGGAAAGAGGGCATCCTATCACGGCGCCACGTTGAAAGTCACTGAACTCTTCAGTAAGGCCATTCTACTGCCAATATTTGTCTATGGAGATTGCATGGCTGTATGCTAAATTGTATACACCTATCAGCAACGGGTGTGGCTGAAATAGCCAAATCCACTATTTGAATGGGTGTCCACATACTTTTGTATATATAGTGTATTTCCTCTGTCCTGGGCGTGACCTGGAATACACCTCACTGAATGAATAGAGATTATACACTGAGTGTACAGAACATTAAGGACACCTGATCTTTCCATGACATAGACTGACCAGGGGAATTTAGGTGAATCCAGGTGAAAGCTATGATCCCTTATTGATGTCACTTGTTCAATCCACTTCAATCTGTGTAGATGAAGAGGGCGGGACAAGTAAAAAAAATAGTTTTAAGCCTTGAGACAATTGAGACATGGATTGTATATGTGCCGTTCAGAGGGTGAATGGACAAGACAAAAGATGTATGTTCCTTTTTGAACGGGGTATGGTAGTAGGTGCCAGTTGCAGTAGTTTGTTTCAAGAACTTCAATGCTGCTGGGTTTTTCGCGCTCAACAGTTTCCCATGTGTATGAATGGTCCACCACCCAAAGGACATCTAACCAACTTGACACAACTGTGGGAAGCATTGTAGTCAACATTGGTCAGCATCCCTGTGGAACGCTTTCGACGCCTTATAGAGTCCATGCCCCAACGAATTGAGGCTGTTCAGATGGCAAAAGGGGGTGGGTTCAACTCAATATTAGGAAGGTGTCCTTAATGTTTTGTATTATATGTCATACTATATTTGAAATTTGAACTTCATGTGGCTCAAAGAAATGTGAAAATGTTAATTAAAATTACAAGATGTGATACAGTATATTGTTCTCATCAAGTAAGTGCCAGAAATGCAGACTGCATACTAAGTCTGGTCTACCGGTTTCAGGCAAGTGGGGGTGCCAGCAACGCCCGTCGTTCTGCCAGGGAAGCTCTTCTGATCTGGTGCCAGCGTAAGACAGCAGGATACTCCAACGTCAATGTGCAGGACTTCTCAGGAAGCTGGAGGAATGGGCTGGCATTCAACGCCCTCATTCATGCCCACCGGTACAGAGCAGCAAGGGGAAAATGGCAGGATAGTTCCGAGCGGCAGTTTCTAAGATTCAGATTAAGCCTATTTTAATGGAGAATCTCCATTTTAAAACTGATTTTTAATCATCCAGAAGTACATTTGCTTAATCCGGGTCTGAGAAACTCCCCTAGGAGTTTACAGATGTATAGTTTTTGTTTACTGTACCCATCATATTTTTTTTAATGGATTTATTTTTGTCGCAGACCTGACTTGTTTGATTATAATCGTCTTCGTGAGGAGGACCCTAAGAGGAACCTGGGCCATGCCTTCTCTCTGGCCGAGAATGAGTTTGGCATCCTACAGCTGCTGGATGTGGAGGACATCGATGTTAAACACCCAGATGAGAAGTCCGTCATGACCTACGTCTCTCTCTACTACCACTACTTCTCTAAGATGAAGCAGGGACAGACCATCCAGAAGAGACTGGCCAAGGTCAGAA
The DNA here is from genome assembly GCF_057628025.1 of Oncorhynchus mykiss. NCBI lineage: Eukaryota > Metazoa > Chordata > Actinopteri > Salmoniformes > Salmonidae > Oncorhynchus > Oncorhynchus mykiss. The sequence goes on along the minus strand of NC_143040.1, from coordinate 42,955,800 downwards.
TCCAAAAACGTTGTTACTAGGAATTTCTCTTGGTGATGTACATACAGGCATCCACAGTCCTAATCCATCCTGTCTATGGTTATGTATAGTAAGATGTGTGAGGAAAGCTTATCCTTGTGTCATATCCACATCAGATCTAGCCAGGGATGGGCCCGTCTGGCCTGGTGGCTCAGTTGGGATGATGATAACAACATCCATTCTCTCTTCAATGTTGACAAAACAATAGGCGAGGCGACTGTGCAGTGTACACAACACACACACACACACACACACACACACACACACACACACACACACACACACACACACACACACACCACATTTTCATATCCAGACCTAGGATTCAGGTGCCCTCTGTAGGCCATTAGTTGAACTGCACCTCTCCTAATCTTGAATGTACTGTAATTTCTAAATGAAGGCAACGCCTCCTCTGACTGACCTGTGGATTAGGCCGGGGATTTCACTGTGGAGCAATGGGAGGACGGGTGGTGCTACTGCTAGAGCTAATCAGATCAGTACAAACACCGATCCTGTAATGCAGACCAATGACTGCCCGTTGTGGGGAGAAACAGACACTGAGACACACTGTAGCCGGAAGCTAGGGGCATAACCTGAGTTTAACCTACTACTCACTGACTGACAACTCCTGCAAGATTGGGCCCAGCCAGCAGGACTGACAACTTGGAAGGAAGGGCTTAATCTGACCCAGTCAGTGAGAGAGACTGTGAAGTTAGTTGCTCTGTAGTGGATCTGAGGTCGAGAGAGAGACAGGGAGCTCTATCGAAGGACAGTACGCTAGCGTCGTTTATGTTAGCACAGTGGCCAGAGTGACCTGACCTGCAGCAGGACCGAGTGGAGTGCTGTTTGTTTTGAATGTACTGAGCCTGAGGACTGAGCCAAGCCGGGTGACACATCATCATCCTCTCATCATCACCACCATGCTAACACGTGGAAACAGACACAGCAACGTGTTTCTGCAGTGCTGAGGGGGAGAGCGAGAGCCTCTGTGGTGTGATCATAAAGGTGTATTACAGTACAGTAAAGGATGACTGGCAGGTTGCGTCGGGGATAAGGCGGCAGTGAGAACCAGACACTATGAGAATTTACAAAGAGCAGTGGAGCTGACAGGCATAACATGTCCTTCGGTGGCAGTTTGAGTAACCAATGGTTTAGATGGAAACACAGGAGGGAGTCCACCATTGGACCCCGAATGGAGAAACTGAGCAAGGTGTGTAGTGTATGTGTAGGCCTAGTGTGTATGTACAAGTATAGTGGGTGAGGTGTGTACGGGTGTAGTGTGTGTGTATGTAGCCCACTTGTGTAGTGTGTATGTACTGGTGTAGTGAGCAAGGTGTGTAGCTATGCCTGGACTTAGTTTGGCTTAGAGATTTGGCCTTCTGCACTGTGGGTTTCCCACAAAGACAAAAATGTGGTTGAGAAAGCCCTCAGTGCTGAACTTCTGAATGTCAGGAAATGGCTATGTGACAATAAGCTGTTACTTCACCCTGGAAAAACAGAGTCCATCTTGTTCGGATCCAAAGTGAAACTGAGGAAATCCCCTGATTTTAAGGTGGTAGTAGGGGACATAGTAGCCACAGCAAAAGACTCTGTTAAGTATCTTGGATCTGTGCTAGATAACCATCAGACAGGGGAGAGCATGGCACAAAACCTTATCTCCAAAGTGAACCATAAAATTAGGTTCCTGGCTAGAACCTCCAAATATCTGGATAAGAATGCAATGGGGGCATTGTCAGGGGCTCTTGTTCAATGCCACTTTGACTATGCGTGCTCTTCCTGGTACAATAGTGCCCCCAAGATAATGCAAAATAAATTGCAGACATCTCAGAACAAATTAGGATTATTTTTAAACTTCCAGCAGTTAACCATCTTGACCATTCCCACTTTGAAAGTGGTATGGGGAAAGAAACCTTTTTTTTAAACTCAGCTGCCTTTCTTTGAAATAATCTTCTGAAAAATGTGAAATGTATTACCTCCATAGGTAGTTTCGAGTTCTCACTGAAAATAATTATTCAATAGTAGCATGTCTCAAAAGTTTGTTGTATGTGGCTGAGAAGGAAAATGCCCGGGATAGCATATGGTCTGCCTTTTGGTGCCTGTTGCTTATCATGTTGTGATTGTCTTGAATATATTAGGGATTGATTGTTTCATATATTAATGGTGTGTGAGACAAGAGAGATGTACCTGCCCATAGTTGTTTATCATGAAAGGGAATTGTACTAATTATCTGATGTTATGAATCAAACAACAATTTGGTCTCATTGTCTGTTGCCACTACTATTGTCACTTAACTTAGTTGCATTTCCCCTTCCCTCTTCAAAAGGACCACAATGGAAATAAGCTTTTAAGCTTATTGTGTTATCCTTGATGATTTGTCTTGAATTGCATGTGGAGGCGTCACCGGCGAGCGCCCTTGTGTATGATTTTAAAAAAAATGTTTGTTGTCAAATAAATTCAATCAATCTTAACCCTTTTAAAACTCTTTTTGCAACTGCAGTGTATGTAGTAAACATTGTTTGACATCATTGAATAGAGAATAAAGAATGACTGATTGCTCCCAAGCAGCCACAAACTATAAATTATGCAGAATGCACAGTGCCCTCTAGCCTTCAGATTGAATGAGATGACATGAACTTTATTTCAATATGTTTTCATTATCCATAGGAGGTTCTACTGTATGTTTCATGTGTATCTTTCTGATTCGTTAGTTTAATAACTCCCTCCCTTCTTCTTCCAGATCGTGGGTCTCCTGAAGGAGCTAGATGATCAGAAGATCCTGTATGAGAAAATGGTGTCTGACCTCCTGCGGTGGATCAAGACCAAAGTGGTGGAGCTCAACGATCGCTCCTTTCCCAACTCCCTGAGGGACATGCAGCAGCTGGTGGCCTCCTTCAAGACCTACCGCACCGTGGAGAAACCCCCCAAGTACCAGGAGCGAGGGGCAATCGAGGAAAACTTCTTCAGCCTGCGCACCAAGCTCATAGCCAACAACCAGTGGGCCTATGTTCCCCCAGAAGGAAAGACCCTGGGGGACATCGAGAAGAACTGGGCCTTACTGGAGCGGGCGGAGCATGAGAGAGAGGACGCCCTCCAGAGGGCGCTGCTAAGGCTGGAGCAACTGGAGCAGCTGGCCCAGAAGTTTGGCAGGAAGGTAATGTTTTTTGTTTTGTAACTTATTTTTTAAAATTATTAGGTGTTATTTGATTTATCATTGAGGACCACTTCGGAAAGAAGTGTTTTATTTAATAATAATGCTTGCATGTCTTGGTCTTTGGTTAAACTTTCTATAAAGCACATGCATATAATGCTCTATTACATCCTTTATAATGCCTTATAGTACACTTCTAATGGGTTATGACACTGACTAAAATTCAATTCCATCCATTCAGGCAGGGCTGAGGGAGGGCTATCTGGAGGACACAGCCCAGCTGATCAGCAGACAGGACCTGAGGGGGTTAAACAGCCTGGAGGAGGCCCAGGCTGCAGCCCGGAGACTGGAGGCCCTGGGGACAGACACCCTGGCTAGGGAGCCTCGCTTCAGAGCCATCAGCGACATGGCAGCTGTCATCGAGAAGGGGAACTACCACAGCAAGGCCCAAGTCATCCGGAGGTAAGGCTTATAACTAAATTACCACGGTAAGGACCAAGTCACCTGGAGACTAGCAGTTGCCATTGGCGTTGGCTAATGGGGATCCTAATAAATCAAAGTCACCTGGAGGTAAGGCTTAGAACTAAATGACCACAGCAAGACTCAAGTCATCCAGAGTTAAGGGTCAGTTACCACAGCAAGACTCAAGTCATCCAGAGGTACAGTAAGATTCAGTGCTGTAAGACAGTGAAGGTAAATACTTAGTAAATACCCCAACAATCAGTATGTTTGTTTCCCATTGGTCCAAATAATTCATCAAAAATGAAATTAAGCCTACATGATTGAATAGGAACAGTGAGCATGTAGGAAGCATATCTGCACTGGTGTTTACCGTCCGTCGTTTCAGAGAGGTGAGCATCACAAAGCGCTGGAAAGACATCCTGGTTCAGTTGCAGCAGAAGAGAGAGCAGCTGGGGGACATTGTGAACACACTGAGTGTCCTCAGGGACATCGAACTGGTTGCCCAGGAGCTCAGAGATCTACAGGTACACAACTGATGGACAGCAAACAACACAGTAGAATGTATAACAGTATTACGCTTAATGCTTCATCCTTCAATTTTCATACTTAATGTAGGTTTTAGCAGGGTCCTCTGACATTGGGAAGCAGCTCCCGGAGGTGGAAGCCCTGCTTCAGAAACAGGACCTGCTGGAAACACAGATCTCTGCTCATGGAGAGACTCTGAGTGCCATCAGTAACAGTGCCTTAAAGGGGACACACCGAGTTGCACAGCAGATCCAGACCAGGGTCAAATCACTCAATGCTCAGTACAACTCTCTGGTGGCCCTTAGTAAGAACAGGTGAGCACACACACACAACAACTTAGGCCCACATTTAATACATTGTAATAAACCCCTGGTTTATTTATACAACTATTTTAAGTATAAGTGTGGTTGTACCTTAGCAATGACAATATTTGTGTGACAAACGGCTTTCGTGGTGTGTTTGTTTCAGAGTGGTTTACACAGTGTAAACACAATCTGCAATTGATTGAATTGGTTCTTAGTTGGAACTTACTGATAATTGAGACCTATTAGTAGTGTAGTGCTTTGTCAAATCTAGATCCACAGGAATGGTAACTGTTGATTGATGTGGGTCTATTTAAGTGATAATGCCCGAGAAGCTGGTGTTTTGGAGGATATATTGGCATGGGTGTTAGTCGAGAGCCGGTGTTGTGCCGAAAATCTCCCCCCCCCCCCCTGCCAGAATTCCCCCACCCCCTTCGCGTTCTTCATTGCTGCCACTTGCTTGCGAGTTGAGATTTCTGCTCTTCACTCCGTTGTCAATTTAGCCTACATTTCACTGATCTAAGTAGCAGAAAGCATTTTTGTCTGCAGTTTTCGGTTTGGCTATTTGTTCCAAGTGTATGCGGCGGTTCTAGCTTGTATGGCGCCCTGGGCGAACCCCCCCTTCAGCACCCGCGCCCGCCCCCGGCAAGATGACGAACTGGGCGGCTGCCCATGTCGCCCGTACCTAAATCCGCTACTGATTTTGTATCTATGTAGTCTATTAAATACATCTCTTTGCCAACGTTTGTCATCTCTCCCATGTCTTATTCAACTAGTATTTTTGAAAGTGTAAGGATAATAATTCAGCTATAGTTGTTCTGAAATGTTTATTGCTTTCCAACATTTTTACTTTCCAACATTTTTATTTATCTTTTCAAATCAAATCAAATTTTATTAGTCACGTGCGCCAAATAAAACAGGTGTAGTAGGCCTTACAGTGAAATGCTTACTCGAGAGCTCCTAACCAACAGTGCAGTTTCAAAAAATACGGATAAGAATAAGAAATAAAAGTATCACGTTATTAAAGAGCAGCAGTAAAAAATAACATGTACAAACATTGGTTTCGAGGGCATTATCATTTTTATACAACGGGTTACCAACATATTCAAATAATGATTTACATATTTTAATCAAAAACGTTATTTTTAATAATTTTTCATATAATTTAATCCTTCCACAAAGTCCCTAAACAAATCTAGGGATGCTACCCAAGCCGGCTATTCGCTCTATTGGTTCGGTTGCCAGAGACGCGACTCGGTCTTTCAGTCTTTTTATTCTGTATCTATGGGCGCGGCGTAGTCGTTTGTTCTAAATGTTCCATTGATAAAATTAACTTTCTTATCCCTTGCTTGCTAGCTAGCCAACCACGGCTAACTTACAGTCATATCAAACAGTGCAGACAGAATAACAACAGTAGCTGCATTTGTTTAAGCTGTTTTGTGGTGACATTTATTTGGATACATGCATAACAATGAGCTGAAGAGACACTCTTGTTGGGGCACTGTTGTCAAAGGAGCTAGCCAACAACACAGCTAACATAATAACTTCCAACTGAAGCTGGAAAGACTGCAAACTAGCTACACTTCGTTTTGTTACCTTTTTTCAATTGATATTTCTTTGTATTTATCCATAAAAATGATGCCAGCTGATTCATGATTTCGACTGGCTGAGAAACGCTGCCTGCTTCTCTCTCGTCCCTACTCCGACCCCTACAGGTTCATTACCATGGGACAGTTGGAGATCGAACTTGAATATGGAAACAATGTTGCACATGTGGGAGAGACAAACAGCAAGGTTTATACAAGTCTCCGCTGTTGAAAACGAAATGTTAGTCTAAAATAAATGTGAGATAGTGGAGATCAAGTTGATAACTTCCCTGCCTGGGCTGATGAGACAGAGGATTGAGCAGTCAGGTGGAACAGAGTAAATAGGCATTTTAACTTCATAGATTTAGCCAGTGGTAACTTGTGGAATAGGCTGGAATGCGCTTCTAACCAATCAGCATTCAGCATTAGACCCACCCGTTGTATAATTAAGCAATAAAGCCTGAGGGGGTGTGGTATATGGCATATATACAACGGTTTAAGCGCAGCTCTATCGTGCATAAATTTATTTTGTCCCCCCACACCAAACGTGATCTCGACACGCAGGTTAAAATATCAAAACAAACTCTGAACCAATTATATTAATTTGTGGACAGGTTGAAAAGCATTAAACATTTATGGCAACTTAGCTAGCTAGTTTGCACCTGCTAGCTAATTTGTCCTATTTAGCTTGCTTGTTGTTGCTAGCTAATTTGTCCTGGGATATAAACATTGAGTTGTTATTTTACCTGAAATGCACAAGGTCCTCTACTCCACCAATTAATCCACAAATAAAATGGTCAACCGAATCGTTTTTAGTCATCTCTCCTTCCAGGCCTTTTCTTCTCTTGATTATATTGCGATTGGTAACTTACATAAATTAGGTGCATTAGTGCCACTGGCCTCGTTCGTCTTTCAGTCACCCACGTGGGTATAACCAATGAAGAGATGGCACGTGGGTACCTGCTTCTATAAACCAATGATGAGATGGGAGAGGCAGGACTTGCAGCGTGATCTGTGTCAGAAATAGAACTGACTTCTATTTTAGCCCTTGGCAACACACTTGTTGGCGCGCACAAGCAGTGTGGGTGCAATAATTGAATAATATAGATTTCTAAATTTATTTTGCAATGCTCGCGCACATGACACGAGCGGTGTAGTCAGCCTGTTAGCTGTGTATTGGCCATACACCACAAACCCCCAAGGTGCCTTATTGGTATTATAAACTGGTTACCAACATAATTAGAGCATTACAAATAAATGTTTGGTCTTACCAGTGGTATACGGTCTCAGCATTTAAGGCTCAAACCACCCAATGTATTATGTTGGTTATTGTTTTAATGAATCAACAGGAGGAAAATGCTAGAGGGCCAGCTGAAGCTGTTTGAGTTTTTCCATGACTGTGAGGAGGTGGAGGCGTGGATCTATGAGAGGTGGCTTCCCCTTCAGTCTGCCAGTCTGGGCAGAGATCTCAGCCAGATCCAGCTGGCAATTCAGAAACACAAGGTCAGACCTTGGTTGCATCACAAATGACACCCTATTCCCTATAGTGCACTACTTTTGACCAGGGCCCTCGTCCAAGTAGCACACTATATAGGGAACAGGGTGCTATTTGGGTCAGGCCTTCTTCAGTCACACAAACAGTGATTATTCAACTTCAAGTTTAATTAAGCTTACATAGCAGTCAATATAAACTTAAACCCATGGCATGATAAATACTTTGGCATAAGCCTATCTAAATACATTGGCATTTAAACAAATGAAAATATGTAATGTCATAATGTGAACCAAACCCTCACTTTTATGTGTTTGTTGACCCATCGCTGTTTTGGCAGGTTCTTGAAGCCGAGGTGCAGTCTCATGAGTCTCTGTGCTCAGGGGTCGTGAGTAGAGGTCAGGAGATGTGCAGAGGGAAACACCCCAGTGAGGAGGACATCCAGAAGTCGGTCCGGACGCTGAAGAAACAGTGGGAGCACCTGAAGGATGATGTGGTCAATCGCAAAAACAGACTGCATGCAGCCATCGTTATCAAACAGGTTACAACTATTAAAACAATGCAGAAATAAAAGTCAGAGAAACAGATGGTTTGTCAGAGGAATTACATATAGGAGTATGTACGTAATAGGCTGGTTCATTGACATTCTCTATTTATTTTATAGACCGTGATAGTTTGAATGTAGAGGGGAGACAGATACAGAGGGAGACAGAGAGGAAGGACTGAGACGGGATTTGTACCCACGTCACTAGGGGTATATGTGTTTCGGATTCTGGGGGGCTAACCACAACGCCAGACTCTGGCATGTGATATTCTCCTTTCCAAAGAATTAGATAGAACACTAGATTGGACATTAGCAACCTGGCAACATAACTACAGGACAGCCATCTTGGTCAGGGAAAGTTTTGTTTAAATTGTATTATATTATTTATTATCTGTTATTTTCCTCTTCAGTACTTTGCTGATGTGACCGAGGCCAACTCGTGGCTGAGTGACAGGAAGCCCCTCCTGATCAGCGAGGATTATGGGAAGGATGAGTCCTCCACCAGCGCCCTGCTGCAGCGCCACCTACGGCTGGAAAAGGAGATGGGAGCGTACGTCGTGGAGTTGAAACGCTTGGGAGAACAGGCCAAGGGCGCCTCCCAGCTGGCCCCGCTCACAGTAAGTTCCCCATCAATCACTTCAGAAAGTATTCACACCCCTTTTTCCTAATTGTGTTGTGTTACAGCCTGAATTTAAAATGGATTAAATAAAGATTTTTCTTTCATTGGCATACACACAATACCCCATAATGTCAAAGTGGAATTATGCTTTGACATTTTTACAAATTCATTAAAAAGGAAAAGCTGAAATGTGAGTCAATAAATATTCAACCCCTTTGTTATGGCAAGACTAATTCATTCAGAACTTAAAATGTGCTTAACAAGTCACATAATAAGTTGCATAGTCTCTGTACCCCACACATACAATACTGTATCTGTACAGTCAGTCCCTTTTTATAAAAAAAAATAAAATAAAAGTTGTACTAATTTTATAATTTTTCTTCCACTTTGACATTTAGAGTATTTTGTGAAGATCATTGACAAAAACAATTCAATGAAATCCATTTTAATCCCACTTTGTAACAACAAAATGTGGAAGAGGTAAAGGGGTGTGAATACTTTCTGAAGACACTGTAACTAAACTGCAGCTTTTTAATGTCATTGTGTCATGAATACATCCTCAAACACATTGGTTTTAATAATAAAAAAAATGCTTATTATTAAAATCCACCCCCATTGACTTCCAAGAGTTGCTGAGGACTTTCATATTTTTCCGCAGGCTGAGGCCCAGCAGAACAAGATGCCACAGTACAGTGATTCCTCTGGTGACGAGGAGGGATTGACCACACCTGGGAGAGTGACCTCCCTCAGAGGAGCAAAGATCACTCAGACATCTACCCAGACCCATACACAGGAGGCTAATGCCAAGATCAGGTTTAAATACACAAGAGGTACAGATTCTCAACTTCAATAGATTATGGATTATTTATAGAAACAAATTGTAGAAAATAAATTGTGAAATGTTTTTCATGTTACGTTTCTAAGGTAAATAGTCTCTGTTTTCCAGGTGTGACGGTGTGGGACCGTGGGGAAATTGTGACTATCCTCAACAGAGACAATGAGGATACGTTTCTAGTGAGGGACAGCAAAGGCAACGAACAGCTGGTGCCAAAGACGTACCTCACAGAGCTCCCATCATCTACAGTAAGCCTCACTATTAGCTGTCTCTGTGGCCTAGTAAAGAGCTTTATGGCACTTTACCCATTTGAATCATCGCAAGTACAATTGTGTGCCTACATTAACTCATTAACCGGCCCGCATAATCCCAGGTTGAGATCAACGATCTACACCCCTCAAATTCAAATCTGGACCTCAAAACCAGTTCCACTGTTTTTCCCCCTGTATTATTCCCCTCTAGTCAGGGACTGATTTAGACCTGGGACACCAGGTGTGTGAAATGAATTATCAGTTAGAACATAACACCAGCAGTACTCCGGACCTTGTAGGGTAAGATTTGAATACCCCTGGTCTACACAGTTTAAACTTCATAATTTTCCATTTTAACTAGAACACTCCCTCTACACCACCTCCATCCACCAATGGGGTTACTGAAAGCCCCACAAAGAGGGTGAACCGGGCGCGTCGCAGACGTTCCATGCGCCGGGGGACCGCTGAGATCCAGTCCTCTTCGATTCCTGATCCACATTACCAGAGAGAAACCATAGAGAGTGCCCAGAGCAGTCTAGACCGGGACTTCAACAGCCTGCACAACCTGGCTAATGTGAGAAATAAGACCTGGGGTTTCAGATTCTCCTCTACATTTTTGGGGAGAAAAATGGTTTCCCATTGCATCACATAAGCAGTACAGCAATACAAATCATTACACTACATCTAAGTTATCTACATTATAACGCTACATTTTGTTTTATGCTTTGACATCTTTGTGAAGACATCTTTGATGATGTAGTGGCAGCGCCCAGTACAGAGAATAGGACCTAGAGTGATCATCCTGTAGCACACATGTAAGTTGTCACATACTGGCAACCAAATTGTGTATTTGTGTCTGATTTCTCCACCATACAGTCCAGGAGGAAAACTCTGGAGGAGACGGTTCGGTTGCACCGCTTCTACAACACCTGTGAGGAGTTTGAGTCCTGGATGGAGGACAAGGAGAACATCCTTAACACCTTCAGTCCTAACTCTGACAACGTGGGTGTGGTGCAGGCCAAATATGAGGTAATAAACCAGCCTCATCACTGAGATTATTCCGGACTTCATAACACATTCATAACACACACAACAAAATAATTAGCAGTACATCAGTGTTTGTCTCTAGTGCTATTATTTACTTGATATAATAGTTGGAACTCACCTTCTCATGAACTCCCCATGTTCCAGAACTTTCTGACCGAGCTGGCAAGTGGGAAGGGCCAGCTCGATGACATCACCAGACTGGGGGAGGAGCTAGTGAAGAGCAGACACAGTAAACACAGAGAGATACAGGCCAAGCAAGGACAAGTCACACGCAGGTAGGTGGACTTGCAGAAAACTATTTTGTAATAGTACTACTGACATCTACTAAGAATAACATGATCAACACAGTTTTTCAGATTAGATAGTTCTTGATTGTCTGTTGTTCACAGAAATGTTTATTGCGTACAGAAAATGCACTGCGTTTTACTGAGACGCACACACAATGTTTAATCATTGAAGAGAGCTGTCCATGTTGTTATTGTTGTTGTTGCTAGGTGGGAGCGCATGCAGAAGCTGAAGGATGAGAAGGGCCATGAGCTGCTGAGCACGGCGGATGTGCAATCCTTCCTCCAGAGCTGTGAGGAGGCCCGTGCCCAGCTCATGGAGCAGTTCACCCAGCTGGACACTGTGGACGGTGTGGGTACTACCTCCACAGCCCTGGACACTGAGGAGAGGGCCCAGGCTCAAGCACAAAGAGACATACAGGCCCTGGAGAGGAAGATATCATACCTCAAGAGTGTGGCTAAAATGTAAGGCACAATTGTAAACCTCTATATGTGTCAGACAACCACCACTAGTCCAAGACTTTATACTGTTACTGTTGATAGTTTTGAGTGTAATGCCAGTTAGTTATTCATCCATCCATTCATTCACGTTCTACTTATCTGTGTGAACCAGGAAGCAGGACTGCAGCCCAGCAGAGGCCGCAGCCATCATGGAAGAGGTGCGGGGCCTGGAGGCTCTGCTGGAGCAGGTGAAGGGCCAGGCATCAGAGAGACAGAGGCTTCTGGAGGAGGCCAAGCGGCTGCAGCTGTTTCAGCAGGAGACCAGGGACCTGCTGCTGTGGGCCGGGGCCGCTCAGGACCGCCTACTGGAGGACGACACAGCCTCGGACGTGACCTCCGCTCAGACCCTCCTGAATGACAACCAGGATCTGAGGATAGAGATCGACGCGCAAAGGGAGAGGTGAAACAGAATTTTGGGTTCTTTCCTTTCTGGAAAATGTACTTATGTTTATAATAATATGCTATGTGCTGCATGCTGGGACATGGAGGTATCTGATGATGTTTTCATTGCAACTATTTCTCAGGTAAGCAGTGTTTCTAAGGTAATGTAGTAGGAGAAGGATAGTTTGTGATGAGACAATAGGAAAGCATACACAGTGGTTTTTTTGTACTGTCCTTTATTTAGTTTCTTACAGACATATTCATGAGTCATGACGCTGGGAAAACATACAGTGCCTTGAAAAAGTATTCAGCCGGCCACAAGTTCTTCTTCAAGTAGTCCCCCAGCCACAAAACCCCATAAGGAAAATAGTAAACAATAAAATAATACAAATAAAAAACTGAAATGTCATCATTTTATAAGTATTCATCCCCCTGGCTCAGTACTTGGTTGAACCACCTCTGGCAGTTATTAAGTCTCTGAGTTTCCCTCCCCCCATCCGAAGTTGGGTAGTCATCCCAGTGACCGGCAGACCACCCCTGCCCCCCCAGATTCCAGGGCCACTGAGAGACCCATCTTTTGAAAAGAGCACACAGAACAGAAGCAGATCAACCGCCAAAAGCATTTCCAACGCCCTCACCTCGATTTGTATTATATATAGTTATCAAAACACACAGAACCAGTCAAAAGTTTGGACGCCTACTCATTAAAGTTTTTTTTAATAAAAAAAATAATAATAATACAAATGTAACTCTTTTCTACATTGTAGAATAATACGGAATACATCAAAACTATGAAATAACACATATGGAATCATGTAGTAACCAAAAACGTGTTAAACAAATCCGTGTTAAGCCACCCTTTGCCTTGATGACAGCTTTGCACACTCTTGGAATTCTCTCAACCAGCTTCACCTGGAATGCTTTCCCAACAGTCTTGGAGGAGTTCCCACATATGCTGAGTACTTGGCTGCTTTTCCTTCACTCTGTGGTCCAACTCATCCCAAACCATCTCAATTGGGTTGAGGTCGGGTGATTGTGTAGTCCAGGTCATCTGATGCAACACTCCATCACTCTCCTTCTTGGTCAAATAGCCCTTACACAGCCTGGAGGTGTGTTGGATCATTGTCCTGTTGAAAAATAAATGATAGTCCCACTAAGTGCAAACCAGATGGGATGGCGTATATCGCTGCAGAATGCTGTGGTAGCCATGCTGGTTAAGTGTGCCATGAATTCTAAATAAATCACTGACAGTGTCACCAGCAAAGCACCCCCACACCATCACACCTCCTCCATGCTTCATGGTGGGAACAAAGACACACCGGTTGGAACCCAAAATCTCAAATTTTGGACTCATCAGACCAAAGGACAGATTTCCACCGGTCTAATGTACATTGCTCGTGTTACTTGGCCCAAGCAAGTCTCTTCTTATTATTGGTGTCCATCTGAGGTGCAGTTAACCCTAATGAACTTATCCTCTGCAGCAAAGGTAACTCTGGGTCTTCCTTTCCTGTAGTGATCCTCATGAGAGCCAGTTTCATCATAGTGTTCAATGGTTTTTCAAATCAAATTGTATTTGTAACATGCACCGAATACAACAGTGAAATGCTTACTTACAAGCCTTTATACAACAAGGCTTTAAGTTAGAGCCAGTTTGCGCTCTTCTGTGAAGGGAGTAGTACACAGCGCTGTACGAGATCTTCAGTTTCTTGGCCATTTCTCGCATGGAATAGCCTTCATTTCTCAGAACAAGAATAGACTGACAAGTTTCAGAAGAAAGTTCTTTGTTTCCAATGTCTTAGCTGATGGAGCTCAGGTACAACCCCTTCCCCTGAAACACACACATGCTCTTCCCCCGTTGTGACCATTTTCCCAAGTATCTCTGAGCAGTCAGACCTTTGATCATTCCATGCCACCAGGGCCACAATACTTTTCCCACTCTCTGATTATCTGAGTGTGACCCCCTTCCTATGGGTTACTGCAGGCAGTGTTGCCAGCACTGCCACTACCTGGGTGGGAGCACCCCACCGGAATCCCCACCGGCTTGGTACAAGGTCATCAAGGTTCTCATTAGCAGCTTTGATAAAATCCTTGTATGTTATGCTCACCCATCAGGGGGCTTTGCCAGGCAGACTCAGAATCTTGAAGGGGCGGTGCTGCTTTAGTAGGTCTCTGATCGCATTTATCTTTCTGTTTTGGCTGCCTATCGGCTACTTGCAGTAGGCCCATAAAACAGATTAGGACTTCTCCTTAGTGTGAGGGTCGTTCAGATCGGTGTCTAGGGTATAGGGTTGGAGACTGTTCCATCATGATAGGACAATAAATAAATCAACTATATTTAGAATTTATTTCAAAATGTATATCCCATATCTGCACAAAATTGAAAGCTCTCTCTTATAACCCCTGCTTTCAGACACACACAAGTCTCTTAACTTTGCACACAGTGATGGAGCACTGTGTTTTGGATCATTGTCATGTTGAAAGACCAACTTCTTCTGCAGTTTGATTGTTGTGGTAGAGGGGCGCAGGTTTTTATCTAGTATGTCTCTGTATTGTGCGTCATTCATTTGATTTGACATGGTGCTCTGGGCTTTGTGGATCAATCTGAGACAACAAAACATGGTAAAAGTGTTGGAGGGTGAATACGTTTTTAAGGCACTGTATGTGTGACACATTTTTTTTTGTAAATGTCACTGTAATGTACTTGTGTTCGTCTAACTAAAAGGGTGAAAGACATGGAGAAACTTGGAAAGTCTCTTGAGGAACAATCGAGGGGAAACCGAGGTGTGAAGGACGTCCAGCAGACGCTGGGAAAGCTGAGCCAGGAGTGGACCAAGCTGGACAAACTCTGGGGCAGTAGGAACAGGAGGCTGGAACAGGGGGTGGAGCTACAGAAGCTGAATCAGGAGGCTGATCGTATCGAGGCAGCCCTGTCTGGGCATGAGGCCAGGCTGAAGGTCAAAGACCTGGGGGTAAGATAAAATAGACTGTACGCTGTTATACAATTAATGGGAATATAATAATAAGCCTTATGGGTATGTGGCGATGGATGTGTCTTTGTGTATGTATGTGTGTTTGTTCAGGTAAGACCACCTCTGTTCTCATCCAGTGTGTTTGTCTCTCCCTCTCTGTGCTCAGGACTCTGTAGACAATGTCCACAGTCTGTTGGGCAGACAGGAGGAACTGGAGGGCCTACTGAATTCTCTGGACCAACAGATCAGCCTCTTCCAAGACAAGAGCAAGGAACTCGTCAACAAACGACACTTTGCTGCCAAACAGTAAGGCTTATGTTGATGACCAGTTTGGAGACATTTCCCCCAAATGTATAGCAAATGTGTAGCAGTGAACAATGTATTGTTCAAATAATTTTTTTCAAACATTGAAATAATCAAATAATTTTTTAATGACTTTTTAGAATACAGGAGAGGTCACAGACTATTCAAGAGCGCAATAAGAAGCTTGGAGAGAGCTGCAAACGAAGACGGACCCTCCTGCTTGATTCACATAAGTATCAGGTACACTTGATACAGAAACCCACATTCTGGGTACCTTTTACAATGGCAGTTAAGCGCTTGAACATTTCTCATGTGTTTGTCATCAGGAGTTCCAGAGAGATGCTGAAGAAATGCTAATGTGGATGGAGGAGAAGTCCAAGATAGCTGAAGACGAGTCGTACCGGGACCCTACCAACATCCTCCGCAAGCTGAAGAGACATGAAGCAGCTGAGAAAGAGATGCAAGCTAACCAAGTGTGGCTAGACAGACTCACACAGGTATCACAGGGCTTTCGCCATCCTATCTTTTCTATACCTAATGGCTCATAATGACACCTTCTCTCATCTTCGCCATGAATCGTGGCAAAACTACAACAACAAAAAAAGCACTTATGGAGAAGAAAAAAAAGTCTGTTCACTGTTTGTTGCTCCCACTTCTTAATAATGCTATTGGTGATACAGATGCAAAGTTTCAACCAACCTGATAGAAAACTTGACAAACGTTCAGTAAAACTGGACCACTAAAACCAGTTGGGGGAGGAGATGCTTGTGGATGAGCACTACCAGAGCCAAAGCTTTAGGATGAAGGCCTCCTACTGTACTGTGCTGTTAAATCTTGTACGGTAAGCCTAGTCGCTTTCCATTCGTTTGGGGAGCAAATGCTACTGTTACTGTACTGCTATATTGTACTGTAAGTTAACCTGTTGTCTGGTTCCATCAGTTGGGAGAGGAGATGCTGTCGGAGGAGCACTACGAGAGCCAGAACATCAGGAGGAAGTCGACCCAGGTTAACAGTCGCTGGGTCAGGCTCCAGGGGAAGATGACTGAGAGAGGAGACAAGCTGAGACAGGCTGGGCAGCAGGAGCAGCTCATGGAGCTACTGCAGGTAACACACTAACAACCTCTACACTACCTACCTGGATCTAGTTTGGCTATCGATTTGTGGGTAAGAATGCTGTAGATAAATGTGGGTAGCACGCTTCATTTTACGGTACCTTTTCCACTGGTATAAAATAAATTGGTCAATCATAGGTTATTATTAGGATGTTATTACTATTTTACAAAGTAATTTAATTAGTTATTTCTTGACCATAAATTGAAATGTGTTGATGATGCTTATGATGCCGATCATAATTTGGTCTCGTCCACCAGCCAGCTCTCTCTCTCTCTGTCTATATGAGCTAGCAATTGAACCTGAGGATGGGGTAAATTGTAATCACATTGTTCCCAGGATGCCAAGCTGAAGATCGAGGCCATCCAGAGGATGTTGCAGAATGCAGCCAAAGGTCACGACCTTCGCTCCAGCCGCCAGCTCTTGAAGGAGCACCAGCAGCTAGAGGCAGAGGCCCAGGAACTGGCTGACAAGATTATCACCATCGTGACCCGGGCCAAGCACCTGGCCACTAACCACTTTGACTCCCAGAGGATCCTTCAGGAGACAGATACGTACATGAAGCTGTAAGTAGTAAGGACCGATTAATGTGATCTGTAATTAGTAGCAGTAAAGCAATCCACGGATCGATCCATTGATTGATCCAATTGATTGATCCATTGATTTATGCATTGAATTAGCTAACCTAGTTCTCTATCTAGGGCCCAGAGTTTTTCCGGTTCAGGTAACATGGTCAGAAAAAACATCTGTCTCCTATTCATAATCCGTGTGGATATTTTTGAGACATCATCTCTGTCTGCAGGTTCAAGTCGCTGCAGAAGCCTCTGGATTGTCGCAGGGCCCAGCTGGAGGCGTCCGTGGCTCTGTTTGGCTTCTATCACGATGTAGACATAGAACTCTCCTGGATAACTGAACACTACCCATCCACTGGCTCCACCAACTATGACAAGTCCCTGGCAGGGGCTATCAACCTAATGCAGAAACACAAGGTATCAGTCTGGTAACAAGAAAATAATGAGAAAGTTTGATTTACATTTTATTTTATGTCTAGTCATTTTTGTCTCTCTTATCCAGAGTGACTCTCATCCAGTATTTTTGGTTAGTTTGTTTCCTGCCCAGGGTGGACAGATGTAAATGAGTTAAAGCTGGTGCAATATATGTGTTGTGCATAGTCCCTGACAAAAATCAAATGTGTGTTCTGTGATCAGGAGCTGCAGGCAGAAGTGAACGCCCACCGTAAACACTTGAACCGGGTCCTGGAGAAGGGGCAGAGCTTGGAGAAGTCCAGCCAATATGATGGAGAGGAAGTCCAGCAGAGGAATACACACCTGGCCACAGAGTGGGAGGAGCTAGAGGCAGCCTGTGACAAGAGGGCCATCCACCTGAACAGGGCCATCACTAGAGAACAGGTAGGGCTAACAGGAAAGCAGAATCCTGATTGTGATGGATCCAAAGCATTCCAGCCGGTGTCTATTCCACAAGTTACCACCGACTAAATCTGTGACGTTAAAATACCTATTTACTCTGTTGCATTTGACGGTGCAATCCACTGTCTCATCAGTCCAGCCAGGCAATTTATAATCACGATCTCCACTATAAAAAGCATCTAGACATTATCTCACATTTCTTTTAGACTGTACCTCTGAAGGACAATAATCATTATACCTCATCACTGTACTTTTTTGCTCCTAGATCTTGCTTGACTGTGCGGAGCTGGAAACCCGTCTTTCTGAGACTCTAGCTTTGGTCAGCACTGATGAGTACGGCAAGAACGATCTAGCCACCCAGAGCCTTATCAAGCAACATCAGGTACTGTAACCCCATTCTCCTGTTCTCTTGTGTTTGAATTGGCTGTATTCAAACTATACGTCACTGTCAACAGTTCTGTTGTTTGGATATAGTTGTTATGGATAAAGCCATCTGCTGAATGGTCATAGTATGCTGTGATAATCAGAGGAGTTAGTTAAAGCATCTACAGATCTAGGGACCACTGTCTAATGCATCTGTACGGTGAGGAGCATGGTGTCTAATGCAGCTGCACGGTGAGGAGCATGGTGTCTAATGCAGCTGCACGGTGAGGAGCATGGTGTCTAATGCAGCTGCACGGTGAGGAGCATGGTGTCTAATGCAGCTGCACGGTGAGGAGCATGGTGTCTAATGCAGCTGCACGGTGAGGAGCATGGTGTCTAATGCAGCTGCACTGTGAGGAACATGGTGTCTAATGCATCTGCACGGTGAGGAGCATGGTGTCTAATGCATCTGCACGGTGAGGAGCATGGTGTCTAATGCAGCTGCACTGTGAGGAACATGGTGTCTAATGCAGCTGCACTGTGAGGAGCATGGTGTCTAATGCAGCTGCACAGTGAGGAGCATGGTGTCTAATGCAGCTGCACTGTGAGGAGCATGGTGTCTAATGCAGCTGCACTGTGAGGAGCATGGTGTCTAATGCATCTGCACTGTGAGGAGCATGGTGTCTAATAAATCTGCACGGTGAGGAGCATGGTGTCTAATGCAGCTGCACGGTGAGGAGCATGGGGTCTAATGCAGCTGCACTGTGAGGAGCATGGTGTCTAATGCAGTTGCACGGTGAGGAGCATGGTGTCTAATGCAGCTGCACGGTGAGGAGCATGGTGTCTAATACAGCTGCACGGTGAGGAGCATGGTGTGTAATGCAGCTGCACTGTGAGGAGCATGGTGTCTAATGCATCTGCACGGTGAGGAGCATGGTGTCTAATACAGCTGCACTGTGAGGAGCATGGTGTCTAACACAGCTGCACTGTGAGGAGCATGGTGTCTAATACAGCTGCACTGTGAGGAGCATGGTGTCTAATGCATCTGCGCGGTGAGGAGCATGGTGTCTAATGCAGCTGCACTGTGAGGAACATGGTGTCTAATGCAGCTGCACTGTGAGGAGCATGGTGTCTAATGCATCTGCACGGTGAGGAGCATGGTGTCTAATGCATCTGCACTGTGAGGAGCATGGTGTCTAATGCAGCTGCACTGTGAGGAGCATGGTGTCTAATGCAGCTGCACTGTGAGGAGCATGGTGTCTAATACAGCTGCACTGTGAGGAGCATGGTGTCTAATGCAACTGCACGGTGAGGAGCATGGTGTCTAATGCAGCTGCACGGTGAGGAGCATGGTGTCTAATGCAGCTGCACTGTGAGGAGCATGGTGTCTAATGCAGCTGCACCTTGAGGAGCATGGTGTTTAATGCAGCTGCACTGTGAGGAGCATGGTGTCTAATGCAGCTGCACTGTGAGGAGCATGGTGTCTAATGCAGCTGCACGATGAGGAGCATGGTGTCTAATGCAGCTGCACAATGAGGAGCATGGTGTCTAATGCAGCTGCACGATGAGGAGCATGGATTATGTAATGCTGCTGTCTCTGTTGTGTGTACTGCAGGCGGTGGAGGGGCAGATGGAGGTGCTGAAGGCCCAGGTGGAGGAGCTGGGGGATAGTGTGGCGTCAGCCGTCCATGAGTGGAACCTGGACGAGGTCAACAGACCATACAGCCGCATCAGCAGTCAGATGAGCCAGCTGCAACACCAAGCCCAAGTCAGGTGAGCTCAAGCAATCAAAAACATGACATTTGATACAAAGATGCCATGAGATCATGGTTTAATGCCCCCCCCCCCCCCCCCCCCCCAAACAACAGGCACCACAAGGAGACATATGTTATGGGTGAGTGTCTTGTGTGTAACAGAGGACTTGTCTACCTTCTCTTAGGGGCCAAAAGCTGAGGGAGGCTCTCCACCTCCATGAGTTCAGACGGGAGTCTTCAGAGCTGGACGACTGGATCACACAGCAGAGACAGATAGCCTCCTCTGAGGACTACGGAAATGACTATGAACATGTAGTGGTGAGAAATACCATCTACCACTACTGTCTATACAGTATATATTTGCACAGATCTCCAAAATGTTCAGTTGGAAAATATCATCCAGATTGTGAGCGTGACTAATGCTTATTTCTTCCAAAATGTGGCATTTGTCATTGAAAACAAAATTTCAACAAATGTTCTTGATTTCCCATGATAGCTACTGAATGGTAAATTTGAGGCCTTCCTGAAGAATTTGGACGTGGGTTTTGATAGGATGCGGAGCTGCAAAGAGCTTGCTGATAGTCTCATTCAACAGAAGCACCCTCAAGCTTCCACCATCAGGGATACACAACATCAGCTCAGGTATGGGCACCTAATCGATACTCTTTATTGCTCACACTACCAGTCCACTGTATAAATTAACAACGCATGTATCCACATTCAAATGATGAAATACAACTCAAATCTGGTTGAAATGACATCATTACATGCTTCTTAACTTGTTGCAATGATGATGTCATTTCAAGCAGCTATGTCTACTGGGATGAAAGTCATGTTAAAGAGATCTTACCTGAGGACCTGAGTCGGTTGTTTTTGTCTTGTTTCCCTCCTGTTTGATAGTTTGTCATGGAAGGAACTGCAGGACTTGGCCAAAGACCGCAAAGACCGTTTACTCAAAGCCGAGGAGTGTCACAAGTTTTACAGAGATCTCACCGATGCCTTAGGACATATTGAGGTACAGTTTAAGCATAAATAAATATATTTTGGATGAATTAGAAATTGTCTTGAAAGTAGGGCTCGTGAGTGGCGCAGTGGTCTAAGGCACTGCATCTCAGTGCTAGAGGCGTCACTACAGACACCCTGGTTCGAATCCTGGCTGCATCACAACCGGCTGTGATTGGTAGTCCCATAGGGCGGTGCACAATTAGCCCAGCGTCGTCCGGGTTTGGCCGGTGTAGGCCGTTATTGTAAATAAGAATTTGTTCTTAACTGACTTGTCTAGTTAAATAAAGGTTCAATCAAATAAATACTCTACTGTTCAAAAATGTAGGGTCACTTAGAAATGTCAATGTTTTCCATGAAAACATGAGTTCCAAATTAATAGGAAATATCGTCAAGACATTGACATGGTTATAAATAATGATTTTTAATTGAAATAATAATTGTGTCCTTCAAACTTTGCTTTCGTCAAAGAATCCTCCGCTTGCAGCAATTAAATCCTTGCAGACCTTTTGTTGTCAATTTGTTGTGGTAATCTGAAGAGATTTCACCCCATGCTTCCTGAAGCACCTCCCACAAGTTGGATTGGCTTGATGGACACTTCTTACCATACGGTCAAGCTG
The DNA here is from genome assembly GCF_057628025.1 of Oncorhynchus mykiss. Taxonomy (NCBI): domain Eukaryota; kingdom Metazoa; phylum Chordata; class Actinopteri; order Salmoniformes; family Salmonidae; genus Oncorhynchus; species Oncorhynchus mykiss. The sequence goes on along the minus strand of NC_143040.1, from coordinate 42,934,257 downwards.
CTCCCACAACAGCTCAATAGGGTTGAGATCCGGTGACTGTGCTGGCCACTCCATTATAGACAGAATACCAGCTGACTGCTTCTTCCCTAAATAGTTGCATAGTTTGGAGCTGTGCTTTGGGTCATTGTCCTGTTGTAGGAGGAAATTGGCTCCAACTGAGCGCCGTCCACAGGGTATGGCATGGCGTTGCAAAATGGAGTGGTAGCCTTCCTTCTTCAAGATCCCTTTTACCCTGTACAAATCTCCCACTTTACCACCACCAAAGCACCCACAGACCATCACATTGCCTCCACCATGCTTGACAGATGGCGTCAAGCACTCCTCCAGCGTCTTTTCATTTTTTCTGCGTCTCGCGAAAGTTCTTCTTTGTGATCTGAACACCTCAAACTTAGATTTGTCTGTCCATATAACTTTTTTCCAAACTTCCTGTGTTCGTTCTTTTGCCCATCTTAATCTTTTCTTTGAAATTGGCTGAGATATGGCTTTTTTCTCGCATGGAATAGTCTTCGTTTCTCAGAACAAGAATAGACTGATGAGTTTCAGGAGAAAGTTCTTTGTTTCTGGCCATTTTGAGCCTGTAATCCAACCCACAAATGCTGATGCTCCAGATACTCAACTAGTCTAAATAAGGCCAGTTTTATTGCTTCTTTAATCAGGATAACAGTTTTCAGCTGTGCTAACATAATAGCAAAAGGGTTTTCTAATGATCACTTAGCCTTTTAAAATCATAAACTTAGATTAGCTAACACAACGTGCCATTGGAACACAGGAGTGATGGTTGCTGATAATGGGCCTCTACGCCTATGTAGATATTCCATTAAACAATGTGCCAATTCCAGCTACAATAGTCATTTACAACATTAACAATGTCTACACTGTATTTCTGATCAATTTAATGGACAAAAATTGTGTTTTTCTTTCAATAACAAGGACATTTCTAAGTGACCCCAAACTTTTGAACGGTAGTGTATAATAGCTCAGTGCCTTGCTGAGAGGCTCAGTGTTGCTCAGAGTTCATATAGAGTTCATCTCTGTGTAAAATTATCAGTCTTGACCTACAATGTTTACTGTGCTCCTTATCCGTGTGGTGTCAGGACGTCAACTTAATTTAAGGCACTGATCTGACATCCATCCATCCACCCCCCCCCCCCCCCCCCTCTCACTCTCTCTCCAACCACCACAGGAGAGGTACAAGAGCATTCCTGATGACATCGCCAGGGACCTGCGAGGGGTGCTTTTGCAGCTTCGTAAACACGAGGCTCTAGTCCACGTGCTAGCAGGGAACGAGCAGCAGGTACTAAATACAACACATCAATAGTTTACCCACAACTTTTGTGAACAAATGTTCTTATTGACTCGCTTTAACAACAATGCAATCAATGATAATCCGTTCACCCAGAATTCCGATTTGTTTTTGCCCTGTATTATACTGTAGATTGTATAAAACTGTCACTTACTCTTCCATTTTCTTGATCTAACGATTGAGCTAGGGCTTTCTAAGCTGTTCTTTGAGGATATTTCACTCAGTGGTTACTGTAATGGAGGTTTTGTGAGCCACGCTTGTATGATAAGTAACCTTGCCTTAGACTTGCCCAGCGGGCTAACACAATCTTGTGGCGCACAGGTCACTCAAATTACCATCCAGGCCAGTTGTGGGGGTTGCCTGCATGTCTTCATTGTCCATCTATGAATCTTCCTGTCATATGGGTTGTTCTTAGCTCCAGGAGTTGCTGGATATGGCAGACTCCACCCTGGACCTGTGCTCCCCAGAGATGAGGGTTCTCCTGCAGGATCAACAACAGAAGGTGGTGGAGCACTGGGAGAAACTGCGCCTCCACATGGACCAGAGGGAGGGAGACCTCAAACGGGCACGCCAGCGCTACCTCTTCCTCAACACGGTAACTGACTCTATATTAACCATTAGAGACACCATTTCCATTTGCAAACTCTCTCTGAGCCTTTACCAGGACTAATAAGCATTGTCAATGGCGATTCTACATTGAATGTGCTTTTTAGTCCAGGGTAGACTTCATTTGAGTCTAGGAAATCAGCATTAAGAGTTTCCTAGTTCTTGTCACACTGATTGATTTGGATATTACATGATGTATATATTGCATGTTGGTTTTAACGTCAATCTATTTTGGTGTTCTAGGTCCAGGACTATGCTCTGTGGTGTGCCCAGGTGCTGAATGTGATGACAGCGGAGGAGTCTATTAGAGACGTGGCCACCTGTGACCTGCACCTGGCCCAGCACCAGCAGCTGTGGGCTGAGATCGTGGCCCGGGAGGAGACCTACGACCAGGCAGTGGCCATGGGGCAGGAGCTGCAGGTGCAGGACAGACACAACGCAAGAGAGGTATTCAATTTAAGAGATCTTTATTGCCACAGAAACACAATTCAGTTGCAGCAGAATTACACACATTGAATACACACCCTGTATGAGCATATACAACTCTGTATTCCTGTAAATGTCTCAATGTTTTCTGTGAAAATATTGTCTACTGTCCCAGCATTCTGAGGCTTGAATACATACAAGATGAGAGAGTTGGTTTTACATAAATGGTACCTAAATAAGCTGGCAATGTGTGGTGTCTTCCTCCTACCAGGTCCAGGATAAGCTGAGTGGTCTACAGGAGGAGAGGGACTCACTTCATGGCCACTGGGAGAGGAAACAGAGAGGCCTGGAGGGGACCCACCTGGAACAGGTCTTCTACAGGGACACAGAGAGCATGGAGAAGATCACCAACTCCCAAGAGGTCAGAGGTCAAAGCTGGTCAATCAAAGAATATATGCTCTGTTTCAAGACTCACATTGTCAATGCAAGCCCCTCTGACGGTGCAATTACATCCATTTTGAAGCAAAACACATGTTCTCCTATGCTACAGTACATGTTCATATTTTGAATGCCCCCAACTTCTTGTTTTGCCTTCCAGATCCTTCTGAAGAACAGTGATCTGGGGACGTCAGTTGATGAGACAGAGGGACTCATAAAACGCCATGAAGCCTTTGAGAAACTCCTCAGCACTCAGGAGGACAAGGTCTGAATTCAAGCCTCCGCTGTCCGTCTTTATGAAGGGCACTATCCTATTGTCCTTAACTCTGAAAGCGCCAACATCATTTTAGCTTACAAACACCAACTGGGATCATTTTTGATAATTAGTAATGATTTCAAAGAGATACAATTGGTAATCATTTCAGAGAGATACTGTCTGTCAAGCAGTGTTCCCCCAAATAAGCATTGGATTTTTTTTTATTACACCTTTATGGTCAAAATGTGATGGATCAAAATAGACACGTTTGTATGTTTTTCATGATTTGAACAGATATTTTGATTAATTTCATCCATGGCCACTTGATATTAACATTTGTCTGTTATTCATTCAAAGTGTTGTTTCTGTGGTACTAGGAGGCTGAAAGAGGTGGCGATTGAGCTAATCTGACATACCTGTACGACGTAAAATGGCAACTGATATTGGCTATATAGGTAATAGGTAATATAGGTGCCGGTGCCATCACACTTTCAACTCTACCTTTGGAACATTATGGGCTATCAACTCTGTTCCAATTGCATCTGAAAGATGATAACCACAACTTGGTTATGTAGATTGTGTTATAGTGGCTGCTACGCTCCTGAGGGGCCAAATCTGGGGTTGCTCCATATCTTTAAACGCAGCATGCAACAATTTCAACGATTTTACTGAGATACAGTTCATATAAGGAAATCAGTCAATTGAAATAAATTAATTAGGCCCTAATCTATGGATTTCATGTGACTGGGCAGGGGCACAGCCATTGGTGGGCCTAGGCCCACCGACTGGGAAGCCAGCCAATCAGAAATAGTTTTTTCTCACAACAGGGCTTTTATTACAGACAGAAATACTCCTCAGTGGCATTGTGTAATGTGACTAAAATGTACATTTTAGAGTGGCCTTTTGTTGTCCCCAGCACAAGGTGCACCTGTGTAATGGTCATGCTGTTTAATCAGCTTCTTGATATGCCACACCTGTCAGGTGGATGGATGATCTTCACAAAGGAGAAATGTTAAGTAACAGGGATGTAAACAAATTTGTGCACAACATTTGAGAGAAATAAACTTTTTGTGTACATTTCTGGGATCTTTCAGGTCATGAAACATGGGACCAACACTTTACATGTTACGTTTGTGCCAAATTTGGTTTACAAAGTTTACTATTGAGTCAACATTTTCAGGTTTGCCACACACCACTAGTATACAAAAGACAATATTATTTTTAATTCCTCCATATTAACACAGAAATCATGGTAAAAAAAATGTAGGTAACTAGTTGCTTGACAAAGTCCTAAAATGTCAGTAGGATAAAAAAAAATGTTTTAAATAAAAAGACATGGGTGATTACATTTTTAAATTGAATCATCTATGATATAACATACACTGTCAAGTGTTCTGTGTATGTGTCTCAGCCTGTTCAACCACATCACTCTCATTGCTCTTTAGATATCATTGCTGAAGGACCTTGCTGAGAGACTGAAGAAGGAAGACTTCAGTCGTGAGAAAGCCGGCCACATCCACAGCAAGTTGAAGGCCCTCCTGGAGAGGCGAAGCAGGATTAAGGGACTGTCAATCAAACGCAGAGAGGAGTTGGCCATCTCCAGGCTGCTCTGCATCTTCAACCGCAATGCTGCCGAGGTACAGTACCCCACATCACCTGTGGTCAGACGTGGGTTCCAATCCAGGGGCCAGGGTTCCGGGCCAGAAGCACGCTTTTGACTACACTTACAGTTTTGCTTTGGTACTGCAGTTTAACTGATGTCTGGCCCAGAAAGACAATTCCGGTAGACGTCGACATGGAAAAGTCAAATTTGAACATTTCTAAGACGACACTTTAGTCATCACCTTTGAGTACAAACTATCCATTGACGTGCTTAGCACGCTCTGACAGAGTTCCCAGAGCATGTTCGCGTGATACTGCTGTCTGTCCAGTGTGCACTGAGTGCTAGTGTGCACTGAGAAAGAAAGAAAGATGTAAAGAACCACGAAACGGTGTATGCGAATGTGAGTAGATTACGTTGAAAACTACGGTCGGCCATCTTGGAAGCAGTCTAGTTATTTTATTCATCAATGATTCAAATACTATTTGTTTTCTTTCAACTACTTTCACCCGTTGAGCCTGGCTGACCTGGAGTGCCAGGTGGGCTTGGACTTCGAGACTAGTCCTTTAGTTCCCTTGCACCAGAAAAGCTCAATCAAGTGTAGATGGAGTATTTAGAGATAAATAATTATGGAAAATAATGACTATTTGAACCAAGGTCTGCCTGTGGTAGATGAAGTGATGTTGTGATGTTGTCTGTCTTTGGCCCAGGCTGAGGAGTGGGTGTCGGAGCGTATGCAGAAGATGCAGGAGGACTCCAAGGTGGACCTGAGCAACCTGCAGACCAAGATGAAGCTGCTCCAAAAACATCAAGTCTTTGAGGCAGAGATTCTCGCCCACAGCAGAATCATTGACTCAGTGCAGCTGGTATGAGCTGTTATTAAACTACACTGAGGAGGGTTTCTTGTCAGTGATAACTACAGTGCATAGTTCAGTAACACTTCATCCTTATAATCCTTTACAACTTCTTATAAGGATGTAGGAGCCTTTATAATGTCTCATAATAAGTCATAATATGTCATAGAGATTCATGTATCAATGTTTGAGCTGACTCAAACTGACCCCTGTGCTGGCCTAGGCTGGTGAGGAGCTGGTGTCTCTGCATCACCCTAAGTCCCAGGAGGTTCGTCGTAGTGTTGCAGCTCTGGAGAAACACTGGGAGGAGCTGAAGCTGGCGGTGGCTGCCAGGGGGAAGGTTCTAGAAGACAACAGAGACTTCTTGGAGTTTCTGCAGAAGGTGGACCAGGTGGAGGTCTGGATCAGACAGAAGGTAAGAACGGACTAGAACAATTGATGAAGGAGTCCGAGAAGAGCTATGAAAAGAAGTCCCTGCACACTTGAATCAGATGCAAGTTTCAGTGTTAAATGTGTTAAGCTTCAGTCAACAACAATCTTTTTTGTCAGAGCACACCACTTAGAAAAACAATGTATGAAGGAACTTTCAAGAGGAGGCAGTATGGCAATGTGAGACTTTTTAGATGAGAATGCAACCACAAAACGTTGGATTCCAAGAAGAATGCAGGAGCTACCACGATACCAGTAGTTGTCAGCATGTCTCGCATATTGATAATATAAAAAAACAAACATGGAAATCATAATTTTTTTTACATAGATTTGTTATGTGTTTTCTGTTATTTTTCAGGAGGTGATGATAAACATAGGGGATGTTGGCACAGACTATGAGCATGGGCTCCAACTGCTGAAGAAACTGAATGAGTTTAGAGGGTCAGGCTCTGGGGTGAGTTTGTTTCTGAACGAACATACGGAATTTACAGTGCTGACGTTTTCCATCGCTGCTGGACTTGGAACTTTGGGTGAGTTTAGTGACACTTATCAAGAAGGAGAATTGGAAAATTGAATTGAGTGCGTTTTATTTCAGGAAGTCACAGTGGACGATGCTCACATCAAGGCCATCAACAGCCTGGCTGCTCGGCTGGAGAGGCAGAACAGTGACGAACTGGCCACAGTGAAACAGCGCAGACAGCAGCTTAATGACAGGTGACACCCAACCTACTGGGAAAATTTGTTGATGATGATGATGACTGTGGTGATGTTTGTCCTTCAAGAGGAAAACTATTTCTACCGCTCACAGGTTCCATTGCCTTTATTCAACCAGAAAAGTTGTAATGTGCTGTACACATACTGTAGTGTAATTATATATTTGTTGGACCTGCTCTAACACCTTTTCTTTTCACCACACCTTCCATCAGATGGAGTAAGTTCCATGGCAACCTGAGCAGCTATAAGAAGAAGCTGGAGGCAGCGCTGGTGATCCACTCTCTCATCAGAGAACTGGATGAAGTCCGGGAGAGAGCCAATGAGAAGGTTGGAATGGCTTCATCTTAACCCTTCTCTATAAAACCTACTTAATATTACGTCTCTTACTGTAACTTACTGTAACAGATGTCATATGAAGATATCACAGATCTCAGTTTCAGAGTACAGTATTTGAGTATACACCTGTCATGATATTTTCTAAAGTAATTTCTCTGTAATTAATATTACCTGATTAAACTAATCATGTAAATGTAATTAACTAGAATGTCGAGGCACCACGGAAGAATGTTTATAGAGCTGTTGTCTTCCGAATAAACTCTTAAAGACCTGGTAATCTTTTAAATCAATAGCAGTCAATTATTATTATTCTTTATTTTTCACACCTTTTTTCTCCCCAATTGGTAGTAGTTACAGTCTTGTCTCATCGCTGCAACTCCCGTATGGACTCGGGAGAGGCGAAGGTCGAGAGCCATGCGTCCTCTGAAACACAACCCAACTAAGGCGAACTACTTCTTGACACAATGCCCATCCAACCCGGAAGCCAGCCGCACCAATGTGTCGGAGGAAACACTGTACACCTGGCAACCGTGTCAGCGTGCACTGCGCCCGGCCTGCCATAGGAGTTGCTAGTGCGTGATAAGACAAGGATATCCCTGCCGGCCAAACCCTCCCTAACCCGGATGAAACTGGGCCAATTGTGCACTTTCACCTGGGCTCGAACCCAGAATCTCTGGTGGCACAACGCCACTCGGGAGGCCCAATCAATCACCTTATTCAGTCTCATCTGAACGTCGTAAAATTCTTGGTTATCTTCAAGAACCCTGGCTAACAAGTTGAATAAGCAATAAAAAATTGGTTTAATTATTTATTTACTAAATACCTAAATAATCACACAGAATTGCATATACATAGGATGGATCATACATTGATTACTAATTATGTCATACAAGAAAACGTCCCTAGTGGATGGAACCGGTATGACAGCTGGTTACACAAAGAAAAGGGGTTGAGTTTGAATTAAAGCGCGGGAAGACTGAGGAACAAAGGGATTGGGTCTCTATCGGACCTTATGAAGCTATGCTATCGGAAATACAGAATCTTATGCATTCTAAATAACCGCTCATTTTGGAAAAGGAAAATGTAAGAAATATTTACTCTGAGTTGTGCTTCGATAGATTGGTTGTAGATGGAAGGCTGGGTTGCCCAGCAGAGATCCCTCTTGTCCTTTGAAGAATATGTTGTGTGGTAGAACGGATACGTTGTAGTACCCTGTCTTTCTGAAGAGATTGTCCGTTCTTTCCTAGCCCACGTTTACAGCTGCTGCTGCTAACTTGACATCTAGGATGTATCACTTCTTTAGTGAATAAGAGTTCAAAGTTCATACCAAGTTGCCATACTTTAAGCTCATGCTATATTCTGTCTGGTATAGTCTAAATTCATCCTTCCAGCGTGTTGATCACCACCTCCACGTTGAAATTCGCCCTTTTAAACGTATGGACATCAGTCCTCACTTCACCGGGAACACAATGTTAATTTCGCTAGGTTGTAGTCGTTCAACCATTTGCAACCAGAGCTCCCGCTGAGGTTGGCTTAGTTCTGTAGTTGGTATTAGCCCTTTTAAATGTATGGACAGCAGTCCTCACGTCATCGGGTTCACAAGGTTGACTTTTCCTCAACAGGCTTTTGTAGTGGTGGAGAGAAGGGCATGTTTCATAGTTTACAACCAATGTCTGTTCACATGATCGGGGCCACTGAGTTGAGCATAGTTCACTTATGAAAACAATTCTCTCATTTAGATGCTAAAATTACATTTCATCTTTTCACAAATAGCTTCATATTTAAACATTTAAATTGCACAATAGTTCCATGTGAATCTGATACAATGTGTAGACTTTCCAAGATACAGTTTATGTCATCCTATCATCAGTAATAATGTCTCAGACTTCAACTGATCTGACATCATATTCTTTAAGTACCAACGGATATTTTCAACTGGTTGGATTACCGAAATATGGTTCCGTTCCCCACCCTTTTGATGTTACCAGACTCTCTCTATGTTAGCTTTTCCAAAAGTCAAGTCTGTAGAGTAGAGAGAGGAAAGGGGGGAAAGGTATTTATGGGGGTCATAAACCTCACCAACAAGGCAACGTCATGACACACCCTTGTTGTCTTGACAGTGTGTCCACATCATATTATATTTAATTCCTATCTGCTGGGATTCCTATTGTAGATGCATCTGCTGCAAGGCCAGGACTGTGGCTGGGATGTGGAGAGTGTGGAGAATCTGATACGACGCCACGAGGAGACTGAACGCGAGGCTGGAGTCATACAAGAAAGAGGCAAGGTAAGAAGAAGCCACAACATGGCCCGATAAACTGTAATACGATTTACAGTGAAAAATAAAAATATAGTTGAATTGAATCGAATATTTGAAAGACCAACTAATTGCATCCTGGTCTTGTGTTGATTTGCCAGGCACTGGAAAAGGACACCGCTGACCGCCTAAAAGCTCAGTCTGTGATGGCCGACAAACTGAGCAAAAAGCAGAAAGAGGTCAAAACCGGCCTTGTGAAGCTGGAGAAGGACATTAAACTCAGGTGTGTTGCAAATAATAACTGAAATATCCTGAAAATATGTACTCTTTCCCAACGTGATACACTACACGACCAAAAGTATGTGGACACCTGCCCGTCGAACATCTCTTTCCAAAATCATGGGCATTAATATGGAGTTGGTTCCCCTTTGGCTGCTATAACAGCCTCCACTCTGCTGGGAAGGCTTTCCACTAGATGTTGGAACATTGCTGTGAGGACTTGTTTCCATTCAGCCACGAGCATTAGTGAGGTCGGGCACTGATGTGGGAGATTAGGCATGGCTCGCAGTTGGCGTTCCAATTCATCCCAAAGGTCTTCGATGGGGTTGAGGTCAGGGCCCTGTGCAGGCCAATCAAGTTCTTCCACAATGATCTCACAAAGTTGTAAGCTCAGAATCGTCTAGAATGTCATTGTATGCTGTAGCGTTAAGATTTCCCTTCACTGCAACCTAGCCCGAACCATGAAAAACAGCCCCAGACAATTATTTCTCGTCCACCAAACTTTACATTTGGCACTATGCATTGGGGCAGGTAGCTTTCTCCTGGCAGATTAGACCGTGGGACTGTCAGATGGTGAAGCGTGATTCATCACTCCAGAGAACACGTTTCCATTGCTCTAGTCCAATGGAGGCGAGCTTTACACCACTCCAGCCGAAGCTTGGCATCAACTTACAGTTGACCGGGGCAGCTCTAGCAGGGCAGAAATTTCTGACTTGTTGGAAAGGTGGCATCCTGTGACGGTACCATGTTGAAAGTCAATGAGCTCTTCTATAAGGCCATTCTACTGCCAATGTTTGTCTATGGAGATTGCATGGCTGTGTGCCTTATTTTACATACCCGTCAGCAACGTGTTTGGCTGAAATAGCCAAATCCTCTAATTTGAAGGGCTGTCCACATACGTATGTGTATATATAGTGTACTTTGATCTTGCAAAAATGACACAATGGAATCATTATTCAAGTCATTATGACAGTATAGATGTGTGTGCTCTGTTAGGATACCATCTACTTCCATTTGTATTATTATGGGGTATGGGGAAGCAGCAGAGAGACTTATAGGAAGTGATGTTACAGGAAGGAGAGGCTGCAGGAAGCTCACCAACTGCAGCTGTTCAAGGCTAACCAGCGCCTCCTACTGGACTGGACCCTGAAGCAGAGCTCTGAGATGGGAGAGAAAGGCCTGCCCAAGAGCAAGAACGAGGCAGAGCGATTCATAGTAGAACATCAAGACTGGAAGGTGACGACTGATTATGATATTCAAGTTATCTTGGCTCTCTTTCTAGGTCTTGCTCTTTATCTTTCTAGGTCTCACTAGAAAAGGAGGTTTACAAATATTTTAACCTCCCATAAGACCCATTTTTAAATTGCAAACGTATGTTTCGGGAAGAGATGAAATGTGTTAATGTGTTCTAGACTGAGATTGATGCACGGGGGGAGCGTATCGACTCTGTCAGAGACTTTGGCCTGAGTCTGGTAAAGTCTGGACACAGCTCATCATCAGAGATCAATAAGTCTCTGACCAAGCTGGAAGAGGCCAAGATGGGTCTGAGCCAGACCTGGCAGATCAGGAAGAAGACTCTGGATCAGGCTCTAGGCCTACAGGTAACCCTAACTTAGAGACATTTGTACAATTTATGTTGTGAATGTAGCTCATCGAACATTAGGCATGTTTTCCTGCTTATTTATTGCTTATTGGCAGTCAACGCACCTAATAAAATAAGGGTAAAATACATTTAAACAAGTTACATAAATCTTGTTTTCATTTCAGATATTCCTTGGCTACATGGAACAAAGTGAGAGCTGGTTGAGCAACAAGGAGGCCTTTCTGGCCAATGAAGACCTTGGGGTAGGAACTCAAATGTATTTGCTCATAAATTATGTGTGAACAATTTATGTAGGCCTTTTTAAAGGACTTATGAAGGCTGCATCAGATGTGTTGTTTAAATTGTAACATTGATTGATTATTGCAGAGTTCTCTATCTGATGTGGAGACCCTCCAGAGAAAGCAAGCCCTGTTTGAGAACACTCTGGATGCTCAGATGGAGCAGGTGGAAGGAGTGGAGCGGTTCGCCCAACAGCTGATCCAGCAGAAACACTTTGACTCGGACAATATCAAGTGCAAGAGCGAGTCTGTGCTGCTCAGGTAGAAGCCAACAATGAACTATGAGCCAAATATTTCCCTGTTTTCAAAGACTGCCCATATACAAATATATTGTTTGGTGTATGCAATGATTTCTTCTGCCTTTGTTTGCTATACCTGACTCAAAAAACATGCCTCTCTCCAGAAAAGGAAAACTGTTGGAAATGAGTAAGGTTCGCCGGAAGGCTCTTGAAGAATCTCTACAACTCCAGAAATTCCTGGGTAGCAGCTATGAGGTATGAGAAGTTGGGTCTGCTTGATGAGTCCACTTTAACCAACTCAATGTTAGTGTGGGTCTATGAGGTTGGTATGCAAGACTAAAACATAAGTGTACCCCTGAGTCAATACTTTGTAGAAGCACCTTTGGCGGCAATTACAGCTTTGAGTCGTCTTGGGTATTTCTCTATTAGCTTTGCACTTCTGGATTTGGGGATTTTCTCGCATTCTTCCCTGCAGATTTTCTCAAGTTCTGTTAAATTAGATGGGGAGCGGCAGTGAACAGCAATCTTCAAGTCTTTCCACAGATTTTCAGTGGGATTCAAGTCTGGGCTTTGGCTGGGCCACTCAAGGATTTTCACATTCTTGTTCTGAAGCCATCCTGGTGTTGCTTTGGCTGTAAGCTTGGGGTCATTGTCCTGTTGGAACGTAAATCTTCGTCCCAGTCTAAGGTTGTTTGCATTATGAAGTAGGTTCTCATCAAGGATTTGCCTGTATTTGCCTCCTTTCATTATTCCCTCTATTCTTTCAAGTCTCTCAGTCCCTGCCACTAAAAAGCATCCCCATAGCATGATGTTCCCACCACCATGCTTTACGGTTAAATGGGTGATGAGCTGTGCCTGGTTCTCCAGACATAGCGCTTTGCATTCATGCCAAAACTTTTTGTCTCATCAGACCACTAAACCTTTTGCCTTATGATCTCAGTCTTTTACATGTCTTTTTCCAAACTGATGTGCTGTAGAGACTGTTGTCCTGGCAGGTTCTCCCATCTCAGCCAAGGAACTGTGCAGTTCTGTGTGTTCATTGGGTTCTTGATCATCTCCTTGACCAAGGTCTTTTTTGCCCGTTTGCTCAGTTTGGTTGGACGGCTAGCTCAAGGCAGAGTCTGGGTAGTTCAATATTTTTTCCATTTCCCAATGATGGAGACCACTGTGGTATTGGAAACTTTAAACACTCTAGAAATGGTTTTATACCCTTCCCCAGATATATGCCTCATCACATTTCTATCTCGGAGATCTACGGACAGGCCCTTGGACCTTATATAGACAGTTGTGTGTCTTTCTAAATCATGTCCAAACAGTTGAATTGGCCACAGTTCAACTCCAATCAAGTTGTAGTGACATGGATTATCAAAGAAAATTGGATGCTTCCTGAGCTTAATTTGGAGGTTCATAGCATCGGGTGTGTGAATACTTATGTAAATTTGATATTTCTGTGTTTCATTTTCACTTTGTCATTATGGGGTATTGTGTGCAGATGGGTGAGAACTAATCTATGTAATCAATTCTGAATTTAGGCTGTAACACAAAATGTGGAATAAGTCAAGGGGTATGAATGCTTTCTGAAGGCACTGTAAGTAATGTGTAGTACCTTGAACCTGTAAAGTAATGTGGGATAACTGGAACCTGCAGGTGTGCTCGTGGCTCAATGAGAGGAATGCAGTGGCCCTGGATGAAAGCTGGAGAGACCCCATCAACCTCCAGGCCAAACTGCTGAAACACCAGAGCTTTGAGGCCGAGATCTTAGCCAACCGTAACCGAGTTGACACTCTTACTAAGGTATGTGTGAAGAAGTGCTTTCAGTGCACATTAATCACAGAGTATTATCTCAGTACTTTCCTATGGCTTATGACAGCTCAATACACCTTAAGATAGAATAACATAGCTCTCTGTCCTTCATAGAATCTGCAAGCTCTGAGACCAGTGTCTCGGCAGATGTTATCCACAGTATAGTTAGTTAGCAGTGACTGGTCTAGGCAAGTGTTATTGAGTCAATGTTCACCACCAGGAGGGGGAGAGAATGATAGCAGCGGGTCACTCCACTCCTGGGAAGATCAAACCGTGGCTGAAGGACCTTAACCATGGCTGGGACCTGCTCCTCAACAACTGTAAAGAGAAGAAATCTCGTCTGCAGCAGGCCTACCAGGTATTTGCACCTCATAGATTGTACTCATCTTTGATGATAGATACAGTAGATGATACTGTGAAAAAGAGAATGTAACTTTTATGAGATGATAAACTAAAAATCAAATAACATTTTATTGGTCGCCTACACATACAAAAGTATGTGGATTCGGCTATTTCAGCCACACGCGCCGTTGCTGACAGGTGTATAAAATCGGGCACACACCCATGCAATCTCCTTAGGAAAACATTGGTAATAGAATGATCTTACTGAAGAGCTCAGTAACTTTTAATGTTTTTCCGGAGCTTCGTGAAATGGGTTTCCATGGCCGAGCAGCCCCGCACAAGCCTAAGATCACCATGTGCAATACCAAGCGTTGGCTGGAGTGGTGTAATGCTCGCCGCCATTGGACTCTGGAGCAGTGGACACACATTCTCTGGAGTGATGAATCACGCTTCACCCTCTGACAATCCGACGGATGAATCTGGGTTTAGCTGATGCCAGGAGAACACTATCAACTGCGAGCCAGGCCTAACCGCCCAACATCAGTGCCCGACCTCACTAATGCTCTTGTGGCTGAATGGAAGCAAGTCCCTGCAGCAATGTTCCTGCAGCAATGTTCCAACATCTAGTGGAAAGCCTTCCCAGAAAAGTGGAGTTTGTTATAGCAGCAAAGGGGGGTCCAACTCCATTTTAATGTCCATGCTTTTGGAATGAGATGTTCGATGATCATGTGTCCACATACTTTTGGTCATGTAGTGCATTTGCAGAGACAACATCCCCTCCAGGTAAAATAATCAAGTAATAAAGCATTCTGCTTTAAAGGCCGAATGCAGCTGTTTTTATTTCAATATCAAATCCTTTCTGGGCAACAATTAAATACCTGACTTTTATAGTTTTCCATAAAAATGGTTGAAAATAAACAAAAATAGCTTTTTAACAAAAAAAAATTATCAAACGAGAATTTAGCTAGGACTGTCTGGGAGTGGTCGGAGTTAGACTCTCTTTAGTTATTGGTCTATATTAAAACAGCAAAACCTGCTGAATAGAAGGTATTGTGTAGATTGTTGTACAATATGTTTTAAAACACATTTTGACTGCTCTTGGTCTTTAAGTAAAGTGTTAAGCTATAATTCTTCTATGAATTTGTTATTTTCTACCACCAGGCTTTACAGTTCCAACGTTCTCTGGACGACATCGAGGAGTGGCTTGGGTCCGTAGAAGTTGAAGTAACCAACGAGGACTGTGGCACTGACCTCCCGTCAGTCAACAGGCTGCTGAAGGCTCTACAGGACCTGGAGGAGGTAGTGGATGGCTATCTGGAGAGGGTCCAGGGCCTGGTGGATACAGCCAAGGACTTCAGCTCCAAGGGCAACTTCCTGGCCCAGGAGATCCAGCAACGAGTAGGCCAAACTGTCAATAGGTAAGTTGTTGTTTTTTGTCGAAGATATATAAATAATACTGGCAAAGCATATTATGTCTTTGATTCTCCCAAACTACATTTAAATATTAGTCCGAGTACGAGACAGATTAACAAAACACATGTTTATTACTATGTAACAGAGCACATACACACCAATACTGCATGGCTGTGAGACTACGCTTGTGAAAGGAATTGTAAGGGTTTTGCACAGTAGTAAGTTTTGGGACTTTTTTTTTTTTACATGATCCTTCAAAACTGATTTTAACCAACTTTCGTTATTGCAGATATAACAGTCTGGCTGAGCCATTGCAGAACCGACGGGAGACCTTAGAATCCTGGCAGCTGTTGTTCCAGTTCTACCGTGACATGGAGGATGAGCTGGTCTGGGTCCAGGACAAACTGCCCTCTGCCTCCGCCAAAGACTGGGGAACCTCCCTACAGAGTACTCAGTCTATGGTCAAAAAACATCAGGTCAGAGACAGGGATGGTCAATGTTCCAGTTTGCAGTTAAAATACTAACAACAACATTGGGCTTGGGGTTCTGTCAAGAACTTTGTGAGAAATGTATTTGTAAAAAGTGTTATGTATGTAAGATTCCATTGGTTGATTGATTGAACCTCTGTGTGTATGTGTGTGCAGGCTCTGGTGCAAGAGATAGCGAGCCGTACCCCTCTGGTGCAGGCTGTCCAGAACGCAGGGCAGAACCTGGTGAGGGGCAGACACTTTGCCTCGCATGAGATCAGCGAGAAGCTGGCTGAGCTCAAGAAGATTTTTGAGAGCCTGACGAGAGAGTCAGAAAACAAGGGCCGACTGCTACAGGAGGCTCTGAAAATACAGACCTTCCTCTCTGAGGTAGATAACTTTGACCACTGACCATACTCTCTATACATTCTCTTTGGACACAAACACAGGTTCCACAATCCACAAAAACTCTCTCCTAATACATCTTTCTACAGTGAGGGACTTATGTGCCTCCCAGATATGATGCCCACTGAAGAACCTTTTATAAGCTTACGTTTCTCTTTAGGTTTCAGAACTAGAACTGTGGATGGATGAGCAGAGACCAATGTTAGAGTCAAAAGATTTTGGGAAGAGTGAGGAGGCCACCGAGGTCCTCCTGAGGAAGCTGGACTCTGTAGACCTGGACATGGAGAACCAGCGGCTGAAAGTAGAGTCTCTTCAGGAGACTGGCGCTAAACTGGAGCACTGTGGCCACCCCAACAGGTACAGTATACAAACCTTACAGTATGTACATTATTCACTTTATCTGTTATCAATGTCAGGAATTAACATATGTGGTTTCACAGATATATTCATATTCTATATTCACATATTTAACTTCATTCGCGTATTTGAAACATGTACATTTAGTGATTTCTAAATCCATTTAGTTTATTTCTTAATGTTTGTCTCTCATTCCAAATGTTGTAAGCCCATTGACATGATACCATGTCTCTCATTTCACGTCAGCCATTTAGTGAGTAAGAGTCTTCCAGACGTGCTGGGTGAGTATGAGAGTCTGCTGCGTGTCTCTGGCTCGCGACGGGCAGCTCTGGAGGATCAGCTGAACCTTTATGTGTTTGAGAGAGAGGCCCGGGAGCTGCAGAACTGGCTGTGCTCCCGCAAGACCCTGGCTGAGTCAGAAGACTTTGGACAAGACCTGGAGGATGTGGAGGTATAGATGCAGAGTGGACTATTCCATTGGTTCCATTATACAGAACAAATTAGGTGCAGCTCAAGTGTTTTTAAAAGTTTTGACCCATGTCTTGGAGGATGGGAATAGGGCCAGTATGGATAAGCCAAGTACTGGACAGTTTGTTTCAGCTGTTGGGTGTATGTAACGTTTATATATTGCTGTAGCGAAAAAATAATCTTTGTGAGATTACAGTCTTGGTAAAGTACTGTAATCAGACAAGTAATGATCGATATCGAATGCATTTTAGTTTAGAGGCAGGCCACACTTTTCATAATAAAGTTACTGTCTTCCAGATGTTGCAGAAGAAGTTTGAAGACTTTGTGGCTGAGGTGAACACGCTGGGCCAGAGTAAACTCAACACTGTTCAACAACTACGACAGGAGGTGAAGTCTGCTGAAGGCCCGAGACGAGAGGCAGCGCTGCACAAATTATGGGACGACCTCAACCAGAATGTGAAGATTAGAGAGGAGGTAAAAGTCTAAGTCCAGTTCTTCTATCAATAACATTATAAGTCACTACTTAAGTGGGACATTAAACGGTAGGGCAGAATCTACTCACAATTCTATAGTGGCCCTATTTCTTTTCTTTCCCCCAGCTCCTGTACCAAGCTTGATGTGCGTTAAACACGCTCCTTCTAAGTATTGTTTATATATTACTGTGGGTAATTGACCTGAGCCATGGTGATTTAGCAGCCATTTTGTGTGACAGAACCTGAAGTCTGCCCGAGAGGTGCACCAGTTTGACCATGACGTGGACGAGCTGAAGGGTTGGATGAGTGAGAAGGAGGTGGTGTTGGACTCTGACGACCACGATCACGATCTACTCAGTATCCAGGCACTCATCAGACAACATGAAGGACTGGAGGTACAGTACACAATCCAAGTTTATTCAACATGTTTGACTGAGATGGTAGCAGAGCAGTTTCATTGAGGCAGACTCCATTAGCCATCCAAGGCCTGATGACTTGCTTTAGCTCCCTAAACGAATGCATTTAACTCGGTGGGCTAACAGCCGGTTACACTAACTCACCCATCAAATAACTGTTTGTTTCCAGAGAGACTTGGCGGTCATCGAGGGAGAGGTGTCTCGGACTAAAGAGGAGGGGCGGGGCCTAACCAGGAAGTACCCCCAGGTGCAGGCCAGTCTGGGTGAGAGACTACAGGAAGTGGAGGCTAGCTGGGCTAGTCTGCATGCCAAGGCCATCCAACGCAGGAAGAGACTGGGGCAGGCTGAGGCTATGCAGAGATACCTCACAGAGTGGACAGAACTCATGTAGGTCTACTTCTTTTGATTTCATGTAATTAGGTTTGATAAGCTAAGACCCAAGATGAGACCCAATTCTGTAATGTCACATTTATGATGTGCTTATAGATGTGTAATGTATGCTTTATGAACGTATAATTATTGAGGTGTGATTGATCTAATTTGAACATTTTAAAGGAAATTTAAGTGCGATTACGTTTTCAATCATGAGGTTATTTTATTTTTCCCTGTGTTGCCCAGGGCATGGCTGAAAGAGACCCTGTCCCTGGTGAGAGGGGAGGGGTCAGGAGGGGAGGGTGCTGACCTGGAGCAGCTAATCAAAAGACACGAAGAGTACCATGTTCAGATTGACAAGCAGCTCAACAAATCACAGGCTGTGAAAGATGAGGGCAGATACCTCGTGGAGGAAGGCAACTTCATGTGCCAAGAGGTAATAGCACAGTACTTAACAATTAAGACATAATGTCAAAGAAACCTAAACATCAATGTAATGCTAAGATACGGAAATGTTACGTTTCTCTTTTGCTATTGAATTTTTAGCATTATTTTAAGCATTATTGCCCTTGTTTCTATTAATATGTCTTGTGCCACAATGTTAAACATTGTTATAGGAACATTGAATAAAGCTATCTATTGCTGCCAAATTGCAGTTGGAGGAGCGTCTTCTGGAGCTGCAGGAGCTGGAGACGCGGGTGCAGGAGGTCTGGGAGGAGAGGAGGGTGTTGTACCAGGAGGAACTGGAGATCCTACATCTACAGAGGGAGCTGGAGCAGGCAGAGCACTGGCTCAGTACCTACGAAGCTACTCTGAGGGTAGAGGAGTACGGGGTGAGTATTTTAACTGGTGGACAGCCCAATTAAAAGCCTAGGTGTTAACATAGGATTGTGGCGCAGGAGACCAGGGTTTGAACCTTGTCACTTATATAAATCATCATGCTTTCTGACAATAGTATGAAATAGTGAATATTTTCTTGAATTCCAGATTTTTGATGATACTGGTCATTGGTTTTTAGTTCTATGTAATTTCCTTTTTGACCCACTAAGTGAAAGTTGGTTAAGCCTGGTTAAGATGCTCAGTGATGTCTCCTTTCCCAGGACTCTGTGTCAGACGTTCTGGAGTTGATGAAGAAACAGGAGGACTTGGAGGCTATGATTCAAGCCCAGAGTGACAGGTTTAGCACCTTACAGAAGAAGAAAACCCAGGTGAGTGAAAGATGAGAGGAAGCTATTCACCTTTCCTGACAGCTGATGTTGAATTTTGGCTGTTGAATTTTGGCTAACTCCATTAAACCACACAACTCCTTTTGGTTTTCTTTGAACAATGACAACCCAAAAGATGGCTTTGGCATGGATACAGTACATTACTCTCACACATAGTTTTATAATATATTTTTTTAGAGAGAGCAGAGATTACAAAGCTTCCATGGTGATGATGGAGACAATTCCAGGAAGAAGCTTTCCAGGGTGACCTCCCTGAAGAGGAAACCGTCTGACCCGAAGACCCCCCGACACACTGGCCCTAAACCCCTAAAACCCACAGACTGGGTCCGCAGAACCAGCACCGGCAAACCTGATCCAGATTCATCTCCCTCCATCTCCAGCGGCCCCAATCCCAGCCCCGCCCCTAGGGCCCTGACCACCCAGAACCTTGCCTCTGTGGCCCTCTCTAGATCCCCACGCTTCGCCCCTCCAGTCAACCCTCCTCCATCCCCTCCATCCTCTCCCGCTACAGAGAGCAGTAGCCACTCCTGCTACAGACCCCATAGATTGTCAGTGAAGGAAGAAGAGTTGCCTCCCACAGATAGACCATCTATCGCCCCCAAGCCAAGGCTCTCCCTCAAAAAGACCTTAGCCAGGCATGAGGAGCTGGCCCCAGAAACACCTGTGTCGGCCCCAGCCCCAACCTCACCTGAGCCAGCCTCACATGCATCTCCCCTACCCTCACCTGTATCTGCACCTGTCCTCTCTGAAAATCCTGAGCAGCCAGATAACGAACCCACCACACCCCCTAAACTCCCTCCCCTCTCCGGAGATGTCCCTCCCCCCTCCGGAGACCTGCCCCCTTCCCCTCTACTGCTACACCACAGGAAACTAGAGGACCTACCAGAGGAGATGGCTACGCTGTCAGACTCCACATCTGATGTGAGATCAGATCACTAACTAACTAATTAACAAACTACACTCTGAATCTGAGTGGATAGCACATGTTTGTTTACATTTTACACTATGTCTACTGTTTTCCATCTTGAGAACTGTGTTGTTTACATCTGTGTAGGTCAGTGGTCAAGTGCCTGCCAGAATGGATGGGATGTTGGAGATCAAGGTGAAACAAAGCGGAAACAAAGTAAGACCCTGTTTTACTTTCTCAATGCGGAGGACCGAAACATTCTGACCTAAAAACAATTGTTGATGCTAGGTCATCTCCAGTGTTTTTTTTAATGATCAAATCATTCATGATTTACAGTAAGATAAAGCAGTAGAACTGTGAAACTGTATTGGTTTGCAGGGGTTGGAGAACTGGGATGCTGTCTATGCATTACTGGAGAGGGAGACACTCAATCTTTTCAAAGACAGAGACGCAGCTACAGAGGTACTGCGTATTCATGAAGTCTACAGAACAATATTTTGAAGTTAAATTCACAGGTGCTTTTAGAGAGAATAATGACTTTTGAACGTACAGTATGTCACTACTTTTTTTTTTTTTTTACAGAGGTCTTCCCTATGGCCCCCCATCAATATGGTTGGAGCAGTGTGCAAGGAAAACCCATACTATAGGAGAAAAGACCATACCTTCAAACTAACGTGAGCCTTAAACATTACTGAAAGAGAATCCATGCTTAAAGTGGAAAATCAAGCTATTTCTAAGTACTGTATAAAACATGCCATGTTAGAAGTTTGAGGATTTGTAGATAAAGTATACAAAGACTGCCTCCTCTGACAAAATGTAATTGCATGTGACCGTCTGTTCTGCTGTCTGTGTATGTCCGTTAGTCTGGATGATGGAAGTCAGTACCTGTTCGCTGCCTTTAGCCGAGAGCAGCAGCTCAAATGGGTAGAGGAACTTCAGAACTGCACCAAGTCTGGAAGCTCCTCTGACTCTGAGGATTCTGAGTAAGGCAACTGTCAAACAGAAGGTCCATTTCTTAAAATGTTGTTATTATAAATTAATAACACATCTTTTACCAGTGCCTTTACTGGAATAGTTTGCCAAATAAACAATTTATTTGAATCCTGGTGTTTTTGAGTGTTGTTCTCATTATAAAATTGAGTGAATATAGTATCTTGATATTTGAAACATTTGCCAATTCCCATTTCTTTCAGGAACTCCTCAAAGGACACAGTAGATCATCAGTACTCCAAACAGGTCAACATCAATGATGCTTCTGAGAACAAAGGGTTTCTCAGAGTTGGCTCCAGTGAAAGTGTTGGTTCCAGAGTTGGCTCCAGTGAAAGTGTTGGTTCTAGAGTTGGCTCCAATGAAAGTTTTGGTTCTAGAGTTGGCTCCAGAGAAAGTGTGGTTTCCAATGAAAGTTTTGAGAGCGATATAGGGCCCCCACCAAAGCCCCCCCATACCTATTACAACAAACACCGCTACCCTACAGGAGGGGGGACCAAAGATGAAGGTGAGACTACACATGCATTAGTTTCCCACAACTTGAAATATTACAAAAAACAGCCATTTTGAAACTGAAATAAATTCCAGGTGAGACTGCATAACCAACATAATGGTTACAAACAACGATTTTGGTACACAAAGAAATTAAATTCTTCACTACATTTTTTGGCATGTTAACATTGTAATTATATTAATAAATCCTTATAAAATACTCTGAAATACTTTGATGCCACATAACATAATGTGCGGTCTTGTTCCAGGGACTGTAATAACTCAGAGCCTGAGTTCCTTACAGGGGAGGCATCCCCCCACCGCCCAACCTCCTCTACCGCCACAAAGCCTCAATGACCCTGAGACCAAAGACAAACCCAAGAACAAGAGTGTCTTCAAGAAGCTCTTCGGAAAGTGATTTGGGATATTTCCTGTGTTATTAGAATAGAGTCATCTTAACAATTTATATCTTAATATTACCTTTACAATGGTCAAATCAAATGCCACAATCTTTCTGTCGTTAACCATTAGCATTGGTTTATGATATGTTAGCAACAATTTCTATGTTCATTTTCTCCTTGTGCTGATCTACTCAAGATGGCTGCATGCTCATGAGATTTTATGCCAGTGCCTATATAAAAAGCGAATGTATTTATTCAATAGAAATAATTACATTCAGTTTGGCCTATTTCATTTTACACATTTCAAACCACAATCATTTTCGAATCACCACATTTGGTAATTGAACTAATATCTCTTGTGTAGAAACGTATAAATAGATCATCCTTACCATGCTCAAACGAAGTTTCACGTTAATTATGCATTATGTCAATGACAGATTTGCCGATATTAGAATTATACATGTCTATTTTAAGTAAATATGTCACCGATATTTAATTGTATGGATTATAGGCTGCCAATCTTGTTTTGAAAATGTGAAAATATTTTTAACAGCATATTGAGTGAGAAAGAAATACATGATATGAAGTGTATTCTTTAAATAGTTTAATTGAAATGAGAGGACATTTTTCAACGTTAGTATCATTTTTGCAATTCATTTTAATGATTATGATGGGTGTACTTTTACAACTTTTACATTATACATTTTGCAAAAGTCATTCGTATTTTAATTACTTTCGGTTTAGACTGCAACTAAGAATCAACTAAATGACATATTTTAGATTGGGAATGTGTTAGTATAATAAAAGCCTGCATTCAGATAAAATAAGGGGACAATTTTTGTCATCCAATATTCCACATGTATTACGCTTTTTTGTGTAGGCTAGTAGCCAAAATACCTTCACTTTTGATCATCTCATTAAACGGTTATGAATGTTTTGCGGATTCTGTAAAAATAAATGTCTTTGATGGAAATGTTCAATTTCACTGGAATTGAGAAATGCGTAAAGAATCGGACCACAATATACAACCCTACAATAAGTGTCAGCAAAGTACATGCCACAAATGAATGATCTTTCAGCATTTTCGATCCTAGGCCTTCCGGACTATATGCCTTCTTGAGTCAGCAACATTTGCTACCGCTTGATGGCGTCAGAGACAATAAAGCAACAAGACAGTCTATCCCTTGCAGTTAATTCGAGATGTTGCCGTGTGATTTAACATCTTGAGCTTTGTCTATTTGTGATTATTGCATTTAACTTGTTAAACAATTTGGGTAATGTGCCATGATATTTCAGGTCATGGGTTTGATTACTCATTTGGTGTCATTAAGACTAGACGTGTGGGTAGAATAAAAATCATAAAGGGGATTTCATATGTGGGCTCTTTTATTGCCTCAAACACAATGATTGTAATGTATAGAGGTTATGGGCAAGATAATTTATTTTGGTAGTTTGTTTCTGGATCATTTCTGTGCGGTGGTTAGTATTTATAGTAGGTTTATTTATTACGTTTACATTAGTTTGAGGTTTTCCAGTAGGCCTAATTAAAGGACATTGTGTTTTGAACACGGTAGCCTTAGTTTGAATTGTAATCGAAAAGAAAAAGAAAAAAAAACAGCCCAATTGTATAGTAATAATAACACATTTGACATTTTCAACAATTTAAGGCTTAAGAAGGCCTATACAGAGAATCTTTAGAAATCATTCATAAGCAAATGTCATGCTCTACCAGGTTACAGGGTGGAAAATGGTTTATTTGTCAAAGCACCAGATGTAGCCTTACAAATTCTATTGAATATTAACGCATAATATATGTGCCTGTATTTCCTGTTCTACAAAATCACATCATTCCGCTTGCTTGCAAAAAATATTTCATTGTAAACTATGTTGGTAACCCCAAGCCTATAGAATTGTCTTCATTCGATAGGTTATTTGATCAGAAGCCAGTCCCTAGTTGTTATTCGGATCACGCGTCTCCCAAAGCAGCTGCAGCTGATTTAATGAATCACCACACAGCTCAAAGATTTAACAATGTTGTTCTCGGCCAGTAAAATCAGTCAAATAAATCGGAAATACATTATTCTTGAGAAAATAATTTTAAAACTCCAAATGATAGGCTATTTCCCAAAATGACAAGATTGTAAAAGGGACACATCTCTTATCCTCAATTTTGTGTTTTGTTTCTAATTCATTCAATAGACCTATACACGATAGTAAATTAAAACCCCCTGATGTGTATTCAAATTGGCTTTATATTTAGCGTTACTTTTCATCTTTAAGATTTATTGCAGGATACAAATGTATGCCACACACACATACCCAATTTAAGCCTGGTTAAATTGGGCTCCCACTCCTTGAGTAAACCAATAAGTTCATAAAATAGCCGACTGTACATTAAGGGAAAACGAAAGGCAAATAGTCTCTATTCACCTTTTGAAGTATGGTTCAAATATCCACACATTACTACAGAACACAACAGTCAAAATACTGTAGACTTATCCGACTTATTACACAGCAGCACCTCTAAACGACAAAAACAGCATTGTAAAGGTTGCCGGTAGGTTAGGTCCATAAAAGGAATCCACAACCACACCAATTTGATAATCAAATGTATGATCAAATAATATCGAATACATGATTCATTATTATTTATCAAGTTTATAAATAAATATAGACGGTTTGCTGTGACAACAGTTGTACAGATACTTTATCTTCATACCTCAATTAGCAAATTGTTCTAAGTTGCTTATAAACTGCAGGGTGAACTTGTTTTAATTTTTCCATTAAAACACATGCAGACAATAGTTTTAGGTGAATTTTATTTAAAGTCCCGATCAAACATTGAATTTTCATTGAATCAATTTAATCAAAATTCCTTTCTCCATAAATAATAAGATTCCCTCTCCGGGATACGCCTGCTTTTTAAACCAAAAGCCCTTCGCTCCTCTACCGCTAGGGGGCTCTCTGCTCTCACAGATGTGCGCCAGTTTCCATCAGTTTTATAACGGAGTTTTGCGGTATGTCTGCTTGCCTATCGTCTTATTTCCACACAACACTATTTATTTGTGCCCTAAAGTGAATAATAATGTGTTTACATCAACGGCGTGTTTATAAATATTTTGCAGTAGCCTATGTGTCGAGCAGCCCTGTCATTGTATTCAAACAAATCCATGCCTACACTCAATTTATTATAAAGATTAAACTAGTACTTTCAATAAATTATGGTTGTCAGTCTGAGATTAAATTGTAAGCGTTTTGTTTTAGGTTTGCATCTTTTTTTATACGTGAAACATAACATGATTGGAATTATTGATATCATTCTAGTTTTA
Source organism: Oncorhynchus mykiss (assembly GCF_057628025.1). Taxonomy (NCBI): domain Eukaryota; kingdom Metazoa; phylum Chordata; class Actinopteri; order Salmoniformes; family Salmonidae; genus Oncorhynchus; species Oncorhynchus mykiss. The sequence goes on along the minus strand of NC_143040.1, from coordinate 42,908,781 downwards.
TGGCCGTAGTTGTGTTCTAAATCAAGGATGGGCAACTTTGGGGGCCACAAAAAACCACACACTCAGTCAGGGCCGGCCCTAGACTTTTGGGGGCCCTAAGCCACATTTAGTTGATGATTACAAGTTTAGATAGCTGGCCACTATACTAATTTACCAATCTTAGCGGACATGGGCTAATTGAGTGACTGTCAGTCACCAGGTTTACATGCAAGCTTTTTATGCCTGTAAAGTAGGCTACATGTAGGATCAAAAACGACAGGACAGACCTGATGGAAATTGAACATTTGTGCCGGTAAACTTTTCAAATGTAAAAAAATATACTAAATACACTAGGCAAGGTAGGTTCTCTTTATGAGTGTAAAATTAATTATATGAGAAATGCTTGGCTGCCTTTTGACAAATACAAATAATCTCGCTATTTTGTCCATAATAATCTCATCATGTAGGCTATACCTTCTTGGTAAACTTTCCAAATATCGACAAAACTAAATATACTAGACAATGTGGGATCTTTTTGTGTAGGTAAAAGGAATTATGCAAGAAAGGGCGGTGTCAACTGTTTTATGCGCAAATATTGATATAATAACAATCATATTGAAGTAAAACTTGAAGTCACACGATGACATGTTGTGTGGTCCTCCCACTACCATTTGGGAAAGCATACCGTTTATTAGGCTACTGATTAAATAAGTGGCTAGAGCACATATGCCAATACCAGAGTGGGCACACTCGCTATATAAAGCAACATTTTTAGTGACAAACCATCAGTAGAGTTGAAAATACGATGGCATTTATTTATTTTTCTCTACATGGGAACTGAACAGCAAAAGTAATTTTTATGTGCACTATGTCTTCACGCATAGACATTGACCGGCAACAAGTCATTTTGATCTGATTCAAATTGATTCAAGTCAATTTGATTTGATTCAACATCTCTGATGTATAAACATTTTATTTATGCAGATTTTTGAATATTTGCATGAAAATCTGCCGCCAATTGGATGGAAACCTAGCTACTGACTGACACAAGAGAAAAACTTCTGATGCACAACCAAATTGTACCTGGTGTATTCTACTATTCTAACTCTCAACAGTAAGTTGAGACCTCAACTGAGTTCCTAATACAGTACATTCAGCATATTATATATATTAGGAACTCTGTCGGTGTCTCAACTTACTGTTGAGAGTTGAAATAGTAGGATATATAAGGTGCAATTTCGAAATTATATGTGTGTGATATATACATATTTCTTCTTTCGTTTTTGGAAATTGATCCTCTGGCCTACAAAAAGGTTCGCTGCCAGTTGCCCATCCCTGTTCTAAACCAATAGTATCATTCTACCATTTGTTTAATGTAGGTTCCCTTATGGAAATACGGTTTCTATAGTATAAGAATAACATTTTATTTTATTTAAGATAGGTCTATATCACTGTAAACCCCAAGGCATGTTTTAACTCAAATACTTCTAGTAAGTTGTACTCAAAGTCAATGAAAAGTAATTATTACTTAAAACGTTAGTACCACAAACTCAAAACGAAATGAGAAGTCACACCAACATTTTTTTTTAAAGATATAACAGCATGCTCTACTGCAGGTCGATTTTTTTTCTGGAATTGTTATTAATATCTGTATTTTTGCATGTACATTTAGTGATTGATTGATTAAATGTTATACTACACAAAGATAAAAAAAATTCTAAACTAATCCAGTCATTTCATTTTTGCGCCTGTTACTGAAATGGGTGTTCCAGTTTAAATGGCTTAGGCTATCCAACAGTTGAACTACCCAACACTGGCTAGATTCCAATAGGAATTACACGTTACTTTGCATGCCAGCACAATGTGATTTACAGTTTCTGGTAAATTTCCCAGGTTTTCCAGAAATCCTGGTTGGAAGATTAATATATATATATATATATATATTTTTTTAATGAAAGTTTGTGGAATTTTGCAACCCTACTAGTAGGCCTGATGTGGCTTGTAAACTATGACTTTCAGGCCACTGTATACCGGGAAATTATTGAAGGCGTGGCTTAGTGGGGGCTGGAAATGTAAGAGTCCCTTACAAATAAAATGCATTTGTATTACTCATATGAAGCTAGTACGGCTCACTTCAGCTATTTAAGTTTCTTAACTGAATTTGTTTTAGGTCATCGGTTTCCTCAAAATGTTTGTGTAGCCAGAACTTATCCGGATTTACAGTGTAGGCAACCATTGTAAATCAGAGAGTAATAAAAGTGTTTTATCATGCATTAGTCGCAAGAAATGCTACTTTCCTACTCTTGACTATTAATCCTCAACAGAGATTTGCTGTGCATCAGGCCTGTGCATGGGTTATTGTAGTATGCTAGGTTAGAATGTGCTATATTTATACACCTTATGATTCAGACTTGTATTATTTACTTTCAGTTGCACTCCCAAAAGTCATCATCATCATCAGTAGCTGCAGCATCTCCAACTGTGCTAAACCCTATGATTGTGTTTATTAAAATAAATGGCCTTCAAACATACACTCAACAAACGATTTTTGTAATCCTAATTTGTAAAGTGTAGAATTTTGATTTGTGATGAAATCGGATGCACGTGCTTGAACACCATGGGCACAGCACATGACTATAATTGTCTTTCATCCTATATTTCAAATATATTTAAAGTATAGGCTACTACTGGTAGTTTTCTACTCATATAAATGGCATTTATTCGTTACATTTATTAAATCATTTATTGGTGGAGTGCAAACTAATTTGCTACAACAAAATAGAGGATACAAATTGCAGAGATAATACCAGGCGCTCATGACCTTGTTTGTTAACTTGCTGAAAGAAAGCGTTGACAACCAGTCCATTCCTTTTAAGTGATGCGATAAGGCTGTTCAGGAGTATCACATTCTTTGTACAACAGCTAATCTCTGGGATAGTTGGACTCATGACCACCATGAGAATGCAAGACAAACCATCAGATTGCGCATAGATGAGATATGAGCGTTGCTAGTGCTTGTAGGCCTACACAGTTTACCTTTCTTTTGCAAACCGGAAATGAAATTACAGGACTAAATAAATCGTTTGCACTTGACAATTATATATATCTTACCAAGGGTGTTGATGAAATTTAACTTACCGATTATATTTGGAAAAATGGGCCTACTCAAATATACTCATCATGCTTTGTCCCATGTTTTTGGCCAGTGTTTCTCCATTGACAAACTATTACATGTCTCTCCAGAAATGTGATAAAAATGAAGTGCGTTACAATAACAGCATCACTATTGTTATTATTATTATTACGTAGGCTATTGTTGCGGTTATTATTATTGTGGTAATAATAGCAGCCAAAAGTATCCATGGTAGCCATTCGTCATAGCACTGTCTTGAATCATCCGTGACTAACCACAAGACGACATATTGTATATCATAACAACATAATGAAATGCCCAAAATAGGCTAAATAACATGCTGTTTTTTGTTTCATTGTGTTGTTAAAGGAAAACGAACTATGACTGTTATACAACTATGTGTTATTTTTGGATATCTATGCGTATATGTAATCACTATTTTAACATTTCTTAAAACACATGATGTTGGCTTGACATTTTTAACAAATGCCACTAATATTTACATGAGTGTGCATCAACAGTAGGTCGAGCCAAAAAAAGTCACCTTGTGGGAATTCACGAGGCTCTCTGTTTGTATCTCTCCTTCCCATCAGTTATTTCTCTCCTGTGCGCTTGTGCGCTCTCTGCTTGGTGAATTTGTCTCTGCGTGTGTGTGTGTGTGTGGGTGTATGTGTATGTGTGTGCGCGCGCGCGCGTGCGTGTGTCGCTCATCCTGACAAATATCCATATGAGTTTACCTTAACACACAAATACAACAACGCAAATAGACAGCTATAATATAATAAACTGGCCTGACCTGGAGCTGGTCTGAGCTGAGCTATGTGAAAACCTATGATGTTCAACATTTAGTCTACTCGTTCTCGCAAGGCTGTTACGCACCTGGACTAAAGTAATACATTTGTGTTTGAATGTAATATTTCAGATGAAGACAATGGAGGATGGGTTATGACAATTGACTCGAAGGTGCAAAACTTGTTTCTTGGAGCGTTATGACTACTGGGGACACATATTTGTAGGCTAAATATACTAGTACAGTTCTCCCCTATCGATAAATTCCCACTATAACTGAGAACCCTTCGTAAAAAAAAGGATTAAACAGTTTTTATGTTTATAATCCCGGTAAAAACGTCTCACCCTTGCTCTATAAATTGCAACATCCCTTGTTACCTTGTTACCCGTCATCGTGATTTACTAGTATGGTGATAATTATTCTCATTATAGGCCTAGGTATTATGTAGTAGCCTACCACCAATATGAATACTAGGCCTATAGGCTACTATACTAGGCATACAACTATTAGCAGGAAAGCCTACTACAACTGGTAGGCGAGTTATAGTAAGCCTAACAATTCTACTAATAATGATATGTTGGTGATGTTTGCAACGCCGCATAGCCTATTGGAAAAAAATATATGGATTACTTCTCAAAACCGTAACTCCAAACCATTACGCACGAGCGCACGATGGAGATCTTGGGCTCCAAGTAGCGGTGGGCCGAGGGTTGAATTTACTTGAGCTCTAAAAAGATGGACCGTAAACAAACATTATTAATTATGAATTAAGTATCTTTAAATACTACCTGAACATGTAATAATGACCACTGTGTTACTGTGGAGATCTCCATATAAAAAACACAAATGAATGTCCATTCTTTAACGTCTAATCTAATATCAACATTTTAATAGTAGGCTACTTATGCTTGAGACATAAAGTAGTACCTCTCCTCGGTCGCTACATTTATGTGTCCCTCTTGTGTTTATTACCATGGGAATGTACACAAACTTTTGAAGACGCAGAGATATGTTGAATCAGCAATCTGGAAATATCAAGAGCAGTGAAATGGATTAAGGTTAGTCATATGTGGTATATTTTCTTGGTATGAATTTTGTCCGAGAAAGAAAACCTTTGTTGATGGGGATGAGCCCATTCTGCGTTGCATTGGTGGATGTGTATCCTTGCGCACTTCAGCAACAGCTAAGAACTGCTCTGTGATTGGCTGGAAGGAGGGAGGACGCGTTAATACTTATGGTGCTGTGGTTGGCTCTCAACTGTAAAGGTTCAACCATTTTTTGTTTACATCTTAGTGTCTGTGGCTCCATAATTAATTGTAGCTATCTGTCTCCTATCGATGTGCTGTAAAGAACATGAAATAGTAGTTTTTTATTAGCAGAGTTGCAGGCGTAAGAGATTGAGACACAACTGTGCTGCTGCTTGTTGTCATTTTACCTTGCGTGTGATGTTGGATATGGGAGAACGGAAAGAAGTGAAAATGATTCCTAAATCATCGTTCAGTATAAACAGTCTGGTGCCTGAAGCCGTCCAAAGTGACAACCACCACAGAACCGTCCACGAGGAAGAGGAGAAGATTCCTTTACCTACCCTGGTGCAGGACCCAAAGTCGGAGAACATTTGCACCAAAATCGAAAATTCGTCCAATGAAACGACTTGCACTGACGAGAAGGAAAAACAGGAAGAGAAGAAGGATAGCAAAGAGGGGGAGAGCGGTGGGAAAGATGGTGAAAAGAAAAACGGCAAGTACGAGAAACCACCATTTAGCTATAATGCTTTAATTATGATGGCTATTCGGCAGAGTCCGGAGAAACGACTAACTCTGAACGGTATTTACGAGTTCATTATGAAGAATTTCCCCTATTACCGGGAGAACAAGCAGGGTTGGCAGAATTCCATCAGGCATAACCTCAGCCTAAACAAATGTTTTGTTAAAGTCCCGCGGCACTATGATGACCCGGGTAAGGGGAACTACTGGATGCTTGACCCCTCGAGTGACGATGTGTTTATCGGTGGGACAACCGGCAAACTTCGCAGGAGATCGACCACATCCAGGGCAAAGTTGGCTTTTAAGCGAGGCGCTCGCCTTACTTCCACGGGGTTGACCTTTATGGATAGAGCCGGCTCTCTATATTGGCCAATGTCACCGTTTCTTTCGCTTCACCATCCGAGGGCCAGCAGCGCGTTGAGCTACAATGGGACATCATCGCCATACCCTAGTCATCCTATGTCCTACAGTACAATGTTGACTCAAAACAGTTTGGGGAACAACCATTCTTTCCCTTCTTCCAATGGCCTGAGTGTTGACAGACTTGTGAATGGAGACATTCCCTATGCCACTCATCACCTAACGGCGGCGGCGTTGGCGGCCTCTGTGCCATGTGGTCTATCGGTGCCCTGCTCCGGGACTTACTCTTTAAACCCATGTTCGTCCATAAACCTCCTTGCAGGACAGACAAGTTACTTTTTCCCCCATGTCCCGCATCCATCAATGACCTCCCAGAGCAGCGCTTCGATGGCGGCCAGGGTTGCCTCCTCCTCCTCCTCCCCGCAGGCGCCCTCATCTCTTCCCTGTGAGTCCTTAAGGTCTTCTCTACCAAGTTTCTCTTCTGGACTTTCTGGAGGACTTTCTGATTACTTCACACATCATAATCAAGGGTCAACTTCAAATCCACTTATACACTAACAAAACATCCCACGGGAGCAAGACTGTAAGTGAACATTTTACACCCATTTACATTGTAAAATATATAAAGAAAAGCGAAATTAAACAAAGAGAAAACAAAATGAAAGCAGCCCGAACTGAAGCCCAGGTATTTTTTATTAATATTCTGCATTTATTTCTCTGTACATAATGTAATGTGTCGGGGAGTTGTTTATTATTCCACTGTCAGCAACGTGCAATGTGATACGGAAAAAAAAACGAAGAGAACGTAGTTTTTGGACTGAGGCATTACCTTAGAATGTGTATTTAAATAGTGTCTGCAGATTTGCCTAATTTTAATATTAAGAATCTTGTGATCTAATACCATCACATGAACCACCAGTCTCCATGTTTGCAGTATTATCACGTATCATGAGTGCGCTGGTGGAATATGATTGTTGCAAAGCAATTCAACACTAATTTTAATTGTTTCTTTTCAAATAAATGTGTTTTTAAAATGCAGAATAACCATACCAACCCATGGCTCTTTGTTATTTTGTCCTCTCCCATAATGAACAAAGTAGTAGGCTACTTTATACTGACATTCATTTATATATAGGCTAATATTTTCACAATGTTATACTTTATAGACCAAAGAATGGGTTTAGAAAAAATACTCGAGAATTTCACTATTCAACACCAGAACAGATTCAGAAGGGGACAAAATGAACGAATGCCTTTTAACTTGTGTTGTGCATATTGTACTGTATGTGGTCACCACCTGGTCACATCCATTTTGTAATTAGTCAAATGTCAATATACCTATTGTAATTATAGGTTAACTTTGCGAACGTGTAACCCGTGTTGAGCAAATGCCTCATAAAAATATGGAGTGATTGTTTATGTCGTCTTTAAATTTCATGGTTGTGATATTGTGGTCTTATTCCCGTGTTTGTCGCTAAAACTGTTTATCGAACAAAATAAAAGAATAGGTTACGTCCATATCTGATGAAAACTTTGTCTTTTTTTCCATTCGTATTACAATAGTAGTACGTTTCGGTTGTTATGTTGTATGTGGTTGTTAATTGGATGGCTGCGCAGGCAACATTGTGCGGGTATAGGACCTAGGCCTTTTTCGTTCAGCGTTTGGCTTTGAGAACAAACTGGCACAGAAATGTTTCAGCTTCATTTGCCTCCCTTATTTTGACCACTTGGTACTTAATATTTGTTAGTTAAAAACAAACCAGTCCTACCCATGTTAAATAAACTACAACCACAAATGACAAGTAGTGTTCTAAAGTGATGCGTAAAAGTAGACACATCTAGTAGTAGGCCTGCATAATGCCGAGACTAATCATGGTCTCGTGCAGGCTGCTTAAGGTTTTGGATACGGTTTGAACGCTTTAACCGCTGTTGTTTGTGTGGTCTTGTATTTGGCCTCCTCCCATCTCATATCTTCTATTTGATGAGTAATGATGTATTAGCTTCGGGGGCATAACTTGTTTAAAAGTGAAGTGTTATGGATTGCAATGTAGACCAGGTCATACATGGTTTCCTAAAGGCACTGTGTTTTAATATAGCCTACATAAATAATAAGGAAATGCATGACATGTCTACTACGACCTGTGGAATACTTTCCACTTCCTGGTTTCTTTGTTTTTGTTTTTTAAATTCCAAATGATAGTAAGGCCTAATGCAAATGAAACACAACATAAGCGTATAACTTTCAATACTGTGCGGTCAGTAATTTGTTAATTTCCTAAAGACCATCGTGTTAAATGAGTCTGAATGTAATGCAATAACCTTACTGCTTTTCACAATGGACTAGTGCAACTCAATATCTCCTCGCTAGATGTTATCGTTCAGATGTTAAATGGGGTGACCACTCAAAAGACAAAGACCGAATGAGGTAGGGTTAAATCTTGAAGAAATATATCTTCCTAAACTACGGAAATATATAGGTGCTACTAGAAATAATGATACATTTGAAGCAGAAAATGTCGTTTCTCACCCATTTCTAAAATAGTATTTAGATGTATTCGTAGTTGAATAAGAAATTTAAAACAGCGAATTCTGTAAATATTCTTATTTCAAGTTTAGGCTATGCCCACAGGGAATATTTGGAATAAAATAAATTGCAACTGGCAAAATAATACTTCTTAGGTTTAAATTTAATATGATTTTTATGCTTATGATTATCCCTATGATTATTATTTTGTATTTAACCTTTATTTAGCTCGGCAAGTCAGTAGAGTACAGTATTTGTTTATATATCAATGTGCGAGTTTTTCGCTTGCCCCTGCCTTCAGTCTTCCTCCTGAGTTTCAGCCACAACAATTAGTAATCAATATACCTGAACCACAGAGGACTCATATTTATGTATTATATTTAGAACAAAGCATCAACTGAAGGATTGCGTGCCAAGCGTTGGTCTTTTATGACTGGGTTGCTTTATGCTGTGCTGTGTGGATGATGTAACAGCTAATCAAGGCGGAAATATAGGCTATAGGTTACTGTCTGTCAGCAAAATAGTAGCTATTTTTAAAGTGAAGAACTTCAAGGGATTGGGTAAGGGCGTGGTTGTACCTCATAGCGATAGCATAGCGATTTGAGGACATCCTCCTGCCTTGTAATCTCCCCATATAGGCTATGGTTCAACCCAGCCACCGGCTACTGAAGAGGCCTAGGGCTACTACAAAGCATATTACCACCGGAAGTGACAAAATCGATTACATATCTAGACCAAAATCTCGACCTTTAGGCCGTGTTAGACAAAATAAACATTTTGAAGTAACCCACATAGGCCTATGCACAATCAACTAAACAGCCTACGACAAACACACATGTTTTTCTTCAAATTAATGATACCACTGATTTTAGAATAACGCCATATCACACGGAATGACATGGACCTCAATACATAGAAACCCGCCGCTTAAGGTAGTTAACAAATATACATATTTACGAATATATGTTGTCGCAGTCAAGTAATGATACCAATTGACTGGGCATTTTTACGCACGTTTACGCACTGATGGGTATAGCGGGCATGTCATGTCTATGTGTTGTCCAATAAGACGCTGCATGCACCAAATCCTGCTTTACTGCATGTAACTAACAGCTGTGTGGCAGGGCACGTGCAGTCACATACTTGATCCTAACCGGCTTCAGTATACACTTAGAGGAGCAATCCCGAGGCTCAGCGCGCACGGGCCTAAACAGACACCCAACTCTCTGACCACAAACATTAACGTCATCAACATGAACAACAAGAGCAACAACAGCCATTGGTGCTGCTGCGTAAGCAGCAATAATAATAATAATACTTACTTTAATTGAATTAATTCATTGTCCGTGTGTGTGAAGAAAGCTCGCATTGGCCATTGTCTAGAATGCGGTGTAGGTCTACGACTCGCAGATTGAGGGCGCTAGAATCTTTTCGAATGCTAGAGCAGATATAACATATCATGCTCTGGGTGTCTTTTTTGATAGCCACCTTAACCCTGCATGGCTAACAATGCGTGCTGTGATGTGGAGAGAAGCGTTAGGGTTATGATAGGGAAGAGCAAGGCTGGACAAAGTGCAGGCAAATATATTTTCAGTTATTTATGATTCCCTCCCAGTAATAAACAAAGTAGTAAGGTGCTGGTCAGAGACGCTGATGTAAAAAGTCTCAATATTAAGTAAACATCTGTCCATTATATGTAGACCTGTAACATATTTACAACACATTGGTGAAGTAATTAGTTGTAATAGTATTATTGTTTGTGTGTGTGTGTGGGGGGAGGGGGAGGTGGTAGGTGTACAGGTCGCGGTTAGTTTGTTCATGCCAAGGCCCACACCACACCAGTGCGACTAAATGTTGCGGAAAGCTGGTTCAACAAGGCACTTATTTTTTGCGGCAGTCTGGCAAACTTGTCCCCAGCTTGTGAGAAGCAACAGGCTTCCATCAAACAACTAGCCACACAAGCAATAATAAAATATTTGTTGTAGTCTCTGACTGTATTGCTTGGCTAGAGGTTCGTGTGAACGAAGTAGAAAACATTCGACAGATCGTGAATAATCGTTTTAATGAGTGTGTAAAGCGTGCGACTTTGTGCACGGAGGTGTCGGGTTAAACAAACAGCCCCCGTACCCTGACGAAATCCGATTGTGTCATTTCAATTGACGTATTCTTTCCGTAAAACTACAGATCCTACACGGGGCTCCAATCGTATGAAATAACAACTATTTCTTCAACCGATATGATCTCTATTTATTGTTATTTGTAGCCTATTCATGCTCGAACACTTTCTTTCAATAACCTATCGATACAAAAACAAATAGCTGGCCTCGTCAAAGGGCTACTGGCCCGATTTAATTAACGAAAAAAACTTGTGATATCCTTTTGTTCCCGCAGGCTACAAGTTAGTTATAGGTTACATCAAAATACATAAATTGCGCTGGAACTTATTCCATAAAGTTGACTAAATCTCAATTGCTAATATTTGCATTATTATAGACGGTTCTTATTATTTGCCTCGAGCAAATATTAAAGTTTTAGCTATAGGCCTATATAACTGCAGATGCCTACAATCATGCGAAACATTATTAGGGATATTGATAGGTGACAGTGACAGAAAGTGGCAAAACTTCTGCCTTGTGGAAATTAGAACAATGGGAGGGTCCGTGTTTTGGCGAGCCAATATGTATCTTGATCAAGCTTCACGTTTAGACTAGGGCCGGTAGGTTAGTATCCTGTGACCAATATGTTTGTGCACACGCCTGTATTGGTATGCACATGTTGGGGAACATAATCCTGTTGCATACAACCCAGTTTTATGAATTTGTCAACAAGCAGATTCATCCACAAACAATGAATGATTGCTTCGCTTCTGCCTTGTGGAAATTAGAACAATGGGAGGGTCCGTGTTTTGGCGAGCCAATATGTATCTTGATCAAGCTTCACGTTTAGACTAGGGCCTACTTGACAGATTCCTAAGCCTACAAAGTACCAACATTCCTGATTTTATGGTAAGTTTCAAGTTGTATTTGTCACATGCACAAGTAGAGTGAAATGCTTAACTTGCAAGCCTTTCCCAACAATGCAGTAGCCTATTCAATATCAAAATAATCCGAAAAATAAAATGGAAACATGAGAAAAAATAAATAAGAAAGGAATAGAAATGTGTAGGTCTTTAGACGAATTTACTTCAAGTTGATTCATGGTTGAAGACTGTTGGAAGCGTACTTATTGTCGATATTGAGACATTATTATGTCCTTTGATTGATCACGCCGGGCGCGCACCTGAGGCAACTTGTCACACTCATGCGCATGTTGCTGACCTGGTGCTCAAAGTTGATTGTTTAGCTTAAATTTGGTGTAGGAGGTGCATCATCGCAACTTTTATATATTAAGCTATACTAACGTCCGTTGTTGCTGTTGTTTATAACGCTGCCCTATACCCAGGCATATACATAGACTAAACCTAAACCTTTAGCAGTGCGACCAAATTCTAACCATAGTCTGAAACATTGGTGCTCGTCTAACTGACAGCGAATACAATGATGGACAGATTTTAAGAACAATTAAGCCTACGAAGCATGAGAGCGATTTTGGAGAACTGTTATTTTTACAACTTGGCAAAGCTTGAGGTATAAGGCTATACATGGCCAGGTCCTTTGACATAATCCCGCAGAGTGGTATTCATTCAATAGAGGCCCAAATACTATTTCAGAGAGTTTTCTTTCTACACAGACGGCATGGTTAAAACCAACATTTGTCTGTTGAACGTGGTCACAGAAGGGGGCACCACCTGGGTGAAGGCAACCAGGTGATGATTGTGTATAATAATAATAATAATCATAATTGTAACATAGCTTTTGGAATGATCAATGATAATGACAGAATATTTTTTAAATAATCAAATATTTCTTATTATTAGGATATTGTTTCATTTTATTTTGCAGTATTGTATTGTTATTACTTCACTACTAAATATAATACTAATGTTGAAAGTGGGCCATTTCTCTTCTCTCTAAATGTAACTATTATTTTGGTTTAATCCGTGCAATAGGCTACGCGTTCACACATACATTTCCTTTGAAGACACCTGGGTATATAGCCTAACCATCAGAAATGTAGCATATTCAAGCGATGGCTTGGATTCACACCTCTGATGGTTTCATGTATCAAACTACATCTATACACTCAGAGCCACAAAGCGTTGTGGTTAGCATGGATGTTTCCAAGAATGTAGGCTACAGAAAAAAACATTAAAGATATCGTCGATTTATTAGAAGCATAGTAATAGCGATAGTATGAAATATATTCACTTCATAATTCAATTTGTAGTTTTAATTTCAATATCTTAACTTTAGTTCAATGTATATTTTATATTTTCGTTTTGTCAACTTCCGTGAGAGAGAATGATTTGCCTTGCCATGTTTATACTTTGTGGACTTTTTAAATTAATATTTTTAAAAATCTAATAATATAGCACATATGTTTATGATGATGATGATTATTATTAGGCCTAGTAGTAGTGTAATAGTATACCTATTCCTAGTGGTACTGGTAGTAGACTAGCCCTATACGTGTAATAGTATACAGTAGTAGTATCTTGACAGCAGTTGTGACTGAAGCACTCGCACGTTTTGTCTGGTTTCGGTTCCTCATGCGTTGTAAGATGATATTTGGAAACGAATAGCAACTAAACCGGTTCATATGCTACCCCAACCACCGGATAGTTGATATGCCTACAATTTACGGACATTTCTGTCTATATATGCATTGTTATAAATGCCTGAATGAGCTCAGTACAACCACACCTTCACACAATACAACTACTACTGTTGTAACCTCCTCAGCTTCCGAGAACAAGAGGTCCAATTGGTGAAGATGCTTCTGAAGGGTAGGTCTGCAGCAGGCTTTATAGGCCTACTTTGAACAAATATTTTATTTTATACAGTAAAAAGGTTTAATAAACATATTTCTCGTTTTTTTATTACGGTATTTTGAACCATTAGATCCATAGGTCTTGTGTGAAAATCATAGCCTACTGACTGCACCTTTAATGGGGTAGCGGGTGTCGGTCTCTACTGCTGAACAGGCTAGTTAAAACCATTCAAGTTTGAAGTGTCTCAATTCTTTGTTCTTTAAAGTAAAAACGTTTGATATATCTCACACACACATGACAGCGTTATATATATATATACAAGATGGCTATTAAGATGACTATTAAACCCGCTATATCTATTGCAACTGGCCCATTATAACGACTAGGCTACTTCATGGCCTATATTCGAGTGACTGGCGCTTTGATGCATTCTCAATGAGCTACAATACATTTCGAATTGATATCAAGACAGGATGTGATGAAATATTTTTGCTCTTCATTATCGATTTTTAAGAAAAATCAATACATTCGGTTGAATTTCCTCTTGTATGTGTGTTCAAATAGATGTAATTTGTTAAACACTTCCATGATTTTGTTGGACATTTAAACAATGTCATATGAATCTACAGGAATTCAAATATAGGCCCTAGCGTTCGCACATTTTTTGTTCAGATCGCTTGTGCTAATTAGTTGGAAATTAGATTGCATACAATTATTCATATCCCTTCCACATGTTCAGCACTGCCTAATTTCCTCCCTTGTTGCGTGTAGAGAGATAGTGGAATGGATTATTCTCCGATGACAAAACAGTCTGCGCGTAATGGCAGGGATTAAATCCGCAAACAAACATAATTAGATTGCTGCTGTATTAAGTTCTAAAATATTTTTCACACATTGGACTCAGTTCTCAGCTTCTCACCCACTTTTCGTTTGACCCCTGAAAAAAGAATGAAGATTTTTTTTTATCCCGTCTTTTGGGGGTGAGGTAGGTTGTCTGTCAGTGAGGTGTAGGCGACAGTCTGTCTACAAGCCGTAAGCTGATCTGGAGAGTGCTGGAGGAAAACGGGCAAGATTCCGGGCTTGCAAGTCGAGATATCGATCTACCTCAACCGCCTAAACAAAGACTCACCTGTTTGCCTTGTTCATACTTTATTTTATGCAGTCTAATGCTTGTTTTGTTTGACTTTTCTTTTATTTCCATGGATCTGAGCTTTGATACACTTTTGGGAGTACATAAACACCGTGTTGTACCTGGACATCCCCATCTCCCGTGGAGCTCCCGTGGTTGAAAGTCAAGACCCCCCCCCCCCCCTCTCTCTCTCTCTCGCTCGCTCGCTCGCTCGCTCTCTCTCTCTCTCTCCTCGTCTTTTCTCTCGCCAGCCTCACCCACTCATAGACCGGAACAGAAAATTACTCTTCGTTGTATTTCGAATCAGGCTGGGCATAAAAGTTTTCATTCAGCCGAATAGTGTCCAATAACATCCAACGTGATATACGACTAACTACTCCATTATGGCCTCCAGTTAATGTTTCATAAATTGGATCCACTAAAGGGTCGTTTATTATTTATCACCCTTCTCCTTGAGCTGCTTGTTAAACATATCAAGATTAGTTTCTGGGGCTTGTATGACTATTCAGCCCCAGTAGTGGCGCGCAGATCCCTCCATTCACCATTGACCACTCCTTTAAAACAGTTACAATATGACAGTGTTATGTGTTGTGGTGGAGTGTTTGTTCTGAATTTCCTTTTTAAATAAATAATCAACAGTCAGCGATGCTCCATAAAGCAAGGATATTGCGTTTCCAAACCGTTAGAGATTGAAAGATGATCAAAAACGGTTGATAGTGCGTTTTTATGAGGAGGCTGCATGCCTCTTGGTAGTATAGGCCTACCAAGACGGTACATGTGAGTCTATAGTCTCAAATATGAGTCTATACTTTCAAAAAAATCATAAAATATATTGGGAGATCGCATTCCCACCTGAAGCCATTACAGAAATCACGTCTATAAATTGAAATGCGGATATCCACTCTCTTACGCACCATTACGCTCGGACTCAAAGACCCACTCCAACAACATGATGCGGGGAGTCTCGATTTCTCGATTTCTATTTTAATTTCAGCGTTCTTATGACAAACGTTGTAATTGCATGACAGATTGAATTAACCCCTGTGTTATGCAGACCTGGCATATCCTGCTGACATTTTGCACTCCCACACCGGAGTAATAGCGGGCTAACTTATTTAGCTGCTGTGTTTTAACAGGTTGGGTCATTGCGTGCTCTGGTGATCTATAAGCCAGCATTATAGATCCGTAAAGTGGATATCACATGTAGCCTATTAGTGCCAATGGTGAGGGTAATAAGTCTAACCTTAGAATGAGGGAAAACCCTCTCCACCAAACACACTCAATTATTATTTCGTAAGTAGATTTGAACCGTAATTAATATTCTCATCAATACACGGCATGAAGTATACTGATGGCTGCATCTTGATTAAGTAGTATGCACTATGGGTAGAGTTATAGTGGGAGTGTGTGTGTGTGCGTGTACGTTTAAGTGCGTGTAAGGGGCTGTTGTGCTGTGCATGGGCATAAGTTGTGTTATGTGGAAACAGGGGTGTTTGGGGTGCCCTCTTCCTGACCTGAGCCCCTGGCGCTCTAATAGTCTGTGCATGAGCCCGTGACTCTCTGAATAGTTTTCACTACTCATCCCTCCCTGCCTGACTGAGTGCGTGCTTGAGAGAGAGATATTTTGGATTTCATTTTCAATTAAAAGCATTAAAGTAATACATGCACTTACATAAACAAGCAATTATGCAAAGAATATGGTATAATTGTCTGTACATTTGGGATGTAGGCTATAATCAAAACAAGTCACTTCATAGAACATCTATGTCATTGTTAACATCATTAGGACTTTTGTTTTGGATGAAAAAACACTGCATGAAATAAAAACATCAACTGAAATTTTAATGATTTTATTTTAACAAGTAATACAACAACAAACATATTGGCACACTGTTTCAATGCTCCAGCACCCGCCCCTATCTAGGATTACTGCATTTAACCTTTTCCCAAAATGTTTTATGAGATTTAAAAACACATTGGGAGAGATCTTAGACCATTCCTCCATCCACAATCTTTCCAGATCCTTAATATCCTTTGTCTGCACTCATGCCCTCTTCAATTCAAATCACGACTTTTCAATGGTGTTCAAGTCCAGAGACTGAGATGGCCATTGCAAAATGTTGATTTTGTGGTCAATTAACCATTTCTTTGTGGATTTTGTTGCTTATTGGCACCCCTAAAGAAGATCCACTTGCAGCCAAGTTTCAGCCTCCTGGCAAAGGCAACCAGATTTTGGCTAAATAGTCCTGGTACTTGGTTGAGTTCATGATGCCGTTGACCTTAACAAGGGCCGCAGGGCCAGTGGAAGCAAATCAGCCCCATAACATCAAAGATCCAACACCATATTGCATAGTAGGTATGAGGTTCTATTCTGTATATTCATCCTTCTTTTGAGGCCAAACCCACCACTGGTGTGCGTGGCCAAATAGCTCTATTTTTGTCTCATCTGACCATAGCACCCAGTTCCAATACAACCTGCCAATGCCGTTTAGCAAACTCCAGTCTTTTATATTTATTTGTTGCTCTCAATAAAGGCTTTTTTTATGGCAACCAAGATGACCCCAAGATTATGACCAAGTTCTGTAATTCTCCCACTGTGGTCCTTGGACTTTTCTTTTCATCCTGAAACAACCATCCTCACTATGCGTGGGGACTAGATACACTTGCGTCCAATACCAGTTTTAAACGTCTTAATTGTTGCCTGAATAGTGGTAAGTGCATATTTGTTTTTTTCAGTCGTTTTTTTTTGTACCCATTGTCTGATTTATGAACGTCAACAACCATTTGTCTCTTTGTATTTGTGAGTTCTTTGCCTTTCCCCATGGTGATGGATGACAAAGGGATTTTACATGAGTGTTACCTAATTTTTATACCCCAGTGAAACAGGACACCATGGAAGTCCACAAGACAGTTCCCTAAGCTGAGATACATTTTTTACAAAGTAGAATGTTAATGCTAATATAATTTTGTTTGATTTTATTAAGTCTTTGGAGTTCCCAATATTTCAGATTTTTTGTTGTTGTTGTACTTGTTAAATAAAATGTATTTATCTGAGCTATTTTATTAGTATAAAATTATATAATTGTTATGTTTTGTTGTTGCATATGATATAGGGTGGTATTTGTATTATTTATTTTATACAGTCTTTTTTTTCATCTTTATCAAGGGTTCCAATATATTTGAAGGTGACTGTACACTGAATCCCCAAATGTACAGCTTCTGTCCTATTGAGAGTATGTATGCCCGGTTTGTAGTCTGCCTTATATGTTGTCTTGGGCATAAGAATATTTTGGCATCCACTGCATCTCTCTGACAGTCCAATCTGGTGAGACATGTTTTGCCAATATTAGTGGTAAAAATGTTTCCTGCTGCTAGCCATAATGCATGTCCGTTAACAACATTAATACATTCTCTGCAAATGACAAGTAGGTTTGTATGCCACCAGTATACTGTTAGAATGCCTTATATGGGTGGTATTTTCTTCTTCTATTTAAACAGAATAGGGGCCCTGTGCTCTAACAATGGCATCCCCCTGAGCTTTGTTTTAATGTTACCTTCTCCCCTGTCAGTCAGGCTAGTCGCTAACTAGATCTGCACTGTTGGGAAAATGACAAGAAATCCACAGATGTGCAGGTCTGTTAGTTTTGGTAACTTTACACACATGAGGCTCCTGAGGGTATCCTAAACATACACTAATGTTACCTTGACAACAATAACAACAGAGCTAGGTTATCAGTTGGGTCCTTCCAGCCATGATTCCCACAAAATAAAGATAACCATCTCTAAACATGACAATCTCTTTTTGTTGTTGAAAAAAAAACAAAAAAAACCTTCAGCTAATTCTTCAAATAATGTCTTGCCAATTTGAATTACCATTCATCCACCAACATTGTGCTGCTGGATGTGCTACAGTACTGCCCTTTACAAAACACTGCAATTCAAAGTCACTTTAACATCAACATCATCATCCTGTGATTCTATTTACCTCTCCCCTTCCAAAACAATCAAAGGAGGTTTTATGGTTTTGACAGTAGTCTAGTGCAGAGCCAATACAACTCCTTAGGTTTGTTATTGTCTTCCTCCCAGCCTCTCTAGCAGTGGGAGCAGCAGTAGACTGCATCCGCCCCATGATGTGTTGCTCACCCATGCTGAGAATGTTTACTGTTGTAATCAAGGTCCATGTAACTTGTTTGTGAAATGTTTTGCCTTTATGTTTTAGAGGTGCTATATAATTTGCAAATAGTGGGGCATGAAGTCACAGTTTGATTAAATTGCTGTCTGCAAAAAACGAAAACAAAAGAAGCGTTCCACAAAGTGGAGATGTGTTTGAGGAGAAAGGAATTTCCTGCTTCCCGAAGACAAGCTGATCTAATATTCAGCAAATGTGAGAGTGCGAACGTGTATTTTCGTAGGTGCCATTTATATTCATATTTAAAGGAATATTATGGATACATAATGAAACGCGTGATTGTTCAATGTGACTTACAGATGATTTCTCTATTCTGTTTCATCTTTGATTCAAGAAGCTATCTATTCTTTACATTCATTAACATTATACGTCAGCTTCTATAAATAATTGCACATCAATAACAATATGCCAGCTTCTGACAGTAATAAAATGAGTAGCTATCAGAATTTGTACGTTTTCTAATGATACCATGTTGCATACAGAGCTTCAAACATATGTGATGTCACTATATGGTATTTAGATGATGATGTAACCCCTCGGAGACGTTGCATAGAGCTCCTGGGTTACTAGCTGTGTTTCCCCAACTTTTCCTCAAGTTTGCTGACAGAAAAGAGACTGTGGCTATAAACAGACTCCTCTGTGTGCTTAAAAGCTCTCAGCCCCTGGGATCCCCGAACAGTGGTTTGAGCTGTCTGAGACCTTTCCAAACATGTTCAGAGGACTAAGGGGAATAAACATTGACAAACACTTGATTATGAATGATGTTGCTGGTATTGTAGTTAACATTTTGCATACAATCTTTTCCTAAGGTCAAGGTGGGTCTGTGGAGTTGAACTTTATGCTGATTCAGGTTCCAGCCCTTTGTTCCAGATGGATCTGTCTGTGTTTTTTAGGTTCAAAAATCCCCTCGACTTTTTGGTATTTTAAAAGTAAAAAATTGGTTGGTGCATCTGTCTTGCTCTGTGCCTTTTGATACCTTGCCAGGACTGTCTCATTTTGAATGTTGATAACAGATTCAATAAACATTTAATACACCTTCTTCTCTTTTTTATTTTATTTACAGTGGGTGAATCAAAACACTCCTTTTGGGGTAATTTCATTTTGTGTTTGTTTTTCTCAAACGTGTTTGACCTAAATACCATGTGCTATGTTTCTTTTATGTTGTCATGTTTGCTTCAGTATTTATTCCATTGTGGATTATTTCAACTGTAATGCAAATGATGCATTACTGCTACGTCATATCAGTAAGGCAGAATACAATGAGGCCAGGTGGTATAGTCGAAGGGTGAGACCCCCAGCTGCAGCTCACAACAACTCATAGCTGATTGTGAAATTGGTGAACATGTTGTGTAGAGGATGATCAAATTCACATGGGATGACATTTGCTGTTTTCCCCAATACCCAGTGCAACACATTAAACCTTGTCACTGTTGTCATGTCTGCCAGTCCTCCAGTACAGCTCCCAATGTAACTTTCTTGTCAATAATGAGCTTTTCTGGAGTCCCCTCCATCTCCCCCATCTCCCTTGCTCCCCAGGTACTGCCAGGTACTGCCAGCTACTGCCACCTGAAAACGCAACAACAGAAACATATTTTTTTTTTTAGGGTTGGTGGTCTCGCTGTGAAGGTTTCTGAAATTTGTGAAAATCAAAAGGGATGTAGACCCCACCAGCTGAGTTGAACATGGAACCTGGGATGCCCCTGCCACCAATTTTACAGGCCAATTATCTACTTGGAATGGTGGGAGTTGAACAAACAAACAGCAGCCCTGCTGAGCGCTGGCAGGTCTCTGGCTGGTGGGAGACCTCTGAGCCTCTCACGGGGCTTTTACACCAGATCAATTCCTCATCACAAAGCAGAGCCAGCGCCAGCCATGATTCTCCCTGCTCATCCACCCACCCGGTCGCATGGGCTCCACACCAACCACCAACCACTTTTCATTCATTGATCACCTCTGTGTCATCATCGTGAAGGAAGGAAGACCTGGGAAATCTATGCATGTATTTTATTTACAGTATCACAGTTTTTAATTATATACTTATCACAAACTGGGGTTTGTAATGATGCTCAAATAAAGTCCTGTTTTGTTTAGTCTGTGAATAAATATTTTCTCTTTTCTTTTTTGTTTGTTTTGGAGAGATAGAGACTGAGTGCATCAGCAAAGCGTGGTTGTAGGCTGACCGTGACAGTGACAATGGTCAATTGCAGCAGGCAGCAGCACAGACAGCTAGCGATTAGTCAGCCACAGCAGCACTACTGCAGAGTAAAATCAATGGCATCCTGATTAGACTGATGACAGCAAATTCACAGTTTCAGGCGGGAGTGTCCAGACAGAGGCGAGTTGTACAGAAAATAAGCTCTACTTGTCTGCATACAAAGAAAATCCACCCACTTTGTTTATCAGGTGTAAAGATTTGGAATGATTGCTGCGAAAAGGGACATTTCAGTTGTTATTCTCCAACAGGGACATTTCAGTTGTTATTCTCCAACAGGGACATTTCAGTTGTTATTCTCCAACAGGGACATTTCAGTTGTTATTCTCCAACAGGGACATTTCAGTTGTTATTCTCCAACAGGAACATTTCAGTTGTTATTCTCCAACAGGGACATTTCAGTTGTTATTCTCCAACAGGGACATTTCAGTTGTTATTCTCCAACAGGGACATTTCAGTTGTTATTCTCCAACAGGGACATTTCAGTTGTTATTCTCCAACAGGAACATTTCAGTTGTTATTCTCCAACAGGGACATTTCAGTTGTTATTCTCCAACAGGGACATTTCAGTTGTTATTCTCCAACAGGGACATTTCAGTTGTTATTCTCCAACAGGGACATTTCAGTTGTTATTCTCCAACAGGGACATTTCAGTTGTTATTCTCCAACAGGGACATTTCAGTTGTTATTCTCCAATAGGGACATTTCAGTTGTTATTCTCCAACAGGGACATTTCAGTTGTTATTCTCCAACAGGGACATTTCAGTTGTTATTCTCCAACAGGGACATTTCAGTTGTTATTCTCCAATAGGGACATTTCAGTTGTTATTCTCCAACAGGGACATTTCAGCACTGATCTGTTTTTCTTTTCTTGCCAGCAATTTGAATTTAATTGTGCACCATGGACTAGAGTCACACAATGCCCCTGTTATTATTATTACCTGAATATTCTGACAAACAAATTTCTCCCATCTGTCTTAGTAAAAGGCTGGGATAATGTGATGGATAGACAATGGGTTGATTATATATTGATTACGGTGATATTGAATCTGCCGTGACCAAGTGTGCATTGTTGTTAGACTATTCATGCTAATTCCTTTTTAATCATCCATTAAACTTGCATACTTAATCTCCATTTAATTTACTCTCTCTGGTCATGAGTGTTAGTGTTTTATTGCTGACAATAAAGGCCTATTAGCGTCAGACTTAGATGTAGGCCCATTTTCTACGGTGCCCATAATAGGAAGCCCATGTATTACTGTATAGTACTCATATACTTCTAATTTATTCTCACTACTTTGCCTCCAACATAATGTTGAGATGTTTACTTTGATGCTGCTTCATTTGTTTTCAAACTCAACACTGCAACATTTCTCCAGCCTCCCACCAACCCTTTGAGTGCCGTCGATGCCGGTGCCCGCGGTCTCCTTTATATCTGAGACGAGACTGCCTTTGTGCATAAATTGCAGCAGTTACATTTGTTGTGAGAAGCTCGGAGAAAGAGAAAGGAGAATGTTGTTTTTTTCTACTCCACATCTCCAGATCAATCTGTGAGCAGTAAATGGATATTATTAAACAGCATGGGGCTGCATGGAGCGCTAGGTTAGAAAGAGGCTCATCTCTCTCTCTCTCTCTCTCTCTCTCTCTCTCTCTCTCTCTCTCTCTCTCTCTCTCGCTGCAACAGGGCAATTGTTGACACGCTTTTCCTGCCAATCTACAGCCTTCCTCCAACTGTGGCTGCCATGGCAACCTGCTCTTGCCCGTTGTGGTAGCTGGCAGCCCCACACTTACAGAGTTGTGCTGCTTCCGTGATTGACGACTCGTAAAAAAGAGAGGGAAAAGAGAGGGGAAAACAGGTCTCTACAATACGCATGGCTACTCAGTACCCCAATGATTTGTCTTGGTCTGGCTGGAGTACAAATAGCCCTGACAAACACCATGGTGATTTGATTTCAGATCCCATACAGCGAGGAGAGGGAGAGCATGAATTTCCTTGGTCTATCAGTAGGCCTGTGTATGTGTGTGTGTGTGTGTGTGTGTGTGCGTGTGTACGTGTGTACGTGTGTGCGTGTGTGCGTGTGTGCGTGCGTGCGTGTGTGTGTGTGCGTGCGTGTGTGCGTGTGTGTTCATGCTGTGCAGTAACACAATACTGTGATAAAAGTATGTCTCTCTTCAGCTACACTACAGGCCAACTCTGTCAAAACTTAATTCCTGTATCAACACCAAGGCCTTGATTTCATTTGACAACCATGCAGCCTTTCCCTATCTGTCACGATCTAAGATAAAAACACAAAAGGTTTCGTATTGTACTACTATAATACATAATTTTTCTGCCCTCCGTGGTACAATTATTTCCCCCCTCAAAACATGAGGCTCTTGCGGCACAGCAAGTCACACCATAGTCATCTCACTATCTTAATCTGTTCCTTTCACTTGCAGTGCAGCGCAACCTGGAATGTTCTCATATGTCAACCTCCTGGCTGCATTGAGCTATCACTTCTGACTGGGGGTAAAGCTTCCCAGTGGTTCACACAGCTAGAAGGAGGAAAGCAGAGGAGCGGGGAACAGAACAGGAAGGATCTTTATCTGAACCAGATGTGATTAGATATACAGCTTCAGCCACGTGTGTATGTTTTCAGACTAATCTGTGTTTAAAGGGAAACTCAACAGGGTCCACCTTTGAGGTCATGGAAAAGTCATTGTGTAGAGAAGACCACCACACATGTTCTCAACAGATAGACGTGTCCCAAATGGCACCTTTTTCCCCTAAAGGCCCTGGTCAGAAATAGTTCTCCGCATAGGGAATAGGGTACTATTTGTGAAGCAACCAAGATTAGGAATGATACTCACTTTCGTTTGACCTTATGTAAAATTCCTTTCTTCAATACAATGTTTGACTTTGTTTTATTGTTGAGAAGTGAGTGAAGAGCCAATGTACCAGTCTGGGACATGCACAGTATCATTATCCTTCCTCGTGATTATGATGTGCATTGTAGACTTTGTATGACCTCTATCAAAAGGTCGCTTGTACAGGTAGTGTTCTTGACAGATGAGGAATAAAGAATATGCCAAATAACCTTTTTTTTGTCTTCATGGTTTATTCTTTAGTAGAGTACCAAACAGCAATACTTCTACACAAACTACATGATTGATCAGGTGCAGAATGTCCTTTTATCACATTAATACATTCCATCTACTTGGGGGTCATTAGGTATTTCTTGAAAATTCACTTGACTCTGGTAGTAGGTAACCCATATGGAGAAGGCTGATGTCGTTCTGAAGGCTTTGACATCTATGGAGATTGAACAGAGCAGCATATCTGACATGAAATATCTTTTTAAAGATAAATATGTTGTGCTATTTCAGAACGCCATTAGAGACATTTTGTGTTGTTACGCTCCATTTTATACATCTCTGTGTGAGTGAAGAGGGCAGAGTGGAGCACACATTAACATCATTTTAGGCTTTCAGCTGTCATGAAATTGCCGCAGAGAAATGTCTTACATGCCATTGTTGAAAATCTGTAATTTTATCATGTTTCGGGAGTTATCTATCCTGTGAAATTGTTAACTGGGTGCTACAATTGGCTTGTAAGTATTAGGACAATAGCAATTCCGGAACAACTGGGGACTTTGTCAAGGGATGTTGAGTAGATTTTTTCCCCTCTAATTCTTTGAAGTACTTTAGGATTGTTTATAACCGGTTGAAGGGCATTTTAGCACATGGAAATGCTTTGGAGTCGATGTTTAAAATACAAATATAGTCCCTCTGAGGAACTATGGAACAAGAAAATATGCAGGTTCGTAGTAGAATTTCATTTATGCAACTGGACAATATTCTAGTTGTAAGTGGAACTTCATTTCAATCTTGTAGCGGGTTAATTTTCTTGTGCTGCCTTCACACATTTGCCCACATTCCCAGTGATCCGGTTACTGTCCCGGCTACAGCGGCTCAGCCTTTACTTAACTAAGAGGCTTTTGGTGGCTGGGAGATTGACCTATGACTCTGCTCCTCCTCCTTCTCCTCCTCCTCCTCCTCCTCTCACAAATCCCTCTCTCATCCAGAGTAGGCACCAATCACGAGGGCCCTCACCACAATGGAAAATACACTACATGACCAAAAGTATGTGGACACCTGCTTGTCGAAAATGTCATTCCAAAATCACGTGCATTAATAGGGAGTTGGTCCCTATTAGGAGCTGATCTCAACAAACTGTATGGACCTCACTTTGTGCACGGGGCATTGTCATGCAGAAACAGGAAAGGGCCTTCCCCAAGCTGATGCCACCAAGTTGGAAGTACAGAATTGTCTAGAATGTCATTGTACGTTAAGATTTCCCTTCACTGGAACTAAGGGGCATAGGCCGAACCATGAAAACGACTCTATGCATTCGGGCAGGTAGCGTTCTCCTGGCATCCCTCCAACCCACACTTGTCCGTCTGACTGCCAGATGGGGAAGCGTGATTCATCACTCCAGAGAATGCATTTATGCTGCTCCAGTGTCCAATGGCTGCGAGCTTTACACCACTCCAGCCATTGCTTGACATTGCACATGGTGATCTTAGGCTTGTGTGAGTCTGCTCGGCCATGGAAACCCATTTCATGAAGCTCCCGATGAGTAGTTCTTGTGCTGACGTTGCTTCCAGATGCAGTTTGGAACTCGGTAGTGAGTGTTGCAACAGAGGACAGACAATTTTTACGCGCTACACGCTTCAGAACTCAGTGGCCCGTTCTGTGAGCTTGTGTGGCCTACCACTTCGTGGCTGAGTCGTTATTGTTCCTAGACGTTCCACTTCACAATAACAGCTCTTATAGTTGACCGGGGAAGCTCCAGCAGGAAGAAATTTGACAAACAGACTTGTTGGAAAGGTGGCATCCTATGACAGTGCCACGTTGAAAGTCACTGAGCTCCTCAGTAAGGCCACTCTACTGCTAATGTTTTACTATGGCTGTGTTCTTGATTTTATACACCTGTCAGCAACAGGTGTGGCTGAAATAGCCGAATCCACTAATTTAAAGGGGTGTCCACATACTTCTGTTTATATAGTGTACCTGTCAGTGAAAGTATATGACGAAGCTTTGAACCTGACACAAAACATCTCAAAATATTTTATCAACCGTCTTTCCCGAAAGGCATCAAATTGTTTTAATTGTTGTAAATATGTAGTTTAGGGTTGATAACTGTGGATTGTCAGTCTGTAAATATATGATAAGCCCCTTGTGAACCTCCCTGTGAAGTGTTGAAATTGCAGTTAACCAGCTGGTGTTCATTCTGACTTGAAGGCTATAGGGCCTATCCCTCCCTTCTTTAAACATGTACAGATCACAACCAGGTTCCTGGAAGTTAGCTAGCTGCAGAACTGATCATGTGTTTGACTGGACAACTATTTTAGCATTTTCAAGGGTTAGCAACCTAAATGATGAATGGAAGACGACGAAGAATTACGCAGCTAGGGAATTATTTTATTGTGAAGTGCAGAGAGTGGAGGAAGTCAAGGGAGCTAGAGAGACAAAACCCAGCTGGGCTGTGGATAAAGACAGCACCTTTACATAGCTTTTCATTAGCCAGGCATATCCCCTTTCAGACTGACATAAGCTAGCTACACTACAGACTGTATGTCTCATTCATTTCTCTCTACTTTATCTCACTTCCTTTACCCTGAAGTGTACTGTAAGTGTTTGCTTAGAAAGTGACTCTGATAAAGTCACCTAAGAATTACTGCTATACAATAACACAGGGGTGTCCCACCCTTGTAGATTTAAAGGCCTTTGTGTGAGCTACCGTGGTCCACTGAAGAGGATTGGGTCAGGGTGCATCCTGAAGCTTAGTCGAGGTAGAGGTGATGAGGTCAGCCTAATGTCTTGACTAAGAGATCAGAAGTCACACCCCTCGCCAGGATCTCTTTCAAGGGGTCTTAAAATGGTATCTTCCTGACTTCAAACACTGGTGAGCATCAGGGTTGGCGTCAATTCCATTTCAGTTCAGTCAATTTAGGAAGTAAACTGAAATTCCAATAGCTTTTCAGTGAGGATAACTGCTGGGCATTAGAGTTTAAACCAGCGAACAAACATCAACCGAACCCCAGCTCCAACAGATTTAGACTCCTCAACTTGAACTTTCCATGTAAACACAGTTGGATATTGCCAACAGGGCACACCTCGGGTCAAGCCAGGGTTTCTGTGTGTGTGTGTGTGTGTGTGTGTGTGTGTGTGTGTGTGTGTGTGTGTGTGTGTGTGTGTGTGTGTGTGTGTGTGCGTGTGCGTGTGTGTGTGTGTGTGTGTGTGTGTGTGTGTGTGTGTGTGTGTGTGTGTGTGTGTGGCAGTGCAGGGGTTGAAAGAGATATGGGAGGCTAGGGTGCACTGAACAATCAGTGACATATTGCTTTCATAATTGGTTGAACAAGTGGCTGTTGATAGAAGGGAACAGAATGTTGGTAAGAGATGTGTGTTAAGAAAGAGATGAATGGGAGAGATCCCCAGGAGGAGGATACGTAAGGGACGTGATGAGGGAATCTTACACTGGGTGAAGTGTGATACAAAACATTTGTATGTTAGAGATTAGGTAATTATAGGAGGAAAGTTCACCATACCAGGAGAGGAGTCAATTTCATGATCTGTTCTCCAGGAAGAGACAAATGTTGATGTTGTTATTTCAGTTTTAAGAGCCAGAAGTTCGTCATTCGTAACACAATTTGTATGCAGCCAGCCATCAACTTGATATGAAAATACTTTTAGCAGTTGAACATAACGTATCTTCCCTAACTACAACGTAAGTGATTCCAAACATTCCATCTAATTGGAATGTGCGAAATGGGGGATCATCAAATACATTTCATCAGGACATGACGTTCCGGCTTAAACAGTAACACTGCCATAAAAAGTTAGGATAAGACTGGTGTATGACAATATAAAATATACTGTATATTTGCTATTTAGCACCTGTTCTCATCAACCTTTGTGTTCTTTTCCCTTAAGCTTCTTTCTGTCCCCAGTGAACGATTTACATGTATACACATTTCATATCACATTTCACTTCATATTTCTCCTCAAATTTAACCCAGAATCAGAGTATTTTCAATCAATCTCCTTAACCAAGCTGATATTAGAGCTATGGTTAAACTCTTTATTTAACCAAACCGCACCACATACTGACACCAATTTCACAACAGACTGTTGGTTAACGTCAGTGTGAGAGTTTTAAATGTGTGACCTATGTACTTACCGTGTGATCCTTACCTCTTGGCCGTGATCCACGTGAACTTTCTGTGGTTGGCAATATCAGGATTCGTTGTTCTCTTCACAGCTAGTTCACATTTGAACCCCAACCAGTAAACTGAACTTCAAATCCTGATTAAATCAGGATTATACATATAAAAACCTATAAATAGTTCCCTCAACTGGACAACTGTTTTCTGTTTGAATACAATCTGATAATGCCTATGGTATTTCATTGTAGCTACGACAAAGCAGCGTTCACCACATCCACCACATCCACACCCTTTCCTGCCCCCTGTCTGGTTTCTGGTTGTGTGTTTTGGTCAAAGTGGATGATACGTCTTCTCAATGCGTTCCTCTTCTTTTCTCACTATATTTCTGCAGCACCAATCTCCTTTATGAATTGAGACAACAGAAGCAACGTCTGAATAAATTGACACTGGTGAACAGAGGCCCCCCCCCCCCATGGGAGCTGAGGATATGAGTGTGTGCTACTTTCCATTTTTGATATTTGCACACATGTTTCTCTTTGCACACAATCCCCTGTGCTTTACCCTCTTCCCCCTATCCCTCTCTCACTCTAATCACTTTCTCTCTCTCTCTCTCTCTCTCTCTCTCTCTCTCTCTCTCTCTCTCTCTCTCTCTCTCTCTCTCTCTCTCTCTCTCTCTCTCTCTCTCTCTCTCTCTCTCTCTCTCTCTCTCTCTCTCTCTCTCTCTCTCTCTCTCTCTCTCTCTCTCTCTCTCTCTCTCTCTCTCTCTCTCTCTCTCTCTCTCTCTCTCTCTCTCTCTCTCTCTCTCTCTCTGTGTCGACTGAGGATCAGCCATGCTGCATATTAACAGTATGTCATGCCCTCACTGTGCCCCTCATCCTCCTACAAAATGACTGGGAACCAACAAGGTATGTAATATTATGTTGGAGATGTTTTGTTGATACTATCATTAGCTACACTATATAGGCAGACAAACTGTACTGTATGTGCTCTGACTACACATACTGGAGTGCTTATTGAGACTGAGTTGAACCGTAACAACACATTCTCAATTTCATTGAAGACCACAGACAGAGCTTACCTCTCAGTCATTCAAACACATGTTGTCTTTCAGGTCACTTAACCACACAACATCAATTAGTCACTTGTCTCACTTGTTCGTCCTGCGCTGTAGACAGGTGTTTTGGCAACATCGGTGATGCTAGCAAAGTATTGTGGAGACTGTCGTCTCCTGGGAAATATATGACCACATTGAATCACTGAAGAACCTCCCACTCTAGTAGATACTGCAAGCAGGAGCTTTGAAACCAGTGGTGGAAAAAGTCCTCAATTGTCATACTTGAGTAAAAGTATATATACCCTCATAGAAACTTACTTAAGTAAAAGTGAAAGTCAGCTAGAAAAATACTACTTGAGTAAAAGTCTAAAAGTATTTGGTTTTAAATATACTTAAAAGTATCAAAAGTAAATGGAATTGCTAAAATATACTTAAATATCAAAAGTAAAAATATAAATAATTAAGAATTCCTTATATTAAGTAAAGCAGACGGCACCATTTTCTTTAAAAACATTTTTATGGATAGCCAGGGCACACTCCGACATTATTAACAAAAGATGCATTTGTGTTTCGTGAGTCCGCCAGGCCAGCGGCAGTAGGGATGACCTGTGTTCTCTAATAGTTTGTGAATTTGACCATTTTCCTGTCCTGCCAAGCATTCAAAATGTAACGAGTACTTTTGGTCAGAGAAAATGTAGGGAGAATGTAGGGAGGAAAATGTACAATATTTTCTTTAGAATGTAGTAAAGTAAAAGTAGTCAAAAAATATAAATAATAAAGTACAGATACCCCAAACAACTACTTAAGTAGTACTTTAAATTATTTTTACTTAAGTACTTTACACTACTGTTTGAAACTCAATTTGACTTGTGTGTGAGGATTGAAAAATCCTTGTTGTACACAGTGGTGCATGTTGTCAAACTTGTAGGTTACAGTACAAAGTATTAAAGAAGCATTCTATGCAATCACAGGGAATATACACACATATGTACGTACACAACAGAGGAGGCTGGTGGGAGGAACTATAGGAGTATGGGCTCATTGCAATGACTGGAATGGAATAAATGGAAAGTAGTAAAACATGTGGTTTCCATATGTTTGATGTGTTTGGTACCGTTCCATTTATTCCATTCCAGCTATTACAAAGAGTCTGTCCTCCTATAGTTCCCACCACCAGCCTCCTCTGGTATACAGTGCATTCGGAAAGTATTCAGACCCCTTAACTCTTTTCACATTTTGTGACGTTACAGCCTTATTCTAAAATTGCTTGAATTGTTTTTTTTCCCCTCTTCAATTCACACACAATAGCCCATCATGACAAAGCAAAAACTGTTTTTTAGAAATGTTTGCAAAGTTATTAAAAAAAAATGTCAAACTGAAATATCACATAAGTATTCAGACCCTTTACTCAGTACTTTGTTGAAGCACATTTGGCAGCGATTAACGTCTCAGGTCTTCTTAGGTATGACGCTACAAGCTGACACACCTCAAGCTCTGTCAGGTTGGAAGGGGACCGTTGCTGCACAGCTATTTTCAGATCTCTACAGAAATGTTAGATCGGGTTCAAGTCCGGGCTCTGGCTGGGCCACTCATTCAGAGACTTGTCCCGAAGCCACTCCTGCGTTGTCTTGGCTGTGTGCTTAGGGTTGTTGTCCTAAAGGAAGGAGAATCTTCGCCCCAGTCTGAGGTCCTGAGCACTCTGGAGCAGGTTTTCATCAAGGATCTCTCTGTACTTTGCTCGGTTCATCTATCATTCGATCCTGACTAGTCTCCCAGTCCCTGCCGCTGAAAAACATCCCACAGCATGATGCTGCCACCACCATGCTTCACCGTACGGACGGTGCCAGGTTCCTCCAGACGTGACGCTTGGCAGTCAGGCCAAAGAGTTCAATCTTAGTTTCATCAGACTAGAGAATCTTGTTTCTCATGCTCTGAGAGTCCTTTAGGTGCCTTTTGGCAAACTCCAAGTGGGCTGTCATGTGCCTTTTACTGAGGAGTGGCTTCTGTCTGGCCACTCTACCATAAAGGCCTTATTGATGGAGTGCTGCAGAGATGTTTGTCATTCTCTTCCCCAGATCTGTGCCTCGACACAATCCTGTCTCGGAGCTCTGCGGACAATTCCTTCAACCTCATGGCATGGTTTTTGCTCTGACATACACTTTCAACTGTGGGACCTTATATAGACAGGTTTGTGCCTTTCCAAATCATGTCCAATCAATTGAATTTAGCACATATGGACGAAGTTGTAGAAACATCTCAAGTATGGTCAATGGAAACAGGATGCACCTGAACTCAATTTCGAAAATCATAGCAAAGGGTCTGAATACTTATGTAAAAAGGTATATATAAAAAAAATTGCAACAATTTCTAAACACCTGTTTTCGCTTTGTCATTATGGGGTTTTGTGTGTAGAGTGATGAGAATTTTTTTTAAATTCCATTTTAGAATAAAGCTGTAATATAACAAGATTTGGAAAAAAGCGAAGGTGTCTGAATACTTTCCGAATGCACTGGACAAATAAAAGGTAAGGAACATTTAGCTTGCTAACATTCTAACTTAAAAATGAGGAATGAGCTCCAAATACAAATGAATGCATGATGTTAGCATGAAGTGTACCATCCCTTGGTGTAGCAATCAATAAAAACGTATGTGCTGATCCACTGTGGGTGCTGCCACTTCAAGCCTCGTTCATGTTACCCATAATCACTCCATTACGGTGGGCCGGATTTCATGCATTTCAATGGGGACGTCCACAATGCAGTGGAAGGCGGAGTCGCGAGATGGCCCCCGTATATTTAGACATTTTCCAAACTTTGCGTCGTCTTCCATCCAGCCAGACTCCATCGAAGAAAGTTACCAAACCACAGAAGATGATGTAAATATCTGGTTTTCAGTGATGGTTTTATGGGATAGAGCTTGCAACTTGAAAACAATGACCAATCTTCTAAGTGAGTGCTATTTTAATAGTAATGTTAAATAATACGCATTGGCTATTAAAGGAATACTTCAGGTCAGATGAACTCGTGGACACCATTTTCATGTCTCTGCATGCAGTTTGAAAGAATTTGCTAACTACGGCTAGCGCAATTGCTAACTAACATTAGCACAATGACTGGCAGTCTATGGGTTTCCTGATTGGAAGTCTATTGGCATCTGCTAACATGTCAGCCAGTTAGTATTGGCTCATGAAACTACCTCTAACTTCCTTCATACTGGACACAGAGACATAAAAATGGCATTTCAATGAGTTCATCTGACTCTGGGAAAGTAAATAAATGGCCACATTGGCAAAATCACGAAGTATCCCTTTAAGCAAATTGTATTATATGACTGTTGCCTCTGGTTTAAAGGTGCAATATGCAGAAAACCTTTTCCAGCTTGCAAAAATTCTAATAATTTACCTAATTTCAGTTAATGTGACAGAACAAGCAGTCATTGTGTAGAGAATCATTGTACCATCTAAACTGCTGTGAAATATAACCAAAATGAGAAAACAAAGGTTCAGAACTTTTGTGAAACGTTACAGCACATTTAAAAAATATATGGCAATTAGAAATAAAAACTGGATGGTTTTCAGATATAGATGTGTAGCTGAAGGGTGGGACTAACAACAAATAAAAACAAATAAAAAAAGACAACTAATGTAAAATATATAGTGTCCGTAAAATGTATATAGTAAATATATAGGCCTAAGTATTGTTGTCCATTATTTTACTCCAATTAGGGTAGGCATGGTAGGGTTAGGAAAATAATAAAGAAAAAATAAACAATAATAATAATAATAATTGTTTAAAAAAATGTAATTTACCGCAGGTGGACTCCAATCAAGTTGTAGAAACATCTCAAGGATGATCAATGGAAACAGGATGCACTTGAACTCAATTTCGAGGCTCATAGCAAAGGGTCTGAATACTTATGTAAATAAGTTATTTCAGTTTTTATTTTTTAATACATTTGCTACAATTCTAAAAACCTATTTTCGCTTTGTCATTATGTCCTGGGATTCTTCATGTGGGTGTAGGCACAGTGCAGTAGTGATTAGCACCCCTGTGCTACTTGTATGGAAACTGGAGGGGGTCTGTGTAAGAGCACACCTCCTTTTTTAGCTGGGAAAGAATCAGCCTTTTAATGTGGGGTTCAAATTTTTAGGTACCGGGCATATGGTGGAAGATAACCAGAGTATTCTGCCTTAGATCTGCCATAGACACAGTTGCAAGATAAAGTATGTGAACCCTTAGGAATTACCTGGATTTCTGCATAAATTGGTCATGAAATTTGATCTGATCTTCATCTAAGTCACAACAATAGACAAACATAGTGTGCTTAAACTAATAACACACAAATTATTGTATTTTTCTTGTCAATATTGAATACATAATTTAAACATTCACAGTGTAGGTTGGAAAAAGTATGTGAACCCCTAGGCTAATGACTTCTCCAAAAGCTAATTGGAGTCAGGAGGCAGCTAACTTGGAGTTCAATCAATGAGACAATATTGGAGATGTTGGTTAGCGCTGCATTGCCCTATAAAAAACACTCACAAAATTTGTGTTTGCTATTCACAAGAACCATGCCTCGAACAAAACAGATCTCAGAAGACCTCAAATTAAGAATTGTTGCCTTGCATAAAGCTGGAAAGGGATACATAAGTATCTCTAAAAGCCTTGATGTTCATCAGCCCACTGTAAGAGAAATTGTCTATAAACGGAGAGTTCAGTACTGTTGCTACTCTCCCTTGGAGTGGCCGTTCTGCAAAGATAACTGCAAGAGCACAGTGCAGAATGCTCAATGAGGTTAAAGAAGAATCCTAGAATGTCTGCTAAAGACTTACAGAAATCTCTGGAACATACTAACATCTCTGTTGACGAGTCTACGATACGTAAAACACTAAACAAGAATGGTGTTCATGGGAGGACACCACGGAAGAAGCCACTGCTGTCCAAAAAAACATTGCTGCACGTCTGAAGTTTGCAAAAGTGTACCTGGATGTTCCACAGCGCTACTTGCAAATTATTCTGTGGACAGATGAAACTACAGTCGAGTTGTTTGGAAGGACCACACAACATTATGTGTGGAGAAAAAGAGGCACAGCACACCAACATCAAAACCTCATCCCAACTGTAAAGTATGGTGGAGGGAGCATCATGGTTTGGGGCTGCTTTGCTGCCTCAGGGCCTGGACAGCCTGCTATCATCGACGGAAAAATGAATTCCCAAGTTTATCAAGACATTTTGCAGGAGAATGTTAGGCTATCTGTCCGCCAATTGAAGCTCAACAGATGTTGGGTGATGCAACAGGACAATGACCCAAAACACAGAAGTAAATCAACAACAGAACGGCTTCAACAGAAGAAAATAAACCTTCTGGAGTGGCCCAGTTAGAGTCCTGACCTCAACCCGATTGAGATGCTGTGGCAGGACCTCAAGAGAGCAGTTCACACCAGACATCCCAAGAATATTGCTGAACTGAAACAGTTTTGTAAAGAGGTATGGTACAAAATTCCTCCTGACCATTGTGCAGGTCTGATCCGCAACTACAGAAAACATTTGGTTGAGGTTATTGCTGCTAAAGGAGGGTAAAACAGTTACTAAATCCAAGGGTTCACATACTTTTCCCACCCTGCACTATGAATGTTTACACTGTGTGTTCAATAAAGACATGAAAACGTATAATTGTTTGTGTGTTATTAAGCAGACTGTGTCTGTCTACTGTTGTGACCTTGATGAAGATCAGATCAAATTTTATGACCAATTTATGCAGAACCCAAAGGGTTCACATACTTTTTCTTGTCACTATATATTTCTTTGTTTGCCCTATCAGTATGTCTCGGTTATCATATTGTCCCTATCAGTTAACAAGGATCATGTTAGCAGAACAAGTACAGTTAGTCGAAGTATCGTCAAAATCAATATCTGTAAGGGGAAAGATGATTGACAGCATATTAAGACCATGTTGGCTACACTCCTACACTGTTGTTCAAAAGCATGGTTTGTGTAAAATATTTATAATCATTTTGATTATATGTTATGTCTATTTCCTTCTTGTCCTAATTGCTTCTCTATTCACTAAAGTTGGAGGTGAAACAGCTTTTAGTTTATTTGCCCCTCACCTATGGAACAATCTTTGGAATAGTCTACAGTTGGATGCATTGGTGCTTTAGGGTAATTCAGAATGTTGATACATCTTCACTGAGGAATATACAGTGCCTTGCGAAAGTATTCGGCCCCCTTGAACTTTGCGACCTTTTGCCACATTTCAGGCTTCAAACATAAAGATATAAAACTGTATCAACAACAAGTGGGACACAATCATGAAGTGGAACGACATTTATTGGATATTTCAAACTTTTTTAACAAATCAAAAACTGAAATATTGGGCGTGCAAAATTATTCAGACCCTTTACTTTCAGTGCAGCAAACTCTCTCCAGAAGTTCAGTGAGGATCTCTGAATGATCCAATGTTGACCTAAATGACTAATGATGATAAATACAATCCACCTGTGTGTAATCAAGTCTCCGTATAAATGCACCTGCACTGTGATAGTCTCAGAGGTCCGTTAAAAGCGCAGAGAGCATCATGAAGAACAAGGAACACACCAGGCAGGTCCGAGATACTGTTGTGAAGAAGTTTAAAGCCGGATTTGGATACAAAAAGATTTCCCAAGCTTTAAACATCCCAAGGAGCACTGTGCAAGCGATAATATTGAAATGGAAGAAGTATCAGACCACTGCAAATCTACCAAGACCTGGCCGTCCCTCTAAACTTTCAGCTCATACAAGGAGAAGACTGATCAGAGATGCAGCCAAGAGGCCCATGATCACTCTGGATGAACTGCAGAGATCTACAGCTGAGGTGGGAGACTCTGTCCATAGGACAACAATCAGTCGTATATTGCACAAATCTGGCCTTTATGGAAGAGTGGCAAGAAGAAAGCCATTTCTTAAAGATATCCATACAAAGTGTTGTTTAAAGTTTGCCACAAGCCACCTGGGAGACACACCAAACATGTGGAAGAAGGTGCTCTGGTCAGATAAAACCAAAATTGAACTTTTTGGCAACAATTCTTCAGCAGGGACAGGGAAAATTGATGGGAAGATGGATGGAGCCAAAAGACCTGAGACTGGGACGGAGATTTGTCTTCCAACAAGACAATGATCCAAAACATAAAGCAAAATCTACAATGGAATGGTTCAAAAATAAACATATCCAGGTGTTAGAATGGCCAAGTCAAAGTCCAGACGTGAATCCAATCGAGAATCTGTGGAAAGAACTGAAAACTGCTGTTCACAAATGCTCTCCATCCAACCTCACTGAGCTCGAGCTGTTTTTCAAGGAGGAATGGGAAAAAATGTCAGTCTCTCGATGTGCAAAACTGATAGAGACATACCCCAAGCGACTTACAGCTGTAATCGCAGCAAAAGGTGGCGCTACAAAGTATTAACTTAAGGGGGCTGAATCATTTTGCACGCCCAATTTTTCAGTTTTTGATTTGTTAAAAAAGTTTGAAATATCCAATAAATGTCGTTCCACTTCATGATTGTGTCCCAACTTGTTGTTGATTCTTCACAAACAAATACAGTTTTATATCTTTATGTTTGAAGCCTGAAATGTGGCAAAAGGTCGCAAAGTTCAAGGGGGCCGAATACTTTCGCAAGGCACTGTATATATATATTTGCATATCTTTCTTTGTGTATTTCCTAGGGCTCGTGTAATTATTTGGTCTTGTAATACAGGACTCCCTCAAAAAAGAAACCTTGGTCTCAATGGGAATCCCCTGACTAAATAAAGGTGAAACATAAAAATATAAAACACAAATCAAACTGTTGATCAGACATTGTAAACTCTTTTTTGCTCCAAAAATGAGCAAAAGAGTTTTACTGAGTTACAGTTCATATAAGGAAATCATTCAATTGAAATACATTTATTAGGCCCTAATCTATGGATTTCACATGACTGGGAATACAGATATGCATCTGTTATTCACAGATAGCTTAAAAAATAGGTAGGGGCGTGGATCAGAAATCCAGTCAGTATCTAGTGTGACCACCATTTGTCTCACGCAGCGTGACACATCTCCTTTGCATCAGGCTTTTGGCCTGTAGAATGTTGTCCCACTCCTCTTCACTGGCTGTGCGAAGTTGCTGGATATTGGCAGGAACTGGAACGCGCTGTCGTACACGTCAATCCAGAGCATCTCAAACATGCTCAATGGGTGGTGGCATGTCTGGTGAGTATAAAGGCCATGGAAGTACTGGGACATTTTCAGCTTCCAGGAACTGTGTACAGATCATTGGGGCCGTGCATTATCATGCTGAAACATGAGTTGATGGCGGCGAATGAATAGCACAAGAATGGACCTCAGGATCTCGTCATGGTATCTCTGTGCATTGAAAATGCCATGGATAAAATGCAATTGTGCTCGTTGTCCGTAGCTCTGTCCGTAGCTTATGCCTGCCTATACCATAACCCCACCGCACTCTGTTCACAACGTTGACATTAGCATGCCGCTCACCCACACAATGCCATATACATGGTCTGAGGTTGTGAGGCCGGTTGGACGTATTGCCAAATTCTCTAAAACAACGTTGAAGGCGGCTTATGGTAGAGAAATTAACATTAGATTCTCTGGCAACAGTTCTGGTGGACATTCCTGCAGTCAGAATTTCAATTTAACGCTCCCTCAAAACATGAGACATCTGTGGCATTGTGTTATGTGACACAACTGCACATTTTAGAGTGGCCTACACCTGCCAGGTCAATGGATTATCTTGGCAAAGAAGAAATGGTCTCTAACAGGGATGTAAACAAATTTGTGCACAAAATTTGAGATAATACGCTTTTTGTGCGAACGGAACATTTCCTGGATCTTTTATGTCAGCTCATGAAACATGGGACCAACACGTTACATGTTGCGTTTACATTTTTGTTCCGTGTAAAAGAGAATTGCTTATGCATTCCATTTTTTCTATTGTTTGAGGGAACTCACCCATATATTTGACATTTAAAGGTTCTATGTTGTTTTTACGAGTCATACGGCATTAAAAAACAAACCTATTTATTCTACGTTTGAGAGCCTTGTATAGACTAGCTCATTATCTGTAGTGTAAACTAGAAAGGTGTTCCATCGACTTTTTGAGAAAAGCAGGGGAAAGAAGAAGAGAGCTAATTTACACTCTTCCGCGACTCCAGTATTCTTTTCTCTGTCGGAGTGCAAAGCCAGCAATGGCTGTTGATTGTGTGAGTCTAACTGCTGGCCTTTCATGCTCTGTTAGGGCATTTCCTATGCGATTAATTGGTTTTGTTGGTAAATCTGTTCATTACTAGGTAATTGCTGTTAACTTCAGGGAATGAATGGCTTAGGAGGGCTTGACCTTCAAGTGGTAAAGGTTGGGACTGTGAATGTGTGACGTTTCATCTACCTGCATTGTCTGGGTCAGAGAGGGGTGGGAAGTGCAGCCGGGAGCTTTGTCTGCTTTGTTTGGGGGGGGGGAAGGAGAGGGGAGAGGGGACTCTAGCCGTTTGGGGCACAGAGCATCCATAGCCTCAGCCTTTCCACCCTCAACCCGGGAAGGTGAAAGGATAGTGTGATCTGAGGATGGATGCATTCAAATGAAAGCACACTTCCTCCAGGGTCTGAGTGAAACGGCCTGAGGGCAACAGCCCTATCTGAGATGTCTTTCTTTTATTTCTCCCTGCTCTCGCTCATTAGCAGAAACATGCAAGTCCCCACTCCCTTCTCCCTCTCTCTTCCTACATAGAGAGAGGGAGCTGGTCTCAATGGAAAAGAGAGAAAGAGAAGGGGATTAAAAAGAGGGGGGGTGGAAAGTGAGTGAGAGAAAGAAGAGAGAAATAGAGAGAGAGGTATAGACCTTGTTTTACAGTTTACGAGAAATGTTTAAATCTGTTGGTCAGTAGATGCGTAGCTGTTTTGATAGGGAGGACTGTTGTGGAGGACCGGTGAAATGACTAATTAGGCTAATTATATCCATAAGGGAGTGAACGTTATTTATAATAAGGATTACATGGAGAAAATGGAACCTCTCTGAAATTAAAATGAATGGCCCTCCCTTCAGCAAAATATATTTGACCTAAATCCTCACTGAGCACTTGAAAAAAATAAAATTAAATAAAATGACCCTCCCCTATACCCAAAATAATAATATAAACAAACTGGATAGCAGAGAACATGTCTACTGTTTGCCCTCACTTCTTTGACAGTACAGAGCCTTAAATAAGCACTTTTCGTAACTTTTCTTTGTCCTGTAAGCATTACATAGCAATGCAGGGATTTTGATTGCGCACAGGGCTGCGGGCCAGAAGGTTGTGGGTTCGCAGACCACTGTGGACAAGAGTAGGGGTGGAAAGATCTCCTTTACAGTTAGATAATTGCATGTATCTATCATCATATTTGCAGATCCAAGAAAAAAAAGGCCTTTCATAAACATTTCATGCAATTCTACATCATTTTACAAATTAGCAGAATATTTTTTTAATACCTGTAACGATGTGCGCTGAGAGTCGGGAAGCAAGTTCAGGGAGTGAGTGTTTAAATAAATAAACAAACACAACATAATACAAAACAAGAAACCACAAATGCACAGACATGACAAAGGAACAGAAACAATAACGCTTGAGGAAGGAACCAAAGGGAGTGACATATGCTGTATAAGGAAGGGAATCAGGGAGGTGATGGAGTCCAGGTGAGTCTGATGACACGCAGGT
Source organism: Oncorhynchus mykiss (assembly GCF_057628025.1). Lineage (NCBI taxonomy): Eukaryota > Metazoa > Chordata > Actinopteri > Salmoniformes > Salmonidae > Oncorhynchus > Oncorhynchus mykiss. The sequence goes on along the minus strand of NC_143040.1, from coordinate 42,868,845 downwards.
GTGCGTAAGAGGCCGGAGAGGGAGCACACATGAAAATACCACACAAATGACAAAATTACAGGCTAAGAATGGACCTTTTCTTTTTGGTTTGGTTTTGTCTGTCTTGTTATTCACCTGTGTCTAGTTTAGGTTAATTAGTGGGGTATTTAATCTCGCCCTACCATCTAGGTTTTGTGCGGGATTGTTTGTGTAGCTGTCATTTGTTTGGGTTGCGTTTGTTATTTTCTGTTGAACAGGTGTTTTTTCTGGACTGCGTTCCTGTTGTTTAGTGGCTGCTGTTGTGGTCCTGTGCCTGTTCTTGATGGACTTGTAAATAAACGCCTTTCTTGGTATTCGCTCTCTCCTGCGCCTGGCTCCACACCCACCTCTCGCCATCACTTGATCCATGGCCGTCCCCAGACGGTGTAGCACGGCTGTATGCTGGAGGACTCCACTCCTGCTGACTCCATGATTTCGGTGCGGGATTCTGTCAACCTCTGGACAACCTCTGGATATGACGCTGAGCACGTGCACTCAACTTCTTTGGTCGACCATGGCGAGGCCTGTTCTGAGTAGAACCTGTCCAGTTAAACCGCTGTATGGTCTTGGCCACCGTGCTGCAGCTCAGTTTCAGGGTCTTGGCAATCTTCTTATAGCCCAGGCCATCTTTATGTAGAGCAACAATTATTTTTTTCAGATCCTCAGAGAGTTCTTTGCCATGAGGAGCCATGTTGAACTTCCAGTGACCAGTCAGTATGAGGGAGTGTGAGAGCGATGACACCAAATTTAACACACCTGCTCCCCATTCACACCTGAGACCCTGTAACACTAACAAGTCACATGACCCCGGGGAGGGAAAAGGCTAATTGGGCCCAATTTGGACATTTTCACTTAGGGGTGTACTCACTTTTGTTGCCAGCGGTTTAGACATTAATGGCTGTGTGAGTTATTTTGAGGGGACAGCAAATTTACACTGTTATACAAGCTGTAAACTCACTACTTTACATTGTAGCAAAGTGTCATTTCTTCAGTGTTTTCACATGAAAATATATATTCAAATATTTACAAAAATGTGAGGAGTGTACTCACTTTTGTGATATACTGTATGTCACTGAATCTCTGGGACAGGGGTACATTCGGCCCTCCACGTCACCCGCCTCCTTGAGTTTATTTTTCATTTCACTGAACACACTTCTTCACAAAACTGGATCTCAGGAGCGCATGTAACTTGGTGCGAATCCGGGAGGGAGATGAGCGGAAGACCGCGTTTAGTAACACATCTGGCCATTATGAGTACCTCGTCATGCCGTATGGGTTGAAAAATGCTCCAGCCGTTTTCCAATCCTTTGTAGACGAGATTCTCAGGAACCTGCACGGACAGGGTGTGGTGGTTTACATTGATGACATTCTGATCTATTCCGCCACACGCGCCGCGCACGTGTTTCTGGTGCGCAGGGTACCTGGGCGACTGTTGGAGCATGACCTGTATGTCAAGGCCGAGAAATGTGTGTTCTCCAAACAAGCCGTCTCTTTCCTGGGGTATCGCATTTCTACATCTGGGGTGGTGATGGAGTGTGACCGCATTGCGACCGTGTGTAATTGGCTGACTCCGACCACGGTAAAGGAGGTGCAGCGGTTTTTAGGGTTTGCCAATTACTACTAGAGGTTTATCCTGGGTTTTGGGCAGCTGGCTGCTGGCTGCTCCCATTACCTGACTACTGAAGGGGGGGGGGGGGGGGGGGGTGCGTTTGCGGTGGTCGGCTGAGGCGGACAGAGCTTTTGGTCGTCTGAAGGCGCTGTTTACCGATGCTCCCGTATTGGCTCATCCGGACCCCTCTTTGGCATTCCTAGTGGAGGTGGACGCGTCCAAGGCTGGTGTTGGAGCCGTGATATCACAGCGCTCGGGCACGCCACCGAAGCTCTGCCCCTACACTTTCTTCTCGAGGAAGCTCAGTCCGGCGGAGCGAAACTATGATGCGGGGGACTGGGAGTTGCTGGCTGTGGTAAAAGCTCAAAGGTGTGGAGACATTGGCTTGAGGGGGCGCAACACTCTTTTCTCATCTGGACTGACCACCGTAATCTGGAGTACATCCGGGCGGCGAGGAGACTGAATCCTCGTCAGGCAAGGTGGGCAACGTTTTTCACCAGATTTCGTTTCACCATCTCATATAGACCAGGTTCCCGTAACGCTAAGGCCGACGCACTGTCGCGTCTCTATGATACCGAGGAGCGGTCCATTGATCCCACCCCCATACTTCCGGCCTCTTGTCTGGTGGCACCGGTGGTATGGGAGGTGGACGCGGACATCGAGCGGGCGTCACGGTTAGAACCTACTCCACCACAGTTCCCAGCTGGTCGGAGGTACGTCCCACTTGGTGTTCGCAATAGATTGATCAGGTGGGCCCACACGCTACCCTCCTCTGGTCATCCGGTCTGGGGGTCTCGATCAGCCTGACCTCGGGTTTTCACCCCGAGAGTAATGGGCAGGTGGAGAGAGTGAACCAGGATGTGGGCAGGTTTCTGTGGTCGTATTGCCAGGACCGGCCAGGAGAGTGGGCGAGGTTCGTCCCATGGGCCGAGATGGCTCAAAATTCACTCAGCGACTCCTCCACAGACCTGTTGCTGTTTCAGTGCGTGTTGGGCTATCAGCCGGTCCTGGTACTGTGGCATCAGAGCCAGACCAAGGCTCCTGCGGAGGAGGAATGGGTGCAGCGTTCAAAGGAGACCTGGAGAGCCGTCCAGGAATCCCTGAAATGGGCCGCTGTGCGGCAGAAGGGGAGCGCTAACCGCCACCGCAGTGAGGCCCCCGTGTTCGCACTGGGGGACCGGGTCTGGCTCTCGACCCGAAACCTGCCCCCCCGCCTGCCCTGCCGGAAACTGGGCCCGTGGTTTGTGGGGCAATTTAAAGTCCTGAGGAGAATAAACGAGGTGTGTTATAGGTTACAGCTCCTTACTATCGTATTAACCCCTTGTGTCATGTGTCTCTCCTCAGGCCGGTGGTAGCCGGTCCACTGCAGGACGTTGAGGTGCGGGAGGTCCCCCCGTCCCCCCCGTCCCCCGTCCCCCCTGGACATCGAGGGGGCCCCGGCGTACACTGTACGTTCCATCCTGCACTCTAGGCCTCGGGTGAGGGGCCTGCAGTACCTCGTGGATTGGGAGGGTACGGTCCGGAGGAGAGGTGCTGGGTGCCGGTGGGGGACGTCTTGGACCCATCTCTGCTGGGTGAGTTCCACTGCCTCCATTCGGATCGCCCTGCGCCTCGCTCTCCTGGTCGTCCTCGAGGCCGGCGTCGGCGCGCTGCGAGAGCCGTGCGTCAGGGGGGGTACTGTCACGACTTCCACCGAAGGTGGCTCCTCTCCCTGTTCGGGCGGTGCTCGGGGGTCAGTCGTCGCCGGTCTACTAGCTGCCACCGATCCCTTTTCTTTTTTGTTTGGTTTTGTTGTTCACCTGTGTCTAGTTTAGGTTAATTAGTGGGGTATTTAATCTCGCCCTACCCTCTACGTTTTGTGCGGGATTGTTTGTGTAGCTGTCATTTGTTTGGGTTGCGTTTGGTTTGTTCTGTTAAACAGGTGTTTTTTCTGGACTGCTTTCCTGTTGTTTAGTGGCTGCTGTTGTGTTCCTGTGCCTGTTCTTGATGGACTTGTAAATAAACGCCCTTCTTGGCATTTGCACTCTCCTGCGCCTGACTCCACGCCCACCTCTCCTAGGGAGAACCTGACTGATAGGCCTATGTGTTCATCTTATCATATTTCTCCAATGCCGAATCAGTGTGTCTTGTTTGCAACAAAACTGTCCCTGTCTGCAAATAATTAAATCTGAGACATCATTAAGAATCTGAACATGGTACTTTCAAAAGATAGGCCTACCTTTCCACCCCACACAGAGTAGGCCAACCAAGGCAGAAAAATGTCATCTTTAACTTTAGGCTACTCTTCTTCCGGGGCTCACTAGTGTTTCCTTAAATGCTATCTGGGTTTAAACATCTTCTATTGTACAGAAAGGGAATAGCTTAATCAATTGATAGTGACAGAATTAGATTACTTCCCAAGCAAAGTACATTATGTGTACTCGGCTATAGAAGATTGTAGCTCAGCCTCTGAATAACAAAGAAACAAAACAATGATTTCCCCACATGCATTGGAGTCACTATGTTAACGCTTGTTTCTAGCGTAAAGCATCGTGGACCAAAATCTTAAATTAACAATGGGCAGGCCTGTGCTTTTTGCCATTTTCTTTAATAAAAGTTAGGCCTATGGCATACCCTCTCATACCCCCTCAATTCAAGTCTTGGTTTTAACTTAACAGCCATTCACTGACATGGAGGTAGGATATTTAAATAGTGCATGGTAGGTGGAGGAATTGACTGACAAACTCTATGGATAAAGCAGCTTAACGCCTCATTTTGTCTTTCAAACCTCTTATGTCTTAAATATGAAGCATTAGGAGCCAACACAAAGCCCTCTTGTTGTTAGTAAAGTCTAATTAAAATAAATGATGCCTACTCGAATTTGCCTGCTTTTAGCACCATGAACTGCCCTACTCATCTTCGCGCTCTCCTGAAACTGATCCGAACACAGCCTATAGGCTAATCCGTCCAAGATAAGGGTTTATTTTAACTAGGCCCTAATCAAAAATAATTTTACGAAGAAGCCTTTGGCCCTCCTCCTGAACTGCCACAGTAGGCCTACACAGCACAGTCATTGGTTAAGCAGCACAAAGTTATTGATCAGCAAGAGCAGAACAGGCCGGGGCTCAGGGTTGGAATATCCTTTGCAGTGTGTAATACAGCCTAGATTTATTTACACCATCCCAGCAGCTATCTTAGAAATAAAACACTGTTCTGCACTTCTCTGAGCATGCACTTCGTAGATCATTTGATTGAGACCACACTAAGTAGCCTATACTGTAGGTGCACATGATATTGCTCGCCCAGCGGAGAATCAGAGATGAGGGGTGGCATCGGGCACACATCGATATATAGCCTAATAAGCAACTAATTATAAAACATTGAGAAATGTTGACATTTCATCAACTAGAAATTACATGACCATCCCCAAGACGAGATTCAACAATACTAAACCCTCCCCTTGACTGAAATTGGAAAAACCATGACCCTCCCCCATTTTCCTCCAGGCAACCATCCTGTCAATTTCGATCCATCCCTAATTGAACCCAAACCCACAATTCACATAAAAACATGCCTGTCTTTCCAGCTTAGAAAAGTGTGTATAATATGTGTCATGTAAAGTGATGTTAGATACATTAATGTGTAGGTAGTGCACAGCTAGATCTTCTCTAATTGAATTCATGGTATTTGACATCTGAACGTATTACATGCTATTCACAACACACCTACACTTTTCCATGCTATATGTTCTATATTGGTGGTTTTGGATAGATGCCTACTGCCTAGAGTAAATCCAATATTCTCTTGTTGGATGTGTATTAGCTTAGAAAAGAATCCTTAACAGTCTGTTCTCTAAAGCATTCCATTACCAGAATTGACATTACTATGCATCCCACCTGTGTTGTCTAAATATTGAGTTCAGTTTCCTAGAATTGTTCATAGGATTTATTGTAAGTTGACACTACATTTCTCATGTCAAGCAGACTGTCTCCCTCAGGTACAGTGTGGGGTTTAAGAATACACTTTCATTAGCCTTAGCCGTGACTTTGATCGAACACAACGCTGAGCCTATATCACAATCTGTGGAACATAACGGTTTCCCATCAGGCTAAATGACAGCTAATGGCAGCCTTTAAGTTCTACAAGGACACACTCTGCAGCCTCGGTTGTCAACTGATATGTAGCCTGCTGAATTCTGATGGGTTTTTTTCCCATGGAGAGATGTGTACACTGGCGGGTTTAAGAGATACTGAGGTAGAGATGGGGTTGTGAGCTATACAGGTAGTAGGTTAGGTGGGTGGGGGTGTTGCATGTTTTATCTTTGACAGAGGTGGCTGGCAGGCAGCTAGCTACATATTCTTGACAACCACTAACTGCCATTAATTACCCATCACTGTGCGAGAAGAGGTGTCTGTTAGGATTGGGGTTGCAAAGCTACAGGTCATTTATAATTTAATCATAAAAAAATATCCATATTCATATATAGTAGACAATTTTATGTGTCCATATTGTCCATGAGTTTCTAGTGGATAGACCATATGGTTCAAGATAATAAAATAAAACAATTAATTTCACTAGGCAAGTCAGTTAAGAACAAATGCTCTTACACGAGGGCCTACACCAGCCAAACCTGGGCCAAATGTGCACCGCCCTATGGGACTCCCAATCACGGCCGGTTGTGATACAGCCTTAGACCGCTGCGCCACCCTGGAGACCCAAGAGAGCTCTTCCAACCATTGTCTTTTGTTCACAACTGCCACCAGTTTGGGCACAAAACATTTACAACAAAGACAAATTGACATAGTAAAATAAATAAAAGTGTGTGTAAAATAAAAAATAAAAAAAAGGATATTTAATGCTGAAACCCTCATATTAAACACCAATGGTATTCACTAGCTTTGTCACTCTAATATATATTTTCTTATAATATTATTTGATTTAAAAATGTATATTTTACATGTGATAAGGTCACACAGAGGGACAGAGATAATTACAGACACCTGGGGTTTTCTGAAGTACCCAAAAAGGCCACTAGATGACATCTGATAAAATTCTATATATTCCTTAAAAGTTATCAAAATTCTGGTAGTTTACTGGTAAACTTAGAAGGTTTCTAGTAATATACCCTCCCTTTGCAACCTTAATTAGGATACCTGTCAATGGCTGTTAGTTATAGACTCTATATTAGACTCCTATCCTCTAAAGGACATCAGTATCTCGTATCCTAAGCGTATCCTCGGCTGCACCTTGACTCTAGGTCAAATTGAGCACTGTTTTCCTACGGCCAGAAAATCTCCCTATCATCATCTGTGTGGGTGACGGACTAGTGGTATCAGAAACTTTAGCATTGGTGCCATCAGATTATTTGACTGTTTTCAGGTGTTTGTGCTTTCTGAGTCTTAATTCTGTTCTGTTTGCCATTAAAGTATGTGCTCTTCAAGGTACAGAGACATTGGCGACACTAATCTTCAGCACCTGTGTTGGCAGCAGTCTCCGTAACACTCGTTTGACCTCAGACCATACAGGGATTTATTAAAGGAGGGCTTCAATACCTGCATATGGTTATTTTCTATTGACACGTTGTGAGACAGTTAATCCACAGTTTATATTTATTTTGTAGAAGCTAAAGCGAAGACAGTATGTCTGCACAGATAGAGATAGAGCATTCATTTCTGCTCTACAGTGTGGGAAAGTAACATATATTTTACTTGGAGACTTGTATGCCCATTTATATGATTTACCAGAAACATTAAAATAGCCATCAGTTGCCAGTTAGCTGTTGCCTAATGGTTTTACAGAGAAGCAACGTGCTTTGGGAGTTATAAATTGATCTTCAACTCGGTCCCTCTCGCGAGAAGCGTTACCCTTTTTATATAAACAACAGTTTCCTGCAAAACCATTTAAATGATTCATTCTCCTATTGAGGTGAAACTTTGAGAGGTCATTACTTAGGCTAGCGAGACGATTAAGATAATCCAATACCACCCGTGAGTGTTTGAGCCCCAGCCTGGCCCAGGCCTCTGACTAACCCCACTATTTAAGGAAAATAAACACTGCAGATGGTGTGGAATGTCATCACATTGAGGACATTTATTAATTTGTTTAGAGACTGCAAAGTGGCCAGTCAGTAAGTGAGTATGATATCTTGGAAAAGTAGCGGAGGGGAAAGTAACCCAAGAAGCTAATGATCTTCGCCATTACAAATGGCTGGGTGGGAGAGAGAGAGATCTGGGTGTAACAAGATCTGTCCAGAATCACCCCTGAAAGGTGCAACAGCCATTGTCCAAAGGGATAAAGAAGACAAGATGGCAGTCCTTATGAATCATTTCTTCCCCCTTCCCCCAAAGGCACCGTAGCTGTAGACAGATTGTCATGCTTCGTAGGAATTTAGCTTGTTTTGTTGTACTGAAAGACAAATATTGAGTATTAGTATGAGAACTAAAGTCTAATTAAATGTTAGATTCCATCATGGTACCTCTCCAAGGTTTTTCTACACTCAGAAAGTCAGTCCTTCAGGAAATAAGCTAACTAGGTCCCAGTAAAAGAGATAATAATATACACTGCTCAAACAAATAAAGGGAACACTAAAATAACACATCCTAGATCTGAATGAATGAAATATTCTTATTAAATACTTTTTTCTTTACATAGTTGAATGTGCTGACAACAAAATCACACAAAAATGATCAATGGAAATCAAATTTATCAACCCATGGAGGTCTGGATTTGGAGTCACACTCAAAATTAAAGTGGAAAACCACACTACAGGCTGATCCAACTTTGATGTAATGTCCTTAAAGCAAGTCAAAATGAGGCTCAGTAGTGTGTGTGGCCTCCACGTGCCTGTATGACCTCCCTACAATGCCTGGGCATGCTCCTGATGAGGTGGCGGATGGTCTCCTGAGGAATCTCCTCCCAGACCTGGACTAAAGCATCCGCCAACTCCTGGACAGTCTGTGGTGCAACGTGGCGTTGGGGGATGGAGCGAGACATGATGTCCCAGATGTGCTCAATTGGATTCAGGTCTGGGGAACGGGCGGGCCAGTCCATAGCATCAATGCCTTCCTCTTGCAGGAACTGCTGCCATACTCCAGGTACATGAGGTCTAGCATTGTCTTGCATTAGGAGGAACCCAGGGCCAACCGCACCAGCATATGGTCTCACAAGGTGTCTGAGGATCTCATCTCGGTACCTAATTGCAGTCAGGCTACCTCTGGCGAGCACATGAGGCCGGCCCCTCAAAGAAATGCCACCCCACACCATGATTGACCCACCACCAAACCGGTCATGCTGGAGGATGTTGCAGGCAGCAGAACGTTCTCCACGGGGTCTCCAGACTCTGTCCCGTCTGTCACATGTGCTCAGTGTGAACCTGCTTTCATCTGTGAAGAGCACAGGGCGCCAGTGGCGAATTTGCCAATCTTGGTGTTCTCTGGCAAATGCCAAACGTCCTGCACGGTGTTGGGCTGTAAGCACAACCCCCAACTGTGGACGTCGGGCCCTCATACCACCCTCATGGAGTCTGTTTCTGACCGTTTGAGCAGACACATGCACATCTGTGGCCTGCTGGAGGTCATTTTGCAGGGCTCTGGCAGTGCTCCTCCTGCTCCTCCTTGCACAAAGGCGGAGGTAGCGGTCCTGCTGCTGGGTTGTTGCCCTCCTACGGCCTTCTCCACGTCTCCTGATGTACTGGCCTGTCTCCTGGTAGCGCCTCCATGCTCTGGACACTACACTGACAGACACAGCAAACCTTCTTGCCACAGCTCGCATTGATGTGCGCCATCCTGGATGAGCTGCACTACCTGAGCCACTTGTGTGGGTTGTAGACTCCGTCTCATGCTACCACTAGAGTGAAAGCACCGCCAGCATTCAAAAGTGACCAAAACATCAGCCAGGAAGCATAGGAACTGAGAAGTGGTCTGTGGTCACCACCTGCAGAACCACTCCTTTATTGGGAGTGTCTTGCTAATTGCCTATAATTTCCACATGTTGTCTATTCCATTTGCACAACAGCATGTGAAATGTATTGTCAATCAGTGTCGCTTCCTAAGTGGACAGTTTGATTTCACAGAAGTGTGATTGACTTGGAGTTACATTGTGTTGTTTAAGTGTTCCCTTTATTTTTTTGAGCAGTGTGTATGAATAATAATACAGTTCATTTGTAAGTTGCTTTTCATTGAAACATTTCATCTCAATATGCGACAGTGAGTGCATTCAAATAAATTAAAAACAAGACAAGAGAAAGGACACAACTAGACAGTGACACTTTTTACAACGACAAGTTCACAGGCGACAGATCGACATCAACAACAATTGAACAGATTTTGCAGCACAAAATGGGTACACACACAAACACACATTTTGCAAATCCTCAAAGTCTGTACAGTTAGCTGATGCATGTTCAGGTTTTCCTCCTTGGTAACAATGGAAAAAGTCACATCTCATGCCAGCAGTGCATTGTAACCAAGTATTAACGACAGAGCAATTACCATCTTATATCAAATGAAACGAATACAACTTTTGTCTGTGTGCCGTCCTCTTCCATTTCCATTTTCCCTCTTCCTTCCTTACTATTAATATGAATCGTGACGGAGGTCAGTCGTGAAGGTACAGTGTGAATGAAGAAGTTGTAAGGACTATGACATACAGCATGGGTATTCAACTCTGACCCAACAAGGTCCAGAACCTGCTGGTTTTGTGTTCTACCTGATCATTAAAAGCACACAACTGGTGTCCCAGGTCTAAATCAATCCCTGATTAGAGGGGAACAATTACAAAATGAAGTGGAGCTGGCTTCAAGGTCCAGAGTCTGAGTTTGAGGGACAAATAGAATCTGCTATGTAGCCTAAAAAAAGTATCAGGATTGTGTTGCATGCCTTTTTTAGGGATTTAGAAATCATACAGTGCCTTCAGAAAGTATTCACACCACTTAACTTTTTCCACATGTTGTTGTGTTACAGCCTGAATGTCATGCAGCTAGGAGTGGTGGGTGCGGAGTCAGGTGCAGAGAGGATTCATAAGAAACCGACTTTATTTTGGTAAACGGGTAAGTGGTCAACGCCAACACAACAGGCGAACAAAATATGACCGACCCAAAACAGGACACCAAAACAGTCCGAGAACATTCTACAAACAACCAACCACAGACAAGCAGAAAACAAGCCCGCACAAAAGCAGGCGGGCCTACCCGGCTTAAATAGCCCTTCAACAAATGTCAAACAAGGAACAGGTGAAATCAATACAGACATAACAAACAGAAAAGGAAAAAGGGATCGGTGGCAGCTAGTAGACCGGTGACGACGAGCGCCGGGCGCCGCCTGAACAGGCAAAGGAGACACCTTCGGTGGAAGTCGTGACACTGAATTTAAAATGGATTAAATTGAGAGGTTTTGTAACTGGCCTACACACAGTACCCCAATATGTAAAAATGGAATTATGTTTTTCGAAATTTTTACAAATGAATAAAGCATTTAAATCTGAAATGTCTTGAGTTAATAATTATTCAACCCCTTTGTTATGGCAAGCCTAAATAAGTTCAGGAGTAAAAATGTGTTTAACAAGTCACATATAAGTTGCATGGACTCACTCTGTGTGCAATAATAGTGTTTAACATGATTGTTAAATGACTACCTCATCACATAGTCTGTAAAGTCCTTCAGTCGAGCAGTGAATTTGAAACACAGATTCAAAATTACACTTTGTATGATGTGTTAATACAACCAGTCACTACAAAGATAGAGGTGTCCTTCCTAACTCAGTAGCAGGAGAAGAAGGAAACCGCTCTGGGATTTTACCATGAGGCCAATGGTAACTTTAAAACAGTTACAGAGTTTAATGGCTGTGATAGGAGTAAACTGAAGATGAATCAACAACATTGTAGTTACTACACAATACTAAACTAATTGACAGAGTGAAAAGAAGGAAGCCTGTACAGAATAAACAATATTCCAAAACATGCATCCTGTTTGCAACAAGGCACTAAATTAATACTGCAAAAAAATGTGGCAAAGCATTTAACTTTAAGCCCCGAGTACAAAGTGTAATGTTTGGGGCAAATCCAATACAACACATCACTGAGTATCACTCTCCATATTTTCAAGCGTAGTGGTGGCTGCATCATGTTATGGGTATGCTTGTAATCATTAAGGACTAATGGGGGTTTTCAGGATAAAACATTTACGGAATGGAGTTAAGCACAGGCAAAATCCTAGAGGAAAACCTGGTTCAGTCTGCTTTCCACCAGACACTGGGAGATTAATTCAACTTTCAGTAAGACAATAACCTAAAAAAAAACAAGGCCAAATATACACTGGAGTTGCTTACCGAGAAGACAGTTAATGTTCCTGAGTGGCCGAGTTACAGTTTTGATTTAATTAGGGATAGCCCCCTTTTTAAAAAAATTCGCCTAAAATGACATACCCAAATCTAATTGCCTGTAGCTCAGGCACTGTAGCAAGGATATGCATATTCTTGGTATCGTTTGAAAGGAAACACTTTGAAGTTAGTGGAAATGTGAATTGAATGTAGGAGAATATAACACAATAGATCTGGTAGAAGAAAATACAAAGAAAAAAGCAACCATTTTTTTCTAACACCATCTTTGAAATGTAACAGAAAGGTCACAAATCTAGCCATCACTCTGGTTGGTAATTCAAATGGTGTCCACAAGATGGCAGCAGTGTGTGTGCAAAGTTTCAGACGGATAACTTGAAGTATGAGCAAACTACATGACATTTAGTGTCACCCAGGTACATTTGGGCAAATCGTGAAGGTGACATTTATATTTACATTACATTTTTCTGCACGAATATCGTCAATCTGTATACTTGAACTTTGATTGAACTTTTCCAGTATTAGTAGCCATATTATAAGTTCAACATTTGCAAAACACCCAGTTTTCATAACTTCATAATTCTCCACATTCTTGTAATTTTTTCCAAAAGGAAAAGGCTAGATGTTGCACAAGGTTAGCAGCAACATTTTGCGACACATACGGGGTTTCCCATAAAGCACAGCTCATTGGCTATCTAGCTATCTTTGTTTGACCCCGATTGGTGCTTATTTGACAAAGTTACAGTCAATCAAGTGAATGAAGGCTTCGCTCTCTGACCAAATTTGGTGTCCTATAGGATATACTACACTCCTAATGATAATGTGAAGTCTGGTTACGTTTTAGGATCTCTGAGGAATAAATACGAATGAGATATGACTGGTTGAGACGACGTTTAGGATTAGATTTTCACAGATTCCTTTCTTTGCAAATTGAACGAGTGGAAATACAAAATCAATCGTGCATGATGTATGGACCTTTTTAGGATATGAAAAAGGATTTTATCTAACAAAATTACACTTCACGTTATCTCTGGGACCCTTTGAATGATAAATCAGAGCAAGATTTCAGAACGTATGAATTTGTGAATTTATCAAACCTATCGCGTTGAAAAAAGTGTTTAGTTGTTAGGAGCTCTCCTCAAACAATAGCATGGCATTTTTTTTCGCAGTAATAGCTACTGTAAATTGGACAATGCAGATATACTAACAAGAGTTTAAGCTTTCAGCCGATATAAGACACTTATATGTACCGACATTTGTTGTTTGTCTAAAATCTGCGATCGTGACACATGGCGCTGCATGATTTACAACTGTCCCGTTGACGGCACGCCTATCCCTAAGATACTTCAAGATCTAGGGCAAGACCTGAAAATGGTTGTCTAGCAATGATCAACAACCACTCTGACAGAGCTTGAAGAATTTTGAAAATAAAATTTGACAAATATTGCAGAATTCAGATATGGAAATCTCTTAGAGACTTACACAGAAAGACGCACAGCTATAATCACTGCTGAAGGTGCCTCTACAAAATATTAACTTAGGGGTGTAAATACTTGTTAATGAGATATTTCTGTACTTAATTTAAAATTTGCAACAATTTCTCTTAAACATGTTTTCACCTTGTCATTATGGGGTATTGTGTGTAGATGGGTGAGAAAGAAAAATATGATTTAATCCATTTTAAATTCTAGCTGTAACACAACAAAATGTGGAATAAGTCAAAGGGTATGAATACTTTCTGAAGGCACTGTGCAGTACATCATCTCAGCAGCACCTCCATTGGAATCTGTGTTCTTTTGTGATCACAAGCTTTATAAATTATGCTGTATTTTGAAAACCCTGTCAGAGAGCAATTGCACCAATAGTACATCTTCAGTCCGAAAAATGAATGTGTGGTGAGGTTCTCAAAGGGTTAAAAGACATCTTTTTCCCAACCTGTCTGTGGAAGAAGACTGTGTCAGAGGTGTCTGGTCGACAAGAGGTGCTCTAGTTAGCTTCCCTCCACCTTTCCTCCAGTCTGAGTCTGGGAAAACACATTTTCATGCCTGGACTAGTCCAACCCGTCAAATGCCTGTATTATGTGTGTTTCTTCCTGTTGAGGACTTCCTATCTCAGTATCCAATTTTCTGCTCTCTCGCCGACTAAGACTCAACATCTATCCTGATACACGAGCTACATCCCTCATATATATATGACCTTTTGCGCCGTTAGTTCACAGAATAATATTCTCTACCTAACTGTATGGACTGATCAATCGTTCCTTGATTTGCAGACAACCTCACACAGGTCTCCATGATAAGCAGTGACCCCCACTAATGTTCCTTATCATTGGTTACCAAGGTTACTTGTGGACCTATGCTGCCAACAGTCTCTGTGCTACAGGTGTGAGGTGAACTCTGTCGACCCTCTTTGACAACTCTGGCTCCTTCCCAGAAATGAGGAGGATTCTAAGAACTCTGTTCTTTGTGTTCAAATTAGACTTACAAGAGATAACACAGGTATTGCAGCTTCGATTACAATCAAGGTGCAAATGAGGATTCACCATTGATGAAAAAATAAAGAAAGTAGAGGCAAACGAATCAACAAATTCTCTTCTTTAGCATTCCTCTCATGAAATTGGCTTCAGGTGTCATGACAAGCTAAGGATCTGGGTGTCTTAAGTCATGTTCACAGGGCTATATCAAGCAGTCTGAAATGTCTGCCCGACAGCAATATTTCATGCGTGGGTGTCTGGTGAATGAGCACTGTGCAAACTCTGAGGCTACCTGTGTGCTTTATTGTGACTTTTGAGGACAGGTTTCCTTTGATGTTTATGAAGAAAGGTGAGACTAGCATTAGGTAGCTACCCTGGGGCCTGACACTAACTTTACATGAGGCAATGACTCCACGCAGAACAATGGCTCTTTACATTTGTTATTAGGAGCCATCAGTCACTTGTTTACATTGTCTCCATGCAGGTGAAACATAGCTCTTTGTCATAGCGGGAGAAACAAAGACTACAACCAGGATTTGGGATCAGTTTCTCTTCTCGCTCCCTGCGTGGGCACTCTCCATGCCAGCCAGAGAGACAGATCAAAATGCAACCCCATTAGAAAACATGTCAACTTTTTTCCCTCCAAGTTTACTGACTCACCCCTTTGTTGTCTAACTTTTTTTCAGATGTAGGTTCAGTCCATACAAACATGACTTGAAAACACGTCGACTTGTGGTATTATATGTCAGCTGAAAGGATATAATTACACCCAAGGTGCTAATAGCATTTTTCTAGTCTTAGAGAAAGAACACCATTGTGGGACAAAATAATGGGTAGTGTTGTCTTCCTTTGAGCAAGCTTTGTTGCTGCAGTTGAACTTGACAAAAGATTCTGGTGAATAACAGGTGCGTCGACTGTGCTTTACTGTGCATGTGACCACATCCCCGGATCAACCTAAACAAGGATTTCCCCCCCAAAAAAGAACAAAGGCTGCTCTCTCTTTTTTTCATTTATTTGCTTTTCCTTTGTAAATTGCACTGTTGGGCCCAAGTCGGAAAGTGTTTTCATTAGAGAGCGAGGAGGCATATCTTCCTTTTAGTGTGATGAAAACAGAGCACTCCCCGCCGTCCTTGTCGTCCCTGGGCCCCGGGCCCTGGAACAGAGCGCGCCCCGCCGTCCTTGTCGTCCCTGGGCCCTGGGCCTGGTGAGGGGATCAGATGTTTGTTTGTTGTGCCATAACCACAGCTTTTCCCAGGGTGCACTGAGAGAGGCATCACATAAACCGTTTGTGTTTGTGTGTCTTTGGGAGGGGTTAGGATCAAAGCAGAAGACAGATTTGTGAGACATACTGTATTTGATTTGTGAGACATACTGTATTTGATTTGTGAGACATACTGTATTTGATTTGTGAGACATACTGTATTTGATTTGTGAGACATACTGTATTTGATTTGTGAGACATACTGTATTTGATTTGTGAGACATACTGTATTTGATTTGTGAGACATACTCTATTTGATTTGTGAGACATACTGTATTTGATTTGTGAGACATACTGTATTTGATTTGTGAGACATACTCTATTTGATTTGTGAGACATACTCTATTTGATTTGTGAGACATACTGTATTTGATTTGTGAGACATACTGTATTTGATTTGTGAGACATACTGTATTTGATTTGTGAGACATACTCTATTTGATTTGTGAGACATACTCTATTTGATTTGTGAGACATACTCTATTTGATTTGTGAGACATACTGTATTTGATTTGTGAGACATACTCTATTTGATTTGTGAGACATACTGTATTTGATTTGTGAGACATACTGTATTTGATTTGTGAGACATACTGTATTTGATTTGTGAGACATACTGTATTTGATTTGTGAGACATACTCTATTTGATTTGTGAGACATACTGTATTTGATTTGTGAGACATACTGTATTCTTCTTCTAAAAGTTTTACAAGCCTTGTTTTTTTTGTGTGTTTTTTTAACAGCTAACGATATTAAGAATATAGTCGATAGATACATAGTTATAAATAGGTATAAAAATCATAGAGGCATCAATCTTTATCTCCAAAGAACAGTCAACCATGCATTAGTGACAAATGTAAAAATGGGTGTATTTAAATAAAAATAGAAAAAAACATTTGGGACTTTCTGAGCCGCATTCATTTACCCTGGTCATTCAGATATTCAACTTTGACCTAAACAAAGCATTCCATTCATAAGGAGGCCTTCCTCCTTAAAGTAACACCACAGCACTCACCTGCAGAAGAAGCAGTCCCATCATCTGTAGACAGGTATTTTCTGGCAGTGTTACTCTGTACATTTTTGGGCAGACGATTACATCTAGACCTGAATGAAACATCATGTTACTGATGTTATTTCCTCTTCCTTTTGCTAAAGAAAACTGTCCATGTGTCGGCAGTGCAGAGATTTGCTGTTCAGATCTGAGAGAGAGAAGAACAGGGAATATGTTGTTGGACCTGCGGAACCTTCTTGAGTTTCATGTTGTAGACCAGGGATGGGCAACTTTGATGGGGGGTGGGGGCTACAAAAAATCGGAACTCATCAATGGGAGTAGCAGTGGCTCGCGGGTCTGCATACGCACATCCATACCCACACATGCAGTCAGAGCTGGCCCTAGCCTTTTGGGGGCCCTAAGCAACATTTAGTTTCCCCCACCTTGCGAGCAAAACATGTAGCGGTATAATTTTTTTGCAATTCTTCACATTTTGCCATGGGACGTAGAGAAAAATGTGTAGTTTTACAGCTAATTTCCTGCAATTCTATACATTTTGCCATAAGGTGAAGAGAAATGTTAGCATTTTTTAATACGATTTTTGAGTGAGAATGACTAGCAAAATCTGTGAAAGCACCCTAGTCAGTAATTTGACCATGAATACTAGTTTTAACAGCTGGCCGCTATACTAACTTACCAATCTAAAACATTTCAGCTGGTTTAATTGAGTGACTGTCAGTGAGTGACATAACAAGAGAAAAACTTCTGATGCACAACCAAAATTGCACCTGGTGTATTCTCCTATTCTAACTCTCAACAGTAAGTTGACACCCTGACTGAAAAAAATATATATACATCCCGTGTGTATCAAGAATGGTCCACCACCCAAAGGACATCCAGCCAACTTGACACAACTGTGGGAAGTATTGAAGTCAACATGGGCCAGCATCCCTGTAGAACGCTTTCGACACCTTGTGGAGTCCGTGCCCCAACAAATTTAAGCTGTTCTGAGGGCAAAAGTAGGGGGTGCAACTCAATATTAGGAAGGTGTTCTTAATGTTTTGTAATGTTTTGTACACCCAGTGTATATGTGTATACGTGAAAAATCCAGCAGCGTTGCAGTTTTTGACACAAACCGGTGTGCCCTGTCATCTACTACCATATCCCATTCAAAGGCACTTCAATCTTTTGTCTTGCCCATTCACCCTCTAAATGACACACACACAATCCATGTCTCAATTGTCTCAAGCCTTAAAAATCATTCTTTAACTTCTCTCCTCCCCTTCATCTACAATGATTGAAGTGGATTTAAGTGACATCAATAAGGGATCATAGCTTTCACCTGGATTCACCTGGTCAGTCTATGTCATGGAAAGAGCAGGTGTTCTTAATGTTTTGGAAACTGATCCACAAACCTAGAAAAGGTTGCCCATCCCTGTTGTAGACAATTCCTTTAATACGAACAAAGACTTTGTTTGTGTTTATTGAATAGGACCTGGTATTCTAAGTGTCAATTCAAAGTCAGTTGCTGTTGAACTTGGGTTTTATGCGTTGCACTGTCGGTAAAGGAGCCAAATCGACGTTGTCATTCACAACACATTCTGAATAATAACACACAACTAGGGGTCATGTATCATTAACTGTTTCTTGCAATGTCTGTTTCCATGACTTTTGATTCCTTTTAAATCAAAACACAATTCTCTGTAAATGAATTAAATGCATTGTCAAATTATATATATATTCCTTGACTTTTGTCTCCTATTTTACTACTGAAAAGGACTGAATGTAACTTTGCACATTGTTTTGCACATTTACTGACTTAAACAATCCTACCATGATTCTTCTACCCCAAATGGCAATGGTGATTATTCAACAGGCCTAGCTACCACTTTCCTCTTTTCAAGAGAGGAGTCCATGTTTTTCCTAATGAGGTACCTAATTTATCTTGTCAATAAAAGCCGGACTTCTACCCAAGGTGTCAGTGAGGAATTTGGAAGTGAACACTCTCTTGCCCTTTCCCTGTAAGTAAAGCTCCTCTTCAGTTCTGTTGAGTGCTACATGATAACCCAAACTTGGCCAAAGTTTGCACACATTCCAGAGAAGCTTTTAAAAACGACGACATCGCCATTGTACACAATCAGCAAAATACCTGGTCAAATGTCAAGCTCTTCTTATGGGATGTTTTGTAAATAATGTGTGATAATGACTTTAAATACTTGCAGACAACAGTTTTACTACAAGGGTACTTTTTCCAGGACACAAGAGGCTGTCTGGAGTCGCCCGAGGGCTCCACTTGTCACATAGGAGTAATGGTTCTCTCAGTTCTGACTCCGCCACTTGACTTTGTTGCTGCTGCATTGAATTACAGCCCATGGACAAGTCCCTCTCTTTCTGTTGGATATTCAATCTTCTGATAAATTGTTTTGGAATTTGAGGCCTCAGTGAACAGGACGTGTTTTGAAGCAGGTTTCTGTTGCTTAGGTGGAGTGGAGCCGCCGGGCATATGAGGTTCAGGAGTCTGACAGCCGAGCAGCACTCAAGTTAAGCCCCATTTAACAGACTGGGTTGAGCAACAGGGACTAAAGTTGACTTAATCCAAGCTCACTCCTAACAAATATGACATGTATGAAAAACAAACAGTGCTCGAGCAGCTAGCACCAGAGGCTAAGGTGTAATGAATAACACACTAACGCTGTGTCAAGATCACGACAAACTACCACAGGAGAGTAAACATGAAAATATTATTTCTGGTTGGACTTCAGCCGGACGAGTGGGGCCACAGGGTGCGTGTGTGAGTATGTGCGAACTCAAGCACCGTTATCCCTTTTCACTTCTTCTTCAAATCCTCTGTCGCGACTGACATTTCCGTGTCATGATGTATGAAATGAAGATCCCAAAGTCTACAGCTTTATAACTCATGAAGACTGCACAGTAGGGGTTCATAACCTGCCGTGACACGTCAAAGGGACTATATCATTCCTTTTGACAGAATATGTGGATTTTATGTCAAACTAATAGTACATTTCTCAATCTCTCTCTTGACCTTTCTCAGGAAAGACTAAATCAAATAACATTTGTAAAGCATTTTTTAAATGTTTTATTACAGTACATTGTTACAGAACACGCAGAAAGACCCCCCCCCCCCCCCCCCAGGTTACTGTAAACGCAATAGCCAGGATCATCCTGTATTATCAGAGATTGGCGTACGATAAAGGGCTTGGGGAAGTCAGGGTCGTGGATTTGGAAGGTTCAGTGGTCACTGGCAAGAGCCAGGATGATATAGCAAAGTAGAAAATGTGCAATAGGCTGCTAATGCTATCTTCATGAATCATACTATAACAAAGAGGCTGAAGAGCGTCAGAGAGTGGAAACAACATGAGGTTCAGGAAGAGGTGAACTATGGCAGCCTCCAACAAGAGAGAAGATGAGAACAACCAGGAAACCAGGATCCTATTCAATAGGCACCAAATGAAAGAAAGCTGACTAAAACAGGGAGGGACTACCTGGATTTGTTCAATAAGAACAGCTTGTTTCATTTTTCTACGGTGTGCCCTAATGAATACAACCCAAGGGAGAGCTGGAACACCTGCTGTGGATGGGTTTCCTACTTTTCCCCTTAGTGCCACCATAGTTCCCCATTAGCATTGAGAACTTTTATCCTGTCTCTAATAGATTTCTTATAGTGTAACAATACAGTATTTTAATTTAGCTGTGAATTAAATGTAACATACAGTACAATGGGGTGTTGACTTAAGATTCCTCTCATTTTAGTTTAATCATTTGTTGTTTTATAAAACTCAAATGACTGGCACCAATGTCCTCTGGTATGTGTCAATATTGGAGTTTATACAATGTGAGTCTGGACGGCTGAATATCTCACTATAGTGGAAAACAGACGAGGAAACAGAAAACAAAGGCATGACACAGTTTGCTACCCTTTTAAGCCAAGTAGACAACCTGAAGTCAAAGCATTTGGGAACATTATGCAGAGCAGACATGGTGAAGGCGTCTGCGCCACGCCATGCATTTACAAGTCAACTTTCGCTGCTTTAGAAAAGGCTTGGCATTTACACTGGCATTTAGACTTATTTATTTATTTTCCCAATGTGCAAAAACATTCTGCGGTAGATGCAAATTTGGTGAGTTCTTATAAAGGCATGACATTTCAAAAATGTGAAATAAATTCATATGGTCCAATTAAATTGTAACGGTTGCTTGAGAAATCCACAGTGTTCAGTCTATCCCAAATTGCTTTGTGCCTTGCATTCGGTATTTAATTACATCAGGAAGCGAAGAGTGTTCTGTGATAACAGCAGGCTTCTCTCTATATATGGCTAAGAAACAGGGAAATTATGTGAAATTGTGCCTGAGGACTGTAGACGTCGGAAGAAAGCCTTGGTATTGCTGATCGAAACACCCACAGAGCTACCTATAGGATGCAGAAGTTAAGTTCAGCGTGGTGACCCTTATTTGTATTCCACACAGTGGTATTCATTCCAAACCGAACTAATACACATTTACTAGAATAAAGCAACCCAAAAACCATCAAGTTTTTGCAATGACCTAACGATTGTCAGAGAGAAGGCATGTCAGCTATTGTATTGAGACAACAATAAACAGACTACTCCATTCTTCAAACCTTCTACCGTGATGTCACGTTTCAAAATGGAGAAGAATCTCAGATAAAATGGTTTAGGAAAATGTCCACCTGAGTTGATTTCAGCTCAGACGTGACAACTATGATTCAGCAACCTCTACAATGCCTAACATGTGATTCAAATCGTTTCTATATAACTTCCTGAATGGTGTATATCTAAAGGGCCATTGTCATGGTCAGCCTCCAATAGCCTGCAGTACCGTAGTTGCATTAGATGAAAGAAACAAGACTTTTAGTGTGAAAGATATTTTGAACAAGATATTCTACAAGGAGAGCCTGTGGGGGTAAATGCAGAGTTGTCCGACTGCTACTCTAATAGGTTAGCATTGCTCTGGGGGAATGCTTGGTGTCTATCATCCTGAATGGCTGGAGGAAAACTAGAAAAGGAAACATGAGCACTACGTTTGAGCTACGTTTTTACATCTAAATGATCATCTACCGGAGAGGTCTATCCCCATTTAAATACTACAAATGGATTCAGCCTGATTTGTCAACCGTTATTACAGTTGTTACAGATGATTCTTTAGTAGCTTAATATACTGTGCATGAACACCTCCAGCACCCACCACCTACTTCATAACGACAGCTGGCTATCTCACTGTTGACCATTTCAGGTCTATAGGCAGAAGTGGCATAACAGTGGCTGAATATATACATCGAAAGGTTTCAAACTATTCTAATCTTCTAATTACACTGAGACAGAGAACAAATATAATTGTTGAATTATCTTTTATGCGACACAAATCTGTAAGCAAATACTTAGAATTTTTCTCTCTCTGTGTAATTAGAAGACGTTTACTGTGCTATCATGGTTTGTCCTAAGAAAACAAATCACGATAAAATAAAGTGAGTACAGAAATATTTAGAAAACCATTTGACACCTTTTGATTTGCTGCAGACAATCAGGATCAGAATTAATTGGCACACTTTCATGTGCTTCGTGTTTGCTTTGTTTTCTCTTGTTATTGTGATCGTCGTAGACAGCTGGCCTGGAGGCATCAGGGGAATTCATAGTTCATTTGTAAAAGGCTTCACCCAGAGGTGTATCTGTCTGGTGGAGGACGGAGGGCGGGAGGTGAGTTGTAACTCCTTGTGCTAAGAGCCGTAGCATGGTGTGTCCTATCCTCACCCACACCAGGACATGATACCTCTGTTGAAAAATTAAGAATTACAGCTTTTAACAAATGCCACGGAACCTGTCAGAGAGGAGGAGGGCTTTTTATTTTGCTTGTGGCTGACAGCAATTTTGCTACAAGCCGCTTGCATATTTGTGCTACGGCTTTCTTTGTTCCTATCAAAACAACACGACAACTCCTGTGTTCCTAGGAGACTTGTATAGAATCAGGAGCGTGCAGCAGCTCAGGGAGAAAGGGAGAAAAAAATTACAGTCGGAGGTGATGCAAATTATATCTTCAGTGTATCTCCCCTAAACTCCAACAAGCACGGTGACAGCTGATGCCAGGATTAAACAAAAAGATCAGGAACTTATGACTAATAGCTCAAAGCAATCATCTCTCATTATTTCAATTACATGGGTAAATGCATGCAATCATGGATCAAATTGCTCCTCTGAAGAGGGTATTTTCAAGCAAAGCATTTCTGTCAGTAAAAAAAAAGACAAAAAGTGAAAATATTTGCATTGATTTCTTTATGAAAATACACCTTTGTTAGATCAAAAATAATCTACTCGCACCTGCAGTTGTAGTGTGTTAACAATAACAAAATAAATAACAACAAGAGCACACACTGGCCAGTAAGACAATAAGCAGAAGTTAAAGGCTAGAGGGAGTTAAATACCCTCTAGCCTGTCTGTGCAACTGAAGTTTCACAATGCTGCAGCGCAACCTGAACTAAAAGTTCAATAAATGGCAACCATTTTGCCCAATAATAGTACCTGGCTGGCTTTGAGAGGAGAGCAGCTCCACTGACCGATTCAGGGGTCTTCAGCCTCCTGGGCTGCACCCCAAATGGCACCCTATTCCCTATATAGTTCACACAGGGCTCTGGTCAAAAGTAGTGCACTATATAGGGAATGGAGTGCCGTTAGGGACACAGTCTTTCTGTGATGTGATTGATGACTCGGTGACTGGAGGAAAATTGCCTCTTATAAATTATTCATCCAGCAGCTATCTATTTGCTGGTGAAGTAGCTGACAGGAAAGTTCTGACTGTCTGGGCACAATCTGCTCTCAAATCACTTAGCCTACAAGTGAGAGAATATTTAAAGAAGCCAAGTGATGTACGACGCCTAGTGGTATCAGGTCAGGTCTTTTCATAGACACATCGAGTAGAGGATCCGGGTTAGTCTATTGTCTATTATACAACGCTTATTAGGACAGTACTGCAGCTTGTAGGGTTCACATTGTTTCGAATCTGGTGAAAGAAGTGGCTGTTTCAATACATGCGCAAAGACAATGGATTAACAATACACTCTCCAAGTGGTTGAGCCAAGTGGTTCTAAGGCCATAGACAAACGAGTGTATGCAGAGACCTGAGATGTCAAAAAACTTCAGAGACTTTCTGGAATGTATTTTGTATTGACTTGGTCCCTCAGTAGTGGTCTGGCTGTAACTGAGCCCAACCTTTGTCGCTGTGTCCCACAGACAGAACCCTCAGCAGCCAGCCTGAGCAGCAGATTCAAGTCCTGGGTGGGTAAGGCGGAGGCAGCAGAGATAGTGTTGGGGCTAGGGGAGGGAGGAGGAGGAGGTGGGGAGCGAGCTAAGGAGGGTGAGGGGTAGATCCAGCAACCCAATTGCGCTTCCCTTTGCATTAGCCTTTCCTGCTCAGGCTCCATCGACCTGTCACAGACATCACAGTGATTGACTGGCTTGGCAGATGCGCTGCTATAACAGGTAACCTGATCCACCGGTCCCATCTGGCGCCCAGCCTTTCTCAATTCACACCCAGCCGAAGAATAGACATCACCAGGAGCAAAGTCTTCTTTGTGCACGAAGGAAACATTTGTCATATATGCAATATATGTATATAGCCTACGTGTAGGTGTGTGTGACTGCGTGCAAATGTGAGGGAGAACACGTTGATGGAGGGCTGAATTTGCATAGATGTGGCGCGCACATGCAGGCACGCGCGCACACACACACACGCACAGATGGATCACCACGGCAGTCTGCTTTACAGTGTGATCTGTCTCTCTCTTTCAAAGGGATGGACGGAACACAGACACAGATTAGAGACTTGGGGGGTAATCATCAAATTAGCATGCTTGAGAAATGATGATTTCTTTTTTTCCTTGTGTAGCAATTGCCATGCATTGAGCCCTCGGTGCATTGCTTAATTTTTCCATGAGAAAGATTGCAATTAGAAAAAGTCTGAGAGTGAATGCATAAAGGAGTAGCTATGATGGGGCTCTCATCTCAGACAGATGGAGTGTCTAATTGCACGAAGCTTGAGAAGCTCCTCTCTTCTGGACTGGTGATGGAGGGTGGTGATGAGGGGTAGGGGGCGGTTGCCACCACCAGTTGGAGGTTTGGTTGAAGTATTGCTTTTTATAAATTCGCTTTTTAGGTGACCATATCCTGGCACAGCGATGGACGGAGCTGAGAGGAGAGGAGGCAGGGAGCAGGGCTAGTACCGGTACCCTACTACCCACACGGCCTGATGGGCAACGTGGGGTCCCTCTCTCTTGCAAGTGCAGGCAGATCGTGTCTCCCCTGCTGCTCTGAGGAAAAACACTGTTCAGTGATCGCTTTTCCTTTAATAATGACTTCTTCCCACCAAAATATTTTGTCAAGCTTGTGTACGGGGAGTTCAAGCCTTTGAATCAACACCTCTGAAATCTATCAACAGCCAAGAATCTTCCAGGCTTTCTCCTGGTGGCGAAGTAGCTAACACTTCCCCCAATCCCTTCTCACCCAGCACCCCATACTCAAACCCAGTCACAGAGTGTGACCAAGATGCTCGGCTCGGCAGAAGGGCGCACGCTGCCAATGAGTCTACGGTTCCCAGTGACAAGCAGAGGTATGAAAAGGAAATATAATGTGAGAATGCGGCACAACAAACGTCAGCTGCCTGATACGCCATCGAGACAGAAGCGAGAGCGATGTTATTTAATGTTCCTTTAAAAATATGTATATTTTCTCAGGCGGTCTACCGAATCTTCCAACACAATGTTCTTGAATGAATGAGCACAATGTTTGACAAACATTAATATCTACGGTGGACAAATGTATTTGTCCAAGTATAAAAAATAAAAAAAGAAGCATTGTTGTGTCATATTGACAATGGAAATGCATAACGATGGGCGACTTATGTGTTGGGAAAGACTTCATTTTGATCATACCAACCACATGAGTGAAAGCAAGGTGAAAATAATGCACAGCAAAACACAATGTTGGGACCTCCCCCAAGAGACCCTCCAATCTTCCTCCCCTAATAAACGTCTGGTAAAGAAACTGCCCTTTGGGCCAGCCTCCCCCAGCCTTCCTCGGCCTACCCTACCTCCCCAGCCTCTCCCTACCTCCTCAGCCTCTCCTGCCTCCCCAGCCTCTCCTGACTCCCCAGCCTCCCTCTACCTCCTCAACCTCCCTCTACCTCCTCAGCCACCCCTGCCTCTCCTGCCTCCCGCTGCCTCCCCTCGCCTTCCCTGCTTCCCTCTGCCTCAACAACATACACTGGAGTCTTTGACTGACATCTGCCTATGTTGTTGTTGGTGCTGCTCAAAAATATATATGTGTATGTTTATGTGGGCAGTGTGTGAATGGCAGTACAACTCCAGGAGCCATGGGACCAGAGAGAGAGAGAGAGAGAGCATCCTCAGCTCAGTGCTGAGGCCTCACTCTAATGAAGAAGAAGCGATGTCTCCATTACGTACTGTAACCCTGTGGAACTGTTGCCCTTAACGCGTGCGTCCCCGACGCCACTTAGCCATATCACTGGTGTTGAGGAAGTTAGCAGCATATGCTGTTGGGTGCCCTAGGATGGATGGGAGCTGAAGTAGTGTGAAGATCTGGCATTTAAAAGCGAGGTCTAATTATAAAAACAACGGTTCACTTCTCTCTGGGTGTAAGAGAAGTGGACCTCTTGCTGGTAATGGAGATGAGGGACGCCACTTAGCTTCTTGTTTGAGGTCAGGAAGGAAATTATGGGAGAGGAAATGTGTGGCTGGCTGCATGGGCTGCTTTGGTGTAGACTTTAATAATACTATGTAATTTCTCTCCTCTAAACCTGATATGTGTGCCATCAAGTACCTAAACACAATTCGACAACAACAAACAAAATAAGAGACAATTGTACAGTGTCTCATATATGCTTTTATTATGAGCAAATGGCTAGAAAACCTTCTTGCACTAAACATAATGGAAGTCAGGGGTTAGCATATATATATCACCTCAGTATCATTTGAATATATATACGCAGAAATAGAATAAAGATATATACCTTTTTAATGATGTGCAGTATATAAACCATGGGTTTGTGTATCTTTCAACTCAGTATCATTTGAATATATATATATAAACCCATGGTTTATATACCGCACATAATTAAAAAGGTACATATCTTTATTCTATTTCCATAATTACACTAATATTCCAATATACTGTATATTGAACCAATATCCTGTTTACAAAAGCTCCCTATTGACCTAAAGAGCCTCTATGTTCTACTACATTTTACACACGCAACTTCCTCAACCAACCAATCGACTGGAGCTATCCACACAATCTCACCTTGGAGACCTGAAATTCCACCAATCCACTTACCAGGACTGGCAGACTGATACAAAGCCTGTTCAGTGCTGCTTGTCTCAGGGAGCCCGGACCAAGCCCAGCTGTTGACTGACAGGCCGCTCCAAGTGCCAAAGGGACTAAAAGCAAGCATGGCTTTCTTCATTCCTCTATGTCAGAACCCAGAAACTCAAGTGACAGGGAACCACTATGTGTGTGAAAACAGTGGATATTTTGACATTGAACCCACTGTAGTACTATATTTTTACAGAGGGAAAACTGACTTCTGCTTGCTGTAGTACTAAAACACCTTGTTCGTTTTTTACATCAAGTTGCTGGCATACCTGTGTAGTAAAGACAGAAATGACAACATTGCTAATTCTGTACTTAATTTTGTACTTAATCCTTAATCCTAGTTGCATGATAAGATCTTCAGACATATTCCACTGTCATATCATGGAAAAGTACTCTGACTAAATAGTGTCAGTAGAGTACACAATAAACTGTAAATCAATCATCTATTCACTTCCACTATGTGCATCACTCATGATGACATTTATTAAGATAGTGAAGAAAAATCAATATAAAGAAGAACAGTAGCTACAATAATAGAATTAGGTCAACCACGTGGGAATTTTCATACTAGACTAGAGGATATTGACGGTTGGCCTCTAGCTTTCTCTAAAAAAAGAAAAATACTCATGAAACTAAGCTGAATGCAAATATTATTAAACTGCAACTTCCAATGGCTGCAAATAGGAACTAGTCTAGCACAGGACCTTTTCATTTAGTTTCCAAGTTGCAAGCAGACAAGTGTAGCCCTATAATCTATTGTGGACAGACAACATAACATAAATGGTAGCATAGATCTGCCATGATACAATAGGATGTGTAAGATAACGAGCAGCGTTTAGTTTCCGGTGCTTTTGAACAAATCCCGATTTCGCAGGTGTTAGCATCTTTCGAATTTCATAAGTGAAGGGTACATTTTGGCCCATAGACTTGCCGAAACATGCAAAGAGAGAGAGAGAGAGTGGAGCTCTTCGTTTCTGTTTCCGATCCTGGTTCTCTCTCTTCTCTTAACACGTATGGACCCAGAACTTAATCGAGCATCTGACCAATTACTCAAGGCTTTAGCTACAGATTGCACGCCAGATATGTGATAACTATGTTTCTATTAGTGGCCGTTACAGGTTAGCTCATTCATAATGGCGCCATAGGTGGCTCTACAAAAACCTGAGAAAACTCAGAAAGATATTAAATCCATGTTTTGCACCGCCTGAGAAGGTTTCTCGCCAACTTAGCTGCCGCACATCTAGCATTTCCCGGCATCTTTGCAAGAACTAGTCCTTTCTATACGACGTGGCCACGGCCACATTTAGAAGTCGATGACAGAGTGTCACACAGTTCAACCAAAACAAAGATCTACACACATGCAAGAGGCATTTCTCACTCAACACAAAACACGGATTTAATATCTTTGAGTTTTCTCCGTTTTTCACAGAATCACATGCAACTGGACACAGGCATTATTAAAATAATATTTTCCCCCAAATTGAGACCAGAGAAAGTTTTGCAAAGTGCTGGTTAGTTGAAACATCTACGATGGCGTGTTATATAAGTTCACCTGTTATGCCCACTAATGCAAACACGGTTATCACATATCTGGTGTACAATCTGTAGCTAGCGACACTTGGGTTCTGGGTTAACCAAGATTAGTACACCTATGGCAACAGGAACTCATCCAAGACCGAATGTCTGCCATGGTGTGTGAAGGTAGACACTCGGGCCTTATTGTAAACAGTCATCATTTATTTACAAAGACATCTCTTAAACAAGCAAGTGTTTTGAATAACAGTACTCAGTGCTGCTCGGGCCTAAGCAAAATGTTTCCTCCTTGAGAGTCAGGCAGCCGCACACAAACACAGAGGTGTCGCTCATCACAATTTAATGTAGGGTGAGAAATGGTAGCGATGACACGGTCGCCTGTAAGGACGAATCACTCTCGAGTATTTTCTTAAACACATAAAAATGTCAGAGGAATTTGGAGAAACTCAAGCTACTGAAGACTGCCAAAGAAACATTGGCTAGTAGAACAAAAGGAGAGAGAGAGAGAGAGAGAGAGAGAGAGAGAGAGAGAGAGAGAGAGAGAGAGAGAGAGGGGGGGGGGTACGAGAGAAGGACTGTAAGAGAGAAAGAGAGAGAGACTGTAAGAGAGAGAGAAAGAGAGAGAGTGAGAGAGAGAAAGAAAGAGGGTGAGCGAGAGAGAGAGTAAGAGAGAGAGAGACTGTAAGAGAGAGAGAAAGAGAGAGAGCGAGAGAGAGAGAGAGGCCTGGAAAGACAGGCAAAGAGACCGATGTCACTTACTAAGAGGCCTTCATCCATCCCTTGAGGGGCCAGGAGAAATCTTTCAGTTGAAGGAATTGAAAAATTTCTGTCACAGACTGTGGCTGGAGCAGGCTTGAGGCTGGTGTTGTCTATGTATGTTTACAACAACTGTCATTAAAGGCACAAGAAACAAGAGGGGCTAATGTAATGGGATCCCTCCCCTTTGTTGAATATTTAATGTCAGGCTGAAGGGAAGAAAGACACACATACTCTTCCTTCCCCATCGCTTGGCTCTCTTGCCCTCCTCTAAGTGTCTCCAGGGATGGATGGGTTTCCTTGCTGGTCACCATGAGTACCCATTTGCTGTCTGATCTCTGCTCCTTATTTCCCCACTCCCTTCCTGTCTCCTGAAACCAAATTTGCTTCGTTTTAGTCACCTCAAAGCAGACTTGTGTGTATATATTTTCAGGGGAAATTTGATTGTCGATATGGATTTTTAAATCAGTTTTCAGATCAGGTTTTAGAAATATGTAAACTGTTGTGTTATTTTATCAGGCCCGGGCCCAGTAGTGGAACACATACCTCAGATGGGGAAGATCCAATATGGAGGAGAGATCTTTAAGCAAGACAACTCAGACATAAATGGATTAAAGAAACCATAACGGGAAAACAAGTGCCCATTTCAAGTGCAGTTGGACGAAATTTAAGACCAGGAAAGTTGCATTATAATGTGTTTTTATCAAATTGAGGATATTTTCACACTCACTGATGCCTGAAACATGAACCTATATTTTCTGTCTTTGGTTTCCTTTCTTGAAGTACCCTTAATGTGCCAAAGATGTAATACTTAAGCTCGGGTTACTGTTGTTGGTTTGTAAGTTAATGTCTAAAAAGTTCTGATTGGATTTGAATCGACCAATGTGCATTAAAACCACCGTTCTTTAAATCAAAATCGTATGATCTAAAAGTGAATGTAACAAAACCTTCCCATTCTTTCAACATCCTGCTCATTTTGGCCAGTCTAATTCAGTTGTGGACTGGAGGCATACTGTCTTCTATTACAGCAGGAGACAGTTGCAGTACTTTGCAAGATGGACACATTAGCTGGCACACCTCTCTCGTCGATGTGTTACTGAACATTGCTGCACAGTCAGTGGCCTATTAGATGGACTTCTACAAAAAAAAATCAAAAAGTTTAACACACTCAACTTCCCCGTTTCATCTACGATACTGAACAGTTGACGGTAAACGTGGATACAATGACACAGAATGATTTTTATTTTGACAACATATAAGGTCATGTAAATGTTCATTTGAAGTATCCTAAGCTAAGTAAGGTAAGTATCGATAAATGTCAGCAGAGTGGTCTCAGTATTCTTAGTACAAAATATTCAAAGAAACGTATCGAATAACCTGGAATCATAGGACTGTATATCTACTGTGAAGGCATGTACCACTAGCACGTGAACACGGAGTACTGTATACCATTCATGACAGATCACTCGTTATCGTGTTAATCAGAGCTAATGTTACTATTTTTGTCATCAGAAATACACAGAATCTGTTCAGTAGTGGAAACATCAACATCATTGAACACACATTGTCATTTTCCCTGACAGAAGACTGAGGAAAAATACCAGTGACAAAATACAAACAAATAAGATGCCAGACAAAGTAGCACTTCTTATTTCTATCATTACTTTTTAGAATAAAATAACTTGAGCCTATAGATCATTTTAAGATTGTATTGCCATTCAGAACACTTTGCCTTATGAAATAATGCTTCATCTGTGACACACTACTGAACACCAATACTGTCGTGCAGGCTGGTTAACAATCAATATTTAGAAATAAACTTTCCCCAAACAATCAATCATGACGCGTCCCAACAGCACTTCATTTTCATAATTTGACCGCCCTTGTCTTGCTCTGAAGTCAATGTTTTGGTCTCGGGGCTTGGATGGCAATATAAGTGTGTTTTCTCTCTGACAGATGGGGAGTGTATCATATTGGGAACACTTTGTGCATTAAGCACAAATTCCCCATGCAGAATTCTAAATGAACACGGGGCCCTACAGCAGCCACAGCAAGACACTTAAACTGACACACAGGAACTTGGAGAAATTACTTAACGGATCGGTTACATCTAAAATGATTGAATCAATATCAATATTTTCCCTTGGACCCTATCTCACTGATAAGCAAAATCCGTCCCCTTAAAAGCCTTACATTAAAATTTAATAGCGAGCAGTTTGCTTGCGAGATGTGTAATATCTGGACAGCTGTCCTCTGGCGTGTTTGAAACTTGTTTTCTTGGCCGTTTCAGTGTCATCCACTAATTGCCTTTTCTTTAGGACACATGATCCTATTGAATTGAATCATAGGAGTATAAAACAGGAAAAGGCTTTCTGGAGGTCAGAAGAAAACAAGACGTCAGTTCCAAAGCACTTTCTTCTGTCTCTCTACATTTGTCTGTGCCATCCCCAAGTGGCTTGGTTAAGCATCTGATTTCAGCCCATCGAGGGCTGCTTGGTCGTCGGTGGGCTAAATTAGCAAGTATAACTCCATTCTGAGTGCATGGCTGCACGGCATGGATTTACTTCTTCGTATACTCAGTGGCTTCTTTCTCTTGATCCCTTGAGAACATTTCTGCAGTTTCTCTTTTTAATTCATCATAATGGGGGAGGGGGGGCACTAAATCATTTTACATTCATCTATTTTGCAAATGTACAGTAGCAAAAAGATAAACACAATGAATGTATACAGCAGTCTAACAGGGGAAGTACATTCTAAAATAAATAAATACATGTATTGTATTTATTGTTTTGTTTTTTACAACTGGAGAAAATATAGACGGCAGCCCTTCCAATCACTGTTTTCATGAAATACAATGAGAGTCTGTCAGCGCCAGAGGACCAGCTCTGGATGGAAAACACCATACATCCACTAGCTCACACAGGCAACCCAATCAGTAACTGTATTTGCTTGAAAAGCAAAACTCAAAGAGAGCTGGCTTTGCCATCTCCTTCGGGCTCAGGCCAATGAGGCCAAGCAAGCCCCTGATTTCACAAGTGCAACCCGAGCAATCACTGTAGTTCTCCTGATCCTGATTGCCTGGCCTAGCCGCCTGCATCTCCATCTCAGAGCGAGGATGCAAAGAGCCAAAGATTATCTTTCACTGTGAACTTGGTCTGATTACTGACTTGGAAAGGAATACAGGATAGGCGTGTAGCATGCCCTCATCAGCTAGCTACGGTGACATGTCTGTAGTCAGAACAGAGCCCTGCATTCATAATGTAGTATTTATTAAAGACAGGCTGTTCAGACAGATAAATATGTTCAATCTCTGCTTGCACTGCCTGCCAGTGTCTCTGGATCTTTGAAGGTAACAATAGCTGACACAGTAGATATAATATAGTGGCTTGTGGTTAATATCCTTTGCTGGGCATTCAATGTTTGTATCTGAGCCTACATGGATTGATCCATCTGCAAGAAAAGCCTGTCAAAAATGTATTTTGCCCAGTGGAGTCAGAATATTCAGAATATTAATTATTTAACATGCTATTTGATCAGTGTTTATGGCCTAACACAGTGATCCACTGTAATTTGAGCTCGATACTTTTGCAATAACTAATAGCCTTCCGGTTGATATGTTATTCTTAATACATGGCTCAATATGAATCTAGAAGGGCCAAATGTAAAAAATATATATAAGTAATTTGATCACTCTTTTGTTAATGAGAATTTTCCTGCACCGCAGGAAATGGAGATGAACTCACAGAAAACCCACATTAACGCACGGTTATATTAACAGTATTGCACTTTTCAGGTAGCCTACTTTTGGCCAAAACAAATCAAATGTATTTATATAGCCCTTCTTACATCAGCTGATATCTCAAAGTGCTGTACAGAAATCCAGCCTAAAACCCAAAACAGCAAGTAATGCAGGTGTAGAAGCACAGTGGTTAGGAAAAACTCCCAAGAAAGGCCAAAACCTAGAGAGGAACCAGGCTATGAGGGGTGGCCAGTCCTCTTCTGGCTGTGCCGGGTGGAGATTATAACAGAACATGGCAAAGATGTTCAAATGTTCATAAAAGACCAGCATGGTCAAATAATAATAATCACAGTAGTTGTCGAGGGTGCAGCAAGTCAGCACCTTAGGAGTAAATGTCAGTTGGCTTTTCAAAGCCGATCATTAGGAGTTTCTCTACCGCTCCTGCTGTCTCTAGAGACTTGAAAACAGCAGGTCCGGGACAAGGTAGCACGTCCGGTGAAAAGGTCAGGGTTCCATAGCCGCAGGCAGAACAGTTGAAACTGGAGCAGCAGCACGGCCAGGTGGACTGGGGACAGCAAGGAGTCATCATGCCAGGTAGTCCTGAGGCATGGTCCTAGGGCTCAGGTCCTCCGAGAGAGAAAGAAAGAGAGAATTAGAGAGCATACTTAAATTCACACAGGACACCGGATAAGACAGGAGAAGTACTCCAGATATAACAAACTGACCCTAGCCCCCCGACACATAAACTACTGCAGCATAAATACTGGAGGCTGAGACAGGAGGGGTCAGGAGACACTGTGGCCCCATCCGATGATACCCCCAGACAGAGCCTAACAGGAAGGATATAACCCCACCCACTTTGCCAAAGCACAGCCCCCACACCACTAGAGGGATATCTTCAACCACCAACTTATCATCCTGAGACAAGGCCGAGTATAGCCCACAAAGATCTCCGCCACGGCACAAACAAAGAGGGGGCGCCAACCCAGATAGGAAGATCACTTCAGTGACTCAACCCACTCAAGTGACGCACCCATCCTAGGGACGGCATGAAAGAGTACCAGTAAGCCAGTGACTCAGCCCCTGTAATAGGGTTAGAGGCAGAGAATCCCAGTGGAGAGAGGGGAACCGGCCAGGCAGAAACAGCAAGGGCGGTTCATTGCTCCAGAGCCTTTCCATTCACCGTCACACTCCTGGGCCAGATTACACTCAATCATATGACCCACTGAAGAGATGAGTCTTCAGTAAAGACTTAAAGGTTGAGACCGAGTCTGCGTCTCTCACATGGGTAGGCAGACCATTCCATAAAAATTGAGCTCTATAGGAGAAAGCCCTGCCTCCAGCTGTTTGCTAGGGACAATTCTAGGGACAATTAGGAGGTCTGCATCTTTTCACCATAGCGTACATGTAGGTATGTACGGCAGGACCAAATCGGAAAGATAGGTAGGAGCAAGCCCATGTAATGCTTTGTAGGTTAGCAGTAAAACCTTGAAATCAGCCCTTGCCTTTAAGCAGGAAGCCAGTGTAGGGAGGCTAGCACTGGAGTAATATGATCAATTTTTTTTGGTTCTAGTCAGGATTCTAGCAGCCGTATTTAGCACTAACTGAAGTTTATTTAGTGCTTTATCCGGGTAGCTGGAAAGTAAAGCATTGCAGTAGTCTAACCTAGAAGTAACAAAGGCATGGATACATTTTTCTGCATCATTTTTTGGACAGAAAGTTTCTGATTTTTGCAATGTTACGTAGATGGAAAAAAGCTGTGCTTGAAACAGTCTTGATATGTTCGTCAAAAGAGAGATTAGGGCCCAGAGTAAGGCCGAGGTCCTTCACAGTTTTATTTGAGACGAGTGTACAACCATCAAGATTAATTGTCAGATTCAACAGAAGATCTCTTTGTTTCTTGGGACCTAAAACAAGCATCCCTGTTTTGTCCGAGTTTAAAAGTAGAAAGTTTGCAGCCATCCACTTCCTTATGTCTTAAACACAGGCTTCTAGCGAGGGCAATTTTGGGGCTTCACCATGTTTCATTGAAATGGACAGCTGTGTGTCATCCGCATAGCTAATAGCAGCTAATAGCATAACCACCGATCAAGCAACATTATGGATTAAACGTCATATCCTGTTTCTGCAGTATTATTTTGCTGTGACAATACTGGTCAAATTAAGATCCTACATCTGTACTGTGATTTCCCCTTAGTGGGCGAAGCTATCCATGCTCCTTAGTGGGCCATCCAGGTAACCATATTTCTTGATTACCATCGTCTTTGTTTGTACCTGACAGCTGTCTTTAATAAGGATGTTTTTCCCTATTCCTGTTCATATATCTACCTTATGGCCCACTTGGTCCTTTATAAGGTTATCGCTCTGTATCTAGCCTTTATCTGCTAAGTTTGGTTGAGAGTATAACGTTTCCCATACAGCCCAGAATTCCCCTCAGTGCAAACCTCGATGGAAGCTCAAATTGAAGTACAAATAGGTCTAATTGGTCCTAATATTTCGCCTCTATTTTGACTCTCCCCCCTCTCTCCCTTCGGAGTGGAGCTGATAGATCGCTCTCTCTACCTGTCGACTCTTGACTGCTACTCCAGCTCCAGCCAGGTATGAAGATCTTATCAGGCCTCAGTCCCATCGCCCCAGGGCCCCCTAAGAGGAGTGAGACCTGCTCTCTCTCCGGAAATATCCACTGATATGTGTCAGTGTATCAGTGTGCAGCAGGGAGGGAAAGAGACTGTTCTCAAGGCCTAGTGTTCAAATATATTTTTATCATGCTATCAGTTCTGAAAGAGACAGTTATTTTATTACGAGATTGACAATGCTCTATTGTTGATTCATTAAACAATAATATATATCATAGATATATCTGAAGACTAACCATAAATACACCGCAGAAAAGCTAACTACTTCAATGCCAGAAATTCATAAATGATCGTATTATTAATCGTATAATATGATATTAATTAGACATTCTAATATTGTCTTCTGTAAACATTTCCATGGTTGAGTGACTCTGCTTGTCCATAGCTTTAGGCCAAACACTCAAACTCACTCAGATTCTTGTCACAGTGGTCTTCCCAAAACTCCTGCTGCATAGCTGAGCTCACCTGCTATAACCCCAACAGGAACGTATCAATGAATCTCTCTCAGCCCAGCTCAAGTAGGAGTAATCCTCCCATTGGACTGTTTGAACTTTCCAGCTGTTAAACAAAGGGCCGGGATAAGGGCTTGTTAGGAATTATCTTGTTTTGATGGAAGATCTTCGAGAGGTTTAGGCCCAAACTCCTTGTAGCTGCTATTTGTCTCTCCACATAGCCAATAATCCTGGCATTTGTCAGGCCATTAGTGCTTGATGACCGTATTCAGATGCTTCAAGTGCCGGCCTCTTTCCCTCCCGTCACCTGCACTTGAGATGTGACTTTCAGTAAGCGTCTGATGATTAAGTTGTGGAGGGGTGTAGGCCCTGCCTCCTGTCATCAAGGTGTAACCCGAGTTGCAGTATAGTTAAGTACAACCCAGCTAGCTACAACAAGCAAGGTAACCCCATCTTAACCTCTCATCATGATCACAAACAGAAATTATCACATTTCCTGCAGGAGCTCTCAGGAGCTCCGTCAGAGTCAAAGGGTTTTGTTTTCAACACGCAACAATAATGTTGAATCCACCTCCTCCTCAGTCATGGCACTAGCTGCGTTGCACAGTACACTGTTGGCTGTCGGCAATTAACTGAGAGTTTAACACTTTTTTGTCTGGTGGCAAATTAGTATTCACAGTGGTTTCAATTGACATATTTCTTCTTGTCTTGGTGTGTGTGATTCTAATAGTAAATGAATGATAGAAATGAACGAAGAAGCCCCTCCGTTCTCCAGCTGTGTTTTTTAGGATATATACCAATACATGAACCCAGCCAAAGCTTTTTACTGTTAAAGCTGAGAGGCAATGAAGTAATTAAAACACCAGGGGTTCAAATATTCAATATCATTTTCCAAAATGTGTTTAATTAAAATTAATCATCAGCTGCATTACATTGCTACCTGCGGTGAAAAGTGCTACACTGGTTCTCTCTCTAGTCGAGCTGTTTCTTCCAACTCAATGTAAAGACCTTGCCAAAGCAGTCAGATTGCTGCAATCTCTCACTTTAATCCCAGAATGGGGAATTAATTCATTCAAATGCTGTACATAAAAAAATATGAAACGCACTTGACTTGAACCAGCACTCTCATCAAAGTTTGGCAGTACACATGATTTCTATGGTAAATTACATTCATCATCAAAGTCTTGAAATGAGGGGTTTTTAAGTCTCCTTGTTTGAGCATTCTTGATAGGGTTTGAAACACTGATGTTATTTTCATGTCCTGTTTAAAATGATTTCATATTATAATATTTGTCATGGTATTGGTCCAAAAAGGACTGTCTCTACCCACCCTCCCTCTCTCTCTCTCTGACACCAGACTGATTAACAACATTAAAGGAGATTGCTCTGCTTTCCTCACCTCTGCCACTGACCTCATGGGATCAACCCTTTAAAGTAGCTTTCTATCTGGAGAGTCAACCTATTGTTGAGGTCCGGTGTGTCCTGTGATGGTGGTGTCCCAGACCCTGCTCTGTCCCCTGCCCCCTGCCCCTTTGCCCCCCTGCCCCCCTGCCCCTCTGCCCCTCTGCCCCCCTGCCCCCTGCCCCTCTGCCCCTCTGCCCCCCTGCCCCCCTGCCCCCCTGACCCTCTGCCCCCCTGCCCCCCTGACCCCTGCCCCCCTGCCCCTCTGCCCCTGTATGCAGTAGAGGTGCGTGGGTAAATCACTGGAGAAGCCAAGGCGCCCCTTGACAATCTATGTGTTGTGATAATTGCATTTTTTTGCTCTATAACCTGTTAATTCACATACCTTGCGACGGTGATACATTGACCAAAAGGCCGAGCCAATAAGAAGACACCGAATAAATTCAACCACACCTTCGTTTTATCACAAAACCGGATAGCAACCTCTG
This sequence comes from Oncorhynchus mykiss, assembly GCF_057628025.1. Classification (NCBI taxonomy): domain Eukaryota; kingdom Metazoa; phylum Chordata; class Actinopteri; order Salmoniformes; family Salmonidae; genus Oncorhynchus; species Oncorhynchus mykiss. Next base: position 42,830,761 of record NC_143040.1, on the reverse strand, counting down.
TCCAGTGAAGTCTACAAAGCATATTGCATGTACAGTAACAGACCGTTATATGACCTACAGCACGGTCAAGAAAGTTAATGTTTCCGACATTTTCGGACCACTAAACAACTATTGATTTAGAACCACAGAGCGTTACCTCAAGTCTCAAAGAAAACAGGAGCTGCCTCTACTATTCCAGCACCATTTCAACTTCAACATTTCAACATCATCAAATCACCTCTGCTTAGTCTAATATGACAACTAAAAGATACCAAAAACGATTTGATCCAATCAATGTAAGCTAAATATGATGTGGCTGTCCATGGTTCTGATTTCTGTGTGCATGTGTGCATGTGTGTGAATGTGTGTGTGTGTGTGTGTGTGTGTGTGTGTGTGTGTGTGTGTGTGTGTGTGTGTGTGTTTGTGTTTGTGTGTGTGTGTGTGTGTGTGTGTGTGTGTGTGTGTGTGTGTGTGTGTGTGTGTGTGTGTGTGCGTGCGTACCTGTTGGTGCAAATCAGAAAAACATGTTGACTCACCCTACAGCAATTGCCATCCTCTTCTCTTTCATGTTGATGAAACGGTCTATTGCTCATACAGTACATAGAGTACAGTACCCACTTTTATTTTTTGTTGTCCTAGGCTTCCTGGCTAAGATGCTTGCTCGCTAGCCTAAATTCCAAAGTGTTTTTATTTATTTAATTTAACTAGGCAATTCAGTTAAGAACAAATTCTTATTTACAATGACGGCCTACCAGAAGACAAAAGGCTTCTCCTGTGGTGACGGGGGCTGGGATTCAAAATTAAAAATGTAAATATAACACAAAACACACATCATGGCAAGAGCGACACCACAACACTACATACAGAGAGACACCACAACACTACATACAGAGAGACACCACAACACTACATACAGAGAGACACCACAACACTACATACAGAGAGGCACCACAACACTACATACAGAGAGACACCACAACACTACATACAGAGAGACACCACAGCACTACATACAGAGACACCACAACACTACATACAGAGACACCACAACACTACATACAGAAAGACACCACATCACTACATACAGAGACAACACAACACTACATACAGAGAGACACCACAACACTACATACAGAGAGACACCACAACACTACATACAGAGAGACACCACCACACTTCATACAGAGAGACCTAAGACGACCACATAGCATGGCAGAAACACATGAAAACACAGCATGGTAGCAAAACAACATGACAACAACATGGAAGCAACACAACATGGTAGCAGCACAAAACATGGTACAAACATAATTGGGCACAGACAACAGCACAAAGGGCAAGAAGGTAGAGACAACAATGCATCACGCGAAACAGCCACAACTGTCAATAAGAGTGTCCATGATTGAGAGTTTGAATGAAGAGATGAGTTACTTACTTGCCAGAAAACCACTCATCCTCCTGTTTAAAAGTCTTACTCACATCGGCTGCGGAGAATGTGATCACACAGTCTTCCGTGACAGTTGGTGCTCTCATGCATGTTTCAGTGTTACTTGCCTCGAAGCAAGCATAGAAGTAGTTTAGCTCATCTGGTAAGCTTGTGTCACTGGGCAGCTCTCGGCTGTGCTTCCCATCGTAGTCTGTAATGGTTTGCAAGCCCTGCCACATCCGACGAGCGTAAGAGCCGATGTAGTACGATTCAATCTTAGTCCTGTATTGACGCTTTGCCTGTTTGATGGTTCTACGGAGGTTCTGGTTGGGTTATGTACGTACGGTCACTGTGGGGACGACGTCATCGATGCACTTATTGATGAAGCCAATGACTGATGTGGTGTACTCCTCAATGCCTTTTGAGGAATCCCAGAACATATTCCAGTCTGTGCTAGCAAAATAGTCCTGTAGTTTAGCATCTGCTTTATCTGACCACTTTTTTATTGATCAGGTCACTGCTGCTTCCTGCTTTAATTTTGGCTTGTAAGCAGGAATCAAGAGGATAGAATTATGGTCAGATTTTCCAAATGGAGGGTGAGGGAGAGCTTTGTATGTGTCTCTGTGTGTGGAGTATAGGTGCTCCAGAGTTCTTTTTCCTCTGGTTGTACATTTAACATGCTGATAGAAATTTGGTGAGACGGATTTAAATTTACCTGCATTAAAGTCCCCGGCTGCTAGGAGTGTCGCCTCTGGGTGAGTGTTTTCTTGTTTGCTTATGGCGGAATACAGCTCATCCAATGCTGTCTTAGTGCCAGCCTCTGTCTGTCGTGGTATGTAAACACCTACAAAGAATACAGATGAAAACTCTCTCTGTAGGTAGTGTGGTCTACAGCTTATCATGAGATACTCTACCTCAGACGAGCAATAGCTCGAGACTTGAGACTAGATATCGTGCACCAGCTGCTATTTACAAAAATACATAGTCTGCCGCCCCTTGTCTTACCAGACACCACTGTTCTATCCTGCTGGTGCAGCGTATAACCAGCCAGCTGTATGTTGATAGTGTTGTCGTTCAGCCACGACTCCATGAAGCATAAGATGTTACAGTTTTTAATGTCCCGATGGTAGTTTAATCTTCCGCGTAACTCGTCAATTTTATTCTCCAAAGACTGCACGTTTGCTAGCAGAATAGAGGGAAGGGGAGGTTTATTCATAAGGCAGCCCGCCCTTCGACCCCTCTTTCTCCGCTTCCTCTTCACGCAGATCACTGGGATCGTGGCCTGTTCCCGAGGAAGCAGTTTATTCTTTGCTTTGAGTCGTGAAAGGAAAAATAGGATTCTGCTAGTCCATGGTGAGTATGTTCAGTCCTGATGTCTAGAAGTTATTTTTGGTCATGAGAGACGGTAGAGGCAACATTATGTACACAACAAGTTTAAAAAAATAAGTTACACACAACGCAAATAAACAAACAAAAAAACAATCGGCTGCCTGTCTTCTTCTCCGGCGCCATCCTAATTTGAGTAGGATCTAAATTTGAGTCAGTTTGCTACAGCAGGAAAATAATCCTGCAGAAACAGGAAATGTTCATTATTATGTGGATTCTAATTCATGGATTTTTTTATAGGGTTTGATACATTTTACATTAGGGCAAATCAAGTCTGACATTTTAAAGTGGAAATTAAAAACTTTAGAAGACTTTTTAAAACTTGAATACATTACAAGTTTGCATTTCCTGCTAGGAGGAAAATTCTCACAGACAAAAGACTGATCAAATTAAGATCCTACATCTGTTTTCTATAATATACCACTTAGCTACATAATCTAAACTGATATATGGCACGCAGCTCCATCCATCTATATGGCACAGCGAACTGCCTACTAGTTTCACTTGTTGTCCCTCTATGCGCTCTCCGCTTCATTTACCTATTGCTCTCCCCCGTATCCTCCTTTAGGAGCACTTTAGGAGGAATACGGAGGCATGGAAAATTCCATAGCATTTTAGTTTTTTAACTTTTTAAAATGTTTGTAGAGATTATAAGGTGAGATACTAACCTCGTGTTGGTTGTAAATCGCGTGCTACGGTCTTTGTTCTAAATACAAAAGTATTATGAAAAGAGATTTGGTGAATGTGGAGTATAGCCGACTGTGCACAGTCATAAAGTGGCAGTAAGCACTGAGCAGAAATCAGCACAGTTACATAGTGACTAATCTCCACAGCATCATCTCTGTATACACTGATGTCCCTGTATTCCTGATGTTGGAGGATTACAAGAGGATTTGTAGGAGAGAGGCAAGAGCGAAACAATCAACTCAAACCAACACACAACCATGAGTCAGTGGGCCAGTCAGTACTAACCTCCTATCTCACTGTGTGAACTCCTCTAAAGCAATGACAGTTGTTTTCATAGCCATACTGAGCTAAACACAAAAAGATGATGTGGTAGAGGTAGAACAAAAAGTAAATAATTGATTTCCCCCACTTCCTCGCCCGCGTAGAGTCATTGACAGAGTAGAGAAAGAAAAGAGTGGCTGGCCGTTTGACCTTCTGTGTGCATTAAACAAACAGCAGATGGTAGAGATTCAGAAGCTCCATTATCTGGTGACCAGGAGTGCTGTTCCTCACAGAGCTTCCCACAGAGTCCCTCTCTCTGAAGGCAGCATACCTAGTTCCTATCCCTTTCTTTCCTTCCCTTCCCTTCCTTTTCTTTCATTTCCTTTCCTTTCTTTCCCACTGCAGGCTGCATACCTAGCTGCTTTCCTTTCCCTCCTTTCGTTTTGTTTCCTTTCCCACTGCAGGCTGCATACCTAGCTGCTTTCCTTTCCCTCCTTTCGTTTTGTTTCCTTTCCCACTGCAGGCTGCATACCTAGCTGCTTTCCTTTCCCTCCTTTCGTTTTGTTTCCTTTCCCACTGCAGGCTGCATACCTAGCTGCTTTCCTTTCCCTCCTTTCGTTTTGTTTCCTTTCCCACTGCACCCATTCACTCCCATTCATACCTGTAGTCTAACCTGGCTACCTCACCCCTTCCTTACAAACAACTATTTGATTAATGGAGCGAAAGACTAATATGGTCCTAAGATATTTTGTTTAAAACAACTGGAGAGCTCAAGTAATCATCTGAATCAAAATGAACCAATCAGAATCAGAGTCTTGAGCTTGATGAATGATAGGGGTGACATCGCCGTGATAACATTCCAGTCCTCCTCGTAATACATTTTTTCTATGACAGCCCATGTCAACCAGACAGGAAGGAATGTGTATTTCACCTTAATTTAGCCAGGTAAGTCATTGAGAACAAATTCTCTTTGACAATGTTGGTGAGGTCCTGGACATTCATGTCCCAAGGAGAGGACTATTTCCATGCTGGGTCTCTGTTGTAAGGGCTCCAAAGGGAGAGGAAGGCCCAGGGTAGGGATGAGAATACTGGGGTATAATGGAACAGCAGGGTGCTACTGGGTGTGGTGAACCAGCCAAGGCCCTGGAGAGGAAGTATTTAGCTAGCTGCCATCAGGAAGTTACCTCTCTGCACTTAGATGTTAGATACCTTCCATCCACGACAGCTAGTTTGTGTAAGAGCCTTTTCTGTAAGATACATTTAACATGTACACAACAACAATAGCAAAGTATTAGAATAGGTGTCAATGAGCAGTCAGGAAAAAATTACTTTCAAAAAATCATGGTCCATGTACATTATCCAAACTCAGTCATATTGTTAACGAGTAACTAACAGGTTGCACGGGTAACTAATTAATTTCCCAGGACTACATGTTCTGTTTGGTAATTTCACACCTACATGAATAGTTTAACTCTGATTTATGTATAGCCCTCCTGTTTCACTTTTGCTGATAAAAAGTCTGAATAAGAGCATAAAAAAAATCAGCAAAGTTTCTCTGGTCCCTGTCATTAATAGCACTTTGATTTAGCCAACCTTGTCCTCACACTCTCTTTTAATTGCACAGTGACCTCTGCAACTGGCTCTCTGTGTTGTTACTTTTTGATAATAATGCAGGGATTCACTGGACATTTGAAATGGCATACTGGTAATTACAGAGCTCTAATTACACAGCGCCAGATGCCTGCCTTTCAGAGGCTACTGCAGAAAGCCTACTGACCCAGCTACAGATGTAGGAGCTTAATTTGATCACCTTGTTACAGGATAACCTTCTTGCAATGCATGACATTTGAAATGTGTCGTGTATCTGAGGTCTAAACAGGTTTCTGAAGTTTGTCATTTCCACTTTGACTTGATTTTTCCTTTTCCGAAAAATGTATCAACCCCGACAAAAAATATCCATGAATTATAATTGACATAATAATTCACATTTCCGGTTGCTGCAGGATTATTTTCCCGCTGTAGCAAACTGGCTCAAATTAAGATCTTATATCACATACCCTTGAACATACCCTTAAAACATGGACAGAGACTAAAGTGTCAGGTCTATGTATGGGTTTAAAGTACTGTAAAGGAAGGCAGACCCCTGAGCCACATAATTCGACTGACTGAATAAATAATTAAGATAACACTTCATTTAGATAGCCACCGATAGCCGAGTGGCATTTGATAGTTTGAGCATCTATCATCTGTTGGGGACGATCCAAATAATGTATTACGGTAATAAAGTGTATTCCATATTGATTCTCAGCCATCTTTTTCAGGTCGTCTTTTGATGAATACATTTAAATCAGAAAAAGAAGAAGAAAAAGTGCTAAAAACAGCTCCTGGAAAGGTTGTTGTGAGGAGAAGTGATCAATGGTGATTCAGTTGGCCCGGGTTTTCTGTGGAGCAACAACGGGGGTTTGATCTTTACGCGTTGCTGCAGTCCTGCCATCAATCCATCAACCCTTTTCATGTTCAGAACAGTTCCCAGTAAGTCGTGATCAAAACATTACCACAATTAAATTTTTTTGTCTCTCACTTCCCAGCGAGAGGCCGCGGCTGTCAATATCATTTTTGGCCTCCTTTATTTAAGGCAAACAGTAGGCGGTTCGTTAATTACTTCGACTTGAGTTACATCTGAAATCGTTCGCTGTCTGTTATGCTGCTGATTTGGAAAATGAAAACGTGTTGCCAGTAACCCCAGAAACCAAATTTAAAGACTAAGTCTCTACGGCTGCATTTACAAAGAAAAATACCAATAATTGGGGAAAAGATCAGAATTTGGCTACCTGTGTAAACGCAGCCTATGTAATCACTACAGTGTATACTCTTTTTTTTAAAAAGCTATTATAAAGCGCTTCTCTAAACTTCAAATCAGGTTATAACTTACAGGAGTGTAAAACAGATGTGATCTATGGCACTGAAAATCACTCTCTTACACAACATTACCCTCTTTGAAATTAAAATGACATAATTACAGAAGTAAATATGGTTTAAGGATTCTCAAAATGACCACAGGAAACCATCTACTCAAAAACATTTCCATTTATTAGGGTGATGTATCATTGTGAAAAGCAAAGCCTCCTGATTTCTCTCAGGTTTCTCCCATTTGGAGCTTGTCCATCAACAGAGTCAAATTATCCCCTAGCCCGGCCACGCTCTGTTAAAACACTATGGTGTTTACATGACTTTGGGTGCTGTTTACACTTAAAGATGCTGGAGACCCAAACATAACAGAAATATATATATATATATACAGTATATATATTGGTATATCTGGTGCGGTAAGAGAACTATTTCTGGATTGCGGAGCAATTGAAAGGAGCTGTGTTTTGACTGTTGTTCTACCTTTTGTGGGTGGTGATGCTGTTGCTAACCTCTCTCAAAGTAAACGGTGTCTAAATCTCTTTTTCGCTATTGCTCCAGATTTTTCCCCTGGGAAGTGGATTAGTATGGAGGAAGGTTGCACTGACGGATGGATTTGGCTTAGATAGAGTTTCTCACTGAGAGAAAGAATGGCCCTGAAAACTCAACACTTAAAACAGACGGATTACCAGCAGTCACGCCTGCCTTTCTTTTTTACTACAATTTCTAAAACGGAGCTTGATTTAAGCCCACAAAAATGTGTAAACAACATCTTTTTGAATAGTACTGTAACTGGAACATATAAAAAACATTGTTTTGGATGTCTATGATGCTAGATGGACTATCTAGAACAACTCTAAAAAGCTAAGAGAGAAAATCAAATGGCACTCATATATTGACGTGTCCTCTCAATTACCCTTAACATACACTTTGGAATGATTGAGGTCACCCAGCTTGGACTATGGCTAGTATCAGTAATGATTGTGATTCTCAGATATCCTGTATTGCTTTTTAATCGGTATGTGTGATAATTGTGACCATTGAAGTACATCGTAGGTCCATCTGCTTGGCAGAGAAGAAGATCCTAAACCATCTGTGCTCCCAACACATTGCTAGGGAAGTGATATGGATAGGTATTGTCTGGGAAAGATCACCTCGGGTGGTACGTTACTACTACTCTTCATCTGGGCTCAGACACACACACACACACACACACACACACACACACACACACACACACACACACACACACACACACACACACACACACACACACACCACACACAGCTTCAGTAAAGTTTAGTGCTCTTGCACCATTAAAAATATACACTGGAGGTGAAATATTGTAGACAAAGAGTCTGTCAGTGTTTTCTCACTCGCCCTGATAAGACAAACAGGGACTAAAGTGATGTATTATTCATTTTTTATGTAATAATGAACAGTCTGTTGTCCTAAAAGGTATATAAATGAACTAATCTGACCCTTCTAAAACGGTGTTTAAATTCCTCTTCAACATGTATTGATACTTTGATCATGTCGTAGTAAATCAAACAAAAATGTAAACTCTTTTCAATCACAGCTTGTGCAGGTATCTTCCAACAGCTGAGAGAGAGAGAGTCTTTGTTTTATTCCGGCCCTGCAGGAAACCTAGCAGCTTGAGTGGGCTGAAGCCCTCAAGGATGTTGTGATAGTAACACATACTTAATAAATAAAGAGCGTCATTAGTGATTAACATTGTGTCTATTTTAATAAATGCTTTGAGGATTTATTTTCTTAAGGATATCTAAGATGGTGTAAGTTTTGGCCGATGCGGAATGTTTGGAGAAGCACGAGCCAGCTGCTCTACAGGGATACGTAAGCACCCAGGGTTGTTTATTCACAAGGCTATAACCATTAAGTATCGGCCCTCTCAGCTTCTCCCTCCCTCCCTTCCATACAGCCATGTTTGGGAAACCCATGGTTTCTTAACCTCCCAGTAACTCTCAGCCATAATCTCTCAGTCAGTCACTATGCCCGATTCTGTCTGAAAACGGACCATAGTTTTGACATGACGGTTGAACTACTCTCCAGACTCCAACATCCTGGAGTACATCAGTAAACATAGGGTAAATGGACCTGCGATAGTGGGGGATCTAAAAAAAAACCCCGATCCTCCCCCCCTCCTCCACCAGCTCCCTCCAGCCATTTTCCTGAAGACTAAAGACATCAAATGGATGTGCTAAAATCCCTGCTGAGCCTGGTCCTTTAGCTTTGGGTCTGATACAAAGCCTCACACCTCCCGATCTGCTCTGTGGCTCAGCGGCCCACAGTGGCTCTGGCCTGCCTGGCCCATTTCTGGCTGGCATCTCCCTCTCCTCTGACATCTGCTCGGGGTTGAGGTTTCATTCACGAGGGGGGCACGTGGAGTCAATCTGCTCTTTGGGAGCAGAAAAGGAGGCTTGTCGTTACCTTCCAGGGTGGGGATCGGGATGATAGATGTGCAGAAAACGCCACATTGCATCCTTCTTCTTCTCTTTTTGCTGGCAGCGCCACTGGGGTGCTATATCTTCAACCTCTCAACGCACAAAACAGAAATGGAATGTTTTCTTTCATATCATCCTCCTTCCACCCCTCCTCTTCTCTCCAGATTGACAGACAGGCCTCAGACAGTTCAGGTGACGAGGAGGAGAGAGTGAGAATGGAGATCGAGAAGGTGCCATGTTGAACACTTCCTAAAGAAGGAGGCACCATGATGCTCTAGTCAGTCTCAGTGCAAAACTCTGGTCTCCCAGGCTATGTTGGCAAATCACCGGTGGCGACTATTTAAGGATATGACAGATTGTGTTAATGTGTCTATTTTGCTCATCAAACTTGAACCAGTTTTCTGAGTCTTTATTTATGTCTGTGAGGAATAACACATTTATTGATAGAGGAGAGCAACATAAATCATGTTCTTGTCATATACAAGATGATGCGTGGTTTCGGTTTGAGCAATGCCTAATGCTCTAGATTCAAATCTTGGTCCTCACACGAGGGAAAAAATGTATGACTATGTTGTAAGATTTTTTAATAACATTGACCATGAACCATTTATGATCATTTGTACAGTATATTTATTTTTTAAATGTAGGTACATGAATGATTGAACAAAACGCATGTTCCATAATGCAACATTTTGCACTAGTTGAAGTTCTTTTGCCCTAGATTTGAAGATATTCAAACGTCTAGCCACCGTGCTTCTACATCTGCATTGCTTGCTGTTTGGGGTTTTAGGCTGGGTTTCTGTACAGCACTTTGTGACAAATCGGCTGATGTAAAAAGGGCTTTATAAATACGTTTAATTGATTGATTGATTGATATCCCCAAAATACCCTCAATAAGAGGAAATAACATCTTGGATAATGGTTTTATAGAACACAGTCCCTTTCTTTGTATTTTTACAAGGGGGGGGGGGGACACAGAACAAGGATTGTTTCATCCCCATGTAATTCCAATCTCAGGCACTACTTCTAACCTGAACACAAGTGGCATTATCCGTCCAGATGAAATCGCTGTGAAACATTTGTGAGGCGTGTTGCAGATTACAAGTGGAAAGAGACTAAGACTTAGCGAGTGACTTTTAGGAGTTAGCTCAGCTTTCTGTTCTAACCCTACTTCAGATTCAGATCAGAGGCACAAGAATATTTCGTTTTAGAATAATGTCCCAACTTTCATTACTGCATTATTACTGTTCTTACTTCTACTAAGAACTAAGATGTCCCCTTCCTTTTTTTCCATATAGAACATTTATTAAGACCAGGACTTTTTATTTTTAAAGCACAACTTTGTCATTTCATTTGTATCCATGTTATTTTAGGTATCCATGTCTATGATCTGAAAATGACCACAATGGCAACAGAATGTCTACACAAAATTATTGAGCCTGTACAAGCTGTGATGCAGTGGTTGCACCAACGTTGCTCCTTTGTCGTGGTATTACTTCATTGACGTGGCGACATCAAGACTCTTCCCTGTTAGGGTGGAAACGGCTCCGATCCTCATGGTTCCACCAGCACAGCAAAGAAAACAGCCAGGCGAATCCATTAGATAAAGAGAGTCAACTACTGTAGCTAATTATTCTCAAGATAGAATTATCTAGGCAAAGTGTTGATTACACGGGGAAATATCTCACAACTGCATTCATTCTAATTCACTTCAAACTAATTAGATCAAAGGGCACGTCAAATCCAGTTCTGATTCATTTCAGACCAGTTAGTCAGTACATTTGCTTCCCAGTAAATGATGTATGCTTGGGATATGCCGTTGCAGATATTTTATTTACTGCAGGGCTGTAGGCTGCAGTTTTACAATTGTTTGTTGGTGATCAAATAGAAAGAAGTACAATATAGGATAAACGTATTGATGCTTTTAACAGTACCATACCATGAGTGGTCACAATAAACGGCCATGCAGCTGCTATAGGGACACAAACAATCACAAGCAAGTCAATATAAGATCTTCATTAATGTACAGTAGTGTATATCGACATCACCCACATACACCCTTATTTCAGTTTCTAATATACATGGATAATAATATGGAGATTTGCATGGATTATTTTGTATTTTTTCATGGTTGTTTGTTGAATTGTTGTTGTTCTCAAACTCTTTAAAAGTAAGCTAGATTCCCTCTTTGTTGAGGTGACTCGCTATATTCATATCACCCATCATATGGGGTGGCAGGGTAGCCTAGGGGTTAGAGAGTCGGACTAGTAACCGAAAGGTTACAAGATTGAATCCCCGAGCTGACATTCTGCCCCTGAACAAGGCAGTTAACCCACTGTTCTTAGGTTGTCATTGAACATAAGAATTTGTTATTAACTGACTTGCCTAGTTAAATAAAGGTTAAAAAAGACATTCATGTTTTCAACAGGCATATGTTGACTAAAGTGAATAACATGTCACCTCCAGAAAATCAAAGAGGCTCTATAAATATTCCTCATCAACCTCATCAAGAGACTGAGAAGGCCAAATGTAAACAGAGTTGTTAGTGCTAAATCCTCTCTCTCTCTCTCAGCAATTTTCAGTCCTTCAACAAGGTACTTACCTGGAATTGTGTTGGTAAATATCCAGCTGCGTCTAAGGAGGCATAAGTCATATTAAACATAATCAATGTACGTTACTCAGGGCTCTGGTATTTTGAAAGCAAGTTATTTTATTTCTCTGAGATATGCCAGTTTTATATACTTTTTTATATATAATTCCATTGGAACTCAATAAAATACATAAATTAACTGATTTTGAGGTAATTGATAATTATATCCTTTTGTTTATTAGTATCTTAAATGGTTAGTATATTTCATTCATCACTGTCTGAATTAGACGTTCATCCATGTTTCTCAAATGTCACATTTCTAAGTTGTTGCAAACGTCAAATTTCAAAGTTTTTAAAGTTTGGCATTAACTCCAGATGGGTTAAGGTTTGGGATAGGCTTAAAAATAAATCTCAAAAACAACTTTCTATCGCTGGATTCGAACAGGCAACCTTTGGTACCAGAGGCAGATGCTCTGGTAACAGAGCTCACTGTTGCCCCTAGTGGCCAGTTCCAATATAATCTCCTGACGTCCTCAGACACGGATGGACGTTTAAAACTGACTTGTATCACGGGGGACCTGGCTGGTTTTCTCAGCTATACATCGTTCACCCTGAGGACTAAGACTCTTATAAGGGGATTTCATGAATCACTTGCCACGAGGAAGTGATTTTATGAATCCGTTCACATTGTCCCTAAACCACAAGATATTTGTTTTGCCCAAGAGTGCTTTTGGAAGATTAAATATTTGCTCTAATCCATCAATGATGGCTAAAGCTGACAACATAACCACACGAAAGTGAAAATAAAGACACACAAGCCATGCACTCTGAAGATTAGGTCCAGCCTCCATGCAGCTACCCCTCTGGGATTATGGAGTTGTAATCAAAATACAAATTGGTTATACTGAACATATCTGTTTTTAAAGCTGGAATCCGTAATGGTGAAACTGCCACGTCTGCGTGCGATATTACAACAACAAATAAGTTTCTTGTAACAACGGACAATGATGTTATTGGCAAGTAATTTCAGTCACAATAGAACAACAATGTACTGCAACTTTTTGCTTTACCTCGGTGCTGTATGCTCCTCTCCTCTGTTTGGTCCACAAAACAAAAACAACCACCAATGTGCTGGGGGCGAACAGTGGCGCCATTTTCCCTTGTGCAGATTTCAGCACTAACACATTCATCTCACAAATGTGGCTTCTTGTTTGATCTAGGAATTAGTCTTTTAGAATTTGAGGTGAAACCATGGAAGTGAAAATGTCACCTCAGCATGATTAAAAAATCTGAAGGTTTTGTGTTGGAGTATTAATTGAAGTGCTGTGTCTTGTCTTTAGTGTGTAGCCGTGGCGCACATCATAATTGGTTATTTTGGAGCTGCACATTCAAACATGTTGTAGCCTCTCCTGCAGACCTCGTGGCCTCATGGGTGGAACGTTATTCATCTTTTTCATAATTCATAAACAATTTTTTTTTTAACACAAATCTGGTGTTTCTATGTCAAACGGTTTTGTCATGTTTCAGTCTTCTGTGATGTATATAAAGTGTAATATTGGTTTGCAAACTCAAAATGTAATACATTTCATCTCTATATCTGACATGGTACAGGTGTCTTCTCTTTTTAAGCCCAGAACCATGTGTGTGAGGTGCATACTTGGGTTTCAAAGTAGATTTGTTTGAGACTACCAATAAACACTCTGTGTGACCCTGATTTAGCCCACTGCAGTAAAACGTTTAAATGGCACCTTGTAAAAACAAACCTCCTAGCTTACTTTTGATTCCACTACCCCGACATTCATGGATCTGTCTCCACTCTCTTGTTTTAGAGAGTGAGACAGGATCCCTGTGAAATATGTACTCTTTCCTCCATGCAATATACAGTATATAAAATAAGCTGGCTAGCTCCTCTGCAGTCAGCCCGATTCAAGTCAACAATGTATTATCACTATAATCAGAACCGTTGGCATATAAGACCCACTCCAGCCTAGAACCTCATTTGTCACCTGATTGACTTAACAAAAGTCACATCTCAATAGGTGGTCCAGGTGTCCTCTGACATGGCACAAGTGGGGGTGTGGGTCTTTCCTCTTTTGTCCTCAATTACTCCTCTATTGTTCCGCAAGGGGGGGGGGGGGGGGGGGGGACATCAGAGAGCGCCATCAGACCAACTCCTTGAATTGCAGTAAACTTCAAATTCGCAATTGTGTCAAAAAAATACTTTTTTTTGCTCAAAACATATTTTGTTGACACTTAAGCATTTGTACTTCACTGTATTTATACTTGGAATATATTTTTTCAACCGGAAAAGTTCAGAAATAGCTGGAGTGGGACTTTAAACTCTACAGTATGCTCAGTTTTTACAGGTAGAAGACATCTACCCCTCTCGATCTATCTTCCCATGCCTATTCCAAATCACACAGCCAGGCACCTGTTGCCCTGAGCACACAAACACTTCATTAGAACTGACAAGCCAATGGGACCCTGAGGTTTGATGGCCTGGCTTGCTACAGCTCTGGTAGTGGTATGGTAGTCTGGCCACGGCTGGGCCTAATATAGGCAGAAATTCAGCATGGTCTTGAAGAGCTACTGCCCCCTAGAGTTCATTCTGTCTCTGACGGTCAGTTATAATATTGTTCTGTTGGCCCACAAAGATATTTTAGGTCCACTTTGATTTTACAAGAGAAATTGTAAATACTAGTGGTTCACTGTTATGTGTTAATCATTACCAACTGATGTAGTAGCGCATGGAATAAACTTGAAAAAAAGGTAGGCTACGACTACAGAGTCAATGCTACTCTCGGTTCTGTGGTAGGAAGGTCTTTCTTTCTTTATTAGAATCTGTACATGAAAAGCCTCAATGTACTCTTCAAGGTGTCAAAAGCGTTCCACAGGGATACTGGCCCATATTGACTCCAATGCTTCCCAAGGTTGTGTCAAACTGTCTGGATGTCCCTTTGGGTGGTGGACTATTCTTGATATACACGGGAAACTGTTGAGCGTGAAAACCCCAGCAGCGTTGCAATTCTTGACACAAACCCACGTGCCTGGCACCTACTACCATATCCCGTTCAAAGGCACTTAAATCTTTTTCCTTGCTCATTCACCCTCTGAATGGCATACATATACAACCCATGTCTCAATTGTCTACAGGCTTAAAAACCCTTCTTTAATCTGTCTCCTCCCCTTCATCTACAGGGATTGAAGTGGATTTAAAAGGTGACATCAATAAGGGATCCTAGTTTCCACCTGGATTCACCTGGTCAGTCTATATCATCAAAATAGCAGGTGTTCTTAATGTTTTTTTTTATACTCAGTATATGTAAATCGTTTTGAAGTTGAAGTGATATCTTCCTCAGGAGAAATGTTAGAAGTCTATTAATGCTTGCTCAATGAAGAATCCAATCCGATTTTCTTGAAAAACCAGAAAGAATATACAACTAAAAGTCAAATAATTTCATTTTCATGTGTAAACAACAACCAGCCAGTGCTTTGTATGTTGGGGCCCCGTGGCTGTGCTTTGCTGTGTAAGTAAAAGAAGAGGCCTTGGTGCAGATGCCAGAGGAGAGAGGTGTCAGAACAGGGGCAGGAGGAGAGGAATGGAAGCAGCCGGTCCTTGTTTAATTAGTGATGGCTCCTTTACAATTTACCAGTAGAGGATTTGCCTTGTTTATAAACCAGATCCTGTTTTTCTAATTCTCCCCTCTAATTCTGTTTCTTGGACAGGGAATGGATCTGGCTCTTTTTGGACATTAACTAGAAAGCTCTCGCTCTTTCTCTCTCTGGGCCCTGTCTGCCTCCATGCATAGCCTTGGCCAGACTCACTGAGGCCTTTTGTATCCTAGCCCTCACTACATGTGTCTTGCGGGGATGGATAATCGGCTTGGAAGAGTGCAGTGTGATGTGGTGGGAACTGGGGCTGCTCGAGGGTCCTCTCTGAAGGTGTTTGTTGTTAAATAGAACAATTCAGCTCGCTCCTTAGAAAGCCTGACAAAAGCAAATACTCCCTGCTGAACATTTTCTTAGCCCGTCACACAAAGGCTCAAGTTTGTTTAAGAAATTGCCGCTAAAGAAAGCGTCAACCCATTAAGGTAATTATATGGAACCTGTGTCGTATAAAGGCTTAATTGATGTTAATGTTTGTCTAATTGGGGATTCAGGGAGAGCAAAGGACTAAAGGTCTTCATAGCACTTTCAGGCGAGTCTCTGAAAAGGGTCCTTCTGGTTTTCACACTTTCCACAATGGCTGCCCGTCATTCTCACATTACGGCCTGTTTTCAGCTCCTTCCAGCATTCTGCAGTACTACTTAGAGCACAAAATAAGGGTGAAGAGCCATTGTCTAGTGCAAGCACTTCTCAAAGAGTGTTCCTGACAGGAATTGTTAAGGGACTCATGTAGGAGACAAGGGGGTGTGAGGGTGAAAGCCACTGTCATCCACTCCTGTCATGTCTCCACTGCTGCAGCAATAGGCTCCTAATTGCTGCATCAGTTTTTTTCTCTCCCATTCCTCTATTCTTTTAAACAAATACTTCACCCAGGCCCCTCGTGTTCTTACACTCATATTGCACAAGTTATCTATTGTGTCCGCCAATGTATTTACATGTTATTGTACAATGTTCATGTGTGAGTGAACATTTGCTTAATTAATTGAACATTTTTTTTTCTCTCCCTATCTTCTAATGGGGAATGAGATTCCTGTAATCTAACAGAACAACAAGTCACAGAGAAGAACTCTCCACACAAACCAATTATTTTCTCTGATTGTTTATTTAAGTCCGAGACATTATCTGGCATAATGTTTATCTGCCTCTAGTTTATGACTACTCCATAATTGATATACACACAGTTATAGAGTGATTAGTGGGGGTATGGTTGTTCACAAACAACATGCGCATCTTCCATGTGAAATATGTTGAATAGAAAGCGTAGAGTGGGGTTAGAACCGAGAATTAGAATGCTGAACGGGGATAGAACCGTGAGTTTGAACCCAGAATTACAACCCAGAGTGGGGGTACAACCCATATTACACCTTACTCTTGTCTAATTAACCAGTTTCATAGTTTGTTATGATTGACAGAGCAAAGAAAAGACAAAACAGATAAATGTTTCCCACATTTGATCCTAGCCTGTCCTCCTGATTCTGAAACACCTGCATGGCTAAATCCAAGACGCTAGCTTTGTCTCTTTCAAATATTTCCCTTTGGTCTAATTGCTATAGCATGTGTAAAAACCAACGCATGCCTTTCTATGTTAAGCTAAAGCAGGAGCAGTGGTGAAAGGACAAGTGATTGTGCGGCTGTCAGACTCCCGCAGGAGTCTCTCTTTGCAGACGGGGAGGAAGTGTGAAGGGGAGGACAAGGAAAGGCACTTCATTTAACTTCCACCAAGCTGATTGGAGTGGAGAAGGCAATTCAGATCTTAAGTGGAGTTCCCATCACAAACCTGCCCCTCTTACCCAGCCGCACCCCTACCTCCACTCACCCCTCCCACACCCATTTCTGCACGCACAATGTCAGTCAAAGCTCACAAGGCAACCCTGGCCATATTCAACAGTCCCTCTACCACCACCACTAGTGAGTAATGAATGGCCACTGAAAATACAGTGGGTGCTTCCCAAATGGCACCCTATTTCCTACATGGTGCACTACTGTGGTCAGGGCCCACAGGGCACTGTGAAGGGAATAGGGTGCCATTTGGGACATAACTCCTGCCATCGAGGTACAGTAACCCTAGGCCCAGGCATGATGTCTCTGTTCCCCTTCCTGATTAACTCCACCCATTCGATGAAAGAAGGAGGTTGACAAGCAGCTTCCTTGACTCTGTGTGTTTGACTCTGCCCTTCCACCTCCCCCTCCCTGGCCTTGCTGCTGGGCTGGCTGGCAAAACTCCATCTCCAGCCGAGGAGGGAATTAGAGATCTCTTTGCATTGGCTGGCTGCCTCACCTGCGCCACCAACCCCTGTATTAGAAATATGTCAACTGCCTGACACCAACACAATGACCAAATAACCACTATACCTCGGAAGAAAAATACACTCAACTTAAAATGATTTTTTCCATCGAAAAAAGAGATTTGGTTCTTTACAAGTGTAGGTTTATAATAACAGGAACCTACTGACTATAAGTGAGCGCTATTCATGCTGTACTTTTTCATTTGTCAACAAGCAAATGGGGCACTATATCTACATGTACATGGTGAGGACAATCTCTTGCCATGAAATGAATGAAAAACATGGAATTTCATTACAAGCAGTTTGCACAGTTCTGTGACAACAATGAGCTTTCTGATAGGGGCAGGTGGTGGTTTTCCATGACATATTATTAATATTCTCTGATTGATTTGAAAAGTAATATTAAGTAAGTACTTAATACGAGTACTGTAGTTCACTTCCCCACCGAAAGAGTTTCTATCAAAATGTCATCCCTGGCAACGAGGCTTAACATAATCACAGCATTTTGTTCGGACCAATTATCTGCAAACCCGTCTACAAAGGGTCATGTTACTCATCAAAGTACTCTGAGGGTGAATAATGACCACAGTTCGCGACCCTTGACCTATCTGGATGACCTCTGAGAATACGTGAGTCAATTTCCCCCCGTCCATGCTGCTGCCTTCTCTCCTCTCTGAGCCCTGCTGCACTCCGGCAGAAAGAAACTTGACTCCACAGCAGCCCTGTAATCACTTTAGTACTGTTTTTGTTCATGGTAAGTGGACAAAATATTTGGATAATCTTAAACAAGCATAATAATTGAATATGTGATTTGGGTAGTAGCAGGTGTTTGGAACCTCAAGCTTGTCTCCACATAATGAAGCATTCGGTAAACAAAAGCAGAGTTGTTATGTTGCTTCCAGCATGCTGGGGGATATGCTCAAATGAAACAACAAATTTTGTTGATAGCATACCGTAATCATGCCGTTCCTCTACCACGCACTGTGCTGCTCTGGCTGAGTGGAGAGAAAGCATATTAATTCCTTCTCCAGCAGCTCTCATGTAAAGAGAAAGAGGGCCCTCCTTCCAGGGCTAAGCTGCTATTAATCATTATACACCAACAGGAAGGAAGTGAACAATCAAGTTGGACTGGGAAGAATGAAATTATTGTGATTATTTATTTATTATGCTCACGCCCTATATGGGTTTGTGGGGGGGGGGGGGGGGGGGGGGGGGGTTGCAGTCCACTTTTGACTGGGCAGTCCCCCTGATCAAATGCTATTTAGTAATGATCAACGTTGTGGAGCAGTAAACACGTTTGATTTAATTCAAGGTTGGTCCAAAGGCAATATTGTGGCTATTTATTTACCATGTAATTACAATCTGAAAAATAGCATTTATAAAACGAAGAGTGGGCTGGTGCACATTATTAGTTTAGGAACACTTAGAAAAAAAATTAATCAGGGTTTTCACATTTAGCGTTTTATTTTATAACTGTTTTGTAGCTAAGTGATAATTAAGTCATCTGAACATAACAAATATAACTCATTATAATGTCAGAGATTGATTTACTTACTAGGACCAAGTTACATTTTTGATATGATATCAAAAGTGCATCTTTGGATTACTGTTTTTTAACTAAGTGATAATTAAATGATCTGAACATCACAAATATAACTCACCATAACGTCAATGATTTATTTACTTACTAAGAAAAAGCTTGATTTTCTATAACTATAAGATACCAGAATTTTTCATTAATCAAAGCCAGGTAGCCGAGAGTCATCTTTGAGAGATGAATGGAGTAGAGAGGGCTGATTATCTCATACTTCTACTTCTCTCCCTGTTTCCCAGTCTGTCCTCTAGTCCATAGCTGCCTTAGCAATGGAGCAAATGGAGCAGCTGCACCCCCACTTTCCAAATAGCAATGTTTTTGTGGGGGAGGTCCCCCAGACTCCCCCACCCCCACTTTCAGACAAAGTCAGGGGCCCATGCCCTATTCCCTCCTATGTCCAGACTCCTGTTCCCCAGTCATACTGATGTCCAAGGGAAGGCCACAAGACAGCAGCAGAAACTATACCAGTCCCAAGAGCTACATGTCTGCCTCTTCACCTCGGCTTTAGGATGTAGTTTAGGGAGATAACAATAAATCTGTGGCCACTTAGTACCTCCCTTGTCTTGCTCTTTGTCCTGCACCTGTGGAGAATGGCCCTTGTGAACCAGCAGAGGAACAAGAGTCAGGTCAAGGGTCAAAGGTTGGGTCACTGTCAAGAGGAAGTTGTCTCTCAGAATAAAGTCACTTATCATTCTCATATAATGTGACAGCCATCTGTCAATCAATGAATTTCCTCAAGCACTTGTTGTAATATCTAATGTAGCTTTCTCACAATAAGATACACTTCCACATAGCCGTAATTCCCTAGTGAGCTTGACAACGTTTCATGCAACATGAAAGGATGAATGTAATTGTTTTTGCTAATTAAAGATCCTCTTCAAACAACCATAATATATTTTTCTAGCTAGTGTCAAATAAAATGTAATAAACTGATACAAAAAATCAGCATCAATATATGATTAATAACCAATTTTCAATCCGAAGAATTTAGTTTGGAATAGGTGTCCAACAGATGACCTCTTGGTGTTTCAACAAAGGGTAATAACCCATGTGGCAGGCTGTTCATCTAGATGCCCAAAATGTGATTTATTTGACCTTTAGTCTCACCAGGTAAGTTGATTGACGACAACACATTCTCTTTTAAAACAACGACCTGGGGTGTATGTGCCAGTGGAGAGGTGAGGGCTGAATCAGCCAGTTCTAAACTGGGGGATGATTAGATGTCCACGATAGTATCAGACTCCAGGTTAACAGCACCTGGCAGGCTAACTCCGGAGTTATCACCCTTGAGCTAGTACGCCTACTCTTCGGATCCAATCTTTTTGAGACTTATTGACTACTGAGGACTACCCAGAGTCAATCAGTACCTCGGTTGATCCTCAATCGCTGACGTTCGCCTGGTGTCAAATACTGTCTGAACCCAGGTCTAAGGTGGAAGCTGTCCTGGGAATAAAATCCCATGTTGAGTGGAGTGCAGGCCAGTGGCAGCATGGCATAGCGTCAGGGGGGCCGTGGGAAAGCATCTGACTTGCCCACTCCCATCAGACAGCCAGTGTGACTGCTGTGACAGACAGGGGCTGAGGCTCGTTGAGGTGTGTGTGACCAGCCAGGTGTGTGCGTGACCAGTCAGGTAGACAGGAGAAGACAGATCAGCAGCTGGGCCTTCCTCCCTCCCTCTGTATTTGCTCAGGTGGCATGCTGGTGTCAGGTATCACCCTTACAATGCACCGTGTTTGGAAACAAACATGACTCTCCAGCTTCTCAAATGAACGCTCATTCAAAACAACCTCTGGTTGGGTGAGACGTGAATGTGAATCTGGGCATGCTTGTCTCGCTCTCCGTGCTTGTGAAAACCAGTGATGTGGATTCTAATACATAAATAGGACTAGAATAGTGGTTTTCTATTATATTTCAAACTTTCCATCTCACTGGGACCAAGAGACTGATAAACAGCTTCTATCTCCAGGCAACCAGGCTGATAAACAGTCATCACAAGCAGGCCTTCGCCAAGCAGTACCCTGCCCAGAACCTTACTCACTGTGCTAGCCGGCTACCACCCGGTACTCTTCCATGCACATTATAGACTGCTGCCCTATGTACATAGTCATTGAACACTGGTCACTTTAATAATGTTTACATACTGTTTTACCAACTTCACATGTATATACTGTATTCTATTCATGGCTCATCCTATTTAATTACTGCTGTACACACTGTCCATACTGTCTCTACACACCATTCATGCACACACACAATACTTTTTTTTATACACACCATACAAACACATCAACACACCCACAAACATATATACATTACATATATACATACATACATACAGTACATATTTAGAATCCAGACTCTGACATTGCGCAATTGGATATTTCTTTCTGATATGATGTGTTTATTGTTATTGTATTGTTAGATATTACTGCATTGTTGGGCCTAGAAACACAAGCATGTCGCTGCACCTGTGATAACATCTGAAAAACTGTGTACGCGACCAATAAACTTTGATTTGACATTGGAATGAGAGTTCAATAGTGAATGAATGAATGAATGAATGAATGAATCTCCCTTTGCTGGCATTTTTTTAATCGTGTTTTTACCAAATGCCCCTCAATTCCAAACTATTTCTGCTCTCATCTCAATACAAATAGTTGATTAAAACAGGCACTAGTGTATTTATTATTGATGGCACCCATTGTCTGAATTTACATTCGCTGTGTCTCTGGAAATCAGAGAGGGAATTACTGTGACGTGTGATAATAACATGCAGATGTGTTTTCCCTCCATGCAGTCACTAATCAGAGCATTGAGAACACAGCTCGACAGTGCACACACATACACACACACTGCATCAAAACAAGCAAATAGATAACTAAAATGAAACAGGTGATACTTCATGTTCTTGGCTGAAAGCGTCAACATAGAAGGAGAGTGATAATGTGTTATATCATGTCACATTGTTTTCTGCTTTTAATAGATTTTCGCAAACCTTGGATGTGACCCAAATGGCACCCTATTCCTGATTTAGTGCACTACTTTTGGCCAGGTTCCCTATATAGTGCACTCGTTTTGACCAGGGAATAGGCTGCCAATTGGGCACACGCCTTGTCTACCAAGGAGCACAATACAAAATTAGCCAACAGGTAAAGCAGCTCTACGTGTTTTAAATGAATTCGTCTCACACACAACAACAAAAAATCTGCTGAGTGTCATACAAGACACATGCATTATATCTGATCCAATAATCTATTCTAGTATTTTACCATCTGATTTAATTGTTACATTCAATTCTCTATTAATCTACAAAAGGGTGGGATCCGAATTGGGAGAGTGTGGTTTGGTACACCGACTCTCCCACCCATATCAGTCACCTTAAATTGCAGTTCATGAGGGAATATGTGGGGGGAGATCAGGCAAACACTTGCCCCACCATTATTTCACTTTCCCTCCGTTTTTCCACTATGTTATTCCATGTGGCTTGACAGCAAATGGAAGGAGGGGTGGGAGGTGAGGGGGGGTTGGTGGTGATGGGGGGCTTGGAGGGCTGTGACACCTGCAGCTCGTCTGAAAGGCATGCTGTTTCAGTGCACTGTGGAGCCTTCTGCAGTACATTGTGTTGAGGCGGAGAAAGGATCTGACCCCCTTTACCTGACCAGCTGAGGCATTCGGGCCGCACAGGGACCCTGCCAACAGATTGGTAATGAGCGCCCTGGCTGTATCTGGGGTTTGCTAAGGCATCGCAGGTCGTCCCCCCCCACCCCCACCCCCCTCCTCTAAGGGGACTGTGGTCGAGGATAATGAGAGGGCTGGGACTTTCAATATGTCCATGATTCACAGAGACCATCCGTGCGGATTACCTTTCTTACCATGTACACAATGTGGACGTGGATTCCCAGGGTTAGGAACAACAGCCCGATTGGCATGGCTCGCCCCCGGGGGGAGAAGGTCCTTTCCCAGAGTACAAACACACACCAGTCAGTGGGCCCATGTAGTTTGATGGTAAACCATAAATACCTGTTGGCCCACCAAAATGGGATATGACAGATTCATTGGAACACAAACACAAACAGTACCTGGTAGATTAGTACAGCGGAGGGAACAATGGCATCACCTTACAAGGCGTTCACTCTCAAGTTCATTTAGAAGGATGGTGAGAAACAGTCTAGTGCAGTACGTCAACCAGCTGTTACAGGCGTCATCCTTCGTGTCTTGAAGTATTAGAAACATTGCCAGTGTCACTGTAGTGTTCATCACTCTTTTCTCACTAGCTTCTCCCACCTGATTTTATCAAAGAAGGGCCAGCAAGAAAAGCACAAGGGACTGAAGGTACAAAGGAATGTATAGGATTAAACATAACTCAATATGCCCCTTAGAACAATATGTTTAGCGTTTTGTATTTTGTAAATAGATGTTGTATTTTGTATCATCAAGGAAATTGCTTGTGCCAATTATGGCCTTTGTCCTCTAGCTGTTAAGAGTAATTCCTCTAGACATTGGCTGCAAATGGTCATTATGTTCTAAATAAATTGGACTGTCAACCATCGATTGCTCTCAATTATGTCCACTTTCTCTGGGCTTTCTCTGGAGTAGGTCGTGTAGATCTGTAGGAAAAAAATCTAATGTAATCCCTTTTTTGGATTGAATTTTAAGGCAGCAAAATGTGAAGACCGCAAGGTGTGTGTAGACTTCCACTTGGCAATGTAATGACCCTCCACCTTATATCGTTATGCAAGCAGTGGAAAGAGAGAAAGCTATGAATAAATCTATGAATAGAATTACTTTGCATTAATCGTCAAATCTTCAGATAATGACAAATATCCACCGGAATGCACCGACCCATCTATTTATATTGAGCATTTGGTTGAGAGCTAGCTATCCATATTTTAAAAGTGCAAAAAGATTCCCCCCCCCCCCCCTTCTCACAACAAATATCAAAGTAGTCAGATATTCCAAGCAGTTAGAAGTATGAATGATAATAATGAATAACATTTTCTCAGATTTAGTATTGGCACATTTGTGTATGCACAATCAGTGACTATCTAATGTAACAACTTCTTTAGCCCTTCTTGAATCTGTTTAGGCAGTATATCTTATGCATAAATACAATATTTCTCAAAGCATCGTTCCGTTACACCTTTCATTACGAAATAAATCAAAAGCCCCATTTCATTTTTAAGTTTTTTTTTTTACATACTTCAGATTCAGTGTGATGTGATTGCATGGTGGTTTTGGCGCTCGTTGTGACACACATTTGGTGAATGTGTAATAATTTACCAATCTACCTCAAGTAGAAAATGGACTCTTTGATTAGCACTGATTCGCACAAAAAGCACAGACAAAGGGCCAGTGTAATATTATGATGTTCAGACTACATACTCCAATCATTAAATAGCCCCTTACAAGACTGAGATTGGATTACTACCCTCCTCTCACAGTGCAAATTTCGGCCACATACAATACCTGTTTTGATCACAACACTTGGAATAACAATAATTCTATCTTGCAAGACTATCTACTACCTTCTTCTAACCAGCTCTCCTCTCGGTGCAGTTCTAACTGGACTACAATATGTCTAGGTTAACCATTACAGCTGCTAGCTGAACTAGAGTAGGTCTAGGTTAACCATTACAGCTGCTAGCTGAACTAGGAGTAGGTCTAGGCTAACCATTACAGCTGCTAGCTGAACTACAATATGTCTAGGTTAACCATTACAGCTGCTAGCTGAACTAGAGTAGGTCTAGGTTAACCATTACAGCTGCTAGCTGAACTAGGAGTAGGTCTAGGCTAACCATTACAGCTGCTAGCTGAACTACAATATGTCTAGGTTAACCATTACAGCTGCTAGCTGAACTAGAGTAGGTCTAGGTTAACCATTACAGCTGCTAGCTGAACTAGGAGTAGGTCTAGGCTAACCATTACAGCTGCTACCTGAACTACAATAGGTCTAGGTTAACCATTACAGCTGCTAGCTGAACTAGAGTAGGTCTAGGTTAACCATTACAGCTGCTAGCTGAACTAGAGTAGGTCTAGGCTAACCATTACAGCTGCTAGCTGAACTAGAGTAGGTCTAGGTTAACCATTACAGATGCTAGCTGAACTAGAGTAGGTCTAGGCTAACCATTACAGATGCTAGCTGAACTACAATAGGTCTAGGCTAGTTTCCTACTGCATGGCGAGGAGTTCTGTTATCCCAGAATGACTTTTTACGCCCCCAAGGTCGAAGTTATCAGAGGTTATGAGACAGAGGAACAGCCAGCTCCTACACAACTCTTTCTTTCTGTCTCTCTCTCTCTCTCTCTCTCTCTCTCTCTCTCTCTCTCTCTCTCCCCCTCTCCCTCTCATTCTCTCTCCTTCTCATTCTGTCTCTCCTGCCCTTTCTCTCTATCTTCTCTCCTCAGGCTGAACTCATCATGGGCCACCAGAGTGTTGTTTATCTTCTCTAGCCAGGGAACCAGTCTCTTCATATACCTCCGCAGTCTGTTGATTAATACTGTTGGACCACTGGTATAAACAACCATGACCAAGTCAACATGCCTTGGATCAGAATATTTGTAAACAGTCGGGCGTATAGATGACATAGTAGGTGAAATCCAGTCCAGTTGTCAGCAGCGGTGTCAGGTCACCTCTAGCTCAGTCAGCTGGGGGAGAATATGGCTGCACATTTCTCTTAGGTGAATAAAATAGCTAAAATATTTGATGTTATGCTCAGGTCAAATATACTAATTATTCAAAGATACATGAGCAAAGCCTGTAATGTCTACAATGATTTGATGTTAGGTAATGTCAAATATAGCATACTTGGTTCATTATTTAAAGATGCAGAGACTAAACTGGCAATCATGTGAAATATTCCTATACCATTATCATTACAGTAGGCAAATCATACCTACAACTATCAAAGAAATATTTACAGACTAATAAGAGTCCATCGGAATATAACCCAGATCACTTTGAATCAAACTGGGAAACTACTACAGAGAGGTTGTCAACGCAGTAATTTGAAAAGGTGTTTGATGTGTTGAAACAGTCACAAAGCCCTTAAGTTACAAAGCCCAAATAATGTGTTTTTCTTAGCCATGTGACGCTGCTTTAAATGAGGAACACAGAGGCTTACTTCATGTGACTGTCTAATTAGATTCCTCTAGGCAGGAGTAATGTCAGCTAGGCAAACTATTTGTGACACTTGGTTGAAAAAGAATGTGTTTCATGTAAATAGACTGAGGACAATTACTTTGGCCAATTACATAGTCCTTAATTAATTTTATTTTTTAAACTTTTCTCCTGAACATAAAATACAGAATGGTAATCCAGTACATAACAAGAATAGAATGAGTAGTACAAACTGTAGCTCTGTAGCTTTAGCTCCCACCAGAGTTATGTATGTCAGTGATGTAATGTAATGTATGTCAGTAATGTAATGTATGTCAGTAATGTAATGTAATGTAATGTAATGTATGTCAGTAATGTAATGTAATGTAATGTATGTCAGTAATGTAACGTAATGTATGTCAGTAATGTAATGTAATGTATGTCAGTAACGTAATGTATGTCAGTAATGTAATGTATGTCAGTAATGTAAGGTAATGTATGTCAGTAATGTAATGTATGTATGTCAGTAATGTAATGTAATGTCAGTAATGTATGTCAGTAATGTAATGTAATGTATGTCAGTAACGTAATGCATGTCAGTAATGTAATGTAATGTAATGTAATGTAATGTATGTCAGTAATGTAATGTAATGTATGTCAGTAATGTAATGTAATGTATGTCAGTAACGTAATGTATGTCAGTAATGTAATGTAATGTATGTCAGTAATGTAATGTATGTCAGTAATGTAATTATGTAGGCTAAAGAGACATGGGCTTATGGGGCTGAATAAAAAAATAGTGATTTTGTGAGGCAGACACTATCTCTTCTAGGAAAACACAGTATGGCTAAATAAACTAAATTCAACTGAATAGTGGCTAGCAATTTACAAGCAGTTGAATATTGTAATGTATTTGGAAATACACTTGGAAAGTATTCTGCTGTAATGGCCTTGGGTGAAGGTAAATGGAAGTTGGAGATTAGTTAGTGGACAGTAGCCTCTACACCAGTGTTCTTGTCACTGTAAGGTAGATTTTG
This sequence comes from Oncorhynchus mykiss, assembly GCF_057628025.1. Lineage (NCBI taxonomy): Eukaryota > Metazoa > Chordata > Actinopteri > Salmoniformes > Salmonidae > Oncorhynchus > Oncorhynchus mykiss. Next base: position 42,803,386 of record NC_143040.1, on the reverse strand, counting down.
GGGCAGTAGAGTGTGCAGTGTATAGTGCCCCCTATTGGCCCCCTGCAGAAGTACACATAGATACTCCAGTAACCTTGATTCAGGCGTCTAGCCTCTCCTACAGTATATACAGTAATCCACATGGATGGTAAAGGACACTACAACCAGTAAGGGACCGATAGGGGAGGGTTATCAAACTCTTTTCTTTTGCTTTGGGGAGGGTTGTGTGTATTTTTTTTATTGGGCACAGGAGAGGGTAATGCGTTTTTTCCCCTGGTTTACATTCACTCTTTTGCAGGTTTTACTATGTCATTTCTTCCATCCTAGCCAAATTCCCTCATCTGCTTCATGCACCTCCTCTATATGAAGGTGTTTTGGTACATCCCTCATGCAATTTTGTCTATCCTGCCCTCTATCCACCAGTCATAGTGACAATAGTGGTAGGTGGATTGTTTGTCTAGCTCAAAAAGCTCCCCTATTGGTCTCGTTTAGAGACAAAACAATTATCCTAACTACACTAGCCTACAACACCACAATGCAATGAATAATTGCATTATTGTTCGCATAAGTGAGTATATAATTCTACTCTAGGCTACAGTGAACATTTTATTTGAATACTGGTGCAGAAGCCCTGTGATATGAATGTTTCATTCCATTTGGATCAGTTGTGGGTCTACTCTGAACAGTTTGTGAAAGGCACAGTAGCAGGCCAGTCTGGCTGGATTTTTACTTATGATACTGAGATGCGCTGTCAGTTGCAGATCATCATTCTACTAAGTCATCCTATAATAATGTGGCCACTTGCAGTGAGCTCCAAAAGTATTGGGACAGTTCATTTTTGTTGTTGTTTTGACTCTGTACTACAGCAACTTTGGATTTGAAATGATGAGGTTGAGGATGAGGTTAAAGTGCAGACTGTCAGCTTTAATTTGAGGGTATTTTCATCCATATCGGGTGAACCATTTAGAAATTACAGCACTTTTGTACCAAGTCCCCCCTTTTTAGGGGACCAAATGTGTCGGGACAAATTCACTTATATGTGTAGTCAAAAGTTTATTTGGTCCCATATTCCAAGCACACAATGATTGCATCAAGCTTGTGACCATACAAACTTGTTGGATGCATTTGCTGTCTGTTTTGGTTTTGTTTCAGATTATTTTGTGCCCAATACAACACATTACTGAGTACCATTCTCCATATTTTCAAGCATAGTGGTGGCTGCATCGTGTTATGGGTATGCTTGTAAACATTAAGGACTGGGGAGTTTTTCAGGATAAAAAAATAAACGGAATGGCGCTCAGCACAGGTAAAATCCTAGAGGAAAACCTGGTTCAGTCTCCTTTCCACCAGACACTGGGAGATGAATTCAGCTTTCAGCAGGACAATAACCTAAAACACAAGGCCAAATCTACACTGGAGTTGCTTACCAAGAAGACAGTGAATGTTCCTGAGTGGCTGAGTTACAGTTGACTTAAAATGGTTGTCTAGCAATGATCCAGAACCAAATTGACAGCGCTTGAAGAAATGTGAAAATAATAAAATGGGCAAATGTTGCACAATCCAGGTGTGGAAAACTCTTAAAGACTCTCAGCTGCCAAAGTTGCTTCAACAAAGTATTGACTCAGGGGTGATCTTTATCTGCATTTCATTTTCAATACATTTGCAAAAATGTCTCAAAACAAGTTTTCACTTTGGCATTATGGGGTATTGTGTGTAGATGGGTGAGAAATAAAAACATTGAATCAATTTTGAATTCAGGCTGTAACATAACAAAATGTGGAATAAATCAAGGGGTGTGAATACTTTCTTAAGGCACCGTATATGTATAAAAGAAATCAATCAATCCAAACTGTGCAGCGGCCATTTGATGAATGGAAAGAGACATCTGTTACAAAACACCAAAAAGTTGAATGACATTCGGAGACTATATGGCTAAGTCTTCGATACTGGGTAAGTCTACAAGGTAGAGAGGTATGTATATTCTATTTGTCAAGATTGACATAGTCTATTTATTGTGGTGTTGAAAACGTAAACCATGATAATGAAATGCCCGAAGTTGGTGTGCTTTGTTTATTGGTTGTCTGGTGCATTGGCACAGAAACCTGTTGGTGGAAAATTCTATGCATATATTTTATATAATTATAAATATGTATAGTATAGTAATGAAACAGCCAGTGCGAGTGAGCTCGTCCATGGTGGTCGGCGAACCCTCAACCTTCTGGCCCATAGCCCTGGGTGACATCACCCGTGCCACAAAAGCATGCTGAAGTGGCAAAGTCAATATCCATGTTTATAAACACAGGATTGATACAGTTATTATTACTTGTGGCCGTAAACATTATTTTGAGTTAATTCTACTGGGGGACCGGGGTGCAAGTTATTTTACAGTACAAGGGCAGGGTCATGTGAAAATATTGTAACATTGGAGAATTTTTTTTTAATGACACCTTGAGTTGGACCAGTCGTCAATATATATATTTTTATTTAATCAGAAAGAGGAATCCCAATGAAATCAGTCTTGGATGACATTAGGGAAAAAAATGTTTTACATATATGTAGAATTACAGGCTGTGAGACTGCAATATGTCTTTCATATCGAACATTTACACATTAGAGGTGATAGAATCTAAGATTAAATCACAAAATCCACTTGCTCTCAACACCTCTAAAATGTCGTGAGAATTTTCTTCTCTCTCTGATTTAGGTCAAAGTAATACTCTCTCAGTCAGAAAGTAGAACATTACAAAAATCCATCATATACTGAACAGTGAGATTATCATTCAGAACTATACAAGTTTGTTGCATGCTTAACAGGTATTTTACCACAAAATCTCTTTATCCAATGGACACGTGAGAGAGAAACCAATCAAGGGACTTTATTATTTTTCCTTTAGTTCCTGTTCAAATTGAAGCTATCCTGGGGTCTCTGTAATGGACAGTTATCCAATCTCCCTCACTCTGATTGAGATGATGATGCTCATATGAAAGTAACTCTCATTTCATGTCTTTAGAACATTGGTTTGTCATAGGGGCCCCTTTATTAAAGCTCCGGACTCTAATTTTCTCTTTCTCACTTAGGGGTCTTTTATGATTATGGTTACCAAGGTGACGTTATACACGGATTCAGCCTCCACCACTGGTGTCACCGTGGTGAATAACAGAGAGAGCAAGGTGAGTACGACCGGGAAAATTGCATGCCATTACTGTTAATATTTACTCATTAAAAAAATCCAGCGAACTGGAGGGATGCTTGCACAATTCCTAATTCTTTAAATCAACCGCTGAACATACCCTTCATTATGATCCGGCCACTCATTTTTGTATTGTCTCTCTCTCACTCTCTCCCTATATCTCTTTTTAAAGGACATTAAAAGTAAGATGGAATTAATTAAGTATTTTCCCCCATTGCTTTTCACATAGGAACAATTACGTTGACGGTGTTTTACTTGCCATCTAAATGATACAGTTTAAAGGTTTTGGAAGAAACTGGTTTAGGAGAAAATGTTCCATCCTTTTTAGGAAATGTTATTGTGAGTCTTGTGTTTGGAGTCGATGCATTACTTGACAGCTCACTGTATATATACACTATACTATAAAATAAACATTACAAACAGCTTAAATCAATGTTGTTTCAATATCATTTTTCAATGTATTGTGACATGGAATCTATGTGGAAAATACATTGGCTTTGAAAAAAGTAATTCACTTTTGTTTTGAGGGTAAAATTTCAACCACAGGATTATGTCATCATCGTAACCAGGGTTGGGGAGTAACAAAAACCCGGCAACTGTAATCTGTTACATTACTAGCACAAATATTGTAATCTGATTACAGATGCTTTTGACAAACTAGATGATTACTTGGAGGATTACTTTTAAATTCAGAAAGGATGTTTGCGAAAAAGAAATGTGCTTTTATTTCAAAAACAAGGACATTTCTAAGTGACCCCAAACTTTTGAATGGTAGTGTATATATACAGTACCAGTCAAAAGTTTGGACACACCTACTGACACTTCTCTGTTTTTTCAATGACATTCAAATCAGCATTGAAAAAAGATGAAAGTTTATGTTTGTTCCACCTGAGTGAGTTTGACCACAAGACAGAGACAACTATGATGACACACCAAATGTGTTTGATGGATTGCGGATAGGAGCAGGAATAGGCTTTTGTAGGCTACAGTCATTTTTTGACTAATAAATTATATTTACAGTACCAGTCAAAAACTTGGGTGATTGTTGAGGCCAGGTCATCTGATGCAGCAATCCATCACTCTCCTTCTTGGTCAAATAGCCTTTACACAGCCTGGAGGTGTGTTGGGTCATTGTCCTGTTGAAAAACAAATGATAGTCACACTAAGCACAAACCAGATGGGATGGCATATCGCTGCAGAATGCTGTGGTAGCCATGCTGGTTAAGAGTGCCTTGAATTCTAAATAAATCACAGACAGTGTCACCAGCAAAGCACCCCCATATACCATCACACCTCCTCCTCCATGCTTCATGGTGTGAACCACACATGCGGAGATCATCCGTTCACCTACTTTGCGGCTCACAAAGACACAGCGGTTAGAACCAAAAATCTCAAAACAGATTTCCACCGGTCTAATGTCCCTTGCTCGTGTTTCTTGGCCCAAGCAAGTCTCTTCTTCTTATTGGTGTCCTTTAATAGTGGTTTATTTGCAGCAATTCAACCATGAAGGCCTAATTCATGCAGTCTCCTCTGAACAGTTGATGAAGCATTTATTGGGTTGCAATTTCTGAGGTTGGTAACTCTAATGAACTTTTACTTTGCAGCAGAGATAACTTTGTGGCTTCCATTCCTGTGGCGGACCTCATGAGAGCCAGTTTCATCATAGTACTTGATGGTTTTTGTGACTGCAGTTGAAGAAACTTTAAAAGTTCTTGAAATGTTCCGTATTGACTGACTTTCATGTCTTACAGTAATGATGGACTGTCGTTTCTCTTTGCTTATTTGAGCTGTTTTTGCCATAATATGTACTTGGTCTGTTACCAAATAGGGCTATCTTCTGTATACCACCCCTACCTTGTCACAACACAACTGATTGGCACAAACACATTAAGGAAAGAAATTCCACAAATTAACTTGTAACAAGGCACACCTGTTAATTGAAATGCATTCCAGCTAGCGACCGCATGAAGCTGGTTGAGAGAATGTCAAGAGTGTGCTAAGCTGTCATCAAGGAAAATGATGGCTATATTTTGATTTGTTTAACACTTTTTGGGTTACTACATGATTCCATATGTGTTATTTAATAGTTTTGATGTCTTCACTATTATTCTACAATGTATAAAATAGTAAAAATTAAGAAAAACCCTTGAATGAGTAGGTGTGTCCAAACTTTTGACTGGTACTGTATGTATACAGTGCCTTGCGAAAGTATTCGGCCCCCTTGAACTTTGCGACCTTTTGCCACATTTCAGGCTTCAAACATAAAGATATAAAACTGTATTTTTTTGTGAAGAATCAACAACAAGTGGGACACAATCATGAAGTGGAACGACATTAATTGGATTTTTCAAACTTTTTTAACAAATCAAAAACTGAAAAATTGGGCGTGCAAAATTATTCAGCCCCCTTAAGTTAATACTTTGTAGCGCCACCTTTTGCTGCGATTACAGCTGTAATTGAGAGACTGACATTTTTTCCCATTCCTCCTTGCAAAACATCTCGAGCTCAGTGAGGTTGGATGGAGAGCATTTGTGAACAGAAGTTTTCAGTTCTTTCCACAGATTCTCGATTGGATTCAGGTCTGGACTGTGTTTATTTTTGAACCATTCCATTGTAGATTTTGCTTTATGTTTTGGATCATTGTCTTGTTGGAAGACAAATCTCCGTCCCAGTCTCAGGTCTTTTGCAGACTCCATCAGGTTTTCTTCCAGAATGGTCCTGTATTTGGCTCCATCCATCTTCCCATCAATTTTAACCATCTTCCCTGTCCCTGCTGAAGAAAAGCAGGCCCAAACCATGATGCTGCCACCACCATGTTTGACAGTGGGGATGGTGTGTTCAGGGTTTTACGCCAAACATAACGTTTTGCATTGTTGCCAAAAAGTTCAATTTTGGTTTCATCTGACCAGAGCACCTTCTTCCACATGTTTGGTGTGTCTCCCAGGTGGCTTGTGGCAAACTTTAAACAACACTTTTTATGGATATCTTTAAGAAATGGCTTTCTTCTTGCCACTCTTCCATAAAGGCCGGATTTGTGCAATATACGACTGATTGTTGTCCTATGGACAGAGTCTCCCACCTCAGCTGTAGATCTCTGCAGTTCATCCAGAGTGATCATGGGCCTCTTGGCTGCATCTCTGATCAGTCTTCTCCTTGTATGAGCTGAAAGTTTAGAGGGACGGCCAGGTCTTGGTAGATTTGCAGTGGTCTGATACTCCTTCCATTTCAATATTATCGCTTGCACAGTGCTCCTTTGGATGTTTAAAGCTTTGGAAATATTTTTGTATCCAAATCCGGCTTTAAACTTCTTCACAACAGTATCTCGGACCTGCCTGGTGTGTTCCTTGTTCTTCATGATGCTCTCTGCGCTTTTAACGGACCTCTGAGTCTATCACAGTGCATGTGCATTTATACGGAGACTTGATTACACACAGGTGGATTGTATTTATCATCATTAGTCATTTAGGTCAACATTGGATCATTCAGAGATCCTTTACTGAACTTCTGGAGAGAGTTTGCTGCACTGAAAGTAAAGGGGCTGAATAATTTTGCACGCCCAATTTTTCAGTTTTGATTTGTTAAAAAGGTTTGACATATCCAATTAATGTCGTTCCACTTCATGATTGTGTCCCACTTGTTGATGATTCTTCACAAAAAAATACAGTTTTATATCTTTATGTTTGAAGCCTGAAATGTGGCAAAAGGTCGCAAAGTTCAAGGGGGCCGAATACTTTCGCAAGGCACTGTATATCTTATAAATGCTTCAGGAGCTCAAATCGACTTTCACTCTCCATAAGAACCCAAAATATACATTTGTTTTACTCCAATGTTTGTAAACATTGTAAATGTAAATAAACATTGTTTAGCCTCATAATATAGCCTCATAAACAATCATGTTGATATCATGGATGGTCAGTCCTTGCATCTATAGCTCTGTCTATTAATCTGAGAGTGGTTACATTTCTCCAGGCCCATTCCTCAGCTTTTTACCAAAACAGAGGCAGGTTGGCCGTTTTGTTATGTTTCATCTGTGGATCTGCCCTTTAAAACAGCTGCATATTATCAAGATATTAAAGTGTCACTAAAAAAAAGGTAAGCAATTGGCCTATAGCAAATGCAGCATATTGCAGTCATTTTTCACATGTAAATAGCACTTTTCAGTAGCGCTCAAAGCAATCCATTCCATGAGCGCAGTATTTATTTTCAAACTCAAATCAATGAGCCCAATCAGTCCTCCATGACAACAAAATCATAATCAACAGAGTAGGGCTGGCTAAACGGTCCTTAGTTCGGGTTTATGCTCAGGTAAAGCAATTTGGCTAATCTATACTTCCATATTTCCAAGTCCTATTCTTATATCATATCCTGTTTGGCCCTGTCCGGGGGTATCATCGGATGGGGCCACAGTGTCTCCTGACCCCTCCTGTCTCAGCCTCCAGTATTTATGCTGCAGTAATTTATGTGCCGGGGGGCTAGGGTCAGTCTGTTATATCTGGAGTATTTATCCTGTCTTATCCGGTGTCCTGTGTGAATTTTAGTATGCTCTCTGTAATTCTCTCTTTCTCTCTCTCTGAGGACCTGAGCCCTAGGACCATGCTTCAGGACTACCTGGCCTGATGACTCCTTGCTGTCCCCAGTCCACCATGGCCGTGCTGCTGCTCCAGTTTCAACTGTTCTGCCTGCGGCTATGGAACCCTGACCTGTTCACCGGACGTGCTACCTGTCCCAGACCTGCTGTTTTCAACTCTCTAGAGACAGCAGAATGCACAGAACAAAGCAGCAAGGATTGTTTAAAGGTGGAGATATGGTTCTTCTGTTGCAGTCATGCGCAATGTTCTTGGTTGGTCATCAATCGATAAGATAATTGAAAGGAACATGCTTATTTTATTTCATAATATACATAATTTAAAACGGCCAAGTTCTATTCACAATGGTATTCAGTTGGTAAGAGACAGACATTCAATAAATACTAGGAATAGATTGTCCACCATGAGTTGTCCAGACAGAAAAGAAAAATAGGCAAAAGAACATTTAGATTTAGAGCAATAAAGAAATGTAATAAATTAACTGAGCAAACCAGAAACCTTTCAATATATACATTTAAACAAGTATATCTTTTTTTAAATAAAGTAACATTTAACATCCATATATGGCCAGCTATGTAAACTTTAACATTGACTTATCATACAATAAATGTTGTTCAATTGATAACATTATTTTTGTCTTCTTCTAGTGCTACTAATGGGGAAAGTAATCTAAAAGTAACTGAATGTAATCAGATTACGTTACTGAGTTTAGGTAATCCAAAAGTTACGTTACTGATGAATTATTTTAACTAGTAACTATAATGGATTACATTTAGAAAGGAAGCTACCCAACCCTGATCGTAACCAATTTTCAACCTAGACAGACCTAGTATAAAATATTTTGAATTTGTACCTTTGAAACAATGTCAGATTTTCAACGTAATACTCACTATAAGAAAAGAAAAAAAACAATAGGTTTGGCAGCCCCTCCTACTGAAGAGTTGATCTATCTACAAGCTATCACTTCGGTGTCCCATCCAGGATTTTAACTAAGCCCAACCCTGCTTAGCTTTGATATGTCACTGACTATTACCAATGTGCTATCGTGAGAATAATTGTTGAGAAATCTCCACTTAATAGACTGTTGCTATCCAAGTCATTCCAAAGGACAGGTTCAACAGAGCAAATGAAATGTAACCATCCTTTATCAATCATGAACAATCAATTATGCTATTTAGGCCTATATAGCATTTGGGAAGTCATCAACAGCTATTGTTTCAATTCAGCCCAGGATTCAACTAAAAAATTGACAATACATATAAGCCTAGGGATTCAAGCTCTGGTCGATTTTACATGGAATCTACAAGTTAATTAATAAATATGTTAGACTCACGTCTCCATCTCAAACAAAAATAAAAGTTAAACAACATGATTAAATCAAATCAAACTGTATTTAAAGTTAATTTGCAGTTTAATTTGATTCAATTTAGTCTTATTCTTTAATCGAGATTTTGGTTGAAATAGAGACGTGAATCCAACACATGAATTATTAATTTGTAGACAAACTGGAATTAAAGCCAGACTCAGTGGCACAGATAGAGCTAACCAAGAAGAACATACACACATTCGCATTCATCTCAAGTCTGAGACACAAAGGAGTTCCTCCATCTTATTTAGGTAATCACACACAGGTCAGTCAAAAGCCTGTCAAACTCAGTGGGTAGGGAGAAACTACACTAGCACTCAAGAGCAAAAAAGAATGTCTGGAAAATAAAATGGACATGTTATTTTGTATTTTCAAAGCATTCTTATTCGACACAAGATATGACATATTTTCATTTCACTTTTGATTCTACAGATCATTCTCATGAACTCTCTTCTATAAAAGAGACATGTTCAAACATTACATGAACATGTGAAAAAACAGAAACTGCTATCCGGCTGTACATGATAAGCTGACTGTATGTTTTTGCTTCTTTTTTCCTTCAGACAAATTTACCGAGGTCCAGCTCTCATCAACATTCTACTGTCTGTGAAACCAAACCAGTATCTGACCTACATTCCCCGGAAACTGGCACGCAGACGGAATAAAATAGTTCTGTGATATAACCATTGACTGACTGAGCAGGAGATAAAGAGTGGGTGGACTGACAGACAGAAACGGCACATCAGTGACACAAAGAAAGCTGCTCAGAGTGCTAAGTACGCATCTTAACATGAGCAGACCCAGCCCAGTTAGAGTTAAGACCAATATTTACATTCCTATCAATTGCTAATTAGAAGAATAACATGCTTTGGAGAGGAAGCATGATCAACAGACAGCACTAAGGGAAGACCCGGGTAGACCCGTGTAGCGTAGAGGAACACTAACATTGACCTGCTGTGTCGATGGATTGCCAGAGAGGAAGGTTTGTTAAAACCCTAAACCTGACTCCCCCTGCCAAGCCTGTAATCCCACTAATCTCCACCATTATTGCCCAAGAACAAGCAGAGACTCAGCAGCTAGGCATCCAATGCCTGTCTCCCTCAATCCCAGCACAATGCACCCGCTTGCTTGGTCAGTCTGGCAAACCACTCTTAACGCAAACACACAGGGACGTTGCAGTGTTGGTGTTGTGACTGCACAGAGTTTGCTGTAGTGGTGGTGGACGTTGTTGGTGGGGGCAATAAGGGAAATGCTTCCCAGCTCGACCACTTCTGCTCCTGGCCCCTTGCGTGCAAGGCAGGGTGTGCCCATTGATGCCAACTATTACATTTCAGACACAGAGGGGCTTCTCGCTCGCCCGGGTGGCTCTGCACTGGCAGCCGGAGAGAGAGAGAGAGAAGTGATGACCCAGAATAACTTAGTCCAACAACTTCTAGGAGAGTACGGTGGAATAATCAGGGCTTTTTATCTATAGACCTATCTCTCTCTCTCTCTCCTAGTCAGAGTCAGACACAGAGACATTTTGCAGCAGAGTGAACGTTGAGCGATCAGCACGGAAATTCTATGTGAGCCTCTTAACTACTCTGTTACCAAACAGCTAGCAGTAACATAACAAACAATGATATGAGCATAAACAGGCAAAGTGTGAAATCCCAGGCAAACAGACCTTGAGGGAGACGGGAGAGAAAGCCTGTGAACATGCGTATGTGAATCTGTCTCAAGATGAATTGACAGGAAAATTGCTTCATGACTTCAGATTTTCTCTACCCGCGCAAAGACAATAGCCTGCAGTGGATACAGACAACAGCACATTTGTGTTTGGCCTAAATAAGTTCCCATGATGCTCTCTGGCACAGTGAGGTGCAGCAAGGTTGATCCCATCCCAGCCCCTATCCCGGGACCCCGCTTTCCGCACCGCTAACTCCCTGACACTTCCATGAACCATGCACTTGAAATGTTGCACAGTAATTGATGTTGATCCTAGCATGTGTTCAGACTCCACTGCAAATTAAGACGGAAAAGGTTATCATAATATTTAGCTATCCTAATTTGTAGAACTTGAACTGCTCCCTATGGGGGCATCCAGAGGATACATTTATTGTTTTATGTTTAAGTTTTGACTAAGGGGATGGCAATATTGCTGAAATATTAAAGAGAGTAGACACTCCAACAATCATTTGGCAGCCTAGCTGTCGGGACGGAGGGCTGACCAGGATGTGGAACAAAGACTTCAGCCCTCCAACTCCAATATCTGAAGGGCTTCTCAGTGGGTGTGAAGCAAAGTGCAAGGTTCAGCTTTAAAAAAATGTGCCGTTGTGTATTGTGTGCCCCTCCCCTTACCCAACCTCATTTTAACAAACCTCAGGCTCCATCTAATGGCATTAGGTATTCAATCTGTGTATTCTCCGAAGTTCTACTAATTGTAATAACTAATTGTCGTTATTAGATTAAAAACTATTTGGCACTCTTTTCCCAGAGCTAGGGCATAAATTACACAAGCATTGAGAGAGTAAATGGATTCAGGGCCATTGGAGGAGTCGTTTTATTTAGTTGATTCTGTTGAATAATTGGAATGAATGGAATGTTTAATTGATGTAATATATTTTGATTGAGAACATCCTGTGTGGAGTGTGTGATTTGTAAGGTTATTAATTCAATTTGTCTCAATGTCAGGTTCTTTAGTTGAGCTATTTCTGGTTTCAATTGGAACCCAATGTCTCTAATACTTTAGATATGTATTTTATATATTCCTTGTGCACGACCTAGCAACATCTAGGGCTATAGTTATTGGAAAAGTATGATTCATTTGTGAAACTTATATTAAAATATATTTCCTCTTCTGCAGACAAATAAATAAATAGGCCTATTCCATGCAAGCATGTGTGTTGCAATATTGTACTTAATATTTCAAATGCAAACAGGTTAAAACATTATATTTTTGTTTCCCAATAAAGTGGCAATGAGTGTATTATGTATAAAGACAGATCCCTATCAAATGTTGCCATTTTCAGGAAGTTATATGCCGATGGGTATAATAAAAGCTTAATTTATTTCTTTAATCTTTATTTAACTTGGCAAGTCAGTTAAGAACTATTTCTTATTTACAATGACGGCCTACCCCGGGCCAAACGCGGACAACGCTGGGCCAATTGTGCGCAGCCCTATGGGACTCCCAATCACGGCTGGTTGTGATACAGCCTGGAATCGAACCAGGGTCTGTAGAGACACCTCTAGATGCGGTGCCTTAAACCGCTGCGCCACTTAATGCAGAGAACAGGGTTGACTTTTAATTTGTTCAAATCTATGCACCGTTCTGATTCAAGTGAAATAATTAGGCCTACCAGCTGACAGTTTTAGAGCCTATATCTAAATGACATAGAGTTAATAACTGTATAGCAGACATCAACAGATGCAATCTATGACATCGGCTAATAGCACAGGCCTACAATCGTACAATAGGCATACAGTGAGCTGCAAAAGTACTGGGACAGTGGCATATTTTTTGTTGTTTTGGCTCTGTTCGTTACCCCAACAAAAGGGACGGACGACTATGTACAAAACATACTGTAATTTCAAAATGGTTCACCCAATTTGGATGAAAGTCCCTTCAATTAAAGCTGACCGTCTGCACTTTAACCTCACAGTCATTGTATCATTTCAAATCCAAAGTGCTGGAGTACAGGGCTAAAACATTTGTCACTGGCTCAATACTTCTGGAGCTCACTTTATGTATGTCTGGGTGCAAGTTGTTGACATGAATTAGGCCTACAAACGAAAAGAAAGAAGATGAAAAAAACGTTCATTAGGCTAAATAAATATATTTGTTCTCTGTGATGGGCTATTTATAGCGGAGTTAGTTTCGCTTGAAAAGTTGTCTCATGCTGTCGTTGCTCACTGGCCGGTGCAGCTACGGTTGTTGTAAGGAATGTGTTTGGATTTGCAGAGTGACGGAGGGCAGAGTACAACTGCAGGTGTACATTCTTGAGACCGCAACCTGCTATCTACTCAACACCACACTATTCCGCGCCCTAATGGGTTCGCTTCGTCCGCATGGGCTCATGAGCCCAGGCGCTATAGTCCCGCGCTCATAGGGAAACAACAGATCTATAAATGTACGTGTGTTGTTGTGTCAAATAAACACCAACGGACGCATTAATGGTCACCAAGCATTCTATATTCAAAGTTGAGAAACTCTTTTCAAATGACCCTTTGGGACCGACATGGAAAGGAAAACAGTCCTGACACAAAATCAATATCAGAGGAGGAATCAAAGCCATCACTAAACGGTGCAGGGAGAGAAAGACAGACCACCTGCTGTAGTTTAGTGTAGCCTAGCCTACATGAAGAAGTGTCGTTTGGTTGGTAGGTTATGTTCTCAAAATGGACATGCCCTCCTCGTCTTGCAAATGGATGTTTTATTTGAACAATTCCACATTTTGACGATAAGGACGTTTTGTGGCTATTCATTTACTTTAATTTGGTTGTTTTCTGTGTGCAAACAAGGAATTGGGTGGAGTAGAAGTATTTGTGTTTTCTTTATTGTCGTCTTACAGAAGTACAAAATAATTTAGATGTGGTAAACTGTTCTTACATTTGTTTTCCTATTGGTAGAATTATTTGTGCCAACAGTGACAGGATGAATAAACGAGTTACTAAGGCAACAATCCCATGTTTTCTCTGGAAACAGAACATATGGTTTATCATCAGTAGAACTTGTGATTACTCATTAGCATATCGACTACATTTCTTCTCCTGCAAATCCATCATACAACCCGCAGGAAAATAAACGTTGTCGACAGCTCTCTTCTATTTTGAATAAAATGTGACAAACCTCTGCAGTGCAAACAGAATATGCAGATTAAGCTAATACATGACTTTTATGTCAATTTGATTGATTTGTGTGTTTTTGCAGACACGGGGCCATTACAGATGAGGGCTATTCGACGTGACATTTTCAGTCACTTGTAGGGCCTATAAATTGTTTCCGTCCTTTGCATCGTTTTAAAAAAAATAGTTTTTTTACACTTTCCCGGTTTGATTTGATTATCATTATTGAGATGTCTGTTTGGTTCTCTTTTATTTGGTTTGCGCGCGCGCTGTGATTACGACTAGACTATGACACAATATTACAATTATTGTTCATTTGTGGGGTTTTCTCGCCATAGAAATATAATTATCATGTTATAATTGTGAATGTAGGGAATTTTTTGTGTATTAGGAAATCTTATTTAAAATTAATAGTATGAATATTAGGATATTTAAATAACAATAATAATAATAATAATAGTATTCTAATAACAGCAACACAAATAACATTGTTAATAATAAAGTAGCCTAATAATAATAAATACAATCAGATATTATTTAGAAATAATAACACTAACGATAATACAGTTGCTAATAAGACCATTGTAGACTAGTACATAAAAAAATGTCATATTGAACATTTAGGCGTTTAATTAAATCCTCCGGAGACCATTGCTTGACTTGGGCAGGAGCTCACCGGAGCTGAGTACCAGCACCTCACATTTTCTACTGCTTGAGCTCCTGTTCTTCTAATAGAATATTAGCTCAAAAGTAGTGTGGCGCTCCTGAACCTAAATAAAAACAGTAACGGCACCCAAAATGAGTACCGGAACCTATTTCAGTCCAAGTCAAGCACTGCTGAGACTAAATTATAATTTACTTTGGGTTATACAAGCGAAATCGTGCATAATGCACACCCAAAGTAGGCTATAGCCTATAGCTATAACAATTGAATATTCTGCCATTCCAAATATGTATTGCTGTATTTTCATGGGCTCTTATTGGATATAGGCTACAGTATGCTATTTGTGATATGTTTGTAATAATGTTCTTAATAAGTCAATGATCCTAATGATTAATGCGTTCAAAAGCCAACATTATCTTATAAAGAGAAGAGGGCTGCTGCCTTTTTCTCTCTCTCGATAGGCCACATAGCTAATGATGATTTTGCAAATCTTTGATCTAATCATGCATCTATAGCTTTCAGATGGCAAGGTGTGAAACCTCTTCCGCTATTTGGACAAATATGCGGGGGAAGTGCACACAGATTGCCTACTGCATTCGTTTATGTTCAACAGAAATATGAAATAAAGCAAAACGAATGGCGCTGCATGGTTATCATACTCTCAAATGAATTTGGTAATTTAAGTTTATGGTAGTTTCAGTAGACCAATATTATAGAAGGATGCACTTCGCTCTTGTTGAGTTAATAATGCTGTTTCGATAGAAATATAGGCTACATGGCGTAGTGTTTGCAAATTATTTTACTTGAAGTATTCACCTCCGTTCTTATTTTTTGCAGTTGGCTATTTGAGTATAGCCTACAATGGTATGCCATGGTACGCAAATATGGTGCAAGGCATTTGTCATGCATGGAATGCATGGGGCTAATATTAACACATATTTGTTTTCATTTAGTGTATTTCTTAATTTTGTATGTTTTTCTTGTGGTCCTTGTTGTCCAAATAAACACATAATAGGTATACATGGACACTGATCCATTGGCTAAAACTGGAAACATGTTGTATTGAGCGCCATCTCCTGGTAGAATAGAAATGTTTGTACATTCAACAGTGCGTGTAACTTCTAAATGTGCCTGTATAAACCACCTACGTGTTCTTTGCCTTTGCCTCTACAGTATGAAATGGATAACTTGGATACTTGAAATAATACAAAATAACATATCTCGCTTTTTAACGTGATTATGTATCAGTCCCCTCAAATTAAATCACCCAACCGACCTAGGCCTTTGTCTATACATCAAATCAACAATCTAATTTTGATTGTCCTCCCTCTCAATCAGATAAACGCAATCTCAACATGGATCTCCAAGTGAATAATGGTTTCGCTTACATCAGCGCCATTCAGACAATGTACATATGGTTTTGTCTCACCTTTAGCTTTACTTTCCCTGTCCAGTTTGAGTGTGTGTGTGTGTGGGGGTGGGGGGGTCTTATTTCCTCATCTTTCTCCATGATTCTCCCATTCTCATTCTTCATGCAGTCCCCCTAAACTACGGATGAAGATGCAGCGTGAGTACGGGTGACAAGTTTAAAATAACTTGCAATTTGTTAACAATGTTCTTAAAAACTCGTGGCCAGTATCCTCAAAATGTAGGGCAGAATATAAGGCATTAGGCGATGAATAAGAGTGTATACTAAAGCAAACTCACAAATCATTAAAAAAAAAACTGAGTTAGTAAACACTTCAATATCTGCTTTGAAACATCTTTATTTAAATATGTAGCCAGAGAAAATAATTTCTTCCCTGCAGGCAATAATGCATTAAAGGCTGGTTGCAATTGCGCAAAGAGCACAAGCATACTGTACAGTAGCCAACATACGATTCAACATTCAGCATCACATCATGAACAGTTTCAACACTAGACTAGAAAAGCAGCTAGCTGTTGACGAGGTCAGATGCTTACAGGTATTCTACCTTCACTGTTTCTCTGTATCCAGGCCTCGGGATTCTGCCTCCACACACATCCAGCCTACAATGGGGTATCACCCCCCTCGGTCTTTGTCTTTCCACCATCCAGCTTTACTGGTTTTCTGTGAATTTTCATCATACTTTAGTAATAATACTAGTAATAATAGTAATAATAATAATATCCGTTCTCACTGAGTGGCACAGGTTTGTCCTGAGCTCTCTCGTTGGGTTGCACCCAATCACATAATTTAGTTTTGACTAAATCATTAGGCTTTTGGGGGTGGATTGGTTTCTGCTCTTGACTTCAAGTGGAAATCCACTCAAAAACTATCAAAAACTAGTCCCAAAATGTTTTGGATGTCAGCAGTCAAGTTTTCAAGATATTGGACATTCAAGAAGCAAAGTGTCCCCGGCCACATCATCATGAAAAAATGCTTTTTTGAAGTGATTGGTTGCTGCTGTTGACTTAACATGCAGTACACCTGGATGATCCCTCATACCCAGAGTATTACAGTATTAGTCATTAGATTCACTTACATTAAGCAGTAAGGCAATACACCTGGTTGACTGATATACAGACTATTGGAAATGAGAATATTTGTTCATTAGGCAGTTAGTTTAAAGGCAGGGTTTGGAGCTCCTAGTTCCTGGCTGGGAGTGGAGGGGTCAGTCAGTCCGTTGTGCTGTGGTGTGTTGTGGAGGGAGTGAGCAGGCTCTTAAGGGGGTGGTAGCAGCAGTGTACAGTACTGCAGCATGCTGACTCTTAATGGGGCAGCAGCCCAGCGTTTACACTATTGACCCTGATGCTGAGGGCCGTCATGGTGTCCGCCTTCTCCGACTCCACCCCCTCGCTGACGTCGGCGTGCGGGTTGACCAGGTGGGCAGGGTACGTCAGGCCGTGCTGTTCGGCGTGGCGTTCCCAGCGGGTGTCATCGCTCTCGTGCGTGATGTAGCGCTGGTGCATCTTCCACTCTAGGCTACGCAGATCCAGCCACATTTGGTAGTCCTGAGAAGGACATCATTAGCAGAGGGGCACAGTAGTTAGCATTAGCCTACGGCATCAATTGTTTTCATGTGATTGTGTCAATTGGGTTTTAAATGAGACTTTTTGCAGCTGTTAGAGGACAAACTCCTTTCTCACATCTCTCTTCCTGTAGGGCATACGTGTAACCACTTGCTAAGAGACTTGTCCAAATGTATTAACTCTTCTTACTCCTTGGTGATATATACAGTACCTTTTTTATTTTCTACATTGTCTTTTAAATCTCTCATTTAGAGATGAGCGGTAGCTTACCTGTAGCCACGGATGACTTAGAGACTTGTTTCCAAATCTGTAATAATGTCTGTTAAATGTCTAGTTTAGTTCAGAGTAAGGTTTACCTGTAACCACGGATGGCTGAGAGACTTGTCCACGCTGTAGCGCTTCCTCATCTTGACTTGCAGCAAGTTATTAATGAGGTCAATTGCTAGAACAACAAAGCAGGCTGTCAGAGGATAACTCATGGTGGGAAACCTGGAGGATTTAGAGCAGGCCCCTTTCAGAGCCATGTAAGGGCTAATGAGCAAAGCAAACATCATGTTAAGATTATTTCAGGGGTCATGGCTCTCTGAGCCCCAGTTGGGATTCTTGACCTTGAGGCCCTCCTCTATAGTACCAGGGATCGCTTGGCATTATGCACATGAATAGGCAGCAACAAGAATTTATTCTCTCTCTCACACACACACACACACACACACACACACACACACACACACACACACACACACACACACACACACACACTCTCTCTCTCTCTCTCTCCCTCACACACACACACTCTCTCTCTCTCTCTCTCTCTCTCCCTCACACACACTCTCTCTCTTTTTTATTTTCTATGGTATATCTTCCACAACCCAGCCATCCCTTTGAGATCGGTTCAGTCGGCCACCCTGCAGAGGCAACTGATAAGGCAGCGGGTTTACTAAGGCTGGGTGACCTGAGACTGCTGGGAGAGGAGGGGTGGAAAACCCCGGAAGTCCTGGCACAACAAAATAGAATAAAGTATCTTAGGCTGCTGGAGAGATTCCTGCAGGAGGTCCAGGAGGCACTGTCTGAGCTGGTAAGGGGGGGTTGTTTGAGCAGCCAAAGGGGGGGGCACCAATGTTTCCGGCACTACAGGTGACTAGGGACAGGCAAGGGGGTCTGGAGGACTTGTTAGATTTTAACACTCCGAACCTGGGGGAATTTGATGGGGTGGGAGATAAAGTCCTCTACAACCTCTGCATTAAGGTAAGGAACATTAGCAGCCTAACAGGAGTGAAGGCACATCAGTGGCAAGTGGTATGTGTTGTGGAGAGTATGGTGTGTTTTAGATGGAGGGGGATCTACAAACCCCCAGTACCAAAGAGGTCAGGGTTTTACATGGAGCCCTGGCCATTAACAGCTGGTTGGCACGGGTTGAACCGGGAGTTGGACAGGGGTGTCCTTTCTGTATTATGAGTGAAACTGTGATTCATGCGTTTTCTCTGTGAGCCAGGTTAATGCCATTAATATCTGTGTGAGATGTTTAGGGGCGGGTTTTACTGTTGCGATGTTTATAATGAGATACAGGTATTCAGAGAAAGCCAAATGTGTTTTGTTGAATTTTCTGTTTGCTCAGGCAAAGTTGGCTATTTGGCTAACAAGGAGGAACAGGGTCAAAGGTGGAGGGATAACAGACCATTTACTATTATTTAATGGGATGGTCTCTGCATGCCTTAGGGTGGAATTTGAGTTCTATAAAATGATAAACAGTGTGGAGGTGAGTATGGTATGCAGTACATGAGCTATTTTAGTTTTTTGGTTTTGGGGGGTGAGGTTTTAATGAAATGAGAATGTTTCATTAAAGAAAAGACAAAACAAATCAAAGAGTCTCTCTCTTTCTCTCTCTCTCATACAACTATATAAAATGTTAGTTTACAGTAATGCAGTTATCACAGTAATGCATGAGTCATTGCTGCTCGACAGACACCCACCTTCCTGGGACACCTTCTTCCAGGGGTGGGGTGGGTACATGAAGGCAGCGTTCTGGATCTGGTCGTGAATGTCCTCGTCCTCGTTGAATGGGAAGGTACCACTGAGGCTGACGTAGATGATGACCCCCACAGACCACATGTCCAGGGAGCGGTTGTAGCCTTTGTTCCTTAGGACCTCGGGGGCCAGGTAGGCCGGAGTGCCCACCACTGACCGACGGAAAGACTTTTCTCCAATGATGCGGGCAAAGCCAAAGTCGCACAACTTCACCTGAGACACAGATAAGTTGCGCCTCAAATGAGGTGTGTCCCCACTCTATTTGGAATACGGTGCAATTTGAGACAAGGCCATGTTTGAAGGTCGACTACAACACAACCTCCCGCTAGTCCATCTTACGCTGCCACAGTGTTCACTCAAACACAGTGGTAATCCAGGGTTCCACACGAGAGGAACAGTACTCTAGTTGTCTAGCCAAACTTAGACTTGTGTTGGAGAAAGCTAATTCATAACATCCTGCATTTGATCCACCTACACAGTTTGTTCCAGACATTATAATGATCAGCTGGCAAGGTTTACGCAAAAGGCAAATTATCACTGTGTGTTTAACATGGACATGATATGGTCTACATTCGATTTACTGTTGCTACAGAATGTCATCAGAAGGTTACCAAAACAGTGACTTCGGCAAGACTGCACAAGATGGCAGTTCTTAGCAGTGTGATGATGCCAGTGATGTTGGCAGAGCATATTTTGGGAAATGAACAACAGATATACAAGAACTGACTCCTTCCTTCTCAGAAAATATTTGCTGTAAATAACACAAATGTCATATATTTTTTAATACCCATCAGATGCCTGGAAATTCCTAAAGGGCAGTGACTCAGAGTCCATTTCCGCCTGGCAGGGAGGATACAGTACAGTACAGGACTATGAAGAGAAGGGGACCATCATTGAAAGTGTATCATTAAAATCAAGAGGACAGAACACTGTAGAGGCACTGAGCGCGCAGTAGCCATAATCAGCCACTTTATCTTAGAGGAGAGATTACGTCTGTTTATGTCTGTGAAATTGATGTTTCTGTTTTGGCTTGTTTGGAGGCTGAGCTGGAGGTTTTCTTACTTGTGGAAAAGCGTCAGAGGACCCCAGCAAGACGTTCTCTGGTTTGAGGTCACAGTGGACGATGTTCTTGAAGTGGAGATGATGAAGAGCCTGAAGAATCTAAAATATGAGGTGAAACTAAATTATTTCTTTGGCTTGTTATTTTTTTAATTATAAGGGATTATAAAAAATAAAAAATATAATCTGGTAATTTGCAATTATATACCACAAAACATGAATAAAAAAATATACATTACTTATCATAATTAAATGTGCAACAACACATGATTAAACACACATTATCATCAGAAAAATACATTAATCATTCCTGTAAGCCACATACATTATAGTCATTTATCCAGAGCAATTTACAGGAGCAATTGTGGTTAAATGCCTTGCTCAAGGGCACGTCAACGGATTTTTCACAGTCTGCTCTGGGATTAGAATCAGCGACCTTTCAGTTATTTGCCCAACGCTCTTAACTGCTAGTCTACCTGCCGCACTTCACTGACTGTGTTTGTATACAGCATGTGTCACTGCTACTGCACGACTGTCCATTGTCTGCAAGCAACAACGCTTGTCAGCCAGGCTTACCTGTGAGACAAAGAATTTGGTGATGCGTTCAGGCAGCCTCCCCTTCTCACTGGACAGGATCATCTCCAGCATGTCTCCATGGAGCTTCTCCATGACGACGAAGACGCGCTCCGGCGTCTCAAACATGCACTCCAGGTTCACTACCCCAGGGTGATGCAGGTTCTAGTAAGGAAACACAGGAAGCATTTAATGGCAGCAGGCCGAAGAGCTTGACAAGTTCTCCAAACACCCACTGTGACGGCATGATAACTACCTCATTATTTACATTATCTACGTACTGACAAAATATCAAGAGCCTCGCTCTATTTTTGTCTTTAGGTGTTGTTTTGTCATGTGCTCCACATAACGTGTGTCTGGCAACATCTGATAAAAGTAGTAATGTTTCTAATAAAAATGTTTCATAGGAGCACACTGGGCCATGCATGCTGATGTGTGTTTACCTGAAGGATGGCGACCTCATTGCGTAGCTGGCTCTCCTGCTTGGTGGGGAAGCGTAACTTGTCAATGATCTTAATTGCTACATCCCGGCCAGTTTTTCGGTGCTTTCCTGTAGTATGGAGACATTATATTATGGAGGAATCAAAGTCAAGTTACATGTTTATGCAGGTGTGACTTCTTATAATTAATGATTATCTCAAATACTTAAAAAAAAAGATGACATTTAATCTGATTAATAGCAATGCACTATATGTATGACTCAATACAATACACACCTCCTTGGTCATGCAAATATTTTGCTAGGATAAGATCAGGAGAGAATTGATATCAAGGATGTGTTCCTCATTTTTTTTTTTTTTACAGGTTATCGGTGTGACAAGGTGGTACAAATGCATCACCTCCATAAACAATCCCAAATTGCCCCGATCCTAGGACTTCATCCGGGAATATCTGATACACTGAGCTGATATCCTGTAGGTGTAAAAATCCAGTCAATGGTTTAAATGAAAGCTTCAAGTGTATACTGTCAGAAATACTTGTCTACAATCACTTTTATCTCTTCTCATCTGGCAACTTAATATCCACTAATCCCATACACGTCTGGAAGACTTTCCCAGAAATACAATTATAACCAGTGGTACTGTGACTAATTATTGACAGTAGCTATGGCAACTGCTTCGCTGAGTGGGTAATCAAAATAATCACCATTTGAGCTACTTAGGGGATGATCTCAACTCAGAAATCTGACTATGCACGAGGAGCAGACATAAACTAGATGTGGAGCCAATGTGACTATAAATGTACCTTCCATTACTGCAATATCAGACACACTAAATCTGAGTGAAAATGTGAACAAATCCATAGGCTCGTTCAAATAACGTGAGACCAAATCCTACTTACCACGTTCTCTTGAATCTGGCAGTTGGACACTGAAATGCTGATGGAAACATCCTCTGTTGGTGTAAGAGGTGTTAATCATATCTTTAAGAGTATTCCATACTATAACCTTGAGTGTTCCTCCCTAGTGCTGAGTAGGTTTGCCAAATTCTGGGAACTTTCCCAAAAATTCCCAGTCTTTGAGAAAATCCAGCTTTACTTGAGAAAGTTACCAGAATTTTGCAACCTTAGTGCTGAGTAAGACAGGGTTGCTTCCATTCAAATCCATTCATTTCTATTAGCTTTAATCTATCCCAGAATCTAGTCAATTCATTCTGCTTATACATACTGTGGCCACCGTGGCGTGACCCGTGCGACAGTCCTTTTGAGATGGCGGGCATGAGGGCGTGCTGGATGGCGATCTCCCACATACGAGCGACGTCCGGCCCGACCCCACTGACCAGCATACTGCCGTGGGCCGACATGCTCCCCGGGCCCTCCGGCCTTGCCAGGTTCTCCCCTATGTAGTAGACCAGACTGGCCGTAGTGATCTCAAAGCAGTGGGCGTTGGAGCCCTCAGACAGCAGGTTGAAGGTCTTGGCTGGGTCCAGAGACAACACCTCTGACAATGGAATTTCCTGCCACACAGCAGAGGTAGTATTGTTCCTAGCTGTTTGAGGTCAAGTTACTGTAAAGAGCTTCGTGACAACAGCGGTTGTAAAAAGGGCTTTTTGAAATAAATGTGACTGATTGATGTAGGCACTTAATTAACAGTAGTGGTTAGAGTACTTATATTTCAATCTGATCAATGTGTTGATGGTCCAGGCTGCCTATTTCTTGCCACTACAAATGACATTATACCGTAAATCAATTCTCCATCAATGTTTATATGACAAAGTGATTGCAACCTGCTTATCTGCTTATCATTTATATTAGCTTTAATCTATCCCAGAATCTAGTCAATTCATTCTGCTTTAATCTATCCCAGAATAAAACTGCATGCGCTTGTTAACCTTGTCTTATTCATACCCATAATGACAGTAAATTTGTTTGTATTAACTTCAGTTCTTGAATTTCACTCACTCCTCACCCATAATAATCTATACAACATACAATTTCAATTGATCGATTTCAAAACAGTTGATTTCCAACCTTGTAGTATTTGCTTCCTGTGTCATTCTGGAAAAGCGTGATGCATTTGCTGTCCAGTCTCCAGTAGTGTCTTTTCCTCTGTAGTGGAAACAGACCGAGAGCGTTGTTAACTACCGCTGTCACAGACTGGAACAACATTCCATATGTTCATGGTGTGTTCCATCTCTGGGGGTTCCCCATCTACTATGCATCTATTATGCCGTAGGTCAGTGCCCATAGCAGATTGGAGGAACTTTTTTTGCAGGTGCTAGAGGTAAACATGGATGCCTGGTGAAGACCAAATGGTCGAAACTTTGTATCCATAAAATCACCTGGGAGATTGAACAACAGAATGGAGAGGTGCCCATGTTCTTGTACTACAACTGAATTTGACACTTTGCTGGTCATTATTTATCAAACAATCACACACACTAATGGAGCATGTATTAAACATGGGCTGTTGGTTGGCACATACTGTGCAGTACTCTATAGACCTACAGTAACACAGTGTTGGCTCACAGTACAAATACTGTCTTGTGAATAACCCTGTAACAAGTACCACAGTGTTGGCTCACAGTAATAACACTGTCTTAATAACCCTATAACAAGTAACAGTGTTAGCTCACAGTAATAACACTGTCTTAATAACCCTGTAACAAGTACCACAGTGTTGGCTCACAGTAATAACACTGTCTTAATAACCCTGTAACAGTAACAGTGTTGGCTCACAGTAATAACACCGTCATAATAACCCTCTAACAAGTACCACAGTGTTGGCTCACAGTAATAACACTGTCTTAATAACCCTGTAACAGTAACAGTGTTGGCTCACAGTAATAACACCGTCATAATAACCCTCTAACAAGTACCACAGTGTTGGCTCACAGTAATAACACTGTCTTAATAACCCTGTAACAGTAACAGTGTTGGCTCACAGTAATAACACCGTCATAATAACCCTCTAACAAGTACCACAGTGTTGGCTCACAGTAATAACACTGTCTTAATAACCCTGTAACAGTAACAGTGTTGGCTCACAGTAATAACACCGTCATAATAACCCTATAACAAGTAACAGTTTTAGCTCACAGTAATAACACTGTCTTAATAACCCTGTAACAAGTACCACAGTGTTGGCTCACAGTAATAACACCGTCATAATAACCCTCTAACAAGTACCATAATATTGGCTCACAGTAATAACACTGTCATAATAACCCTTTAACAAGTACCACAATATTGGCTCACAGTAATAACACCGTCATAATAACCCTCTAACAAGTACCATAATATTGGCTCACAGTAATCTTAATAACCCTGTAACATAGGGGTTCTTAAACTTTTTTAGCCTGGACCCAAATTTGAAATTCTGTGGTTTCCTGGGACCCAAGCTTAGGAAAATATGCAACTATACGTAAATATCGGTACATTTCATTGCCTTTATGCCTAAAAATATGCAATATAGACAAAAACAAATAACAATGAAATACCCATAAATATCTTTTCATGTTTATTGTTCAGCATTAAAAACACTCTTACATACCTGTCTAGGTTGCTGTTAAAATACATTTTTAAAATTCTGAACTGGAATAAACTGATTGATCACATCACACAGATGTAGACCAGAAAACACACAATCCTAATGAGAGGTGTGTGGCTGGTTGAAGTTTTCAACAAGCAGGTCTATTCTGGGCTCCGTTTTTGATAGTGCAACACTGAGGCCATGCTCAGCATTGACACTGTTTCTGTACTTGAGAACCCTGACTTGCATAGGTATGTGGTGCCAAACTGGATCAGAACATCTACTGCTTTCTCAGTCAGGCAGGAGACTGCTTCCTGCTGCAGATGAGCAACCCAGAAATATGTGAGTGTTTGCACTTCCCCACACAAAACACATTGTGGGCGCTCCTCGTTATTTCTCAAAGTTTGTATGAAAGAGACTAAAAGTAATCACTGTATTTGCGTTTCATGACGATTGAGCTCAGTCAGAACTTGTGGCTAGCATGAGTCCATTTCGTGACAGCGGTGAGTGATTGCCAGTGGGAATAACAAGTCAGTGGCTTGAACGACAGCTCTGCAGCGTGTGGGTCGCGGAGTGATCTTCAACAAAACTGCAGGAAAAATATCCAGAAAACCGCGAGGCACACGGGCATCTCCCTCTACCTCTCCCACTCGCGCAGCTGCCAAACTGAGCAGACACCGCTGCTAAGCAGAGAGCGCACTGAACCGAGAGCGCAGTTGCACTTGGCCAAATAAATTCAAGTAATTAATTAAATAATTATACATTTACGTCGCCCACCCTTAACACGTCCGCAACCCACTTTGGGTACCGACCAATACTTTATGAAACGCTTCTGTAACAAGTACCACAGCGTTGGCTCACAGTACTAATACTTTTTAATAACCCTGTAACAAGTACCACGGCGTTGGCTCACAGTAATAACACTGTCTTAATAACCCTGTAACAAGTAAAGTCTATCATTCCAACAGCGGGAAAATTCAATCGACAATCACAAAATACACATACACAAATCATACAAGACATTAAAGAAAAACAGCACAGAAAAGATGATCAAGTCTATAAAATGTTGTCAGATTAGTGTTGCAAAATTCCAGAAATTTCCCCCAAATTCTGGTTTTCCAGAAATCCTGGAATTTTGCCACTCTACAGAAGATTGATTATTTGATGTGACAAAAATACATTAAGACAATCAGACTTACCAGAGTGTCTTTACTGGTGAAGTGCACTAGCCAACCTTCCTTCATGACATTACTGCTTTTCCTCTTGGTGTGTTTGACTGACTGGACCACTCGCATCAGCGGGATGTTGTTGCTAGTAGATGGGCTTTGGAATGAAGGGAGTCAAACATAAAACTCTGGCGGTGTGAATGCTTTTCTTAACATTAGGACTCAGGTAGGGTTATGGCCAATGTTCCCTCTAATTCTTTCGGCAATGAGCAAATTTCAGGTCTGATGAGCACAAACTGTGTGTTTTCTGTGAACACTGAGGCTGTACCCGCTTTAGGTTACAGTTTAACTGTGAACATTGAGGCTGTACCCACTTTAGGTTACAGTTTAACTGTGAACACTGAGGCTGTACCCGCTTTAGGTTACAGTTTAACTGTGAACACTGAGGCTGTACCCGCTTTAAGTTACAGTTTAACTGTGAACACTGAGGCTGTACCCGCTTTAGGTTACAGTTTAACTGTGAACACTGAGGCTGTACCCGCTTTAGGTTACAGTTTAACTGTGAACACTGAGGCTGTACCCACTTTAGGTTACAGTTTAACTGTGAACACTGAGGCTGTACCCGCTTTAAGTTACAGTTTAACTGTGAACACTGAGGCTGTACCCGCTTTAGGTTACAGTTTAACTGTGAACACTGAGGCTGTACCCGCTTTAGGTTACAGTTTAACTGTGAACACTGAGGCTGTACCCGCTTTAAGTTACAGTTTTATCAGCGGCCAAGTAGGCTACTGTGGCTATTTGATCATAATGTAGGCCTACCAGAGTGGCCTGCCATAAAAAACAATGGAGAAAATGCATCACATAACATTTGTCACGGATCCCCCCGGTACTACTGCTCATTCTGTTCACCAGTTCCGGAGGTCTATGTCACCGGCATTCTAGGCTTCACTGAACGGGATTCATTATCATCAACCCCGGACTGTCTTGTCTGATTTCACACACCTGGTTCCATTATCATCAACCCCAGACTGTCTTGTCTGATTACACACCTGGTTCCCATTTCCCCTGATTAGAATGTTATGTATGTGCCCTCTGTTCCCTGTCTTTGTAGGTTATTCTTTCCATGTCCGTTGGTTGTGTGAGTACCTATGTGTTGGTGTAGCTGTTATGCTGCGTGCTTTATATATTGTGTATTACGGGTATCGTCCCATGTCGTTCAACAAGGTTTACCCTCGCTCTTTTGTTTGGGTACAGCCCAGTGTTTTTGTATACGTGTTTGTTTTGGGAGTATTAAAAACCCCTATTGTGTATTCCTGCGCCTGTCTCCAAATCCTTTATACCAGCGTGACAACATTTTAACATGGAAATGGCTGTTCTGTCATTCAGCCTACAGTAGCAGCCAATTTGTGGTGTTCAATGTAGGCCTACATTGAAAAAAACATGCAGGGTTTGACATTAAACTGTTCATCCACTTGTCCTTCAGACAAAGAGGTGACTGAATATGTTGTGTTGTTTGATGCAAGAAACTGCTTTACAAAATAAAATGCATTTTTATTCCCATTATTACTATTGGCTACTTAACACTCGAGAGCTTGGGGTTAAAGGGGAACTTGGGCTCCCGAGTGGCACAGCGGTCTAAGGTACCGCATCTCAGTGCTAAAGGCATCACTACAGACCCTGGTTCGATCCCGGGCTGTATCACAACCGGCTGTGATCGGGAGTCCTATAGGGCGCCACACAACTGGTCCAACTTCGTCCGGCTTAGGGGAGGGTTTGGCCGGGGTAGGCCGTCATTGTAAAATAATCATTTGTTCTTAACTGGCTTGCCTAGTTAAATAATGGTTAAATTATTCAAGCTTGTCTCAAAATACAACACTGCCCATTTAAGACAAAAAAAAGCTTTTTTACCTGACTCGCTTTTCAAAGATGTCTAGAAATGTACATATTTTGTGCTATTGTAGGAAGAAATCACTCCCCTACTGCTGACTACAAATGATCTATAACTGGGCTGATAACTCACTAACTAGCAAAAGATATTAACAAAATGTGTACACGTGGCTACATGCAGCTCTTGCTTTTATCTCCAAACAAGCGCATCTACTCACGACCGCTCATGCTGTAAACACAGTCCAGTTCAAAGGGAATGGTGCAGATCCATATATGGCAATGGTTTATTTGCATATAGGCCTACTGCAGCTCTGATTGGTTATGTCACACCGGTCTGCATAGAGTACGAGTCATGTGTGTCAATGCACTAAAATCCTACTCTGCTGCGTTCTGCCTACAACAAAATCTCTTGCATTGTTAGTTTTGTTTCGGTATGTTGCATTGAAAGTTGCTAATATTGTGTTGATTCGATCACAATTATCACAGTAAAGAGTCAAGATCACTTTCTGAGTCAAAATGCAAGACGAGAGCTACCGCTCAGATTTTTTATTTTTTTTACATTACTTAATAAACGTAAACCTATGCAACATTAACCAATTAAAAACAGTACTGTAGCAATGAGGTTTGTGCAGTATGCTATAGGCCCAATATATTACCAGGGCATATTGGCTTTGCTTGAATTGCCCTGCCAATGCATTGTTGTTCGGGACATTTTTAAAAATATATATCCAAATTTGAGGTAGGCTATATGATCACACCGGTAATAGATTCGTTGTTGTATTACTTGTGAGGCACAGCGGTTTGAGTGAAAATGTAAATAATTAGCTTTTTATTTTACTGGGCTGATGGTGCCTGCATCTGATGATCAGTCTCAGTGGAGGGAGAGAGGAGCAGACTGATGGTCCGTCTCTCAACATCCCTCCGCTCTCCCTTCCTTCCACTGACACTGACCAAAAATGTCAGTGTCTTTCAGCTGTTAGTGAAATTCGAGTTGCGCCTCATTATTTCTGCCTCATGTACAAATTCATGGTGTTACTCCTATGAAAAGTGAAATATTCCTCAATATTAAAAAAGACCCAAGCCATTTATAATAACAATGCAAACCTATCGATACTTTCCTACTCATTCATTACTGCTTGTTGTAGCACTGAGTGGAAATAGGAAGAACACACATCTTATGGTTTATAAAAGTGTTGAATACAAAGTGTTGACATGGCTGAGTAAGAACTTAAACATGAACTCAGTCATAAAAACAGTAGCTCTTTTCTGTATTCATTGACAGTCTCTAGTCATGGTTTTAAACATTTTGAAATCTCATAGTATCAACTTTTCTGTAGCTTTCTTTTATGCCTGCTAAATTACTGCAGACACGGTAATCTGAACCATCTGATTGGCCAGCGGTAGGCCTATAGTGCACTTGATTTGCTCTCCGGGCCCGCCTACCCGGTGTGTAGGGCAGCTGAATTGGGTGCACCTACCACTGACAGCCCGAGACAAAAAAAATTAAAAAGGCTTTATAGTTGGCTTTTTTACAGAAATGTTTGGAGATCGACCAGTCGATTGCGAACGACCGGTTGGTTACCACTGCTCTAAAAAGTTGAGTGAACTTCCATCTCGTGCTTCTCTCTGCGGACTGACATCTCTTCTGATCGTGCACGTGCACGGCAGTCCTGGGGCTACTGCGCGCAGCTTAGAGGGAATATTGGTTATGGCTATGGTTATGGTTACGCCGTGGTGTGGACATGAAGCTAAGGTAAGGATAGAACCGGGATGTGGACATGAAACAAGGGTTAGGGTTGAACCGGGATGTAGACATGAAGCAAGGGTTAAAATTGTGACTGAGGCCAGGGTTGAAATGGGATGTGGACACGAAGCTAGGGTTAGAGTTGTGGTTGAGGCTAGGGTTAAACCGGGATGTGGTTGAAGATAGGGTTAGAGTTGTGGTTGAGGCTAGGGTTGAACCGGGATGTGGTTGAAGCTAGGGTTAGAGTTGTGGTTGAGGCTAGGGTTGAACCGGGATGTGGTTGAAGCTAGGGTTAGAGTTATGGTTGAGGCTAGGGTTTAACCGGGATGTGGTTGAAGCTAGGGTTAGAGTTGTGATTGAGGATAGATGATTGTCCTACCACTCCTGAGAGTAACGCCCATACCAACATACTAATTCCCAATACATTGCTTCATTCTAAGCAGTATGCTAGAGTAGATATTGTACGAGGAACTATGACCATTGGGGTGTCCCTCTGGCCTAATCCTAGTCCTAGGTCCAGTCAATCACCTTATAGCCTTGTTGGAGTCGTCCTCTGGGTCGTGGAGCTCTCCCATTTCCCCATGGCCAGCCTCCAGCAGGCCAGTGTCAGTCACCACGGCCTCCTCCATGTCATCCATGAGACCACTGTTCCTGTCACTGTCGTGGTCGTCACAACCCTGCCCCATCACCAAATCAGACTCTGCCCCTGGGCTCAGTAGTTCTGGAGGAGGAGGAGCAAGTGGAAACACACACAAGGAATTAGAAAAAAGTGTAAATTGAAGTATGCCAAAGAATACCTGTTTTTTAAAGAAGAAGAAAGAAGAAACAAAAGAGGACAATACTAAGAATATCTGAATGGTAGAGTAGAAGAGATTTAAAAAATAAAACAGTGAAGTTATTTCACAGTCATAATTTGGTCAATATTTACAAGGAACATTCTGGTACTTCCAAGAATTTAACTGGTATTCTATTTGATTGACTTTCTACAGTCTCTGACAACTGAAGTAAATGCTGCAGAATTGAAAGAAAAACATCTCAATCCTGTGACATTTCTGTTAAAAAATGTATGAGATGGACTACCACTTAGTTGGAAAGATCTGCCACACTTAAAGCAAAATAATGACTATCTAAAGTGAGACTTGCCTCCATTTTTAGACACTTCTCCAAGGCAGTTGTTTGGCACTTTGGGCGCACATCGTTTATGACAGTTGAATTTGCAATCTGTAACCGTGAGAGAGAAACAGAGAGAGTGTGAGAGAATGTGTGTGAGAGAGAGAGACAGAGAGAGTGTGCAAGAGGGGAGAGAAAGAGATAAAGGAAAGAGAGATAGCTGGCACATCCACTTGAAACCTGTATAATAGCACTGTGACTAAAAACAACATGTTATCTGTCAGCTAGAGTACCTCATGAACCGTCTCTCATATGATACTATTACACCCTGTTCTGTCGTATATATATATACAGTACAGCTCTACACATACACTAACAATGGCTGCTAAAAAAAAGACAAAATCCCAGCCATCATTTCAGGGACAAATGTTTTTGGCAGCAAAATAAATGAAAGCAACATGACTGCTTGTCTACACTGTAGTAACCATAGAATTACAGTACAGAGTATCTGTGAATTATGGAATCTCTACGGAAGTAACAACACTGTTGCTGCATTTGTGATTACCATGTAATTATACAGTTACAGGGCTATCTAAAAATCAGACCATAATAGTTATTCAAGATGTCACAAATAAAGCTTGAGGGAGAAACATCTGAAAATCTGTGAGCTTTGCCAACTCTGTGACAACCAAGTCTCGACATATCCCAAAATAATACCACCTGAAACTATTGAGCTGGTAAAAGCCCACAAGTGAGTCACACACTATTACAGCATCACCACCTCCTCCACCACCAGTCAACCTCTCATGATCTCAAGTCTCTCTCTCCAGGCCCTACTGTACCTTTGCATTGCAGGCCTTGACGGAACAGACCCTTGAGTAGCTTCTTGCAGTGTTGGCAGACGGTGGGGCGTGTGTAGGAGTGGACGACAAACGTATGAGGCACCTTGACTTTGGACAGGAGGATTTTGTCTAACTCTATGGGCCGGCCGGTGTAGGAAGAGGACCTTCTCTCTCTGCCGGGAAAGATGTCTGACTGTGCCTTCTGCTGCGGAGGGTAGCAGGGCAAGGCACATGGTAGGCATGGAGGTAACAGATGACAAGCAACAACTACGTAAACTACAATTATATAATTCAATCGCCTTTCTTTGTCTTCTTTGTCTTATTTGGGCATATGACACTTTAGGGAAAAACAGAGAAAGAGTGCTTCTGGTGAGAATAGGCATATTCACACTGCAGTAGGTGATGGCTGGGTTTAATACAGGAGTAAATGGGGACAGGGTATTGGGGTACCTACCTCCATGCCGGAGGTGACAGAAGACTGAGCATGCAGCGAGGAGAGGACAGGGACACACACAGGGAGGAGAGAATTCATAGTTAAACCTAACAGATATTCACACACATGACTGACTGCTGCTTGAGTAAAGAGCTGCTCCTACAGAATTCATCACGAACACAAGCAACAGGCCTTGCAGAATCACATCAAGTCCTTTATAGTAGGAACATGACTCTCATTGTAATCCAACAATTTGTCATTGGGAGGTTGGGAATGCATAGGGCATGTAGTAATCTGTGGTGTGTGTGTGTGTGTGTGTGTGTGTGTGTGTGTGTGTGTGTGTGTGTGTGTGTGTGTATCAGCTGTCATGCCCGTGTGAGCTTGGGCATGTGTGAGTGGCTCTTCCTGATGACCCACAGTAACCAGGGGTAAACTCACCAGTAAGGCCTCGTCGGAGGTGAAAGGCGAAGGCTCATTGGACCGTGTGGTGGTCAGGGTGGTCAAGCCGGTCAGAGAGACATTGGACAACCTCCGCTTGCGGATACCACTGCAGTTATTTGGGATTTTAAACGCACAGCGCTTGTGATAGTTCAGACCACAACCTTCGGCGAAAAACAGACGGTTTTCAGAGCAAAGGTGAGTTCACGTGTAATGTGGTCATTTTTATACTTGCATCAAACTGGTGAGAGACTGTCTTTATGGAACAAAGTAGGAATCATCTGATGGACCAAGTCATTCATGGATTGTTGAAACTTTGGGAGAGTTTCCTTCATGAGCTGGCCACCATTCCAGTCAGACAGAAGTACTTGCTAACTTTTATACATGCTAGGCTATTGTGTCTGCTTCCATCCACTCCATGCACTACCTATCCAACTCCTTTCCAACTACCACTTCAGCCAAACAGAAGACACATTGTTCTCAAGCAGGGGCTTTGCTGCTCACCATGAACCCTGAGGAGACCTCTTCAGACTAGAGTACACCTGGGTGGCCTGTATCCCACGTACCCTAATTCTCTCTTACAGAGTTCCTTAACAGTGTCGGAGTGGCTGGAACTTAAAGAAATGTGTTAAAATGGGCCCAGGGTTGCATCCCAAATTGTACCCTATTACACTACAAAGTGCACTACTTTTGACCAGAGCCCTGGCACTATATAAGGAATAGGATGCCATTCGAGATGCAGTCCTTGGCTCCTACTGTACAGTACCTACCTTCACACTTGAGGCCCTGTCTCACCAGGCCCCACAGCATCTCTCCACAGTGGTCACAGAAGGCAGGGGCCCGGTAGGAGTGGACAAACAAGGCATGGGGACGGATTTGGAAGTCCTCCACTGTTGCAGAGGCTAGAACAGGTCAACAACAATAGTCAATGGTTGAATTTCCACAGTTCCTCACATTCCCCAGATTTAATCAGTACTCAATAGCTGAGTTGTATTCTGTGAATAGTGACCCATTAGTGAAGTAGTGTAGTGGTACCATGTTTACAATGGATGTAGAATACAAAAAATTATTGGCTGTTGGCTGGTACAGTATTTGTATATTTTGAGGTAAAGGCTTTTTGCTGCAGTTAGAGTTGTGTTTTTTGGCTGATTCTGTTAGGCTGCATTGGGCAAATGGGATAGAGTGGAGAGCTCAGCATGAGACTGCCTCATCAAACTCACACATCTTCCCACCAACATGCTTGTCTCAGCACGCTGAATACATTCTGATTAGCCATTCTGCTTGGTAAATTAGTTACATTTATTCAAATGATTGTTTTGCCTGTTGTTTAAAAGCAACACTATGGCTAGAAGTTGAACAACCTGTAACTGTCATTGCATATTTCAGAAGACGAGTGTGTGGATGTGAATGTGGTACCTAGGTAGGCTTACTTATCTAAATAAATACCTATGTCTAATTAGTGGTTCTAGTGACATTTCTGCTTTTGCCGCTACACAACTTTAAACACTAAAAGAAAACAAACACGGATGAATATAAAGATACGCTGTGGTGGTAAAGACCAGCTCACATGATACACAGTATCTCTGCATTCCAGCATGGCACAGTACTGATCCTTTTACTGTTTCACAACGGCAAATGGTGTTAGGGTATTCCATTTCAGTGTACAAACCGGTTCCGTGTACAAATCATTGGGTAGAGTTAAAGTTGCCTTCTTCCTCACTCCCATTTTTCTGTTTACAGATTGGGGTGCACACCCGTTTTGCATCAAGTAGCATCCATCCTGTTCCAGCGTAACAAATCGACGTTGTTCACACCCTCGTGCTGGTAACAGCAAACGTGTTCTTGGCATCCTATCCACCTTCACACTCATTAAGTTGCTCCAGAAGTCGAAAAAGATCAAACGAGGAAAGACAAATCGTGAGATCTTTGACAGGAAGACTGGCTGGTGAAAACAACTCTATGGGATAGTGTAACACACCGTAATGTTCATTTATCAACCATTACCATTTTTCTTTCTGTGAAGGGAATTTATGATTTTATTGATGAGTTCAGTGGAGCACAAGTGTTCTGGCATTTGGCCCCTGTGGTGAGCCTCCTATAGTAGCTGCTCTATGTTAGCATGACGCTCTCTCCATTCATACTTCCTGAGCTTATCAAGAGTCAAGAACAGAACAAGGTTATAACTTGTTTTGATCTTCTACCTCAAATGTGAGTGCTAGCATAAGCTGAGATGAACTGAACAACGAGAGTAGTACAAAATAATACTGCAGACAGACAGACACAGACAGTGTTAGCGGCATCTGTGCAGTAAGACATACCCATGTGAACCTTCACAACATGTGACCTCTTATAATGTAACACAATAGCCACACATTAGAATCCATGCAATTCTCTGTTATTATTCACTTCGCGCAGCCTCTGATGCTGAAACAGTAACAGAACTAGACAACAATTTACACACCACAGTCAACAGAGGACACATTTTGTTCAGAGCAGCCGCACAGTGGGAATGATCACAATTAATAATCACAGACAGTCTAGTCTTCACTGCTTCTTTCTGACAGTTGTAAGGTTCTTCCTGTGTTACTTTTGCTCTGTGCTCACTGCTCTCTCAGCTGTCGAGTGTGTCATTAAAAAGTGTCATGAGAATGTGTTCATCTGGGCATGTAAATCACTAAATCACCTGAGCCCTCTCTTTCCCAGCAAGGAGTGCAGCCAGGGGGTAGTGGAGGTGTCAATCTACCCAATGTCTCCCCCCCCCCCCGTCTCTGTACCACAGCCACAACTAAATTACCTGCCATACTGTAACACACAGAGGGGGAAGAGAAAGCCTGCCAAGCGTTTGTAAAAACACTTTAGCAGTGTCAAACGCGATACTTCGATCACTTCCTACTCCTGGGCTAGGATAAGCACACCCCTGATTTTTTGCCGGGTGCGGCAGCCAAACAACTGGAGGGGGTGGAGGGGAGCAGAAAACTGCCAAAACAAAGCAGAGCGACATCACTGGTTCAATACGCAAAGATGATTAAAGATTTGTGTGACGACTTACTATTTGGTTATTTTAATAAATGCTTTATTACTTCACAAGAGACGGGCATCTGAGATAGAACTTACAGTAATTGGTTAATTTGCATATTGGCATAGTTCCACATTTCCAGATCACGACTTGTGTGTTGGTGTTTCTGATTGGCAGCTAACCCTGTGGTGGTTTTAAGATATTATCTGAATGAATGATCTTTTGTAGCTGGCTATATCAGCTAGACACCAGCATGCCCTCTAGCTCTGTATTTGTCATGTAGTCAGTTATCCATGTTCTTGTCTGTTGTGATGACTGAGTCAAATTAACCACACAGTATGCTATTAGCTAAGCACAAAGACAATATACACGCTTATGCCATTTAAATACTATGAAATGTAACATTACGTCCTCGCTATTATCATTGTGTCGTCTGATTGGCCCATTACGCTGGGTAACATTGTATCGCTCTCCTCCTTTTCAAGCTGCTATTATGGAGATGCTTTGTACTCTGTTCACCATCTGTATGAAGCTTGAACACGTTCTGCATTTAGAACAAAAACAAAAAGGAACCTTCTACTTCCTGCTATTATTCAAAATCAAGGGTTCATAGGAGAGTTCACCCCTCTTCCCTATATCAAATGGTACATTCTAGTGGCTACATAACTAACAGAAAAAAACTGCTGAAGAGAAGCAGTGAATGCAATAGGCCTATGTTCTATTGCATTAAAACACTGTGTGGAAAAAAAGGTCATATGACTGTATACGACATATGCAAACAGAGATTAGCCTATATGGAAACAGAACACAGGTGAACAGAACTCACCTTCAAACAGGAGCATGTTACATATTCAAATGCGTAGGGCATGGATGGAAACACCTCAATCCAGAGGAAGACATTGTGCCATGTGTGACCTAAGGAGGGCCTGGGTCGTTTTATATCATGGCAGCCGTAACAAAATGTTTTGAAACATTTTGCAACAGAAAACCACAATTAATGTTTCTTATTGGTCAAGTTTGGGTAGTTCCTCCCCATTTCAGTTTATTTTCTTCCGTATGATGCCTAATGAACACAGCCCTGTTCTAGTGTGTACTATAGTCTTACCTGATAGCATCACCTCAACCAGGCAGTGTGTAGTGTGTAACATGTAGTGTGTAGTGAGCACTGGTTTTACCTGATCGCACCACCTCAACCAGGTAGTGTGTAGTGTGTAACATGTAGTGTGTAGTGAGCACTGGTTTTACCTGATCGCACCACCTCAACCAGGCAGTGTGTAACATGTGGTGAGTACTGGTCTTACCTGATAGCACCACCTCCACCAGGTCTCCCTCTGTGATGTCTGTAGCACATTTCACCAGCTGGAGGATGTTCTCTGAGTCTGGAACATGGCGGAACAGCAGGATCTTATCATACATTCCATAGAAGCCACACTCAGGTAACTGTGTGTGAGAGAGAGAAAAAAAAGAGTAGCTGGCATTGGTTAACATTTGATAGGTTTTCTTGTTTGCTTGACTATAGTTCTGTCCAAAACAGATTCGCTGTTCTATTGCTTGTTGATTAAGTGGAAAGAAATGTACAATAATTTCCTTTCAGACAATTTAAAACAATATCTTAATAGTCAAATTAAAGATGTCCTTCTCTGCTTTTTTTTCAGGCAACACAAGAAGAAATCTGTCTCCATAGAGACCCTTGGAGGCATCTCACACAGCAGACTAGGGCAGATTAACCTAATAACATTTAGAGGAACAATGATATTGCCTCTAAATTCAATTTACAGAGTCCAGGGTTCAACCTTTCACCAATGATGATACAGTACTGATACCCAACTGCCCATTGATAATATAGCTCCAAAAGATCTTCAGAGATATTTACAAAGCTGTTCATCACAGCCTCCATTCAGTAACAATGTAACTTACAGCAAAGTCATATGCCTCTTCAAATGGAATTGCATTGGTGCTATGCTGCTGATTAAGGAGCCCCATAATGATGCAGACTGTTAATAGCCCGTATGCTGTCTTATTGTACAGTTGAAGTCGAAAGTTTACATACACTTAGGTTGGAGTCATTAAAACTCATTTTTCATCCACTCCACAAATGTATTGTTAACAAACTATAGTTTTGGTAAGATGGTTAGGACATCTACTTTGTGCATGATACAAGTAATTTTTCCAACAATTGTTTAAAGACAGATTATTTCACTTATAATTAATTCACTGTATCACAATTCCAGTGGGTCAGAAGTTTACATACACTAAGTTTACATACACTAAGTTGACTGTGTCATGGATTTAGGAGCTTCTTTTTTTTTGTCAATTGGAGGTGTACCTGTGGATGTATTTCAAGGCCTACCTTCAAACTCAGTGCCTCTTTGCTTGACATCATGGGAAAATCAAAAGTTATCAGAACAGACCTCAGAAAATAAATTGTAGACTTCCACAAGTCTGGTTCATCCTTGGGAGCAATTTCCAAATGCCTGAAGGCACCACGTTCATCTGTACAAACAATAGTACGCAAGTATAAACACCATGGGACCACGCAGCCGTCATACTGTTCAGGAAGGAGACTAGAGAGACTCTGTCTCCTAGAGATGAACAAACTTTGGTGCGAAAAGTGCAAATCAATCCCAGAACAACCGCAAAGGACCTTGTGAAGATGCTGGAGGAAACCGGTACATAAGTATCTATATCCACAGTAAAACAAGTCCTATATCGACATAACCTGAAATGCCGCCCAGCAAGGAAGAAGCCACTGCACCAAAACTGCCATAAAAAAGCCAGACTACGGTTTGCAACTGCATATTGGGACAAAGATCGTACCTTTTGGAGAAATGTCCTCTGGTCTGATGAAACAAAAATATAACTGTTCGGCCATAATGACCATCGTTATGTTTGGAGGACAAGTGGGAGGCTTGCAAGCTGAAGAACACCATCCCAACTGTGAAGCGGTTGTGGATATATTGAAGCAACATCTCAAGAAGAAATGGAAGAAAGCTTGGTCGCAAACTTCCAAAGTTCTGGCAAAATGGCTTAAGGACAACAAAGTCAAGGTATTGAAGTGGCCATCACAAAGCCCTGACCTCAATCCTATAGACATTTTGTGGGCAGAACTGAAAAAGTGTGTGCGAGCAAGGAGGCCTACAAACCTGACTCAGTTACACCTGCTCTGTCAGGAGGAATGGGCCAAAATTCACCTAACTTATTGTGGGAAGCTTGTGGAAAGCTACCCGAATCGTTTGACCCAAGTTATACAATTTAAAGGCAATGCTAGCAAATACTAATTAAGTGTATGTAAACTTCTGACCCACTGGGAATGTGATGAAAGAAAGAAATACTGAAATAAATCATTCTCTCTACTATTATTATTATTATTATTTTCTAGGATAAAATGTCAGGTATTGTGAAAAACTGAGTTGAAATGTATTTGGCTAAGGTGTATGTACACTTCCGACTTCAACTGTACTGTCTTTACCAAGAGTCAGAAGCCTATAGCCTAGACACAGACTTGACAATTGTTCTTCTCTGGTAAATGTAAGGTAGGTGTTTAATCAAACAGGCAACACAGTCTGTTGCAAAAGAGCCCACATTAACAGATGCAGACTAGGGGCCAATTACTCTATTTTAATGCAGTTAGAACATGTATTGTGTTTCATTAAATTAAAGACCCAGGATACTAGAAAACAGCCCAGAGCAAAGATACAAAACAAACTTGTGGTGTATTTAGTGAGGTTAAACATTCAGAATGTTTCAGATAGAAACATCGGATAGAGCAGCACATTCTGTCACGTTGCACCCATGCTATTTAGAAACAGTAAAAGGAGAATGGTCTGTTTCACCATGTTCTGTTGTAGAACATCATTGGATTTTTAACTGTCTGTTTCACTAATCTATCTAAAGTCTGAGGTCAAACTATGGTGTGCTTTAGGTCAACAAGCACAATGCCAGGGCTGGGAGGTAAAATGTGTTTTGTTATACCGGTATTGATGCATGGACCGGTTTGGATTTATGTTATACCTTACATAACAGTATTCCAATGTTTGCTTTGTTAAATGTAATAATTGAAAAGTAAAACTCGAACAAGCAGAGCAGGTGCCAAAAGGACCCTAGAAATCTGCACACATCCCCTTGTGGTGGAAGTATGAACTGCCAATAAATCCATTAAAATACCTGCCAATTATCAGCCTGAAAACGTCATCCTGGCACGTTTAATCAAAAAGGTTAAATGTCACAGTAGCTGACTTTATCTCAATACATTGCAGTCAATGGGAAAAGATAAGTTTCAATCAAATTCATCTTATGTCAA
The DNA here is from genome assembly GCF_057628025.1 of Oncorhynchus mykiss. NCBI lineage: Eukaryota > Metazoa > Chordata > Actinopteri > Salmoniformes > Salmonidae > Oncorhynchus > Oncorhynchus mykiss. Next base: position 42,763,219 of record NC_143040.1, on the reverse strand, counting down.
TAAATTCCAGTCAATGGGAAAAGATGAGTGTCACAGGGTTGATGCCTAAGAGAATACATTGCATCAATGGGGGATGATTAGGATCACAACATGATTTTGAGCCGGGATGTAGAAATGAAGCTAGGGTTAGGGATAGGGTTGAGGCTAGGTTTAGAGTTGAGCCGGGAGTTGATATGAAACAAGGGTTAGGGATAGGGTTGAGGCTAGGTTTAGAGTTGAGCCGGGAGTTGATATGAAACTAGGGTTAGGGATAGGGTTGAGGCTAGGTTTAGAGTTGAGCCGGGAGTTGATATGAAACTAGGGTTAGGGATAGGGTTGAGGCTAGGTTTAGAGTTGAGCCGGGAGTTGATATGAAGCTAGGGTTAGGGATAGGGTTGAGGCTAGGTTTAGGGTTGAGCCGGGAGTTGATATGAAACTAGGGTTAGGGATAGGGTTGAGGCTAGGTTTAGGGTTGAGCCGGGATGTGAAAATTAAGCTAGGGTTAGGGATAGGGTTGAGGCTAGGTTTAGGGTTGAGTTGGGAGTTGATATGAAACTAGGGTTAGGGATAGGGTTGAGGCTAGGTTTAGGGTTAACAAAGAGATTCTGGGAACATCAGAAGGTGGGGAGAAATGAACTATATTCTGGTAATCCGACCAATTGAACATATGCGGTGGTACTTAATGAATATGATGTCAATGATAAGATGACATAAACTCTACAAGTCTTACACATCAGAGTTATCGGATTCACATGGAATTGTTGTTCAATTTAAATGTTTGAATATGAAATAATTCGTGATAGGATGAAATGTGATTTTAGCTTCTAAAATGTGAGATTTGGGTTTTCATAAGGTTAGGGCTCTGCTCAATCAGTGGCCCGCCCCTGTGAAGGGACATGGGCTATAAAACTTTACAAACACGCCCTCCTCTCCCTTCCTATACAAAGCCTTGACGACAATATAACCTCTTGTTCCGAGGATGTGAGGACGACGATCCGATGTCAGAATGGTTCAGATAATAACTACAGAAGGAAGCCAACATCAGCGTGAGCTTTGGTTGCGAATGGTATGAACTTTGAACTCTTATTCACTACAGAAGTGATACCTCCTAGCCATTGAGTTAGCAACAGCAGCTGCAAACGAGGGTTAGGAAGGAACAGACAGAGTAACCCGTCTATCACACAACAACGTTATTACAACGTATCCAATTGACCACCAGAGACATTCTTCAAAGGACAAAGGACTCGGTTTGGCAACACGGCCTTCCATCTACCACCAACATACCGAAGCGCAGCTCAGAGTAAATATTTATTGCATTTTCCTTTTCCAAATGGGCGGTAATTTAGAATGCATAAGATACTGTATTTACGATAGCACAGCTTCTTCCTTTGTTCCTTAGTCTTCCCGCTCTTTCACTCAAACCCAGCCCCTTTTCTTTTGTGTAACAAGCTGTCATATCTGTTCTGCCCGCCAAGGACGTTTTCCTTTATGACGTAATTTGTAATCAAGTTATGATTAATTATGTGTATGTGCAATTCTGTGTGATTAGTTAAAATATTTAGTAAATAAATAATTAAACCCAATTTTGTATTGCTGATTCAACTTGTTAGCCAGGGTTCGTGAAGATAACCAAGAATTTACAACTTTCAGATGAGACTGAATTAAGGTGACGATTAATATTGACTGCTATTGATGTAAAATATTACTAGGTCTTTAAGAGTTTATTCGGAAGATAACAGCTCTATAAATATTATTTTGTGGTGCCCCGACTCTCTAGTTAATTACATTTACATGATTAGCTCAATCAGGTAATATTAATTACAGAGAAAGGATTTTATAGAATAGCATGTCATATCACTTAATCCGGCATAGCCAAAGACACGACATAACTCATTAGATTTGATAAGTTGAATCATGGTTGGCCTGTTCCAATTGTAATATGTTCATACATTGTGCGTGATGTTTAATTGTATTTTTGTATACAACATTTGCTAGCATACACATTTTGTTGTGATACAGCTTTAATTAAAAATGTATTAAATATTTTTCTTCCTCACCCATCTACACACAATCCCCTATAATGACAAAGTGAAGACATGTTTTTAGAAATGAAGCAGATTTCTTGAAAATGAAATACAGAAATCTAATTGACATACTGTAAGCATTTGCACCCCTAAGTCAATACATTGTAGAAGCACCTTTGGAGGCGATTATAGCTGTGAGTCTTTCTGGGTAAGTCTCTAAGAGCTTTGCACACCTCGATTGTACAATATTTGCCCATTATACTTTAAAACATTCTTCAAGCTCTGTCTGTTGATTGTTGATCATTGCTAGACAGCCATTTTCAAGTCTTGCCATAGATTTTCAAGCCGATTTAAGTCAAAACTGTAACTAGGCCACTCAGGAACATTCAATGTCATCTTACATCTTTTGTGGAACAGTCAATTCTTAACGTAAAGGCTTGAAACTCGTTAAAGAGTGTCCCCGGGAGGACATACAGTACATTGAATTTCAGCTTCCTGCGATTACAGGAAGTGACTTAATTTGGGGTAATAGAGCTGGTTTTGAAGGTTTAAAAAGGTTTAATCTTCACAGATTTTACATATGAGTGACCGGGGAACCCGACATGTAAAATTTGAAGTCAACCAACCCAAAGCATTTTTGCCCTTGATTGGACACAATGGTCTTACAGTTCTAGAAACTAAGAGCCTTTCTATGAATTATAGAATTAATACTGAAGAGGATTGACTTGAAACTGTCTGTGTCTATCAGCCTGCCTGTCAGCCTGTCTGTGCCTGCCTATCTGTCAACCTGTCTGTGGAAGAGAGGGAGAGATGAGAGGAGGGGGAGGCAGGGAAAGGAGGGATAGAGAATGAGGAGGGAGGAGAGAGAGAAAATGGAGAGACTATCAAGGGGAAGAAAGGGGAAAGAGAGGTGAGAGAGAGTAGGGAGGGGGAGAGGGTGAAGGAGGAATGGGGAGAGAGTAGATGGAGAGAGAGTGAGAGATGAGAGGAGGTGGAGGGAGAGAGGGAGGGAAAGGAGGAGGGAGAGAGAAGGGGGATAGTGAGGGAGGGGGAGAAAGGGGAAAGAGGGGAGAGGGTGAAGGAGGGATGGCTGAGAGAGTAGGGAGGGGAGAAGGTGAAGGAGGAATGGGGAGAGATTAGAGGCAGAGGGAGATAGAAGAGAGGAGGTGGAGGGAGGGAAAGAAAAGGGGAGAGAATGGAGGGAGAAGGGATAGAGAAGGGGGATAGTGAGGGAGGGGGTGAGAGAGACGGAAAGGGTGAGGAAGGGGAAGAGTGTAGAGAGGGTGAAATAACGGGGAGAGAAAAGAGAATGAGGGGATAAAGAGGAGGTAGAGAACGAATGACAGACATGAGCTAAATTAGAAATACATCAACCCTGTGACACATCTTTTCTCATTGACTGTATTAAGAAAAACGTCAGCGACAAGGGACCATTTACCCTTTTTGCAATAACGTGCCAGGATGACGTTTTCCTATGATATCATGTTGAAAATACATGGTCATATAGGAGAAGAATTATTCTGATAAAGAAAAAGTTACCTTTTGACTAAATTAAGGCATACAAATACAAAAAAACAAATGTGGCTCTGTGTGGAAATGATAACAGTGTGCAGGAGATTCAGAAATTGATGAAAATGCCCCCCCCCCCAAAATGTATCAAACGGGTTTGAAATTAAATTTAAAACAAATCAGCAAAGCACCCCATAGGATCATACACTACTAATGAAGCATATTTAGAGCTTTTATTATTCAAAAACATAACCTACCGTTCAAAAGTTTGGGGTCACTTAGACATTTCCTTGTTTTTGAAAGAAAAGCAAATTTTTTGTCAGAACAAGAGTAGACTGATGAGTTTCAGAAGAAAGCTCTTTGTTTCTGGCCATTTTGAGCCTGTAGTCAAACCCACAAATGCTGATGCTCCAGATACTCAACTAGTCTAAAGAAGGCCAGTGTTATTGCTTCTTTAATCAGCACAACCGTTTTCAGCTGTGCTAACAAAATTGCAAAAAGGTTTTCTAATGATCAATTATCCTTTTAAAATGATAAACTTGGATTAGCTAACACAACGTGCCATTGGAACACAGGAGTGATGGTTGCTGATAACGGGCCTCTGTACGCCTATGTAGATATTTTTTTTTTTTTTTTATCTACCGTTTCCAGCAACAATAGTCATTTACAACATTAACAATGTCTACACTGTATTTCTGATCAATTTGATGTTATTTAAAAATCGACAAAAAAAAAAAAACAAGGACATTTCTAAGTGACCCTAAACTTTTGAACGGTAGTGTAAAATTGCCTTCAAATATGTCATACAGTCAAACATTCTAAAAAATATTGTGATATGATATTTTGGCCATATCGCCCAGCCCTAACGTTCACTATACGTCTAAACACGATGTACGTGGTTACTAAACAGTTTTAGGAATAGCATCCCCCTTATCAATCCAATGTCAAAGAAAAGAGCAACATATTGACTGACCTGTGTACTATGGTGAGGGAACCACTGCTGTGCATCACCCGCTATTGATCTACTCTGCTGAGCTTGGTTATAACAACATGTAGCCAATCCCACTATTTCACCATCTAGTTAAGCTCACATCACACACACACACACGTCAGAAAATGGTTGGGGGAGGGAGGGGGTGCAGAAGAAGAAAGAAAGAAATTGCCCGCGCTACAGATGAATATACCAGTCTGCTAATACAGGACTAGTAAAGGACCAGTGCAATACTTAAAAAAATATATATATATTTTTTTTTTATTCTGATTTTTCAGGGGGTGCTGTAATACCCTCAGCACCCCTACTTCCCGCAGGTATGCACACACACACACACGTTTGACATTGTCATTTTTCGTCTGTTAATCCAATTAGAACTCGTTAGTAACACTGAATTGATTTGTCTAATATTATTATTGTAATAACTCTGAGAGATAATTCCTGGTTTTAGAAAAGGTAGCACCTGAGGATAAGAAAGCAATAAAAACAGCTAGAGGAGGAGAAGACCTAATAAAAAAGTTTACAAATCTATGAGAATGAGCAATGATAATGCCTACCAAATATTGTCTAAGGCAAAAAGGGGGCAAACTTCAAGTAGCATGGTAATGAATATAGCTCTATCAAAGCTGATGTATTGCAGTGTAGGCCTCATGTAGTTTTGCTAGCTTAGCTCTGTAATAGTCTGTCAGCAATGACTCCATCCACTAATAAATGAGACAGTAATTGATCTGTTAAGTCACATGCTCTAAATCCCCATGAGCCTTTGCTCTGCTCCATTCAGTCAATACAGATCACACATGGCGCTGTGTCTGACAGCAAATGAACACTAACACTCAGTAGGACTAATGGAGTAATTATTGCAGGAGGAAAGGTTGTCAGAGTGTCGTGGTGTTGTGGATCTGTATTTTTGTTGACATTGAGAAGGCTCAGCTCTAATTCCTATTTATTGATTGTAGTTTGTAATGGATGACATATTATTAGTTTGAACTGATTGTACATTTTTTTAAGTAAAACATTCTCACAATTGTACTATAAATCTAATATTAACTGGGTGTATGGAGCATTCCAACTGAATCCTGTGGTGAATGATACACCTTAATAGCGATGCAGTAATATGTTGGTCAAGTTGAAATTCAAACATCACCAGGAACAGGTATATCACAATGTTCTCTTCCTAGTTAATAGCAGTAGATTTCTGCCCTGTCAGCCTCTAATGAGGTCTGTACAAAAATATATACAGACATAGGCCTAAATGTGGTACTGACTCTTAGGTCACCATGACAGCAGCCCCAATGTAACAGCAGGGTTGTCATGGCAGCGGAACCCAAGGCTTTATTCCTGATTGAACGCTATTCATTTACTTGACACAACGGATGCACATATATCTGCTGAATGTCATTCCCAGCAAAAGAAAAGCAGAGAGACACTGATCCTTGTCATTTACCCCCCTATGGGGAAGATGTGCTACTTTAAAAGCACAGGAATTCCACAGGCATTAGTTACTAGTTATATTGCCTCTCTAGGGAGACTGATGAGGCACTTTCAACTAAGATGGCCTTTCAACACTTATTTTCCCGCTATACATGTATATGTTTTTTATGGATAAGTGCGATGTACAAAGAACATCAATTTGAAGGCCATCTTTTCCCTCAAACAATGGGCACAGTCAGTGTCGTAGCTAGCTGATGTTTTAACACTGCTAGAAGCAGCTGTGGCTTGGTCCCGTTGGCTGAGGGGAAAATAGCCTCTGAAAGAGCTTCAGCCTGTGTGAATCCCCGATAAAGCTGTAACTGCCGTTCTGTCCTTTCACGCCTACGCTATACATTACAATCTCGTTGTGGTGCCCTTCCTTCCTTCCGTTCTGAAACATCAACCTCTTCTTTGCTTTCACCCCGATGGCTGCAGCATCCTCACTGTAAAGCTCCACATTGTCAGTGATTCCTGTCTGAGTGGTGACCCAATTCTATAAGTGTCTCAGTCGAGTTCAAAGTGCAAGTATTCTCATGGCCAGGTACCTTTATTTAAAAATGTAATACGTACGTGCCTGATAAAATGACATGAACAGAGAAACATGTAAAAAAACATCAGTAGCACTAGCAGCTACAGCTGAACAACAAGTGTCTTAGGGCGTTTTCACATTTGGTACCCTGGTTCGGGTTTCCCGGAGCGTTTGTGAGAATTCTGCCGAATACATTTTGCTTTCACAAGACCTGAAAATGGTGTTACACCCTGAAACGGTTATTTTCAGGTCTTGTGAAAGCAAAATGTCTTGCTAATCGCAAGACACACATTCTACATGATGTTATCGAGCTAGATTGTTTACAACGGGCAAAAAGGTTCAGCGTGATCAGCGTCACGATACCTGGTACTCTGGTCCTGGATCTTGGACCCACTACTCACGCAGGTCCAGGATTAGTTTCAGACAGGGTTTGATTGCATTTCACACATGCTTTATGGCGAGGACCAGGGTACCAAACACTCCAGTAGTAAAACAACGGCATACTTTCAGAGGTGGACTGAGAGAAGAATATTCTGGTCCTTTGTTGCTAGTGGGGATGTGAATTTGTTGTTTTCATAAATTCATCAGCTACATTTAGTGTTGAATGCATGAGAAATTACAAACTATGAAAGATGAATTCCAAGGCTAACCACGGATTCACAGGAAAATGGTATTATGTTTCTTCACATACATTTTTAAACATCTTATCCACACAAAAAGGTCAACCTTGAAAGTATGTTTTGCTTCAATTAGTGTGTAGCCAGAACAGCGCTGGACAAAAATATTGTGAGATGATGGGAAATTCGTTTTTAAATTACACTGCTTGGACCATGCCTAAAGTCACATTGAAATTTTAAAAAGTAGCAGAATTCACAGAGGAAATTCAAGCTTAATTTTGATAAAAAACTAAGTTCAGTAACATTATGTTCTAAGAGTAAACTAATACACTTTGTTAAGAATAAGTTTTGCTTAATTAATATGGATTATTCAAACGCTAAATCACCACTTCGCATGAACACTCAAAGCAAACAGAACATTTTACGTAAATAATTAGCAGACAACCTCCATGCAGCCTACTTCTGACCTAGGCCCATATCCATGCAGCCTACTGAACTAGGCCCATATCCATGCAGCCTACTTCTGACCTAGGCCCATATCCACGCAGCCTACTTCTGCTCTAGGCCCATATCCATGCAGCCTACTTCTGCTCTAGTCCCATATCCATGCAGCCTACTTCTGACCTAGGCCCATATCCATGCAGCCTACTTCTGACCTAGGCCCATATCCATGCAGTCTACTGACCTAGGCCCATATCCATGCAGCCTACTGAACTAGGCCCATATCCATGCAGCCTACTGAACTAGGCCCATATCCATGCAGTCTACTTCTGACCTAGGCCCATATCCATGCAGCCTACTTCTGACCTGGGCCCATATCCATGCAGTCTACTTCTGACCTAGGCCCATATCCATGCAGCCTACTTCTGACCTAGGCCCATATCCATGCAGCCTACTTCTGCTCTAGTCCCATATCCATGTAGCCTACTTCTGCTCTAGTCCCATATCCATGCAGCCTACTTCTGCTCTAGTCCCATATCCATGCAGCCTACTTCTGCTCTAGGCCCATATCCATGCAGCCTACTTCTGATCTTATTGTAAAACCAAAATTGTGCATTTCTGTCAATGAGCCTCTAGTCTCCAGCCAGAGTATTATCCCTGTGTGGTATGAGCACCGGTTTCTCACATGTCTACCACTCCAAACTGTTTCTCACAGTGCATTCTGCAGGCTGTAGCTGGCTGTGGTGTGACAGACAACCACTGGTCAATACTGTTAGACGACCATGCTTTTGTTTCTCTGCCTCACTCTGCGCACGCACACGCACACACACACACACTGACTGGCGGCCATAGAAGAGCTTTTGCTGCAGCTATTGCTATTCTTGTAGCCCTCAGAACGGTATACAGTACAGTACAGATAAATGTTCACAAAACACACAATTGCAAGCCGAAGGTTCTAGTCTAGACTAAATCTACCACAGTTCATATTGCTAACTTACAAATTAATGGATGCGATTTATTGAAAGTGTCAGGGATACTGGTGTATTGAATAGAGTTGCAAAATTCCGGTAACCTTCCCAAAATTCCTAGGTTTTCCAGAATTACCAGTTGGAATATTCCTGGAATCAGGAGGGAATAAGCAGGAAATCCAGAATCCTCTAACCAGTATTTCTGGAAAACCTGTGGATTTTGGTAAAGTTAACATAATTTTACAACCCTAGAATTGGACGCATGCATTAAAAGAGAATGTCTCGCATGAAAGCTAGAAATTATTCTTCTATTAATGAGCTGGGAAATAATTGGTACCATGGGGTATAATGTGTGGGTGTCCATGGCCAGTAAAAAAAGTAAATAATTGTTTGTGAATACTAATTACTGGAACAAAATCAATTAATTCCTAACTGTTACCATACTGTACTTGCACCTCAGTTTACAGGGAATAACCATGGTATGGAGTGCTCACTCACTTAGCTAAACAAGTACGTATACTGTATGCATACGAAACTAATCTTATGCAGTTTACTGTACTCATTAACAAGCATTTGAGATATTTAACACCTGAATCTGACATTTACGACACTCTAATGTACTGTATTCTTGACCAGCTCTCACTCTCACACCTAGAGTCGACAAAGAGAACAGGCTCTTTTTGAATCATTTGACTTGTGCACTATATTTAATTATAGTTTTATTTTAGGACTGTTAAGTTTCTCATCGTTACCGTAATAGCTGTATGTTCACACTTTATTAGAGACTATTTTGCAGCTCTTTGAGTACTGCTGGCATGCCCACACCACCCCAGTGCAGTCTCTCAGTAACTCTACTCTACACTGGCTCTGGTAGGCTCTAGTCCACAGTGTGCTAATTAAAAATGGCGGCCACAGAGGGAGGGACGTTTAAGTTCTAACTGTGAAGAAGGTTTGTATAAAAATGTTCTGTACTGGAACTTTTGTATGCGTCCAAAATTGCTACCTATTACCTATATAGTGTACTACTTTTGACCAGGGCTCATAGGGTGTGTTGTGAGCAGTTGTGGTACGTGGGTAAAAATCACTGGGGAAGCCAGAAAAGATAATAGTGTTGAGATAATTGCATTGTTTGCTTTATAAACTGTTCGTTCATATACCTTGTGACCGTGATTTATAGGCCGAGACAAAAAGAAGACACAGTGGCAGAATAAATTCAACCGCAACTCTGTTTTATCACAACACTAGAGGTAAAGTCCACGAAACATATTGCATGTAACAGTTACAGTTGAAGTTGGAAGATTACATACACCTAAGCCAAATACATTTCAACTCAGTTTTTCACAATTCCTGACATTTAATCCTAGTAAAAATTCCCTGTTTTTAGGTCAGTTAGGATCACCACCTAATTTTAAGAAAGTGATATGTCTGAATATTAGTAGAGAAAATTGTTGATGTCAGCTTTTATTTCTTTCATCACATTCCCAGTGGGTCAGAAGTTACATCCACTCAATTAGTATTTGGTAGCATTGCCTTTAAATTGTTTAACATGGGTCAAACGTTTCGGGTAGCCTTCCACAAGCTTCCCACAATAAGTTGGGGGAATTTTGGCCCATTCCTACTGACAGAGCTGGTGTAACTGAGGCAGGTTTGTAGGTCTCCTTGCTCGCACACGCTTTTTCAGTTCTGCCCACAAATGTTCTTTAGGATTGAGGTCAGGGCTTTGTGATGGCCACTCCAATACCTTGACTTTGTTGTCCTTAAGCCATTTTGCCACAACTTTGGAAGTATGCTTGGGGTCTCCATTTGAAAGACCCATTTGCGACCAAGCTTTAACTTCCTGACTGATGTCTTGAGATGTTGCGTCAATATATCCACATCATTTTCCTGCCTTATGATGCCATCTATTTTGTGAAGTGCACCAGTCCCCCCTGCAGCAAAGCACCCCCACAACATGATGCTGCCACCCCCTGCTTCACGGTTGGGATGGTGTTCTTCGGCTTGCAAGCATCCCCCTTTTTCCTCCAAACATAACGATGGTCATTATGGCCAAACAGTTCTATTTTTGTTTCATCAGACCAGAGGACATTTCTCCAAAAGGTACGATCTCTGTCCCCATGTGCAGTTGCAAATCATAGTCTGGCTTTATTATGTCGGTTTTGGAGCAGTGGCTTCTTCCTTGCTGAGCGGCCTTTCAGGTTATGTCGATATAGGACTAGTTTTACTGTTTTGTACCTGTTTCCTCCAGCATTCCTCTGGGATTGATTTTCACTTTTTGCAACAAAGTGCGTTCATCTCTAGGAGACAGAACACGTCTCCTTCCTGAGAGGTATGACGGCTGTGTGGTCCCATGGTGTTTATACTTGCGTACTATTGTTTGTACAGATGAACGTGGTACCTTCAGGCGTTTGGAAATTGCTCCTAAGGATGAACCAGACGTGTGGAGGTCTACAATTTTTCTTCTGAGGTCTTTGATGATTTCTTTTGATTTTCCCATGATGTCAAGCAAAGAGGCACTGAGTTTGAAGGTAGGCCTTGAAATACATCCACACGTACACCTTCAAATAGCCTATCAGAAGCTTCTAAAGCCATGACATAATTTTCTGGAATTTTCCAAGCTGTTTGAAGGCACAGTCATGTAAACCTTTGACCCACTGGAATTGTGATACAGTGAATTATAAGTGAAATAATCTGGTCTGTAAACAATTGTTGGAAAAATTACTTGTGTCATGCACAAAATGGATGTCCTAACCGACTTGTCAAAACTATAGTTTGTTAATAAGAAATTTGTGGAGTGGTTAAAAAACAAGTTTTAATGACTCCAACCTAAGTGTATATAAACTTTGACTTCAACTGTACATGACCTACAGCCATGACCTAAAAGCGTGTTAATGTTTCTGACAATTTAGGAACACTAAAAAACGACTGACTTAAAACCACAAAGAGTTACCGCTAGTCGCAAAGAAAACAGGAGCTGCCTGCACTAATCCAGCACCATTTCAACATCAACATTTCAACATCAAATCACCTATGCTTAGTCTAATACAATGAAAAGATTTCTGCCAGCGACTGGAACGAATTGTAAAAATCGCTGAAGTTGGAGACTTTTATTTCCCTCACCAACTTTAAACATCAATTGTCTGAGCAGCTAACCGATTGCTGCAGCTGTACATAGTCCATCGGTAAATAGCACACCCAATTTACCTACCTCACCCCCATACTGTTTTTATTTTATTTACTTTTCTGCTCTTTTGCACACCAGTATCTCTACTTGCACATCATCATCGGCTCATTTATCACTCCAGTGTTAATCTGCTAAATTATATTTATTCGCTCCTATGGCCTATTTATTGCCTACCTCCTCATGCCTTTTGCACACACTGTATATAGACTTTCTTTTTTTTCTACTGTGTCATTTACTTGTTTATTGTGTTATTGGCTTGTTTATTGTTTACTCCATGTGTAACTCTGTGTTGTTGTCTGTGTCACACTGCTTTGCTTTATCTTGGCCAGGTCGCAGTTGCAAATGAGAACTTGTTCTCAACTATCCTACCTGGTTAAATAAAGGTGAAATAAAAAAATAAAAAACAATGAAAAGATACCAAAAACGATTTAGTCCAATCAACGTAAGTTAAATCTGATGTGGCTGTCCATGTTTCTGATTTCTCTGTGTGTGTGTGTGTGTGTGTGTGTGTGTGTGTGTTCGTGTTCGTGCAAGTAGAAATAACATGTTGACTCACCCTACTTGTAGAGAAACGCCAATGACATCCTCCTCTCTTTCATGTTGACGAAACGGTCAATCACTCTGTCATACAGTACACACTTTTATGTTTTGTTGTCCTAGGCTACCTGGCTAAAATGCTTGCCACAAGTCCAAATCCCTATCTCCATCCATGGCCAATTTAAGAAAGGGGCAATTTTAGCTAGCTAGCTAGCCAATGGAGGACAACAACACAACGAGATGCAACAATTCAAGTTGTTTCTGTTCAATGACGTATGCTCTCGATGCGATTTGATAGGAGTGATGCCAAATCCAAACGGGCTTCTCTTGACACTTTTTTTTGGTGCACCAGAACCCTTCACTGTTGAGCTCGCTCAGTTTAGCTCAATGCTGATTGGCGATTATGTTACTTTTTTAATCAAGGGAGACCAGATGCTCGCTGGCTTCTCTTGCATTCAATGCTACGGGCGGCAAAAATGTCCCACTCTTTTGAACCAGTCAGCATCAGGTCATCAGGCCTTCAGAGACAGCGGGGCACCGTTTTGCTCGCTCTGATGTTTTCTCCGGTGAGATACTTTGAGCCTCTTGCAAATTGAAAGAAGATTATGAAACACAGAGAGACTAAATAAGTTATTTAATGTATTTATTGTTCAGTTTTTGGGGTGAAGCCTGGCCCTTGGCATCCATGAATACACACCACTGATTGTGAGAATGGTGAAGAATTATAGTGCCTTCCTTCTCACAGAATGTCATACTAATGATCAACCGGAAATATGCAGAGATCACTGACATTGTAGTATAGTTTTGAATAACAAGACAATTATATACCATTACATTTTACTAAATGTGGTGATCTTTAGAAAATATCAATATCGTAAACTTTCCAGTAAATTTCCAGAATTTTTCCATGGGAAGTTAAGCCCGGGAATTTAAATTCAACAAAGAAGTTAGCTTATAACATATAACAACTATCCCCAATTCAATGGAATTGCAACCCTCTGCATGCACAGTGGAGTGCACTCTTCTATCACATGTACAGCTGATTCTCAACATCTTGCACACTAATGAGATGCTATTGAGCCCACACTACTACACTGTCTAAGCCAAGGACTACATGCTTTCTGGTAAGATTTGATTACAATACTGGGTGGAGTGAATATATTTACATGACATACATGATTTGTTGTTAAACTAGTAAATAGCAGCCTAAATCATTTCTAACTTGTTAACAATTTCTGCTAGTTCGTTTTTGCTACCATGTGTGGTTTAGCCTGCTTGAGCCTGCTAACTGAGGAGTGTTAATTCACCCGTTTCCATACAGGTTTCATTTTTTATTTATCTTACAAAGGAGTTGTTTAATCTAACTGCTTAACTATTTATCTGTACATGGAATTGTATTTCTTTATTTTTTTTACTATTATTTTTCTAATCTTTACAGGAAAATGCCACGGGCACTATCTGATGTGTGGAGACATTTCACTGCAGCTAACGTAGAAGGAAAACCTGTGTACATTTGCAAATACTGTGCCAAATCATTTGTGAAGAATGCAACAAAGGTGCAGAATCATCTGGCGAAGTGCATAAAGTTCCCTCAGCGCTCACAACAAGCAACCTCTGACAAAAGTCCCTCTCTATTCAAGGTGAAAATTATGAATCAAACACCTTATTGATAGCAACAGCTCATGGTCCTCCTGGAATCAGAAGTTTATTTTTTGACTCAATGGAGGAACGTAGTCAGAGAAATGCTGATGAATGTCTTGCTCAAGCTGTGTATGCAACTGGTTCATCTCTGATGCTCACAGGCAATGTGTATCGGACGAGATTTCTGAATGTTCTTTGCACAGGATACACCCCTCCAACCAGACATGCTTTATCTACTCATTTGCTGGATGCAGAGTTCAACAGAGTGCAAGTGAAGGTCAAGCAAATCATAGAGACAGCAGACTATATTGCAATCATCTCTGATGGGTGGTCGAATGTTCGTGGGCAAGGAATAATTAACCACATAATCTCCACCCCTCAACCAGCATTTTACAAGAGCACAGACACACCGGTCTTTACATTGCAGATGACCTGAAGGCAATCATCAATGACCTTGGACCACAGAAGGTATTTTCACTGGTGACAGACAATGCTGTGAACATGAAGGCTGCTTGGTCTAAAGTGGAGGAGTCCTCCCCTCACATCACACCCATTGGCTGTGCTGCTCATGCATTGAATCTGCTACTCAAGGACATCATGGCACTGAAAATAATTGATACACTCAACAATAGAGCTAAGGAAATGGTTAGGTATGTGGGTCATGAAGGGTCATGAAGTTATAGCAGCAATCTACCTCACCAAGCAAAGTGAGAAGAATAAGAGCACCACATTGAAGCTGCCCAGCAACACCAGTTGGGGTGGTGTTGTCATCATGTTTGACAGTCTCCTGGAGGGGAAGGAATCTCTCCAAAAAATGGCCATATCACAGTCTGCCGATATGGACAGCCCCATCAAGAGGATCCTGGATGATGTATTTTGGGAGGGAGTTGTAAGCAGCCTGAAACTCCAGAAACCTATAGCAGTAGCCATTGCACAGATTGAGGGAGACAATGCCATGTTCAAACTCTGCTTGCAGATGTAAGAGAAGAAATCTGTACTGCCCTGCCCACTTCACTGTTGCTCCAGGCAGAGGAAACTACAGTTCTGAAATACATCAAAAAGTGTGAAGACTTCTGCCTGAAGCACATACACGCCGCAGCATACCTGTTGGACCCCAAGTATGCTGGCAAGAGCATCCTGTCTGGTGCAGAAATCAACCAGGCCTATGGTGTCATCACTACCATGTCTCGCCACCTTGCCCTGGATGAGGGCAAGGTTCTTGGCAGTCTGGCGAAGTACAAATCGAAGCAAGGGCTTTGGGATGTAGATGCAATATGGCAGTCGTGCATCTCATCAGCCACCTGGTGGAAGGGACTTTGTGGATCTGAGGCTCTTTCCCCTGTTACCTCCATCCTCCTCCAAATCCCACCAACATCAGCCGCATCCGAGTGCAACTGGTCCTTGTTTGGGAACACACACACCAGAGCACACAACAGGCTGACCAATACAAGGGATGAAAAATTGGTGGCCATCCGGGCAAATTTCAGGCTTTTTAAGCCTGTCAACGAGCCATCCTCAACAAGGTTGGAAAGTGACAGTGAAGATGAAGCCTCAGAGACAAGAGGTGGACATTGATGTTCAAGAGGTGGACATTGAGGAGGTCGAGGGAGAAGACATGGAAGCCTGATAGGAAGACAACAAAAGCTTTAGTTTCTAGACTATCATTTTACAGATTTTTGGAGAGATGCGATGGATCATTGGGGGGTCATTCAATATTCCCTTTCTTTTGTTGTTCAGTGAATTAATCCATGTGAAGAGTCAACTCATTTAATTAAAGTTCAATTCATAACTAAATAGTTTTATTTATATTGGAAGGATTTAATCATTTGCAATTGTGTTTACTTATGATAAAGAAAAAGGTTTATGTTTCGGTCTCCATATGAAATGGTAAATATATCCAATGCAAAAAACATCTACATTTAAATGGTATTAATATTAATGTGCATATATTCCCGTTAATTCCCATAAATTCCTGTTAATTCCCACAGAAAGTTTCCACTTCTGAATTTTCCCCAAAATGTGCAACCCTAGTTATTATACATAATCTAGTTGTACTAACACCTAACATGTAGTACAAAAGAGGGGTTACCACCACAACAGAAGAAACACATGAATAAAAAAAGTATTATATATTTTACATTTTTTTTGTATTTCCAATTAGCAATGTTTTCTTCCTATTTTTCTAATCTAAAAGAGGTTTCACCTTGATTCGTGTTTGTTTACAGCGTTTGACTTTTGCAAACAAACTTCACTTTAGATTTTTTTTACGAGGATGTTGTTTGTGAGAAAACGTTCACAGCATTGCACTGTATTTATATTTGGAATGGCATCAGTGGCAACATCATTGCCACGCAGGAAAAGATAATTGTGTTTTCAGAGCTTTTGCTTTCCACAGACATCATAATGAGCTAACCTTTCAGCTCACCACGTTAACACCGACAGAAACCACAGCAAATTTTTTGTCATTTCAATAATTGAGCTGTGCAGTGTTTACTTAATCACTAAAGTAATTAACAGGCAGAGGCAGATTCTTTTGTTGTCTATCTCTACCTGTTCTCTGTGGTGAGGATCAGTACAATGCTCTGTAATGAGGGCGACTCTTGTATCTCTGATAGCAACTCTTTTAAAGGGGCAATCCGGGACTGGTACATCTATTTTTGGACAAAGTCGACCCTATAGATTTATACATCCTACTAGTTGATTAGCAGATGAGACCAAATATGTTTTTTATGGTGCTGACACTAAGGAGTGAGCACTCAGAGTGCTGGGGCAGAAAAGGGCCATGATCCTGAAAGGGAATGGTGATCCTCTACAACATTTATCTTATGCTAATGAAGGTGCATGGTGCTCTGAATGCTTTCCAAAACAGCTGGTCCACAATGGCCTATGCACATTGTACAGCATTCATCTGCCGTTCTGTTCTGCCCAAGGGTAGGTGTGTGTGTGTGTGTGTGTGTGTGTGTGTGTGTGTTAGTACGTGACCCTACCACACATGGCTCTCGTCAGGATAATGGCACTCAAATGGATACTTCACAGGCAATCACAATCAGTTGCCAAGCAACAGGGGCACCATTCTATAACTAGGAGACAAACGTTGGGGAGCAGACCACAGAATGTAATATCTAATTCATTTTTAATACCTTGGGGAGACGTACAGTAAACTATAACTTGATCATGTTTGTCTAATGTTTCTCATTTGTAAAACCGCATGGAATAAACCTTCAGAACTATCCAAACATATACCGTACACAGCCATGGCGAAAAAAGGAAATATAACTGGTTATTATCATCATATATCATATACCTTCATATATATAAATAACACATACATTATGTCTGTTTCTCCAACCGATTTCCAAGCAGTCATCTGTATCCACGACACTATGAACGTATGACAGCATCCCAGTCTTGAATATGATGCAACTTTATAGTGGGTGACGAAATAAAGAAAGGATTGGTGTGAAGAAGAAGAAATGGTGGTGGAAGGATGCGGTTGGTTGAAGGACTTGTGGGATGGATGTGTAGCCTATGGCTCAGCCAGGGGTGCTATCACTGAATATCTCACTTGGTTCAAGGAGTCAAGCTGGCCATGAGCAAATGGCAAATAAATAGGAAGCGTGTAATTCACGGCCCTACAGTGGAAAAGCCCCATAAGTGATCCTAACCCTGCTCACGTCACAGCTCTACATATGGACTGACACTGACTGAACAAGGAGGTTAGCACTCTCTGTGACAAACCAAAGTGTTTCCGACTGATTAATAAGGACACTTGAAAGAAAAGATCGGTAAAGAGTGGTAATGCAAAAAGGTGGTAAAACTTCAAACAAAGGCGTCATCCTTTTAATTAGTCCTTATAACGCTTGGCTCTAATGGATTCCAATGAGACGGCCTGTTCGCAGTCTGTTAGATCTATAAAACAGCATTTTGATGGGAGCTAGGACTGTGGTTGAAGAAGTGATAAAGATGTCAAGGGGTTGACTGCACACAACCGCCCGTCCTCGTGTCATTGTCCAAAATCAGGCAAATGTATCAAAGGACTGTTCAAAACTCATAGATACTGTACATGTCAATAGTTATGGTTAAGCTGGTTCATGGTTGCAAGATCTTATTTGGATCAGGACTTGAATGTCAAGAGGAGGATGACACGACTATCCGTTATACATCATGCGCACATATCCCTGCATATTGTATCGATTTGTTTAACTACAGATAACTACTGTAAATCTTTGTTCAGCATGTAATTGCGTACCTGTAATTATCACTCTACATAATTGAAAAGGCACAGTTTGACAGTATCAGTATCAGCATCAGACAGAGACATCCTTCTATGTTCTATAATAAGATCCTTTCCAGGAACTCCTCATAGGACATGGCTAACAATGTCATCTTTGCCCTTTGATGATCTAATTCTCTCTTTGCCACAGTAAGATCCTCTATAAATTGGTCAGTGGCGGCTGCTGATTGGCTGAATACCCGCGAGGTGGCTGGAGTCAACAAAGCAGCATGACAGAAATATGATTCCAACTTTTCAAACTACAGGCAGTTTCTTTAAGAAGATATATGAAGTGATCTGTGCAATTGAACAGCATAAATACACCAATTTCACTTTTGTATATCAAAAACCGAATGACCACAGCTGCGCCTCACATGCTGGCACTGTTTTGAACAGATTAGATTCTACTATTTAGAACTTGCAGCCAGCTCACGAATGATCGTAAAAGGGAGAACACAACAAGCATGCAGATGCAATAAGTGAATACACATTATCTACAGTATATCACAAAAGTGAGTACACCCCTCTCATTTTTGTAAATATTTGAGTATATCTTTTCATGTGACAACACTGAAGAATTGACACTTTGCTACAATGTAAAGTAGTGAGTGTACAGCTTGTATAACAGTGTACATTTGCTGGGATGAGGTAGTTGAGTGTGCTATTTACAGATTGGCTGTGTACAGGTACAGTGATCGGTAAGCTGCTCTGACAGCTGATGCTTAAAGTTAGAGAAGGAGATATAAGTCTCCAGCTTCAGTGATTTTTGCAATTCGTTCCAGTCATTGGCAGCAGAGAACTGGAAGGAAAGGCGGCCAAAGGAAGTGTTGACTTTGGGGATGTCCAGTGAAATATACCTGCTGGAGCGCGTGCTACAGGTGGGTGTTGCTATGGTGACCAGTGAGCTGAAATAAGGCAGGGCTTTACCTAGCATAGACTTATAGATGACCTGGAGCCAGTGGGTTTGGCAACATATGTAGTGACTAGTAAGTTATTGAACAGCTTGTTTAGAAAATATACACATTTAACACAATTTTATGAGAATTTTAAATATAATCCATGAATTATATAAATATTAGAGATCGATGGCCGATTAATTATGGCTGATTTCAAGTTTTCATAACAATCGGAAATCGGTTGGCCGATTTAAAAAAAATATATATTTGTATTATTTTACACCCCTTTATTTATCCTTTATTTAACTAGACAAGTCAGTTAAGAACACATTCTTATTTTCAATGACGGCCTAGGAATGGTGGGTTAACTGCCTTGTTCAGGGGCAGAATGACAGATTTTTACCTTGTCAGCTCGGGTATTCAATCTTGCAACCTTACAGTTAACTAGTCCAACGCTCTAAACACCTGATTACATTGCACTCCACGAGGAGACTGCCTGTTAAGCGAATGCAGTAAGAAGGTAAGTTGCTAGCTAGCATTAAACTTATCTTATAAAAAACAATCAATCATAATCACTAGTTAACTACACATGGTTGATGATATTACTAGTTTATCTAGCGTGTCCTGCGTTTCATATAATCGATGCGGTGCGTGTTCGCGAAAAAGGACTGTCTTGCTCCAATGTGTACCTAACCATAAACATCAATGCCTTTCTTAAAATCAATACACAGAAGTATCTATTTTTAAACCTGCATATTTAGTTCATATTGCCTGCTAACCTGGCTCGTTGTGAACTCTGTGAAGAATATTTCTTCCTAACAAAGACAGCCAACTTCGCCAAACGGGGGATGGTTTAACAAAAGCTCATTTGCGAAAAAAAGCACAATCGTTGGACAACTGTACCTAACCATAAACCATAAACATCAATGCCTTTCTTAAAATAAATACACAGAAGTATATATTTTTAAACCTGCATATTTTACTAAAATAAATCGAGGTTAGCAGGCAATATTAACCAGGTGAAATTGTGTCACTTCTCTTGCGTTCATTGCACGCAGAGTCAGTGTATATGCAACAGTTTGGTCTGTACGTAATTATGACATAACATTGAAGGTTGTGCAATGTAACAGGAATATATAGACTTCTGGATGCCACCCGTTAGATAAAATACGTAACGGTTCCGTATTTCACTGAAAGAATAAACGTCTTGTTTTCGAGATGATAGGTCAATTAATATGGTCAAATCTGGAAACTAAGGCTCGTATTTCTGTGTGTTATTATGTTATAATTAAGTCTATGATTTGATAGAGCAGTCTGACTGAGCGATACCAGCAGGCTCGTAAGCATTCATTCAAACAGCACTTTCGTGCGTTTTGCCAGCAGCTCGTCCCTGTGCTTCAAGCGTTGAGCTGTTTATGACTTCAAGCCTATCAACTCCCGAGATTAGGCTGGTGTAACCGATGTGAAATGGCTAGCTAGTTAGCGCGCGCTAATAGCGTTTCAAACGTCACTCGCTCTGAGACTTGGAGTGGTTGTTCCCCTTGCTCTGCAAGGGCCCCGGCTTTTGTGGAGCGATGAGTAACGCTGCTTCGAGGGTGGCTGTTGTCGATGTGTTCCTGGTTCGAGCCCAGGTAGGGGCGAGGAGAGGGACGGAAGATATACTGTTACACTGGCAATACTAAAGTGCCTATAAGAACTATAGTTCGACCGATTAATCGGAATGGCCGATTATTAGTTTTCATAACAATCGGAAATTGTTTTCAAAACAATCAGAAATCAGTATTTTTGGGCGCCGATTTGCCAATTAAATGTTTTTATTTTTTATATACCTTTATTTAACTAGGCAAGTCAGTTAAGAACACATTCTTATTTTCAATGACGGCCTAGGAACGGTGGGTTAACTGCCTCGTTCAGGGGCAGAACGACAGATTTTCACCTTGTCAGCTCGGGGGATCCAATATTGCAACCTTACAGTTAACTAGTTCAACGCAATAACGACCTGCCTCTCTCTCGTTGCACTCCACAAGGGGACTGCCTGTTACACGAATGCAGTAAGCCAAGGTAAGTTGCTAGCTAGCATTAAACTTATCTTGTGAAAAACAATCAATCATAATCACAAGTTAACTACACATGGTTGATGATATTACTAGATATTATCTAGCGTGTCCTGCGTTGCATATAATCTGATTGAGCATACAAGCATACAAGTTTCTAAGTATCTGACTGAGTGGTGGTAGGCAGAAGCAGGCGCGTAAACATTCACTCAAATAGCACTTTCGTGCGTTTTGCCAGCAGCTCTTCGTTGTGCGTCAAGCATTGCGCTGTTTATGACTTCAAGCCTATCAACTCCCAGGATGAGGCTGGTGTAACCGAAGTGAAATGGCTAGCTAGTTAGCGCGCGCTAATAGCGTTTCAAACGTCACTCGCTCTGAGCCTTGCAGTGGTTGTTTCCCTTGCTCTGCATGGGTAACGGCTGCTTGGATCGTGGCTGTTGTCATTGTGTTGCTGGTTCGAGCCCAGGGAGGAGGTTAATGAAATACAAATGGTATAGAGGGAAATAGTTCTATAATTCCTATAATAACTACAACCTAAAACTTCTTACCTGGGAATATTGAAGACTCATGTTAACAGGAACCACCAGCTTTCATATGTTCTCATGTTCTGAGCAAGGAACTGAAACGTTAGCTTTCTTACATAGCACATGTTGCACTTTTATTTTCTTCTCCAACACTTTGTTTTTGCATTATTTAAACCAAATTGAACATGTTTCATTATTTACTTGAGGCTAAATCTGGTATTGGCTACAAGAAGATCCACAAACAATTGAATATACCACTGAGCACTGTCAGGGCAATTATTAAAAAATTCAAAAGATATGGAACAGTTGAAAACCTCATGGGTAGAGGACGCAAATGCATTTTGCCCCCCAGGAGAGGGAGGAGGATCGTGAGAGAAGAAACAAAATCCCCAAGAATCACTGTGAAAGAATTACAGGCCTTGGTGGCATCTTGGGGTCACCAGGTTTCAAAAAGCACCATCAGACGCCACCTTCCAGAAGAAAGCCCTTTCTGACCCCAAGACACAGACGCAAGCGCTTGGAGTTCGCCAAACGTCATTTAAATTATGACTAGAAGAAGGTGCTCTGGTCAGATGAGACCAAAATTGAACGTTTTGGTCAGATACAGCATCAGCATGTTTGACGTCGAAACAGAGATGCATACAAGGAGAGGCACATCATACCCATGGTGAAATATGGTGGTGGGTGAGTGATGTTTTGGGGCTGTTTTAATTCCAGAGGTCCAGGGGCACTGGTTAAGATTGATGGCATAATGAATTTGACCAAGTATCAGGCAATTTTGGCTGACAATCTGGTTGCCTCTGCTAGAAGGCTGGACTTGGCCGTAGGTGGACTTTCCAACAAGACAATGACCCGAAACATACTTCAAGATCCACACAGAAATGGTTCTGTGACAACAAAATCAATGTTCTGCTATGGCCATCTCAGTCGCCGGACCTCAATCCAATGGACAACCTGTGGGCTGAATGGAAGAGGGCAGTTGATAAGTGCAAACCCAAGAATGTGAAGGATCTTGAAAGGATCTGCATAGAGGAATGGTCCAAAATTCAAAATGTGTTCCTTAACCGTGTCAAACATTACAGGAAAAGACTCCATGCTGTTATCTTTGCCAGAGGTTTCTTTATTTTTACTATTTTCTACATTGTAGAATTTTTGATTTTTTTTTTGTATTTTTTTTGTTTAACCTTGATTTAACTAGGCAAGTTAAGAACACATTTTTATTTTTCAATGACGGCTTACCCTGCCAAACCTGGGCCAATTGTGCACCGCCCTATGGGACTCCCAATCACGGCCAGATGGGATACAGCTTGGATTCGAACCAGGGACTGTAGTGATGTCTCTTGCACTAAGACGCAGGGCCTTAGACCCCTCAGGAGATTGGTAGTGAAGACATCAAAACTATAAAATAACACATATAAAATCATGTAGTAACCAAAAAAACTGTTAAACAAATCAAAATATATTTTATATTTGAGATTCTTCAAAGTAGCCACCCTTTGCCATGATGACAGCTTGCACACTCTTGGCATCCTCTCAATCATATTCATGAGGTAGTCACCTGGAATGCATTTCAATTAACAGGTGTGCTTTGCTAAAAGTACATTTGTGGAATTTA
Organism: Oncorhynchus mykiss; assembly: GCF_057628025.1. Taxonomy (NCBI): domain Eukaryota; kingdom Metazoa; phylum Chordata; class Actinopteri; order Salmoniformes; family Salmonidae; genus Oncorhynchus; species Oncorhynchus mykiss. The sequence goes on along the minus strand of NC_143040.1, from coordinate 42,739,970 downwards.
TTTCCTTCTTAATGAGTTTGAGCCAATCAGATGTGTTGTGACAAGGTAGGGGTGGAATTCTTGTTTGAAAATGGCGCTGGGGAGAATGGCTGCCATTTTATAGACTCTAACCAATTGTGCTATTGTGTGTGTTTTTTCGCATTATTTGCAACTTATTTTGTACATAATGTTTCTGCCACCGTCTATTATGACCAAAAAGAGCTTCTATAAATCAGTACAGCGATTACTCACCTCGTATTGAAAGAAGATTTTTTCTTTAACGAGTCGGATGAGAGGGAGTTACTCCAGACACCCGACAAGGCCCTCATCCCGGTAATTTATGAACATTTGAACATCTTGGCCATGTTCTGTTATAATATCCACCCGGCACAGCCAGAAGAGGACTGGCCACCCCTCATAGCCTGGTTCCTCTCTAGGTTTCTTCCTAGGTTTTGGCCTTTCTAGGGAGTTTTTCCTAGCCAACGTGCTTCAGCACCTGCATTGCTTGATGTTTTGGGTTTTAGGCTGGGTTTCTGTACAGCACTTTGAGATATCAGCTGATGTACGAAGGGCTATATAAATACATTTGATTTGATTTGATTCGCAGGAGAAAGAGACTGAAATATTGAGGACGAAGGTCAGGGTGCCTTGTGAGGATCTGATGGCGAGTGGGTAATTTTTCTTTACCGTTGGTCCTATTAGCCAATGTACAATCACTGGATAATAAAATAGACTAACTACAAGCACGCATATCCTACCAACAGGATATTAAAAACTGTAATATCTTATGTTTCACCGAGTCGTGGCTGAACGACGACATGAATAACATACAGCTGGCGGGTTATACACTGTATCGACAGGATAGAACAGCAGCCTCTGGTAAGACAAGGGGTGGAGGTCTATGTATATATGTAAACAACAGCTGGTGCACGATATCTAAGGAAGTCTCAAGGTTTTGCTCGCCTGAGGTAGAGAATTGCATGATAAGCTGTAGACCACACTATTTACCAAGAGAGTTTTCATCTATTTTCTTCATAGCTGTCTATTTACCTCCCTGGAGGGAAGCCAAAGTAAGTCTGCTACCCAAGAGTGGTAAAGCGGTCTTTACTGGTTTTAACAGTAGACCTATAAACTTGCTGCCAGCTCTTAGCAAACTGTTGGATAAAATTGTGTTTGACCAAATACAATGCTATTTCTCTGTAAACAAATTAAGAACAGACATTTAGCATGCTTATAGAGAAGGGTCCTCAACATGTACTGCACTGACACAAATGACTGATGATTGGTTGAAAGAAATTGATAATAAGAAGATTGTGGGAGCTGTACTGTTAGATTTCAGTGCAGCCTTCGATATTACTGATCATAACCTGTTGTTGAAAAAACGTGTGTTATTGCTTTTCAACCTCTGCCATATTGTGGATTCAGAGCTATCTATCTAATCAAAGGGTTTTCTTTAATGGAAGCTTCTCTAACGTCAAACATGTCAATTGTGGTGTAGCGCAGGGCAACTCTCTGGGCCCGCAACGCTTTTCTATTTTTAACCAATGAGCTGCCACTGGCATTAAACACAGCACGTGCATCCATGTATGCTGATGATTCAACCATATACACATCAGCAACCACAGCTAATGAAGTCACTGAAACCCTTAACAAAGAGTTGCAGTCTGTTCTGGAATGGGTGGCCAGTGAGACAATAGTGCTAGTACGAACTTGGACCCAGGCGCAGAGAAACACAGCAGGTAAGGGTAAATCCAGAAGGTCTTCATAACAACAAAGCAAGGGCACATGAGAACACTGGACAAAACATGAGACCTGAGCAACTGGCCCAGTCCACAGAGGAACCAAAATAGTCATCCAGCAGGTGATCCCAATAAGTCCAACTAGGGTCACCTGGATACTAGAGGAAACCCAAGGGTGCTCTCCAGTGGCAACCACAGGTAGTACACTCCAGGAAGAAACCCTGACCTGTGACAGCCAGGAATAAACTGGTCCTGAACATCTCTAAAACTGAGAGCTTTGAATTTGGTACAAATCCTTCCTTAAGTTCTATACCTCAGCTGAATCTGGCAATGAATGTTGTGGCTGTTGAACAAGTTGAGGAGACTAAATTAATTGGCGTTACCGTAGATTGTAAACTGTCATGATCAAAACATAAATTCAATGGTTATAAAGATGGGGAGAGGTCTAGCCGTAATAAAGAGATGCTCTGCTTTTTTTGACACCACACTCCAAAAAGCAATTTCTGCAGGCTCTAGTTGTCTAATCTTGATTATTGTCCAGTCGTGTGGTCCAGCGCTGCAAGGAAAGACCTAGTTAAGCTGCAGCTGGCCCAGAACAGAACGGCACGTTCTGCTCTTCATTGTAATCAGAGGGCTGATATAAATACTATGCATGCCAGTCTCACTTGGCTAAGAGTTGAGGAGAGATTGACTGCATCACTTCTTTTTATAAGAAACATTGTGTTGAAAATACCAAATAGTTTGCATAGTCAACTTACACACAGCTCTGACACACACACTTATCTCACCTGACATGCCACCAGGGGTCTTTTCACAGTCCCCAAATCCAGAACAAATTCAAGAAAGCGTACAGTATTATATAGAGCCCTTATTGCATGGAACTTCATTCCATCTCATATTGCTCAAATAAACAGCAAACCTGGTTTTAAAAAACAGATAAAGCAACACCTCACAGCACAACACCTCTCCCTTTTGACCTATTAGATAGTTTGTGAATGCATTGATATGTAAGCTACGTGTGCCTTCTTAAAAATGTATGTAGTTCTGTCCTTGAGCTGTTCTTGTCTGTATTATGTCATTATGTTTCATGTTTCGTGTGGACCCCAGGAAGAGTAGCTGCTGCTTTTGCAACAGCTAATGGGGATCCTAATAAAATACCAAAAAATAAATACCAATACCAAACCAATGCTGGAACTAAAGCCACACTCAATGAGCTGTATTCCGCCATTGGCAAAACGGAAAACGCTCATCCAGAGGCGGTGCTCCTAGCGGCTGTGGACATTAATCCAGGGAAACATAAATCAGTTTTACCTCATTTCTACCAGCATGTTAAATGTGCAACCAGAGGGATAAAACCTCGAGACCACCTTTACTCCACACACAGAGACGCATACAAAGCTCTCCCTCGCCCTCCATTTTGTAAATCTGACCATAATTCTATCCTCCTGATCCCTGCTTACAAGCAAAAACTAAAGCAGGAAGCACCAGTGACTCAGTCAATAAAAAAGTGGTCAGATGAAGCAGATGCTAAGCTACAGGACTGTTTGCTAGCACAGACATATGAATATGTTCCGGGATTTTTCCAATGGCATTGAGGAGTACACCACATCAGTCACTGGCTTCATCAATAAGTGCATCGATGACGTCGTCCACAGTCCCCACAGTACACTACCGTTCAGAAATACAGTGTAGACATTGTTAATGCTGTAAATGACTATTGTAGCTGGGAACGGCTTTTATGGAATATCTACAGTTGAAATAAGAAGTTTACATACACCTTAGCCGAATACATTTAAACTCAGTTAAACAATTCCTGACATTTAATCCTGGTAAAAATTCCCTGTTTTAGGTCAGTTAGGATCACCACTTTATTTTAAGAATGTGAAACGTCAGAATAATAGTAGAGAATTATTTATTTAAGCATTTATTTCTTTCATCACATTCCCAGTGGGTCAGAAGTTTACATACACTCAATTAGTATTTGGTAGCATTGCCTTTAAATAGTTTAACTTGGGTAAAACGTTTCGGGCAGCCTTCCACAAGCATCCCACAATAAGTTGGGTGACTTTTGGCCAATTCCTCCTGACAGAGCTGGTGTAACTGAGTCAGGTTTGTAGGCCTCCTTGCTCGCACATGCTTTTTCAGTTCTGCCCACAAATGTTCTATAGGATTGAGGTCAGGACTTTGTGATGTCCATTTGGAAGAACCATTTGTAACCAAGCTTTAACTTCCTGACTTATGTCTTGAGAAGTTGCTTCAATATATCCACATAATTTTCCCTCCCTCATGATGCCATCTATTTTGTGAAGTGAAACCAGTCCCTCCTGCAGCAAAGCACCCCCACAACATGATGCTGCCACCACCGTACTTCACGGTTGGGATGGTGTTCTTTGGCTTGCAAGCATCCCCCTTTTTCCTCCAAACATAACAATGGTCATTATGGCCAAACAGTTCTATTTTTGTTTCATCAGACCAGAAGATATTTCTCCAAAAAGTACATTCTTTGTCCCCATGTGCAGTAGCAAACCATAGTTTGGATTTTTAATTGTGATTTTGGAGCAGTGGCTTCTTCCTTGCTGAGCGGCCTTTCAGGTTATGTCGATATAGGACTCGTTTAATTGTGGATGTAGATACTTTAGTATCTTTTTCCTCCAGCATCTTCACATGGTCCTTTGCGGTGGTTCTGGGATTGATTTGCACTTTTCATACCAAAGTGCGTTCATCTCTAGGAGACAGAATGCGTACCCTTCCTGAGCGGTATGATGGCTGCGTGGTCCCATGGTGTTTATACTTGCGTACTATTGTTTGTACAGATGAACGTGGTACATTCAGGCGTTTGGAAATTGCTCCCAAGGATGAACCAGACTTGTGGAGGTCCACAATGTGTTTTCTAAGGTCTTGGATGATTTATTTTTGATTTTCCCATGATGTCAAGCAAAGAGGCACTGGGTTTGAAGGTAGGCCTTGAAATACATCCACAGGTACACATCCAATTGGCTCAAATTATGTCAATTAGCCTATCAGAAGCTTCTAACGCTACAACGTAATTTTCTGGAATTTTCCAAGCTGTTTAAAGGCACAGTCAACTTAGTGGGAGTGGGAGGTCCCTGTGCACAACTGAGGAAGAGGACAAGCACATTAGAGGGTCTAGTTTGAGAAACAGATGCCTCACAAGTCCTCAACTGGCAGCTGACAAACACCATTTTGATCCTGTAATCGAACCCAAAAATGCTGACGCTCCAGATACTTCTAAAGAAGGCCAGTTTTATTGCTTCTTTAAGTAGCACAAAAGTTTTCAGCTGTGCTAACATAATTGCAAAGGGGTTTACTAATGATCAATTAGTCTTTTAAAATGATAAACTTGGATTAGCTAACACAATGTGCCATTGGAACACAGGAGTGATGGTTGCTGATTATGGGCCTCTGTACGCCTATGTAGATATTCCATTTAAAAAATCTGCCGATTCCAGCGACTATAGTAATTTACAACATTAACAATGTCTACACAGTATTTCTGATCAATTTGATGTTATTTTAATGGACAAAAAATTAGCTTTTCTTTCAAAAACGAGGACATTTCTAAGTTATCCCATACTTTTTAATGGTAGTGATTATATATACAAAGAAAAAAAATCAGGACCAATCCCAAATGTTTTTTGTTGACCAATCACAATTGGGGAGCCGTTACTAACGCCTTAGTGGGCTGGCCGCCGCTGACTTTGATCTAAAACAGGAATTCTAATCAGCACAAAGAAGACCCAGAGAACTCTCAGAGTAGTACTCTACACTTTGATTGGACATTGAAGCTGTCAAACGTGATGCAACTACTGCATATTCAAAGAGTTAATTTAGCCTAGAAAGTGCAATCATCATGCCAAACTAGCTTTCAGTAAAGTTGCAATTAGATGACTAATCTAATTCTAGACACTTTTTCATAAGGTTTAGGGACAAATCCTAACTTCTATCAAGTTGACTCATTCCATCCAGGATATGCTGCTGTATAAATCAAACTAATTTTCTCGTCATCCTCACAGTCTAGCTGTCTCACTTTACACAGCATATACGCAAACAAACACACCCACACACAAATTAAAGATTTCACTTTGTACTATTTAAAGTGTTAAGTGTTCTGAGCAGCTATACACAAGATACCCTCTCTCTGTGATAAAATGTGTCTACAAGGTGTTGAGGTATAGCCTCCTATACCTGTAGTTCATATAGGAGCTGTTCGTTACTTAATTAAGAACAATCTCTTTTACCCTCACACACCAATAGGATGACAGAAGGGATGACAGAAGTGCAACCCTGGCACTTTGTATGTATCACCCAAAACGTATACTACCAATTAGAATAACCTGGGGGGGCCTGTGGAAACATGATCATGTTGAAACGGAAATAAACAAATGAAGTGAGACTATCAAGATGTTATCCCCAAATGAAACTATGAAGTTACAACATATGTAAGCCTACATAAAACTGTCTGAGATATCATTTTCCATTTTGGATTTAAGGTACCGTGTTTTTTAACCCTTGCCCCTTTCAGATATGAACAAAATTCAGTATAAGGAAGACGGAATGGTAAAGAAGACAGGTTTATGTTTAGATATGAAAGGGGTTAATATTACCTAAGACTTATATTTTGCAAATACATTTTAGTTATTTAGCAGACACTCCTATTCAGAGCAACTTACAGGCGCAATTAGGGTTTAGTGCCTTGCTCAAGGGCACAGACAGATTTTTCACCTAGTTGTCTTGGGGATTCAAACCAGCAACCTTTCGGTAACTGGCCCAACTATCCTAACTGATACGCTACCTGCCTATAGGCCACCAGCCGCAGCCTAAGGGTTAGAGAGTTCGTCAGTAACCAAAAAGTCGCTAGTTCGAATACTCGAGCCCACAAGGTGAAAAATCTGTCGATGTGCCCTTGAGCAAGGCACTTACTCCTAATTTGCTCATGAGGCACTGTACTACTATGGCTGAACCTGTAAAACAACAAATTTCACTGCACCTATCCAGTGTGTGCCAATAAAACATCATTTTTTATTTTTTGTAGATGGTCATGCATACACTGTATAGGCTACAGGCCTGATGATTATAGGGAAAGGATGGTGTAGTTCCCATGTTGTTGATAAGTGATCAACTACAACTTTATTAAATATGTGGATTCTCTATTTCATTAGCTTATGTTGAACTTTTCCTTTCTCTACATGATACCATATTTGTTAGGCCTACATCTTTCCATTATCAATACATACAGTAACTTATAGAATTGTTGTCCTGCTTGTTGGAATAAATTATTGAATGTGACATCAAGGACTTTTCTGAGTTGCTAATTGCGTGCAACAGAAAAATGGAACCAACAACGATTGACATTTTTTAGTTCATACCTAATTTACTGTATGGGTCAGACATAGCCTAATTATCAATCCCATATGGATTGTGTCACGCCATACAGTAAACTAAATACCTAATACCCGAATGCAAACATGTGTGCAAAAGTTTATAAATCACTAAGAAGAATATGTGCTTAATTTAAACTAATTAAATTATAAGGATGGCATTACAGAAGTGATAGGATATACTGTAGTTACCTTCTGGTCCACGATGTAACATGCCATCTCCCGGACTTGAGCGAGACTGAAGTCGACAGAGTCCAAAAGAACGGGCTCGCGGCTCAGCCCGATCTGGATCTGGAAAGAGATGCCATTGGATACGGAGGACAGGGGACTCGGCGGTCGGATCACCGGCGGAGCACTCATATTTATCTCTCGAGAGTCAAAACAATACAGACTCGACATACTGTAGGTGAGTAAATCTACTTGTCTAACCGCAAAACAGACGCCTGTTTTGAATATCAAACCACAACTTCAAATCTCCGATCGTGTCATGAATGCAAATTATGACGAGAGATTATTAGCCTAATAAAACGAATGATATAAACCAAAGAAATGTTGAAAAATATCATATTTTGAGCGGTGAAATACGATAATGATGAAGCCATATACGTCAGTTACGCTTGAACGTTCGGATGTAATCAGAGCCCGCATCCTGCCTGGATGGCTGATGTTATGCCGTGTTCATGTGCTAGTCGGAACTCTGAAATGTCCTACTTGCTAACTGGTGGTACACTTGCCGTGTTCCACCAGTTAGCAAGTCATACATGTTTTGAGTTTCGTAGTTCCTACTAGGACGTTAACGTGGCAATAGCTCTCATCATTGAGACAGGGTGGTGGGAGAAGAATGGACAGCTGAGCGGTGACGAGGAGTGAAATTGAGGGTAGGCCTTCCCCTCATGCTTTCTTATCGAAAGTTTATTAAGCTTGGGTACCACTGGGCTATCCTGCCAAACATCCGAAATATTGACTCAATTAAAATATAATTTTCCACCAACTAGTCTTCCATTCTGTTAGAGACAAATAAAGAAGTACATTTTGTGGATAAGGCAATTTGACAACCTCGTTTAGGAACCAAAAAGCTCAAAATTCAAAGTATGGCTAATTGAGTGTGCGTTCGTAAATTCAAACTGGCTATCTACTCCGATTTCAGAGCACTCTCGTCTGAGTGTGCCAGAGCGCAGAATAGCTGACAAATTTATGAACGCTCAACCACAGTTGAATGTGGCCGGTATCAGTAAACGTCTGGGAAAAGTGTAATTAAATTGTTGCCAGCTGCACAGTTACAGTCACCAATGCTCTAGAGAACATGAAAACAGCCAAACCAGCTCTGCTATGGGGAGTGAGGTGTACTCATTTGCGTCTGGAAGTAGCTAGCCAACATTAGCCAGTTAGCTTGGGTGCTTGACTGCTGTTGTGAGTCAGAACCCTCGGATCAACCCTACTCCTTGGCCAGAGCGTCCAGTGTGCGCTCCGAGAGCGAAACACTGAATTTACGAACGGACAATCTGACAACGCTCTGAATAGAGGAACTCCAGAGCTCACTACAGATTGAATTTACGAACACACCCTAAACCTAATTGTATACGTTTAAAAAAGTAGGCCCAAGTGATCAGAGGAGCAATTCAACCAACCTGGTCTCAGGGCATTACGTTTCAATTGGTACGTAAATTTGTTAATGAATGTCCCATTCGCATCCCAATTTTGCAGTCTGCTGCATTGCACCAGATCAGTCATCAATTTCGGCAACAGAGTGGCATCGCTGCTCCCCCTTGGTCCGATGCTCCATTGCGAAATGGATGCAGCATACTTAGAATTTTTCCGAACTCTGCATTGTCTTCCATCTGGCCAGAGTCCATCAATAGAACAGAGTTAGGCTACCAAACCACAGAATGTAGCCTACTATAAATGAGTAGGCTACTATTTTTAATAATAATGTTGAATAATACAACTTTGGATGTCAAGACAATTATACTATATGACTGTAGCATATGGTTTTAATTCTGAAAAGTTTATTGTGATGGTAATTATTAGGTGTGGCTACAGTAACTTCCCACTGGGCACAGACGTCAATTTAACGTCTAGTCCATGTTAGTGCAACGCCATTTCATTCAAATGACTTGGAAACAACGTTTCCCAGTGGGTTCAGCCTAGCTTTCAGATAGCTAGCTAACGTTAGTTGCTCTGTGTAAACTAGCTTGAGTTAGAAAGGAAGTAAGCTAGGAAGTCAGACAAACAAGTTGAGGAAAAAGTAACTAAACAAAACATGTTTTATTATCACCTGAAACAATGTTTCTCATGTTTTGAATAAAAAGGTTATATCCCAAAATAAATGTGATCTCTGATGAGAGCGAGGCTCTCCCCCATCTTGCGTTACACACACTTGTCCAACCAGTAGTGGGTCAACACTGCGTAAAAGGGACATATGGCGAACAGAATTCCATCCATTTTTGTACATGGCATTAGTATGATACATTGCGTTGCATTTGGGTATATCAGGAATGGAATAGCGGTCGTATAATATCATACGAATTAAGATGTATAGTAGTAGACTATCATATGTCTTATCCTATCGGTACAATAGCATACGAATGGGATGACATAACTTATCATCAAAATCTTCAAGTTCCTCGGTGTGCCAATCCCTGATAAACTGTAATGGTCCCTTCACACAGACAGAGTGGTGAAGAAGGTGCAACAGGAAGCTGAAGTAACCTGTCTCTGGTAGAGGTCGACAGATTAATCGCAATGGCCGATTAATTAGGGCTGATTTCAAGTTTTCATAACGGAAATCAGTATTTTTGGGCAACGATTTCAGATTATTTAATTATTAAAAAAATGTATTTATTTATAGTTATATACCTTTTATTTAACTAGGCAAGTCAGTTAAGAACACATTCTTATTTTAAATGACTCTCTAGGAACTGTGGGTTAACTGCCTTGTTCAGGGGCAGAACGACAGATTTTCACCTTGTCAGCTCAGGGGTTCCCATCTTGCAACCGCACAGTTAACTGGTCCAGCGCTCTAACCATTGCACTCCACGAGTAGCCTGCCTGTTACGCAAATGTAGTAGAAGCCAAGGTAAATTGCTTGCTAGCATTAAACTTATCTTATAAAAAAACAATCAATCATAATCACTAGTTATAACTACTGATCCAGTTTAGCAGGCAATATTAACCAGGTGAAATTGTGTCATTTCTCTTGCGTTCATTGCACTCAGAGTCAGGGTATATGCAACAGTTTGGGCTGCCTGGCTCATTGCGAACTAATTTGCCAGAATTTTACGTAATTATGACATATATTGAAGGTTGTGCAATGTAACAAGAATATTTAGACTTAGGAATGCCACCCGTTAGATAACATACCGAACGGTTCCGTATTTCACTGAAATAATAAATGTTTTGTTTTAATGCCCAAAGGCTCGTATTTCTGTGTGTTATTATGTTATAATTAAGTCAGATTTGATAGAGCAGTCTGACTGAGCAGCAGCATGCCCGTAATCATTCATTCAAACAGCACTTTCGTACGTTTTGATAGCAGCTCTTCGCAAGCACAGCGCTGTTTATGACTTCAAGCCTATCAGCCTAATGGCTGGTGTAACCAATGTGAAATGGCTAGCTAGTTAGCTGGGTGTGCGGTAATACTGTTTCAAACGTCACTCGCTTTTAGATTTGGAGTAGGTATTCCCCTTGCAAATGGTATAGAGATAAATAGTCCTATAAATACTATATTAACTACAACCTAAAACCTCTTACCTTGGAATATTGAAGTCTCATGTTAAAAGGAACCACCAACTTTCATATGTTCTCATGTTCTGAGTAAGAAACTTAAACGTTAGCTTTTTTACATGGCACATATTTAACATGGCACACATTTTTACATGGCACATATTTTTATATGGCACACATCTTCTCCAACACTTTGGTTTTGCATTATTAAAACCAAATTGAACATGTTTCATTATTTATTTGAGGCTAAATTGATTTTATGGATGTTTTATATTAAGTTAAAATAAGTGTTAATTCAGTATTGTTGTAATTGTCATTATTACAAATAAAAAAATAAACAAATCGTCCGATTAATCGGTATCGGCTTTGAAAAATCATAATCGGTCAACCTCTAGTAACCATACCAAACGTAAGATATACTTATTGCTGCAAAGATTTACGTAAAATACCAAACCTCTGACCTGTTCAGTCTGCAACAACACCTGTTGATGGTCTTTGCTGTTCCTATATGAGTGATTGGAGAGGGGGAAACTGATCTCAGTTAACAGCATTACAGTAAAATAAAAAATCAAATATATATATATATATATAATACATTGGATGCTGCAACTATAATTAGCCACTACAGATTAGGCCTACAGTGTTCAATCTTTCCCATGAAATTTCATCTACCAGTAGGCTAATCATGTTTCACACAATTTATGTGATTTGTGCAATTACAAAATAAAAAAGACAGTTGTTAGTTATATCATGTTATACTGTGGGTTTCAACCCAGAAGATGACACTGCGTTGCCGAAACATTGGTTGTTAGGTTTACCCATTCAATTGTTGGGAGCATATACTGTATAGGCTAGAGTGTGAGACTTTATTTATTTTTATACTGTGGGTTTGCTAAACAGTATTCTTAGAAGAATAATACATTCTGTGGGTTTGCTAAACAGTATTCTTAGAAGAGTAATACATTCTGTGGGTTTGCTAAACAGTGTTCCTAGAAGAGTAATACATTCTGTGGGTTTGCTAAACAGTGTTCCTAGAAGAGTAATACATTCTGTGGGTTTGCTAAACAGTATTCTTAGAAGAGTAATACATTCTGTGGGTTTGCTAAACAGTGTTCCTAGAAGAGTAATACATTCTGTGGGTTTGCTAAACAGTGTTCCTAGAAGAGTAATACATTCTGTGGGTTTGCTAAACAGTGTTCCTAGAAGAGTAATACATTCTGTGGGTTTGCTAAACAGTGTTCCTAGAAGAGTAATACATTCTGTGGGTTTGCTAAACAGTGTTCCTAGAAGAGTAATACATTCTGTGGGTTTGCGAAACAGTGTTCCTAGAAGAGTAATACATTCTGTGGGTTTGCTAAACAGTGTTCCTAGAAGAGTAATACATTCTGTGGGTTTGCGAAACAGTGTTCCTAGAGCAGCATGTGTGCTGGCATGTTGGTAACAGGCTGGGAGTGCTCCAGACTAATGGTTGCTAGGAGAGCGAGAGGACAGCTGATGCTTTTCCTCCTACGCTTCAACCTTGTACACATTAGTGCTTCAGCTGTAATACAGTTACAACAGCAGATATCTGCTTTTACAACATATCAGCTTGAGGTATTTTGGGGACAGCTCGTACTGTAACTGATTAAGGCATAAAGAAATCACAACAGATACATTTAGTTAATTCCCATTTTTTTTTGTGTAGCTCTAATCGGGTCTCTAAATAATGCACATTTAATCATTCTCCTATATGTTTAAAATAAAACAAATAAAAGCTTATACCAAATTAAACAAACCTCACCTCTGTGTCATGTTTTTAACTTTTTAAAAAAAATTATTCATGTGGCTGGGGAGATGACAAGTGGGTCAGGAAGACGCATCAATTAATTCAAGAGTGGAGACTGGAGACCCAATGACAATTGCCGAATGTCATTACACTTTTTGGTATTTTTGTAACAGATGTCCCTTTCTATTCAGCCCATAAAAGATGTGCACACATAGGACGTCCTGTGAGAAAAATTGAAAAATGTCAAGGTATAATTCTCACACTTAAATCAAATCCAATTGTATTGGTCACATACACATGGTTAGCAGATGTTAATGCGAGTGTAGCGAAATGCTTGTGTTTCTGGTTCTGACAGAGCGGTAATATCTAGCAAGCAATCTAACAATTCCCCAACAACTACTTAATACACACAAATCTAAAAGGGGTGACTGTGAAGCAAACCCACACATAAATGGTCTCAGGAGGCTTTCTCCGGACAAGCTTTTTTCTGGATGCCCCAAACAATCGGATAGGGGATTCATTAGAGAAAATGACTTTACCCCAGTCCTCAGCAGTCCAATCCCTGTAGCTTTTGCAGAATATCAGCCTGTCCCTGATGTTTTTCCTGGAGAGGAAGTGGCTTCTTTGCTGACCTTCTTGACACCAGGCCATCCTCCAAAAGTCTTTGCCTCACTGTGCGTGCAGATGCACTCACACCTGCCTTCTGCCATTCCTGAGCAAGCTCTGTACTGGTGGTGCCCCAATCCTGCAGCTGAATCAACTTTAGGAGACGTTTCTGGCGCTTGCTGGACTTTCTTGGGCGCCCTGAAGCCTTCTTCACAACAATTGAACCGCTCTCCTTGAAGTTCTTGATGATCCGATAAATGGTGGATTTAGGTGCAATCTTACTGGCAGCAATATCCTTGCCTGTGAAGGCCTTTTTGTGCAAAGCAATGATGATGGCACGTGTTTCCTTGCAGGTAACCATGGTTGACAGAGGAAGAACAATGATTCCAAGCACCACCCTCCTTTTGAAGCTTCCAGTCTGTTATTCGAACTCAATCAGCATGACAGAGTAATCTCCAGCCTTGTCCTCGTCAACACTCACACCTGTGTTAACAAGAGAATCACTGACATGATGTCAGCTGGTCCTTTTGTGGCAGGGCTGAAATGCAATGGAAATGTTTTTTGGGGGATTTAGTTCATTTGCATGGCAAAGAGGGACTTTGCAATTAATTGCAATTCATCTGATCACTCTTCATAACATTCTGGAGTATATGCAAATTGCCATCATACAAACTGAGGCAGCAGACTTTGTGAAACTTAATATTTGTGTCATTCTGGCCGTGCTGCTGCTCCAGTCTCAACTGTTCTGCCTGCGGCTATGGAATCCTGACCTGTTCACCGGACGTGCTACCTGTCCTTGCCCTGCTGTTTTCAACTCTCTAGAGACAGCAGGAGTGGTAGAGATACTCTTAATAATGATCGGCTATGAAAACCTAACTGACATTTACTCCTGAGGTGCTGACTTGCTGCACCCTTGACAACTACTGTGATTATTATTATTTGACCATGCTGGTCATTTATGAACATTTGAACATCTTGGCCATGTTCTGTTATAATCTCTACCCGGCACAGCCAGAAGAGGACTGGCCACCCCTCATAGCCTGGTTCCTCTCTAGGTTTCTTCCTAGGTTTTGGCCTTTCTAGGGAGTTTTTCCTAGCCACTGTGCTTCTACACCTGCATTGCTTGCTGTTTGGGGTTTTAGGCTGGGTTTCTGTACAGCACTTTGAGATATCAGCTGATGTAAGAAGGGCTATATATATATAAATTTGATTTTGATTTGATTCTCAACTTTTGGCCATGACTGTACATATGATATGAGTAATGTAAGATATGTAAACATTATTAAAGTAGCATTATTTAAAGTGGCATTGTTTCAACTGACTAGTGATCAATTTGTTAAAGTGGCTAGTGATTGGGTCTCCATGTAGGCAGCAGCCTCTCTGATTTAGTGATTGCTGTTTAGCAGTCTGATGGCCTTGAGATAGAAGCTGTTCTTCAGTCTCTCAGTCCCAGCCTTGATGCACCTGTACTGACCTCGCCTTCTGGATGGTAGCGGTGTGAACAGGCCGTGGCTTGGGTGGTTGTTGTCTTTGATCTTTTTTGCCTTCCTGTGACATCGGGTGCTGTAGGTGTCATGGAGGGCAGGTAGTTTGCCCCCGGTGATGCGTTGTGCAGACCGCACCACCCTCTGGAGAGGGCCTGCACAACGCTGGGCGATATGGCCAAAATATGTTTTTTGTTTTTCAAAATGTTGATGGTATTCTATGTTTTTGATTAATAAAAGTTCTAAATTTGCTTTATGAGTAGTGTGTGACCCCAGGGTGGCAACACATATATTCTAAATTATTTGAATGGGTCCTTCTCCATTCTGATTGTTTTATACTGTTCAATTCAACTTCAACCTAAAATCATTTCCTGCATTTCCATCCATTTCTGCATTTCCTGCACTCATTTGAGATCATTTCCACACTGCCACGATATGGGCAAAAATACTAGGCCTTATTTTTAACCAAATGTTGCAATTGCGATTTAGATCAAAACACTTGGGTGAACTTTTGGAATCATGGAAATAGAATCTTTATTCTAATTTCTATAGTTAGAATATAAATAATAGTGGGCACTTTGAATACAGTGTTTGACATGACAACGAATGAAAATGTCATGAATGAGTTATTGTGACAGGGTAGGAACCAAAGTGATGTTCAGTGTTTCCTAGGGGACCCTATAATCTTTGGCTACATTACATCTTTATTCATGTAGCCAACATATTCAAGCTTCGCCTATTCCTCTTTTGATTTAGAAGATACTGTTGCACAAATAACATGCTGATTTAAGCCTCCACCAGTACTGGTATCAGGCTGTTTTAGCTAGCAACCTTTTTGCTCTGACTCAGTACTTTTATTAGCTAACAAGCAATTATCATTAGTGGCTAACATGATTTAGCTTAACATGCTAAGAAAATACAAACTAGCTGTTTGCAGATGTAAGAAACACAAACTGCTATTGTAATTATAGAACGCTTGTGGATTTATATTAAGATCAATTTGGGAACAACATTGTTGTCATCAACATTGTTGCATGTACTGCATTGACCATACAGACTGAATGAAAGTGTCTCGTGGTCAAGCAACAACAAATGCGCTTCTTGAGTGACAGGGTGGAACTAGGTCTGTGTGGAAGGCGGCATGGAGAGAGAGAGAGAGCGGAGAAGGATGGATCAAGTAAGGTAGTAAAATATAAAAATGGATGTTACACACTGTGTATCACATTTAACAAACAAAACATTCAAATACCGAGAAGGTAAAGTAAAAACCCAAACCGTTCTGTGCATCAATACTGGTATATAGTAAACTACAGTATACCGCCCAGCCCTACTGGAGAGCCTTGCGGTTGATGGAGCAGTTGCCGTACTGTGATAAAGCCCGACAGGATGCTCTCGATTGTGGATCTGTAAAAGTTAGTCAATGTTTTGGGTGACGAGCCAAATTTCTTCAGCCTCCTGAGGTTGAAGAGGCGCTGTTGCGCCTTCTTCACCACACTGTCTGTGTGGGTGGACCATTTCAGTTTGTCGTTGATGTCTACACCGAGGAACTTAAAACGTTCCACTTTCTCCACTGCTGTCCCTTCGATGTGGATAGGGGGGGTGCTCCCTCTGCTGTTTCCTGAAGTCAACGATCATCTCCTTTGTTTTGTTGATGTTGAGTGAGAGGTTGTTTTCCTGACACCACACTCTGAGTGCCCTCACCTCCTCCCCGTAGGCTGTCTCGTCATTGTTGGTAATCAAGCCCAATACTGTAGTGTCGTCTGCAAACTTGATGATTGAGTTGGAGGCGTGCATGGCCCCGCAGTTGTGGGTGAACAGGGAATACAGGAGGGGGCTGAGCACGCACCCTTGTGGGGCCACAGTGTTGAGGGTCAGAGAGGTGGAGATGTTGTTTCCTACATTCACCACCTGGGGGCGGCCCATCAGAAAGTCCAGGACCCAATTGCACAGGGTGGGGTTGAGGCCCAGGGCCTCCAGCTTGATGATGAGCTTGGAGGGTACTATGGTGTTGAATGCTGAGCTGTAGTCAATGAACAGCATTCTTACATAGGTATTCCTCTTGTCGATAGGTGCGATAGGGAAGTGTGCAGTGTGATGGCGATTGCATCGTCTGTGGACCTGTTAGGGCGGTATGCAAACTGAAGTGGGTCTAGGGTGGCCGGTAAGGTGGAGTTGATATGATCCTTGACTAGTCTCTCAAAGAACTTCATGATGACACAAGTGAGTGCTACGGGGCGATAGTAATTATACAGGAACAATGGTGACCATCTTGAAGCATGTGGGGACAGCAGACTGGGATAGGGAGAGATTGAATATGTCCGTAAACACACCAGCCAGCTGGTCTGCGCATGCTCTGAGGACTCGGCTAGGGATGCTGTCTGGGCCAGCAGCCTTGCGAGGGTTAACATGTTTAAATGTTTTACTCGCGTCGGCCACGGAGAGAGGGGGGGGGGGGGGGGGGGGTGCAGTTCTTGTTAGCGGGCGGCGACGATGATTCTGTAAAAACCTCAAAGCGGACAAAGATGGTGTTTAGTTTATCTGGAAGCGGTGTCCTTTTAGTTTGTCTGGAAACGGTGTCCGCGATGTGGCTGGTTTTCTTTTTGTAGTCCGTGATTTCCTGTAGACTCTGCCACATACGTCTCGTGTCTGAGCCGTTGAATTGCAACTCCACTTTGTCCCTGTACCGGCATTTCGCTTGTTTGATTGCCTTGCAAAGGGAATAACTACACTGTTTATATTCAGCCATTTTCCCAGACCTCTTTCCATGGTTAAATGCACTGGTTCGTGCTTTCAGTTTTGTGCGAATGCCGCCATCCATCCACGGTTTCTGGTTAGGGTAGGTTTTAATAGTCACGGTGGGTACAACATCTCCAATGCACTTCCTTATAAATTCACTCACCGAGTCAGCGTATAGATCGATGTTATTCTCTGAGGCTGACCAGAACATATCCCAGTCCGCGTGATCAAAACAATTGAAGCATGGATTCCGATTGGTCAGACCAGCGTTGAATGGTTCTAATCACTGGTACATCCTGTTTGAGTTTCTGCCTATAAGACGGTTGGAGCAAGATGGCGTCGTGGTCGGATTTGCCGAAGGGAGGGCTTTGTATGCATCGCGGAAGTTAGAGTAGCAGTGGTCGAGTGTATTACCCTAGTGCAATCGATATTGATTGTGTAGTGCAATCAATATGTTGATAGAATTTAGGTATAAGCGCTGTATCCACAGTTTGAACCTCAACCCATTTTCATGGTCAAGCTGTATAGAAATTTGTAGCATTACATTATTTAATAGCTTATATAATGCATAATAATATATAACATAAGGAGATCTAACTAACTAAAGTATACACCGTACAGTATATGACAGAAGACAAAGTCCTGTTTCCACCATCATGTCAAATTTAATATGTGAAATATGTCAAATGAAAGCCCTGCTGGACTCTCATTGAGATGGATGGATAGATGAGTGGGTGGATGGGTGGGTGGGTGGATTCCATCCTTCCAGGCCTGCTCCTGACAGTGGCAGCAAATTACTCAGATTATTTTAAGCCTTTGGAAAAAATAGGAGAGAACCATTATGAATCCTTTTAGAGGATGTGTTTCTGTGTGTTTGTATGGAAGGCTGATACGGTGTGAGACTGTCTTCTTTTTGATGGAAATATATTCTGTCAGTGTATAAATCTGTAAAGTCTGTTGCCTGTAAAGCCTATTGTCTGTCTGAATTCCAGCATCTATTTATATGTTTAACAAAAATAGTTCACAAAAAAGGCAAAACAGGGAACAGTTAGCTAGAAAACATATTGATCTCATGCATACCTGTGTAAATATTTCAATCAACAGGTCGCTAAAGTTGACTCACTGCTCAGATGTAGGATCTTAATTTGATCATTATTTTGTTGCTGAGAATTTTCCTGCACGGGAGGAAATGCAAACTTAGTGTATTTAAGGTTTAAAAAGTTTGTAATTTACACATTAAAATGTCAGACTTGATTTGACCTAAAGACAAATGTATCAACCCCTACAAATAATATCCATTTATTATAATCCACATAATTCACATTTCCTGTTGCTATAGGATTATTTTCCTGCTGTAGCAAACTGGCTCAAATTAAGACCCTATATCTGAACATTATGCTGACCCTGGTGTCCCTTCTTACCTGCAAAGGTCCAAAGAAAATGTCTACCTATACTCTAAAGAGGTTTTTCGGCTGTCCCCATAGGATAACCCTTTGAAGTAACATTTTAAGTTCCATAGGATAACCCTTTTGTGTTCCATGTAGAACCCTCTGTTGGAACGGGTTCTACCTGGAACCCTTTTTTCTAAGTGTACCCTGATCTAATGGAAAGATTAGATAATCATTTCTGCAGCTTCATAATCACAAATTTGTTTGGAATATATTTATGGATCCCCTTATTGAAATAGATTACGCCAGAAGATAGTAAAAGAGACCAGCGATCTGCTGTTATGTTTAATGTTTTTCAGCCCTTGCACTTTACACAGAGCAATCGTACCTATTTCAAGAGATGGACGTTTCTAATACGTTTCTATGTATAGCTGTGTGTTATTTTCGGCCATATTAACCTCTGCCAAACAGAAAAGGATCGTTGTTTTTTCTGTTTGGTGAATAAAGTTAGTTATTTATCTATAATTTTGTGGAGTTCAGTTCTATTTTCCCGTCTTTGCTCATTGATTTTTATACATTTCGTGGACATTAAACAATATATAATTTAGTTTTATCCAAGTAAACAACATGTTTCCATTTCAGGTGGGTAACCTTTGAAATGACTGTACATCATTTCATGTTTGACTCCAAAATTCTCTGTAATTAGCCCAACAAAGGGAACCAAAATTATTCCACTCATAAATCCGTAAAATAACATTTTTTCAAATATGTCTAAATTACAGTAGATCAGAGTCAAAAGATTATCTTTGCATGTCACACAGGAACCAAATGCGATGTCAATCACCAACATTTGTCATAGCACCTCTCAGAAGATAATAAGGCCTCTCTAAGTATGAGATATTACAGGTCAAGACCCCCTCTTGCATGTCATGATGACTCCTAATTGCAATTTATATAATAACCAGGAGAGAGTTTTGGAAGCATGTAGAAAAGGAGAAGAAATTATTATGGCTTGTCAGGTATGACAGTTTTCAGTTTTTAAGCGCCTCCTTTTTTTCAGTGTTCTGTAGCAGTAGAACTACACTCCTCTCACTCAGCAATTAACTTGGCTCTCTCGTTAATAAGCATGGTCAGAATTGACAAGGTAATCTCTACATTGTACATCGGAGGAGAGAAGACATGCACAGATGTAGGATCTTAATTTGATCAGTCTTTTGTTGCTGAGAACTTTCCTGCATAGCAGGAAATGCAAACTTGAAGTGTATTTGAAGTTTAAAAAGGCTTCTAAAGTTTGAAATTTCAATTTTTAAAATGTCAAACTTGATTTGCCCTTATGAAAAATGTATCAACCCCTACAAAACAAATCCATTATTTATAATCCACATAATAATTCACATTTCCTGTTGCAAAAGGTTTATTTTCATGCTGTAGCAAACTGGCTCAAATTAAGATCCTGTATCTGTAGCCAGTCTGCTGCTGCGAAAATCTATTGGAAAGTTTATGCCATCATTGTAGATGATGCCAACACATGCCAACATATTACAACTACAATACCCAATACAGCAACTGCCATTCACAGGCTCGGATTACTATAAGATGACAACAGTGGAGAAAGTCAGAGGTAATCAGCGTTTGCCTCCTTTGGCCATACGCTGTTATTGCAAGGCTGATGTTGAAATGACTTTAGCCTGTATGGTATGTACTGTACAGTATTGTATCCTCCTTATATGGCTACATTTTGGCTCTACTTTAAATCCCTATGGTGAAGACACATTATCTGTTATGACACATTGGTGGTAACAGCACAAACAGTTCCTGTTTGTAAGTTATCACTGTCTGCCATTGTTATTCCTACCCTGGGTGATTTTCAAATCACAATGCGATACATGCATGTAGGTGTAAAAATGTCACAGCACTTGATGCCATGTTGTAGGAAAAATGTTTTGGGTGAAGTTTGTTTACTTTTTGTCATCAATTCACACAAGAAGCAAAGGGCAGCACAGTAGTGAGGAACACAGTACGCAATATCTGTGTATTCTCCATCTCAGATCATGGTCCCATGAAGATAACACTACTTTTGTAGCAGACTAATGCTCAACATCAACCACCCAAAAAATGAGACAGCTTTAGAGTGCTCGAGTGACTTGTGTGGGACTAGAAGCCTGATGCTTCCGTATGGTGCATATCCTTCCAGCCCAGTCACATATGTGCCTGTTTGGAACTGTTGGCTGACTTAATTTGCTACGCTGGGAATGCTTCTCTGAGATGAACCACAACAATGAATTTCTCCTCCATCCATGGCTGATGCCGTATATCTCTCTTAAAAACATCAGTAGTAAAACGGCACACTCAAACACGGTTTATTATTATGGCGCAAACCTGTTTGATCCACACGACTAAGGAGGTTAACGTGTTATTGTGGAGCTAAATTGGTGGCGGTAAGAATAGAACAAGGGATGTTTAAACTTCTTATACTTTGGTTTCATTAACACTGGTACATTGCTCAGCTACAAAGTGGATATGTGACTAATGTAGCTTTTTCTGAGCACAGAAATGTGTAAAAAAAATATTATATTAAGGATGACATTTCCGTCATGTAAAAAAACACACATCTGTTCAAAACTATCATAAAACTTGTTGTAACTCATTGCTATTACATGTGCAGACGTTGGTTGAGAGATTGGCTAGTGATACACAAAATTAACAAGATTCAAAATCTTCCTCTTACTTTGAGTAATGTGAATAATATTACCACAATTTAACAAATTAAGGGAGCACTCTCAACCTTAATTAAGGTAAATGTACAGAAGTCCCAGATTCAAAATGAGGTTAAAAACCAACCTGCCGTTTCCTGACAGTGCCGTTAAAAACAGCACATAGGACCTCCCGAGTGGCGCAGTGCCACTAGAGATTCTGGGTTCGAGTCCAGGCTCTGTCACAGCCGGCCGCGACCGGGAAACCCACGGGGCGCACAATTGGCCCAGCATCGTCTGGGTTAGGGGAGGTTTGGGCCGGCAGGAATGTCCTTGTCCCATCGCTCACTAGCGACTCCAGTGGCTGGCCGGACACAGTGCACACTGACACGGTCGCCAGGTGAGCGGTGTTTCCTCCGACACATTGGTGCAGCTGGCTTCCGGGCTAAGTGGGCATTGTGTAAAGAAGGAGCGCGGCTTGGTCGGGTTGTGTTTTGGAGGATGCACGGTTCTCGACCTTCGCCTCTCCCGAGTCCATACGGCAGTTGCAGCGATGAGACAAGACTGTAACTACCAATTGGATACCACGAAATTGGGGAGAAACGGGGTAAAAAAAGAAATAACGTAAAACAACACACATATCATCTTGCTTCCGAACTACACACTATCACTGTTTACTGAATGACAGTTGTAAAACATAAGAATATTGCTATCGCATCATACTTCTGCATAGATATTTATAAACATTATGTCTTGTTTACCCCCCACCATAAACAAGTGTATGAAATGTGATTGGTGTAAATGTAAATAATTGCACCTCTCTCTCACATGAGGAATAACAACAAACTCTCATAATGGAAGGCAGTGAACGCTAGAAGCCTATTTTTGATACTTAAGAGGGAAATTGAATAGCAAACAGCACAAAACATATTGCAACAGTGAGTGCAGGGGCAGCCCTCATTCAACCCAAATAAAAAACAACAAAGTGCACCTTTAATTATTTTGTGTCTCCCACAAACAACTTAAATTGGGTTGGAGAAGGCAGGGGAGGGACTGCCAACGCACTGGCTTGTGTTCATTAGGGATTTCAAAGGACTGCTACTGTCCCCTAACGGGTCTTTTCTGTGACTGCATAGTCGCAGGCGGCTAATGACCCTGTTGTCACCCCTCTTGTTAGCTAAGGCCAGGCCCCAACAGGCAGGCAGACGCACTCTGCCCAGAGCTACTGAGAACATTAATTGGATGCTATGCTGCCTGGGTGTGGCTACAGGAGGGGTGTTGGTGGTGGGTGTGTGGAAGCCGCCATCAGTGCATGGGCCAGCAAACTTGATAATAGACCCCTATGGGACACGCTATATCAATCTACAGTTTCAAACCTGCTAATTGAACTCCTGTGCACTGGAGGGAGGAGGTCTCTACAGAGCTTTTATAATTTAAGCCATTTATAATGCTAGCAAAGGGTTCCTTTTAGAAAGGTTGCAAGAAGTAATACACTGTCTTTTCTCTGATCTTTCCTAAACCATATAGTTACAAACATGTTGCATTGTATTCTGTCTGTCATTTTTTGTCGAGAAACAATCAACCAACCGATCCAGACACATTGAACTGAAGCATGTAGTAACGTAAATGCAAGTTGCTGTAGAGAGGATATTTACTGTGATAAACCAGCCAAATGAATGGGTTGGCAGCTGGACCATGAGTCAGGGTCTGCTTGTCCTTTGTTGATTGGATGTTGCCCTTGTGGTTGGTCCTGTTGCCATGGCAACCTGTAATAGTAACAATCAGGTGCAGTATTCCGACAGAGATTTTCTAATGGTGTTGTTAGGCCACTGGCTGCTACTGTGTCTACTCTAGCAACATAAGATAGAGGAGGTGTGCAGTGGAGAGCGAAAGCTGTCTGATCTGATGGTCTCTCAGGTGTCACTGACAGCAGTAACACATGCATCGGTCATATCTACCGTCCATGAGCCTCAGTCACTCTGATATCATATGATGTATTGTTTCTCCTCCACTGGGCTGTCCACTTAAAGCCACAATCCTGAGTTTGTATCTCAGCTAAACGGCAGCCCCAGCCAAAGGCAAGGGGCTTGGGAAAATGTAACCGCTCTCAAACTCATAGATGGAGCTATTGATCTAAGTACTTAGAGCCCATGTGATCTAAACCGCACTGGGTCTAAGACAACAAAAACTTAACCCTTAGGTGAGACGCACACGGTTATGTATCATGTAAATTCTTCTCAATGGAAAAAGTGTCCATCTCACCACCTTCCTTCCTCCCCTCCCCTCTGTTCTGTAACCCACCGCCCTTCAAACAGCCGGCACACAAACACATATACAGTATGAGATGTATCTGATTAATTACAAATCATCTGTGATGTACACGACTGCTTCACTAATTGCTGCTGGAAGCTGTGCTCATTAGCGGTTCTCATCTGGCTTGGCGCAAAAGCTAAACAACCTGCAAACGATCCAGCAATTACTGCTATTTTACCACTCCAGCATCAGGCGAGCAAGTGTAGAATGAAAATAGCTGCAGTAAATAACAAAAGGGCGTTTGGCTTCAAATGTCTAAAAGTGCCTCGCTCCACCACTGCCCGCCACAGAGAAAGTAGAGAAGAGGTATTTGTTTGGTTTTTAAAGGAGCCACAGTAGGGCACTCCTGTTTTTTTTTGTTGCCAAGGCTGTCTTAAGTACAGTGACAAGCCCACAGATCATTTAATGACCAAACTAAGTTCTTGTTTATCAATAAAGTGCTGCTACATTGACAATGTGTGGGTATGGAGTAACGCCATGTGAATCGAAAGACATCGGTCTCGACACAAACATCTCTCGGCTACACAGCTGGGTGAGAGACATGTGTTCGCAGATATAGGGCCTTACAGACGAACAAAACAGACACAGACGGACAGACAGGTTTGATCTCTCCACAGCTCGATCAATCACAGATACATCCTTTTTTTGTCTCTAACACTATCCAGGAGGGGATAACTTATTATTCCTGGCCTGCGTGTCTTTTACAGCTCTTTGTTTGGCAGTTGTGTCCATTAGAGTTTTGTTAACGAGATGGTTTTGACCAATGCAAGTGCATGATGTACTTAACACCTCAGTTTGCACAGAAAGCCAGCGAGCGTTGTAACACCTAAGACAACACATCTACGAGGCTTGGTGGTGCATGGTGACTGACACTGCTGGGAGCATAGAGTGAATTAGACAAAAGGAGACTACTGCTCATTGATAGGGTCAAGCCATTTCAGACATATGCGATCGGGCTAAATCGTATTCATACCAAGAAATAGCGAAGCTAATACTACTATGTTTACAAAATCATGACTCACATTTAATGCAGGGGATTATTTTTGACTGCAACTTCGTGATGAAATGTTATAATTCTATACGGCCGTTGTCATTCTATGAACAAAACCAATACGGTGATCAGACTGGATGTTAGAAAACAATGAAATCAAGCCTCATGAATATTAGAGATGGGGACAACAAAAGCCTGTTTTCTTTGTAAAAGTGTATATCTAGACAGTTATTAACAAGTGTATCATTAATATTTTTGTGTTAGAAGAAGCTCATTGGCAAAATGTCTAAACAGTCAGAGGCTTTGTACTAAAAAAACAAACAGCTCTCAAAACACATCTACCGTGCTAAGCGCGAGCGTGTACGCGCCTGCACGGGCGCGCTTAATGCTGCGTCCCTCTCTTTCCATCCCTTTCTTTCTCCATATCTCTCTCACTAGTTCTCTCACATACACACAAACTAATTTTAATGTGTTTATCTAATGTTAGCCGTTCATTTCAAAACCCTACCCCAGAACTATTATTTCCCATTGTAAAGGGTGATGGGGGAGAATATATTTTGTGTGGGAGGACAGCAGGCTTTTCTGTGAAATCCTCTTTTAAAAGAGATGAGAAAGAAAAGGTAAGCTGAAATTAATTTCAATAAAGGCACAGACTCTTGAGTATGGGAGTGGTGGAGGCCATTAGTGGGAATATGATTGGCAGATACAAGGATACTCTGTACCAAAGACCAGGGTAATTATCCCAGGTGTCGCTGAGTGAGTGTGTGTGTGTGTCTGTGAGCTTGCATACAAGCCAGTATGTGTATGGTAGAGAAAGTGAAATATAGACAGACTGCCCCTCTCCTTTTTACTCTTTGGATAGGTTTGTTATCAGTTATATTCACATGTGACTATCCACATGTCCTCACCTTTAGTAATTAGAGAACATGCAACATCATTGCCCAATGAGCATGAAGTAAAAGCAGAAGACTGAGGAGTGTGGGTTGAATCCAATCATGTTGGTTCTGTTCTGGGGTCCACACCTGGGTTCAAATACTATTTGAAATCATTTCAAATAATTGAAATGTGTTGGATTGAGCTTGTCTGACTTAATGGCTCAATAGAGTAGTCCCAAAAGTGCAACCCCCGCCCATCTTGCACTCCAGGCATGCTATAGCAAACGCTCAAAGTATTTGAAAGATTAGTATTTTAGTATATTAATAATAGTATTTTAACCCAAGGCTATCTGTGGTATTGATACCATAGGCAGCCAGGCAATAGCTAAGCTAACTAAGCCCCTAATGAAGTGCTCCAGGCACCAGGTTGGTTTTACATCACCACCACCAACAGCAGTTTTCCCACCTTTCCCTAAAACTCAGGGGAATCAATTTGAACAAATAAAGAACATATTGTAACTGGGCTCGTTGCAACGTTAATGAATGTAGCAGATGCTAAGAACACAGAGTCCCAATTACCAAGGGAACCGGCAAGAGCCCATTTGCCATTTGTTATATTAAGTATTTGGAATTAGCGCCCGTCCAGGTATAATTAAAAATTGTGCCACTTTCCCCATCAACACGTGAAAACTTGTTCATTTACAACTTTTTTTTTCCTTTTCCCCTGGTGATTTCAACAGATGGCATGAGAAAATGTGAAACTAGAGGAAGAAAAAACATTTTTTACAAACACGTCGCTGTTGAAGGTAATGTAATGTAATGAAGCTGGTAAATCAGGTTTTGGCAACAGTAACGTGTTTGACATAACAAGACAGGGTACCGAACGAGGATGAGAGGTCCTTCGACACTTACTGCAGTTTGTGTTGAATCAAACCAGTTTTATCCGGAAACAAGTCAATGAAGTATAGACACTTTGAGAACCTTGTTACAGCACCATCTCCTGATCATTATATTTCATGTATGACTCTGGGTGCTTGTATTTCCTGCTGTGTTTAACAGCACACTATACATAGGGTTGAGGTGCAGGTTTTTCCATTCTGGACTACTTTGGCTGGAATTCAAAGCAACCCACCACAGCGCAATTATTAGTCTCTGTATTTGTCTACAACCTACTGGATCGTCTACATGTGATAATCTACGATGTAGGCCTGGTTCAATAGAATTGAGCCCTTTGTATGTCCAGCAGTTGTGTTTGTTGAATGGTCTATACCTGCTCGGTGCAGCCTCAGTGTTTGTAAAAGGGTGAGTGTACAGTGAGCTCCAAAAGTATTGGGACAGTGACACTTTTGGTGTTGTTTTGGCTCAGTACTCCAGCGCTTTGGATGTGAAATTAATATTTATGCCTCTAACTTTCTCACTCATCATTATTCACAATTCATTCAAGATGATCCGTAATCATGGTAGCATCCACATTAATGTAGAAGTGTTCAGAAACATATTCTATTCTTATTTACAATAAAAGTGACTCCAAAAATACATGATTTACCATTCATTTCTATTGGGCACAAAATAACCTGAAACACAACCAAAACAAACAGCAAATACATCCAACTAATGTGTAGAGTCACAAGCTTGATGTAGTCAGTGCGCGTGCTATGAATATGGGGCCAAATACAAAACTTTTTAATATTTTAATACACATTAGTGAATTTGTGCTAATACTTTTGTATAAAAAGTGCTGTAATTTCTAAACGGTTCAACTGATATGGATGAAAATAACCTCAAATTAAAGCTGACGGTCTGCACTTTAACCTCCATAGTCATTGTATAATTCCAGAAGTGCTGAAGTACAGAGCCACAACAACGTGTCACTGTCCCAATACGTTTGGAGCTCACTATATGTGGTGATTTTAGAGTAAAACAATTCCATTGACTTTCCCCCGAATTTTCAGGTTTTCTATCAATTATTTTTGGAGGATTTCCTGATTATTTCTTCCTGATTCTGGGAATCTTCCAACCACAATTGCTGGGGAAACCTTTTTGCAACCTATAGTAAGTAGATGGTTGTACGTTTGTAATGACATCAGAGTGACCCTGGGACGTGATGGCAGTGCTCAGTGTTCAGTTCTTAGTGCCTTGTTCTAGAGTCATTTGGCACAGTGGGCTCTAACAGACAGACTGCTCCCCTGAAACTGTGCAGCCATCCATGAATCAGACCTGGGTTCAAATAGTTTCTTAAAAAAAAAAAAAAAGTGTGAGTCTACCTGGAGTGCCAGATGAGTTTGGGTTTGCACTTTTGGGATTATTCCATTGGTTCCATTGCGCTAGACAAGCTCAATCAAGCACAGCTAAAGTATCTACATGAAAACAAATAGGACCTACTATTTGAACCCAGGTCTGCTCCCTGTAGAACACATTTCACCATCAATCTGTTTATAGACATTACATTTTCCCTTTCATTTCTCTCCCTGTGTACAATAAACAGTCCTCCTGTACCCCACAGATTTATTGTGTTTCAAGTTCATTAAAAAAAGACGGTAGAGACATCTTGCATATACTTAAGACCATTGTTTCAAAACAGCCACACCAGCCCTCTTACATAGTAATTGTGAGGTGAGAATGGTAATGAGAGAAGTAGTTAAGTGGAAGGCATATTGGCCGGAACGTCACACATCTGTAGTGTAGACAGTAGATGATGTTCCTTAGTTCAGGCAACATGAGATTGTTTCTGACTGCTGGGTGTCAAACGTAAACGACAGGGGTGCTATGTACTGCAAATGTGGCGCTCTTGTCAAATCATCACAAATTCTACTCTGACCCTGCAGGCAGGCAGACGGCAGTAGTCTGCCTGTGTCTCTCAAAGGCTGCCTGGCTCTCTCTCTCTCTCACGGTAGTGTGTGGACTGACTGGAGTGTGTTTTCCCTCCGTTACCGTGACAACGGCTCCCTGTCTTTTAAAGGCTGTGTGTGTGTGTGTGTGTGTGTGTGTGTTCACAATATGTATGTCGTTAGTACCAAGTTTGAATGTTTAGGATCTCTCTCTCACTCTGCGCATCAGTATCCACCATGGGCACATTTACATGTTACCTAATTAGCTTGCTTAATTATTGTTTCCTGTCACAAGAGTGTGCATGTGGTATTGAGGCTTTCATGGACTTGTTAGATGAGGTAGTGTAAGATGAACTATAGCATGTCCATTCCTGCCTCCTTGATATGAATACTGACAAAATGAAGATACAGTACTGAAATTGGACTAAGTCTGTTAATAGCATCATCATACTGTAGCTACTAACTGGCAGTGGTGGAAAAAGTATCCAATTGTCATACTTGAGTAAAAGTATAGTTAATAGAAAGTTACTCAAGTAAAAGTGAAAGTCAGCCAGTAAAATACTACTGGAAAAAGTCTAAAAGTATTTGGTTTTAAATATACTTACGTATCAAAAGCAAATGTAATTGCTAAAATATACCTTAGTACCAAACGAAAGTTTAAATAATTTAAAATTCCTTATATTAAGCCAAGCAGACGGCACCATTCTTGTTTTTAAAATGTATGGATAGCCAGGGCACACCCCAACACACTCCGACATTATTAACAAAAGATGCATTTGTGTTTAGTGAGTCCGCCAGGCCAGCGGCAGTAGGGATGACCTGTGTTCGGGGCAGCAGGTAACCCAGTGGTTAGAGCATTGTACTAGTATCCGGAAGGTTGCGAGATCAAATCCCCGAGCTGACACGGTAAAAATCTGTCGTTCTGACCCTGAACAAGGCACTTAGCCCACTGTTCCTAGGCCGTCATTGAAAATAAGAACTTGTTCTTAATTGACATGCCTAGTTAAATAAAGAAAAAATAAGTTTGTGAATTTGACCATTTTCCTGTCCTGCTAAGCATTCAAAATGTAACGAGTACTTTTGGTTGTCAGGGAAACTGTAGGGAGTAAAAAGTACAGATACCCCAAAAAACTACTTACTAAGTAGTACTTTAAAGTATTTTTACACTACTGCTAACTGGTGTAGTTACACAAACTAATAAAGTTGCTTCAAAGTTGCTTCCAGTACAAAATAAGTATCAATGTGTGCTACTACTGTAAGTCGCTCTGGATAAGAGCATCTGCTAAATAACTCAAATGTCAAATGTAAAAATGTGCATTTCTTCTGCTCAGTAGCCAGGATACACTACATGACCAAAAGTATGTGGACACATGCTTGTTGAACATCTCATTCCAAAATCATGGGTATTAATATGGAGTTGGTCCCCCCTTTGCTGCTATAACAGCCTCTACTCTTCTGGGAAGGCTTTCCACTAGATGCTGGAACATTGCTGTGCGAACTTGCTGCCATTCAGCCACAAGAGCATTAGTGAGGTCGGGCAGTTAGACCTGGCTCGCAGTCGCCATTCCAATTCATCCCAAAGGTGTCCGATGCGGTTGAGGTCAGGGTTCTGTACAGGCCAGTCAAGTTCTTCCACACCGATCTCGACAAAACATTTCTGTATGGACCTTGCTTTGTGCACAGGGGCAGAAATGGGCCTTCCACATAGTTGGAAGCACAGAATTGTCTAGAATGTCATTGTATACTATAGCGTTAAAATTTCCCTTCACTGGAACTAAGGGGAATAGCCTGAACCATGAACAACAGCCACAGACCATTATTCCTCCTCCACCAAGCATTACAGTTGGCACAATGCATTGGGGCAGATCACATTCTCCTGGCATCTTCCAAACCCAGATTCGTCCGTGCGACTGCCAGATGGTGAAGCGTGATTCATCACTCCAGAGAACGTGTTTCCACTGCTCCAGAGTCCAATGGCAGCGAGATTTACACCACTCCAGCCGACACTTGGCATTGCGCATGGTGATCTTAGGCTGCTCGGTCATGGAAACTCATTTCATGAAGCTCCTGACGAACAGTTCTTGAGGTGACGTTGCTTCCAGAGGCAGTTTGGAACTCGGTAGTGAGTGTTGCAACAGAGGACAGACTATTTCTACGCGCTATGCGTGCTCTTCAGTAAGACCATTCTACTTCCAATGTTTGTTTATAGAGATTGCATGGCTGTGTCCTCAATGTTATACACCTTTCAGCAACTGGTGTGGTGGAAATAGCCAAATCCACTCATTTGAAGGGGTGTCCACATACTTTTGTATATTTAGTGTATCTCTACCCAGTATTTGACTTGGCCTTACCTTAATTCATACTGCAAGCTGCATCCCTTTTTATCCCTCAGTCTTCCTTCCCTCCCTCCATCAGTCTACTTTACAACACACTTCTTGCCCTAAAGCAACTTCCATGGGCTTTTCATTCAGATGACACAATCGGGGGAAATAGAGCAACTTAATTACTGTCCAAAATGCATGAGCCGATGTCTGAAAATGTAAGAGTAGCTGTCTAGTAGGGGCTGAGTCTAGTAGGGTCTGAGTCTAGTAGGGGCTGAGTCTGAGTCTAGTAGGGGCTGAGTCTAGTAGGGGCTGAGTCTAGTAGGGGCTGAGTCTAGTAGGGGCTGAGTCTAGTAGGGGCTGAGTCTAGTAGGGGCTGAGTCTAGTAGGGGCTGAGTCTGAGTCTAGTAGGGGCTGAGTCTGAGTCTAGTAGGGGCTGAGTCTAGTAGGGGCTGAGTCTAGTATTGTCTGAGTCTAGTAGGGGCTGAGTCTGAGTCTAGTATTGTCTGAGTCTAGTTGGGGCTGAGTCTAGTAGGGGCTGAGTCTAGTAGGGGCTGAGTCTAGTATTGTCTGAGTCTAGTAGGGGCTGAGTCTGAGTCTAGTATTGTCTGAGTCTAGTAGGGGCTGAGTCTGAGTCTAGTAGGGGCTGAGTCTGAGTCTATTAGGGGCTGAGTCTAGTAGGGGCTGAGTCTAGTAGGGGCTGAGTCTAGTATTGTCTGAGTCTAGTAGGGGCTGAGTCTGAGTCTAGTAGGGGCTGAGTCTAGTAGGGGCTGAGTCTAGTAGGGGCTGAGTCTGAGTCTAGTAGGGGCTGAGTCTAGTAGGGTCTGAGTCTGAGTCTAGTATTGTCTGAGTCTAGTAGGGGCTGAGTCTGAGTCTAGTAGGGGCTGAGTCTAGTAGGGGCTGAGTCTGAGTCTAGTATTGTCTGAGTCTAGTAGGGGCTGAGTCTGAGTCTAGTAGGGGCTGAGTCTGAGTCTAGTAGGGGCTGAGTCTGAGGCAGGGAAAGACATGACTGACTGCACACTGCTCATGAAAACCACTGACCCTTGGCTTTGTGTATCATTTCCAGTTTCATTCCAGTATTTGCGTGTTCAACCATAAATAGTTACGCCTAGGTAAGCCATGCACGACACAGTGGTATTAGGTAGCCTATGTAGCTTTGTTCAAGCCATAGAATTAGAATGAATTCTATTTATATGCTTCTGTGAAAGCTCCATCTACAGAGCAGACAGGATTTGAAGGTTCAGTCATCCAGCCATTAGTGACTCACGCCACACAACTAAAATGGGTATTTTGGGGACATTTTCGACTGAGTTAATCATCTGAACTTGTTTACCATCTATACTTCCACCACACTGTGATAGACAGATGTTATTTAGAAGATAACTAACTACCTTTAAATGAGTCTCTAGTTCCCTTTTAGATGTTCCAGTTCTTATTCCACTCAGTGATAATAGAAAGTAATTAATCAAATGAATGGGGAAAATAATTTAATTAATTCATGTGTTTTTGTCGTTGCAAATCATTTTGTTTGATTTTGTATCCTTTAAAAAAATATATATATATATAAGTCTTAGTGAATGACTGTCGCTCAATTTGTGTTCTGCACTGCCACCTACAGTCTGTTGTAGAGCACATACACTACTGTGGGTTTCGTTCTATCATTCCTCTGGTAATAATATATGCCATTTAGTAGACGCTTTTATCCAAAGCGACTTAGTCATGCGTGCATAAGACATTTTACGTGTGGGTGGTGCAAACCCTCTATCTTGTCGTTGCAAGCGTTACGCTCTACCAACTGAGCTTACAGAGGACCACTGGTGATGCCTACATACGAAACTGGTCATACCTAGATACTTAATTCCTCATTTTGCACAAAAACAGATGAATATTATTTGGACGGTATCCTCCTGTAGGTCTAGTGTAAAAACAATAATAATACATTGTTTTAGAAATCAGATAGTAGGCTAAACTGGTTTGTTGACAGTTTAGACGTTGAATATGCTTATTTAGCATGATTACGTAATTGTTATATTTTGTCTAGGAGAAGTAGAGACCAAAGGCAATATCCATTATCCAAAAAGCCCAAACCTCTTCTGACAGTTCTCTCACTGTGGCTCTGCTCTGAGGCATCCTCTCCAACAGGGGGCACTGTTTGTCTAGTTCATTTAAAGGCTCTGTTTTTTTGGTTGGAAGCTGCCATTTACTTATTCATTCCATAGCAAACTACAGTGAACAATCAATTGGTGAATGCTCTTTTATAGTGTGTATGTTGAAGGTTGTAGAGATGTTGTTCTTTAATCAGCATGTCCAACAAAAATAGGCAAGGCTTCATGCATGTTTGGCACATTGATAGTCTGGTCAAAACTGTAGAGGAATCTAGAGATTATATAAGTTGTGTGGTTTGCATAGCATTTATAATCATGTGGCCATACATTGTTATATACACCATATTGTCTCTCAACCTATGTGGCTTTTTTTTAGGTTGGAGACCACTTGAGAATTTAGCCCGCATCCTACATCTCAAGATACCATCTCTTAGACACAGCTGTCACAGCTCTGCCCTTTATGTAGGAAACAAAAATTATTGTATAGAAATATATGTGGAAAAAAACATGATAAATGTGAAAACCCACATGTGAAAAACACAATTCCCTTTGTCAGGTCCTGTGAAGTCCCTGTGGCAAAATGTGACAATGTGCAGGTGTCTAGGAAGAAGGGCAATTCCATGGTTCCTGGAATTGCGCTGAGATGGAAGTATAGCGCGAAACAAACAAAAAATATTTTAACTTTGTGCATAGAAATGTATGGTTTGATTTCAATGACTTCTTTAAAAAAAATGTACACTGAACATTCTACAAAACACATTTACTGGAAGAACTGTGTAGATGCAAAGTTTGGTAAAACACGTTTTGTAAAATCTCCCTTTGTTTGTTTCCAAAAACTTTGAAGTGTCTACTCCGAATTAAGATTGAAAGATTTCTGCAGAAAGATGTCCCCTATAACATGACAGCTTGAGTTTGAAAACATTTATTTTGGTTATTTAACTACATTAAGTGAAGTGGATTTACACCTGGTAACAGAATTGTGGTAACGGAATTTCCTCATGGGTTCCTGATATGTACTACACAGAAATGCATAATTATGAACGTTATTCATGGCATTGTATCCTAAATAACAATGTACAACACAGTAGAGCTCAGTAGAATACAGTAGAGTTGGAGTACTCAACTCTACACCACTCTCCTGTACAGTAGACACTAATGTACTTATCAATACTCTACTTGTCTTTACTGTACTGTCCTCTAATGTGCTCTATTGAACTGTGATGTCCAACCTTGTGAAACATAGACGTCTATGATTGGGTCAGATTCGGTCCGGTCCGGGGTTTGTGATGGGCAACTAGAGTGGAGCCCATGAAAACACAGACACTAACAAGACAGAAATGTCTTATTATTAGACAATTATTCATTGGTAACCCATTAATATTAAATAAGCCAGGTAAATATGTAATTTTTCTATCACAGGTTACAATCTATACTATCATACCAACTAGAATGAAGCACAGGACATGCATTCTAATAGCTATGCTATTGTGGATATTAGAGCCATTGCTTACATGCCTGCCATGTTAGCATGTCAACAGGACTCATGCCCTGAGGATTGGCAGCTCAGGTCAGGTGGGTGCCTGTTCAGAATGTGGACAGCAACCATCAGCCACTCAGTCTCTGGAGGGTGTTCCGCAGTGGGACAGCAGCTGACACACACCCAGGCCCACGCGCACATGCATGAACTGGACAAAGGCACGCATGCACATACATCCACACACACACACACACTGTACGAAGGCATGCATGCACACACTCACGTACTGTACGAAAGCACGCATACACACATGCACGTACTGAATGAAGGCATGCATGCACACACACAGCGTAACCCACCAGGCAACCGAGAGTCAGCCACAGTTGGGGCCACAGCCACCCATACACTGTAAGATCATATCACTCTGACAAGGGTTGACCCAACAACACACAATGTATAAGAAATTGCAGTACTGTACACAGCACAGTACGTTTACAATGGTTAAAGTAGAATATTTGGTTGACCTGTATAGCCAACTGACTTTGTTATTATGTAAACATGTGCAGTATAAAAAAAGGAAACTATTTGGAATTACAATATACAGTGGATGCCTGATAAAACCACCGGTTGGTTTCAGTCCTTGCTGATTTGTGATCATGGCATAGAGTTGGACTTTATGGCATTATTTCTAAGCAGCACAATTTCTCACCCACTAAATGGCTTATGTGATTAACAGAGCAAAAGTGCTTCCAGCCAGAGTCAACTTACAAGCCCTTAACCAACAACCAGCTTAAAAGAGGGGGGGGGGGGGGGGATAGTCTGGGTAGCCATTTGATTAGCTGTTCAGGAGTCTTATGGCTTGGGGGTAGAAGCTGTTGAGAAGCCTCTTGGACCTAGACTTGGCACTCCGGTATCGCTTGTTGTGTGGTAGCATAGAGAACAGTCTATGACTAAGGTGGCTGGAGTCTGACTATTTTTAGGGCCTTCCTCTGACACCTCCTAGTATAGAGGTCCTTGATGGCAGGAAGCTTGGCTCCGGTGATGTACTGGGCAGTACACACTACCCTCTGTAGCGCCTTGCGGAGGCCGAGCAGTTGCCATACCAGGCAGTGATGCAACCATGCTCTCGATAGTGCAGCTGTAGAACTTTTGAGGATCTGAGGACCCATGTCAAATCTTTTCAGTCTCCTGTGGGGTAATAGGTTTTTGTCGTGCCCTCTTCATGTCTAGGTGTGCTTGGATCATGATAGTTTGTTGGTGATGTGGACACCAAGGAACTTGAAGCTCTCAACCTGCTCCACTACAGCCCCGTCCATGAGAATGGGGGCATGCTCTGTCCTCCTTTTCCTGTAGTCCACAATAATCTCCTTTGTCTTGATCACGCTGAGGGAGAGGTTGTTGTCCTGGCACCACACGGCCAGGTCTCTGACCTCCTCCCTATACACAGACCCTATTGTCATCTTTCTCTGCTAGTTGATGGTTGATCAGGGTTATCTTTCCTGTGGAGCTTTTTAACTGTCAACAGCTCTGAAATGGCACACTATTCCATATAAAATGCACTATATTTGTGAACTTATGTTATCGAGAATAAGGTTCCATTTTGGACACACACTGGTTTGGGATTGGAATCTCTTTATTGTATAAAATAAATCAAGCTTTGAATTGGATTTGACATCTTAAAGATTCTGCCTTTTGATTTGTGATCAGTGTGTACTGCAAGTCCCCCAGTAATGAGAAAAGGAAATGAAACATGTAATGAAACAGCAGATCACAAAAGTCCAGCTGTGAGCCTCTAGAATCAGAACCAGGAAAACGCTGAAGATGGAAAAAGATCTTTAAAGGAGAATATGTCAGAGTGTCAGGATTTTAGATTTCCATTTGAATCACTACATCTACAATAACACACACACACACACACACAAAGCCTCTTTTTCTAGTTTGTAAAATGATTATTTTAATTAACTTATTCCCTGGTTATTTATTTATTTATTGATGTTGTATATCTTGTACTGTGAATGACAGACTGAATGAAAACAGGCACAGAAACAGCAGGTGGTGCCTTGGATAGATAGAGCTACAGCACTGAGCACACAGGCACATTCATGTCCCATAATACACTCTGCTTCCTGTTGCTTCCTGGGGGAAATATCCAACAACAGGAGAGCAGGAAGTTCCTTTTGGGGGGATTT
This sequence comes from Oncorhynchus mykiss, assembly GCF_057628025.1. NCBI lineage: Eukaryota > Metazoa > Chordata > Actinopteri > Salmoniformes > Salmonidae > Oncorhynchus > Oncorhynchus mykiss. Next base: position 42,703,359 of record NC_143040.1, on the reverse strand, counting down.
TAACCTCCAATAAAATATAAAAAAAAAATGTAAAAACTATGAAAACATGGCTTAGCTCATTTTTTATTTGATATACAGTATGTTGTCTTTGATTTGTATTCTGGTGCGTGCCAAATACATTTTGATATGAGATATTTTAGGGCTCGATTCAATCCGTATCTCGTAAGATCTGCTCTATAGCGCAATTGAAATTTAAAGGCAATGTTCCCATGTTCGCATAAACTGCATTCACAGGAAACACGGCACATGTCGGCTCAATTGGACATGACCTTTACATTTGAATCGCGCTACACTTCCACGAAACAGATTTAATTGAGCCTTTATAGTATGCTTATTGATTCATTCATTAAAAGTGGATGCCTTTATCGGCATGCATTCCATAATGGGAATTCAGCTATTGACCTTGTGAAAGTTGGGGAGGAGTACGGTTGTTATGGTAACATGATGGATTACAGTCCTAATTCCTCTCCAAAAGGTATGTCTTTGTTTCCATTCATACAGTAGCGTATGTGTGTGTGAGAAAGAGAGAGCTTTCGTTTCGCTGGACAGAGAGATGGTCAAACTGGGGGATAGAGCCGGAAGAAGGGAGGATGTTTGGCCTTTCACCAGGACCTGGCTGGCAGTGACGCCTGACCCTAGGCCCAGAGTGATGCATCATGCAATTTGGACCCTCCAATAGGTTATGTGGCGTGTGAATTTCTCTCCGCTCCATCACTCACATAAATCCACTCCAGTAGGCCATATGACCCACCAGGATCTTACCATGGAAAAGCCTTTTTCATATCAGTAGATGACTAAGATATTAGCCCTTAAAAACAATATGTATGTGTATGCGTTACATTGAAGCACAAATATAGCACCAAAATCTCCCAATTTTACCAATTTGACTTCAGATTCTGCCGCATATCCACGTTTATCCAAACGTCAAATTTCGAAGTGTTTTTAAGTTAAGGTTTGGGATAGGGTTAAAACATTAAAGAGCCTGGCTCTGCCACAGCATATAGTCATGGCTATATTAACAACATTACTTTTGTCATAAACATTTTCCAAACCACAAGCTAGAACGAGAGCATTTTCATTTCACAGGTAGAATCGAGAAGTTTCGACTTCCTGTGTATTAGGCAGCTCATAGTGAACCACAGGGTCCGGCACTCATAGTAAATGCAGATACCACCCTGATAGCTAGATGGGGCGTGCTCACAACTTGGAAGCTGGCGACCAACACTCAGTAATCTCAGATCTTCTCTAGACACAATCTTTTTTGAAAACATTTGTTTTCACTAGCGTTTGTCATCATGTCCATGTGGTGTTCTGTGTCTGGCTGTGTTGATTACGAACAAGCGTGAATTAGTTTTAATTAGTTTTCTTTCACCGTTCTACCTACCAGAGATTTACCCCGATGCTGCCAATGACTTGCTCACAGTGACCAAATGTTATCAGAGGGATTTTCAGGCTGAGCTGATGGGGAATCTATTTCAACGACAGCTGAGAAGTGATGCGATACCATTGTTTTTTCCCCCCTTCAAATCAAAACGAAAGATTCTCTATTAGACAGAACATAACATTAGCTACCTTAGCTGGAAAACCCTCCGTTACTAAAAATAGAATTGCCGATATAGCGTACTCACTCTCTGTGTGTTGGTAGCAATGATGAGTGTGTATAAATCTATGGTTGGTTAGTTGGTTCTCAGCTGGCTAGCAATCTTGCTGCCAATTTAGTGACGCTAGCTAACAGCAAGCTGACAATCTTGAAATGACCATGTTAGGTGTGCAAAGCTAGCCAGTCTAATAGAGATCAATACAATTAGTGTGTTTTGTTGTAGGTGGTACAGAATCTGATTCCCCTGGCATGTGCTTCCAAACCCTAGCTTTTCACAAGGTGAAGGTAAGTTGGCAAAAATATTTACAAGATGATGGCTAAGATAGCTGAATTTACAGTAAGCATGGCATAAACATGAACTGGGTAGTGTTTGTATGGGTTTATGTCTGTGTTTAAGGGCCACAAGAGTACCTCCCGGACCATGTAATCAGTTGAATGTACCCCTTTTCTCTTGGTAAAACTCAGGTGATCTGGAGACCTTCCACAGTGCCCTGCTGAAAAATACCCCATAACGGTAGGGTCTTTGTTCGAAACATCGTCATCGTCATCTATTTGTTCGAAACATCGTCATCTATTTGTTCGAATCATCGTCATCTATTTGTTCGAAACATCGTCATCTATTTGTTCGAATCATCGTCATCTATTTGTTCGAAACATCGTCATCGTCATCTATTTGTTCGAAACATCGTCATCTATTTGTTCGAATCATCGTCATCTATTTGTTCGAAACATCGTCATCGTCATCTATTTGTTCGAAACATCGTCATCGTCATCTATTTGTTCGAATCATCGTCATCTATTTGTTCGAATCATCGTCATCTATTTGTTCGAAACATCGTCATCTATTTGTTCGAAACATCGTCATCTATTTGTTCGAAACATCGTCATCTCCTGGCAGCATTTACCCTCCAGCTTCACAAGCTTGAAAACCACATTTGTTTTGGAGTCAGAGTTTCAGTATAGTTTGTTTTTCAAAACAAGTGTTCATTATTTTATTTCAGTTTTCAAAATAGTTTTTTCATGATTTGTTTTCTTTTTAGTTTTAATTTTGGTTTACTAATAACCTTGACATATTATACTAACCATAAATGGACCTCTTCAATTTGGTACCAAAATAAAAACTGTATTACGTTATCTCCTTCTTATGTCCAGGGGGCTTGTGAAACTCAGAGACTACTGAATCCCACCTTTCTTCCTCGGTCTAGTGTAGTTTTAGGCTACCCTTGAAAAAGCAACTGATTGTGTCTCCCTTCCCTTTCTCTCATACCCTATTTGTCAGTTGGGCAATTTCTGTGCCTCAGTCTAGCAGCAGGGGACGTATGGATGGAAGCGATGGAACCTTGGGTGTCAAACCCTGTTTACAACAGGGCTTGCTGTGTTTAGTCTCTTCATTCCAGAATGCCTTCCATCATTCTTTGGAATTTACTGTACCTTTTTGTTGTTACAGTATATTTTATGCTGCCATTTGCAATATTATGTAAAAGTTCTGAGTGAGTCCCTAATATATTCAGTCATTGGTAAGCCTGCAATCTGGTTTCTCTTTGTTTGCTTGATAGTGATGTTATTGCCACCACATACCTAGACATAATGTACTGACTGATCTTCAACATCTCATATTATTTCTGCTTCTTTACAATAAATCCTTGTGACATGCTATTAAAAAATGGCTCATGATTCTTTAACCTCGACCTTTCCTAACGTGTCATAAGGCTTATCCTCCAAAACCCTTATGGTAGATTTTTCAGTTATATACTGACCTGACAATGGTTGTGGGTGGGCTGTAAATTGTAAATGAAAATTACTCTTATGGAATGTATTTTTGTTGCTTGTGGAGTGCTTGAACCAAGTTCAAATGTTGAGAAGACAAATACATTTTTTGGGACTAATTTGTTTCATGCCTTTTGTGGCTTCACTCAGTGGGGATAGGGCCTTTTTGTCTTTGTCCCACAGACCTGAATCTACAACTCCAACCCTGAAGCCTCTGAGAACATGATCATATATTTGAAATGACGTTATATTAAAGCATTGAAATTGCATTCCATGACATCAAACGCACTAATGTATGTGCTTTTACCATTACTACTCTTAAGCAACAGAGTATCTATTGTCCATATGGAGGTTGTCTATGAATATAGAGCGAGCTGAGCACCCACCCAACCCTCTGGAGGAGCCATGACGTGATGTCACTGCCATGTGCCATGAGGCCAGGTGTGGCGGTCACATAGATCGAGACAACCGGAGACTGTGAGAAAAGTGGCCTGGGGTGTCAAGGATTAAATGGAGACAGAAATGCTCGTTCAAATGAAATGACTAATTATAACCTTCCCCTCCCAATTTGATTTCCCACTGTATGGAGAACTGATGGTCCGCCTGTAAATGGGACTCAGACCCAGGGCCATAATGAGGGAGAAGAGTGCCTAAAAAAGGGTAGTCTCTCGTTGAGTGACACCTTTGATGCAGAAAACCAATTAGATTGAGCAGAATGGGTGCTGGAGGACTTGGCTCCCATGCACTTTCTAGTTGATTATATTCTGTCACAGACACAGGACTTGATTTGTCAATTCCATATCAGGTTGTAAAGCAGGGGGGGGGGGGGGGGGGGGACACAGGGATTGATGGAGTGGGGGGTGGGGGGTGGAGAGCCAGAGAGAACAAATGACTGTCTGATAATGGGCATTCCGCACACGGTGTGACATTTCCTACCCAGCTGTCCATCCGTGGGGCTGTCTGGCATTTAAGAACGAGGGGTCTTTGTTTGGCCCTGGTCTGAAAGGAGGCCCTGAGCAGTTTCCCAGAGAGGAAACTGAGAGGCTAATAGACTAAGTGAGATGTGTTGCCAGGTTCTTTCATTATGTCTGTGTATTCCAGGAAGGCCGTGTTAACGAGCCTCAGCCTCAGGTTGAGTGTAACAAGCTGTCTGTCACACCACAGAGAAAGGGCCTGTCGCTAATGAGGGACAGAAGCACGATTGACATCCCCCTCCATCATTCCATGGTGGGACTCTCGAGGAGAAGGAGGAGGAGTGAGAGGAAGGAGTGGGGATGAATGAGGTTGTGGCCGAACACTGTTTTATCTTACATAGCCTACACACTGTGCCATGTCAAGGTTTCAGCCACTTTCTTTCTATAGATTAATTAAATTGACCATTTTGCCACTTGGACATGCATAGACAGTAATGGCTTAATCCTATGTTTAATTCAAGACAATTTGGGTACAAATGATGCGCTGGTATCAATGAGATAATTTTACAAAAAATATGTTATCACAAACCTTTATTTAACTAGGCAAGTCAGTTAATAAAAAATCTTATTTACAATCACGGCCTACGCCGGCCAAACCCCGATGACGCTGGGCCAATTGTGCGCCACCCTATGGGACTCACAATCATGGCCGGTTGTGATACAGCCTGGAATCGAACCAGGGTGTCTGTAGTGACGCCTCAAGCACCGAGATGCAGTGCCTTAGACTGCTGCTCCACTCGGGAGACCGTAACTGCATGCCTATCAATTGCAAATCCAGGAAGACTCTGAAAAATACACTGAGTGTAAAAAACAGTAGGAACAGCTTCCTAATATGGAGTTGCACCCACTTTTTTGCCCTCAGAACAGCCTCAATTGGTCTGGGCATGGACTCTACAAGGTGTCAAGTGTTCCACAAGGATGCTGGCCCATGTTGACTCCAAAGCTGTGTCAAGTTGGCTGGATATCTTTTGGGTGGTGGACCATTCTTGGTCACACTATTGAGCGTGAAAAAACCCAGCATCGTTGCAGTTCTTGACACACCCAAACCGGTGTACCTAGCACCTACTACCATACCCATTAAAAAGCACTTAAATCTTTTGTCTTGCCCATTCATCCTCTGAGGGGCACACATACACAATCAACGTCTCAAGGCTTAAAAATCCTTCTTTAACCTGTCTCCCCTTCATCTACACTGATTGAAGTGGATTTAACAAGTAATAAGGGATCATAGCTTTCACCTGGTCAGTCTGTCATGGAAAGAGCAGATGTTCCTAATCATTTTTTTAATATTCAGTGTATATTATAAACCACCTAGATGTATTTTTCCCCTGAGTGGAAATGACACGTCTGTGATTTTTAAGAGTTTTTCCTTGTAGTGGTGTAATTTTAATTGGGTATGTTGATCTCTTCTCAGGTGAGCCGGTGAATTCACCCAGAAGAGTCCATATTACTTTCTCCACTCTCCTCTCAGATGGTTTAAAGGGGCTGGTTCAAGCCAAGGGACGTTTCTAACAGTAATTCAGCCATGTAGTATTGAAGAGACTCATACTTCAGATGCTAATGGTTTTTGTGCATTGCCCGTATGACTTATGGAAAAGCATATCAGAATTCTCTCTTTCCAACACTGGCCTTCTTTCCCCAGATTGACATCTAGCTAGGCTGCTTTTGGGTTAACAATGTAAAATGCAAATTATAGATTATATTTAAAAATATATATATATATATATTATGCGTTTCTGAACATATGATAAAAGTAGTTATGTCATCTTACATTTTAGCCATGAATTAAACAATTTCACCTTTTCCAATTTACGCGTCTCCCTGACATAATTGTTACCTACCACGAAAACCAAAACAGTCCCATTTCAGCGCAAACTAAGCTGAACTCCGTGCCCCCACCCCCTCCACCCAGTGTGTCACCAACAGGCCACCGTCTAGGCCGTCTTAGCAGTGCCCTCATCCATCATTGTCCTTAACAAAACAGACAAAATGAGCCTGTGAAAAGTAGTAGCTACTGTAGTGTGTGTCTGGATCCCCTTACAGAGCTACACAGTGTTGATGTTGTAAAAGGAACCAGAAGCAGCCAAGCTGGCATTGATTTTCAGGTCAGGTCATTCATCCATTCAGAGGGAGCCGGGCGGCCGCTCTCCCCATGCTCTCTGCTCTCCCTCCTGCCTGGCCTAACCGACTGGGTGGGTGGCGAGGCACTGAGGGAGCACAAAACCCAGGACAGCCCACAATACCACCAAACAAAACTCACAACTATCAAATCAGAATACAGACTTGAACAGGAAATCATTTGGTGTGAAGATGATATAGCTGTGGCGGATAAACTGGCTGGATGTAGCCGCTGTGTGACTTTGAGGATAGATGATTAATTGTACTGTACATCATTGGAAAATGGATTGTGTGCTGGTTGGCAAATCAACAGTTTTTGGTTAGGCCTGTGTCCATCATTTCTATAAGAGGGAAAGTAAAATAGGTAGGGGACTCAGATTAACTTTAGTTTCGAAACAATGAGTTTTCACAAGCACAATGTCTTAAATATCAACCCATGCTTTTCTTTAAAACAACAAATCTTTGACCTTGTGCTTCGTCTTAATCATTATTATAATGACTGAAAATCTGAACACAACTGACAATTTTATGCATGTAGAGTCGTATGCAAAAACATTTAACCCGAAACACGTTTTCTGTGACCCCTCGGAGCAGGTGACAAACACTGGCTAAATATTCACAGTGTTGGGGAGTAGTGAACTACATGTAGTTTAACTAGTCATTTAACAACATTCTGCAGTAGCTTGGTGGAAGTTGAACTAAATGCAAATCTAGGTAGTGTTTTCAGTAGTTATTTGCTTTTTTGCCATTTAGTGGTGTAGCTAAATACTCAAACTACACACTACTTTTTGTGCAAAAATCAAATGAGTGAAGTAACCAATAATTTCCTCTCTTTTTCAGTGTCAGACCTTCTTAATTCTCAAATTACACATTCGGTTAACATTTGACTCCAGATTGATCTGTTCTTGCAATTTGTAGTCTGACATTTTAGAAATGATAATTGATCACTAAGTTGTTTAAACTATCTATTCAAAGTAACTGTAGTTAAGTCAAACATTTTTTTTCTTCTTAAGGGTAGCTTTAGTGTAGCTTACCTTCCTCCAGTGTGAAGTAATCAGTAGCTTGGTAAACTATATTTTCAGAGTAGCTTCCCCAACACTGCTAATTTGTATTGCTCATCCTGCCTCAATATTTAAACTTTTAACCTCCATTACGTTATCTCTTTGTATGGCCACAGCCTCCAACTCACATTAAGTCACATCAAAAATGAACACTTAAACTAACACATCCCCCCCATGCACTGAGACAACACTTGCGATGACAATCTGCCACAGTTGGGTAACCCACGTAAACTGTAGCTACTGTTGAGGAACACTTTTAACAGAGACAATACAGCATCTAAAATCATTTAGAATAAATTAAATGGAAAATTACACTTTTATTCAAAATTAATTTAAAAATGATCAACTGAGATAAGTAGTACACACCATTGTTTACATTATACTGAACATAAATAAACAACATGCAACAATTTCAAAGATTTTACTAAGTTACAGTTCATATGAGGAAATCATTCAACTGAAATAAATGTATTAGGACGCTAATCTATGGATTTCACATGACTTTTTAAAAAAAAGGTAGGGGCGTGGATCAGAAAACCAGTCAGTATCTGGTGTGACCACCATTTGCCTCATGCAGCGCAACACATCTCCTTCACATAGAGTTGATCCGGCTGTTGACTGTGGCCTGTGGAATGTTGTCCCACTCCTCTCCAATGGCTGTGCGAAGTTGCTGGATAATGGCGGGAACTGGAACACGCTGTCGTACACGTCAATCCAGAGCATCCCAAACATGCTCAACGGGTGGCATGTCTCGTGACAATGGGCCTCGGGATCTCGTCACTGTATCTATGTGCATTCAAATTGGCATCGATAAAACGCAATTGTGTTCAGTGTCCATAGCTTATGCATGCCCATACCACAACCCCACCACCACCATCAACTTTGACGTCAGCAAGCCACTCGCCCTCACAACGCGTGGTCTGCGGTTGTGAGGCCGGTTGGACATACTGCCAAATTCTCAAAAAATTACGTTGAGGCGCCTTATGGTAGAGACATGAACATTCAATTCTCTGGCAACAGTTCTGGCAGACATTCCTGCAGTCAGGATGCCAATTGCATGCTCCCTCAAAACTTGAGACATTTGTGGCATTGAGTTGTGTGACAAAACTGCACATTTTAGAGTGGCCTTTTATTGTCCCCAGCACAAGGTGCACCTGTGTAATGATCATGCTGTTTATTCAGCTTCTTGATATGCCACACCTGTCACGTGGATGGATGATCTTGACAAAGGAGAACGGCTCACTAATGGGGATGTAAACACAACATTTGAGAGCAATAAGCTTTTTGTGCGTATGGACAATCTTTGGGATCTTTTATTTCAGCTCATGAAACATGGGACCAACACTTTACATGTTGTGTTTATATTTTTGTTCAGTATAGTTTGATGCACCACATTCTAGAGAAAATATTGAAAACTAGAGGAATCTTTGCTACTTATTGGATCCCTCTTTTGAATCCATTTCATCTCCTGTGCACACAAAAATGTCTGTCACTGTATGAGTGAACAGGACTACTCAATGACATTCAAACCTCGATGGCCTAGCCCTATCCCAAGTGACTAGTCTGTAGTCTCCATCACCAACTTGACGACGAGTTTCAGGTTGTATAAATAAATCCAGGAACAACCAAACCACATGGGTGTTTACCCCACATGGCCATACCCTCCTCACCTCCTTCCCTAAACAGCATGATGCCAGATTTAGGGGCTCTAAGGGGGGCTGTAGGTGGGTCACACGCCATGCTCCCTCTCCCCTGACCTTTTAGAATCTCCGTCCTTGTCACAGCACATTTCCTCTGGGCTATGACCTAATAAACTAATTGCTCCATCTCCCGTCCCCATCCTCCCCTCCATCCCCTGTCTCAGGCAGTCTCTTTCTCTCTCTGCAGCGACCAGGCCGGGAAGATCAGGCCAGGCAACACAATACCCAACACACACACACACTTGGCATGGATGGAATTAAGGCTCCTAGTGTATTTGGGGCAAAGTTCATCCTCTCTATGTATCTCAAAATGGAGCATGTATCGAGGAGGGGTCAGGTCAATAAATACCTCAGTTAGGGTTAACGGTCTAAGACCCAGGGCCACCATGTTAAAGCAGTCTATCCTGAACTCCAAATGGTAGGTTTTTGATTATAAAGATGCCCTGAAAATGTGTTTGATGACATATTTCCTTACTCCCTGTAGAGAGGAATTAGGATTTTTAAAGCATGATCTGGGTATATACAGTACATATGAGGTCATTACATCCCTACTTGATACTATTTCCTTAATTGTATGCATACTTACTCATAGATGGGGACAGTTGTTTTAGGGTTTTTCTTTGGGGGGGGGGGGCATGTATTTCCAGCATTGTCCACTAGGTTTGCTGCAGGTAGAAAATCCTTGGAAACGTTATTTTAATTGACACAAGCTGTCTCCAATCAAATAATCAAAGTCTGGTTGTGCATGATTGTGCTGGGGGGGGATCGCCTAAGCCAGGGGAGGTGTCGATCTACGAATCTTAATTGCATAAAGCTTATTATTTGGCAGGGAATACAATTTGTTGGAGGATGACCTTGAGCAAAGTGAGGTGTAAAATCACACTAAACATATTGGGCAGGGAATGGTATGGCAAATGCTCGGCCTCCGACTGCAGGGCACTACAGAGTGTAGTGTGTTCTGCCCAGTACATCACTGGGGCCAAGCTTCCTGCCATCCAGGGCCTCTATACCAGACCTCTATACCACACTTCAATCCCTTAACCAACAATGCAGTTAAGAAAAAATACCTACAAAAAATAAAAGTAACAAATAATTAAAGAGCAGCAGTAAATAACAATAGCGAGGCTATATACAGGGGTACCGGTACAGAGTCAATGTGCGGGGCCACCAGTTAGTGGAGGTAATTGAGGTAATATGTACATGCAGGTAGAGTTATTAAAGTGACTATGCATAGATAATAATACACAGAGTAGTAGCAGTGTAAAAGGGGGGTGGGGCAAGACAAATTGTGTAGCCATTTGATTAGATGTTCAGGAAACTGTTTAGAAGCCTCTTGGACCTAGACTTGGTACCGGTACCGCTTGCTGTGCGGTAGCAGAGAGAACAGTCTATGACTACAGTGACTGGAGTCTTTGACAATTGTTAAGGCCTTCCTCTGGCACCGCCTGGTATAGAGGTCCTGGACGGCAGGAAGCTTGGCCCCAGTGATGTACTGGGCAGAACACACTACACTCTGTAGTGCCCTGCAGTCGGAGGCCATACCATTCCCTGCCCAATAATATGTTTAGTGTGATTAAGATTCCTAGAGCTACACCTCCCATGGCTTAGGCAATCCTCCCACCCAAACACTCACCAGACATAAGATTGATTTATTGGCGAGAGCTTGTGTAAATGAAATAACATTTCCTAGGAATTTCTACTTGCAGCAAACCTAGTGGATAATGCTGGAAATACAATGAAAAGAAATAAAAACAATTGTCCCTAGTTATACAACTTAAAACAAGTAAACAAAAACAAAAAACACTGTACTGCACTCAAAAAAGGACCATATCTCTTTCCCTTTAAAAGTGCAGTTTCCCTTTACATTTCCAGACATCGTTAATACATCATCCTCATGGTAGAATTAGAATGGTCATTCAACATCCTGGCAACACAGTCAGTCGTACTGTAGAGTTAGGTCCCACATGGTTCCCTATTCCCTACAACCTGCATTACTTTTGACCAGACCCCTATGGGCCCTAGTCGAAAGTCTTGCACTAGTGGTGGGTAGTATATGGGGCTTTGGTGACAAAACGGATGGCACTGTGATAGACTGCATCCAATTTGCTGTGTAGAGTGTTATTTTGTAGGCTATTTTGGAGGCTATTTTGTAAATTACATCGCCAAAGTCCAGGATCGGTAGGATAGTCAGTTTTACAAGGGTAGGTTTGGCAGCATGAGTGAAGGAGGCTTTGTTGCGAAATAGGAAGCCAATTCTAGATTTAACTTTGGATTGGAGATGCTTAATGTGAGTCTGGAAGGAGAGTTTACAGTCTAGCCAGACACCTAGGTATTTGTAGTTGTCCACATATTCTAAGTCAGAATCGTCCAGAGTAGTGATGCTAGTCGGGCGGGCAGGTGTGGGCAGCGATCGTTTGAAGAGTATGCATTTCGTTTTACTAGCATTTAAGAGCAGTTGGAGGCCACGGCAGGAGTGTTGTATGGCGTTGAAGCTCGTTTGGAGGTTTGTTAACACAAATAGATCAAGGTAAATCATACCTAGTGTAGCATATAGAGTAAATATACTACTGAGTGATACAATTCCTGCGCTATAGCCAGCTCCTACAGTCTCTCAGAGCCATCCTCCTCTCCAGCCTCCCTCTCTCTATGAATGGCAACCTAGTGATAAAGCATGCAGCCAGGCTCCTGCAGCTCTGGGTCTTCCCTCTGCTGTGCTTTGCTTTGCTTTTTTTTCATTCTGTCAGAGTTTGCGTGCCGTTTTATAATGTTTTCATTGATGTCAAGACCTTGGTATAAAACATGAATAGCACTGCACTAATTCCCCTCGCTGTGTCCTATCCTACCTTCCTCCATCAGCCACTGACATAGCTGCAGGACTATTTACCCGACGCCTTATTTCCCCTTTATCTTAGATGTCCCAGGATGTCAAAGGCTGTGAATTTAATATTGATTTCATAAAGTACTTTTACTGTAACATGTCCGTTTCGATTAGGCTCAAGAGGCAGCCAGGCTCACGCAGTGAGCTGGGTTTGCACGCAATGTGGCTGTGCCTGCCCTCATGGAGTGGCTAGCTGGAGCGAGCGCTTTATTTATTGAAGTGACAGTCTGCTGTGAAAGCGGGGACAGCACACAGCTCCCAGCTATCTCCGTGTCTTGTGTACACAACGTTCGTGTTCTGTGTATACATTATGCTATGAGACGAGAGTGGATTGGAGAGATGTATCATTTGCTGATATGTAAACAGACATGAGTTTATAGATTGTATTAAACCCCAGTGGACCGACGTGGACTGGCGATGGAAACAGGGGCCATGCAGGGTGGCTTGCTGTGTGACCTGGGCCCCAGTGCCTCCCCCTCGTCAGCCCCTTTGTGAGCTGTTGGAGTGGGGGGATATTGTGTGTGGCAGCCATCACGTCCCCACACCCCTGATATAGACTGATGTCTATTGGTGGGGAAGGCTGCTTGTTACAGCACTGACCATACAGTATCAACACACCCTCATATCCAAAACAAACATGATATCCCCTGGGCTCACAGACCAAAAAGGTTATCTGGGATTCAGGAAAACACAACTACACATTCCTATTGCTACAGTACAGTACCCTTCAATGCTGCATGCAGTAGTTATTGGAATCAAGCTAAATGATAACTGAGCGGGCATAACTACAAATATACATTGATACTCTTAATATAAGGTGTCACAAATTAACTTTTTCAGGATTTGTAAGTCTGTAACGGTCGATTTGACACAAACAAATATAAAAAGACTAACACAGCTAGGCTCATATGACTGGCTGTTCGCTAATTGCTGGTGGTGTTTGCCCACCCATTAAGTGAACTTTCCTCTGCCAAGTTCAAAGATATTTCTGGGAATCTAGGTTGAGGAAAAGAGGCAGCTTACTAGGCCGTACTGCCACCAGCCAACACTTTTTAAATCATATTTTAGATATATTTAAGACAAACGGACAATTTCTTCATAATCTAACGTAAACCAGGATGGAAAAATAATAAGTAAATGTTCAGTTGTTCAAAAGTCTAAGATGCAGTGTTTTACAAGGGATGAAAAAAAAGATAGAAGATAGAATAACATGCCAACATGCATAATGGGGTTGAGGATGACAGTGTCGCCAGAAAATCCTCCCTCAGCCACCTCTGGCCCTAAACACAAACACTGAGAATGCATGCTAATGAAATATGCTGAATTTATTGCATTTAAGATGCAGCCCAGTTTATACACAGCAGCTGTCCCCGGGACTCAGATAGCAAACATCCTATACAGAGGCTGCATGGGAGATGGTTGACATCCTGCACTCTAGCTATCAGTGCACAAATACCAAGCCAGAACTCTCAAAAGCTTGTTTCTATTCAATTGGCAGTTGCTATTAACCAAATTGAGACTTTTTTTAAAGGAGCCCTCGTCTTGTGTCCCTACCTCTTTAAAGGCTACATGATATTCAAAAATGGATAAAGAATAGTTTGTCAATTGTCTGACAGAGAGAAAATACTGCATAGCTCTGTCTAGTCTAAGATGCAGTGTTGCATATTTAGAGGGAGGAGGACCTATACCCACATTGCGAGCCATACAACTCTCCAAGCTCTTCCTGGAGGAAATATTGATTGACAGACACCATCAAAACTAAACTAATGGTGTTTTCTAAAGCAAGAAATAGATATCTGAACCTTTCACCTATTACTACCTGTCAGGGCAATGAGATTGAGACTGTAACTTCATATAAATATCTTGAATATGAATTGAAATTGCATATTCAACAATGAGATTGAGACTGTAACTTCATATAAATATCTTGAATATGAATTGAAATTGCATATTCAACAACTTACAAAAAAAATTAAACTGAAGTTGGGATTGTATTTTAGGATTAAGGCATGTTTTTCTTTTGAAGCCAGAAGGAGGCTAGTATCAGCTACATTTAGGATTTTACTTCCGCTCAGTGTTTGAGATCAATTGACACTCTTTACCATGGCGCATTGAGATTTATTGTAAACTGCAAAACCCTTACGCACCACTGCACTTTATATACCAGGGTTGGCTGGCCTCTAGTCACTCGTAGGCTCAGTCACTGGTATACTTTTATTTACAAAGCCATTTTGTTTGTGATTGGCTTGAAGGGCATTCTAGAGCGTGCATTATTTCCCTATAACGCACGGCATAGGACTTGTCTTCTTTGCCTCGTTCAATTGAATTCCTCTGTATTATTAATCAGCTTTTAGGAGATTTGTGAACCACAGCCTTATCATGTGCAATGTTAGTAAATTCACCTGCAAAAACATGCCAACCCATGCCAACCCAAACTGGAAGTCTTCCGACTAGCTTGGAAAGACAGTACTGTGCAGTACCGAAGAGCCCTTACTGCTGCTCGATCATCCTATTTTTCTAACTTAATTGAGGAAAATAAGAACAATCCGAAATTCCTTTTTGATACTGTCGCAAAGCTAACTAAAAAGCAGCACTCCCCAAGAGAGGATGACTTTCACTTTAGCAGTGATAAATTCAGAGAAAATACTGCATAGCTCTGTCTAGTCTAAGATGCAGTGTTGCATATTTAGAGGGAGGAGGACCTATACCCACATTGCGAGCCATACAACTCTCCAAGCTCTTCCTGGAGGAAATATTGATTGACAGACACCATCAAAACTAAACTAATGGTGTTTTCTAAAGCAAGAAATAGATATCTGAACCTTTCACCTATTACTACCTGTCAGGGCAATGAGATTGAGACTGTAACTTCATATAAATATCTTGAATATGAATTGAAATTGCATATTCAACAACTTACAAAAAAAATTAAACTGAAGTTGGGATTGTATTTTAGGATTAAGGCATGTTTTTCTTTTGAAGCCAGAAGGAGGCTAGTATCAGCTACATTTAGGATTTTACTTCCGCTCAGTGTTTGAGATCAATTGACACTCTTTACCATGGCGCATTGAGATTTATTGTAAACTGCAAAACCCTTACGCACCACTGCACTTTATATACCAGGGTTGGCTGGCCTCTAGTCACTCGTAGGCTCAGTCACTGGTATACTTTTATTTACAAAGCCATTTTGTTTGTGATTGGCTTGAAGGGCATTCTAGAGCGTGCATTATTTCCCTATAACGCACGGCATAGGACTTGTCTTCTTTGCCTCGTTCAATTGAATTCCTCTGTATTATTAATCAGCTTTTAGGAGATTTGTGAACCACAGCCTTATCATGTGCAATGTTAGTAAATTCACCTGCAAAAACATGCCAACCCATGCCAACCCAAACTGGAAGTCTTCCGACTAGCTTGGAAAGACAGTACTGTGCAGTACCGAAGAGCCCTTACTGCTGCTCGATCATCCTATTTTTCTAACTTAATTGAGGAAAATAAGAACAATCCGAAATTCCTTTTTGATACTGTCGCAAAGCTAACTAAAAAGCAGCATTCCCCAAGAGAGGATGACTTTCACTTTAGCAGTGATAAATTCATGAACTTCTTTGAGGAAAAGATTATGATTATTAGAAAGCAAATTACGGACTCTTCCTTAAATCTGCGTATTCCTTCAAAGCTCAGTTGTCCTGAGTCTGCACAACTCTGCCAGGACCTAGGATCAAGAGAGACACTCAAGTGTTTTAGTACTATATCTCTTGACACAATGATGAAAATAATCATGGCCTCTAAACCTTCAAGCTGCATACTGGACCCTATTCCAACTAAACTACTGAAAGAGCTGCTTCCTGTGCTTGGCCCTACTATGTTGAACATAATAAACGGCTCTCTATCCACCGGATGTGTACCAAACTCATTAAAAGTGGCAGTAATAAAGCCTCTCTTGAAAAAGCCAAACCTTGACCCAGAAAATATAAAAAACTATCGGCCTATATCGAATCTTCCATTCCTCTCAAAAATTTTAGAAAAGGCTGTTGCGCAACAACTCACTGCCTTCCTGAAGACAAACAATGTATACGAAATGCTTCAGTCTGGTTTTAGACCCCATCATAGCACTGAGACGGCACTTGTGAAGGTGGTAAATGACATTTTAATGGCATCGGACCGAGGCTCTGCATCTGTCCTCGTGCTCCTAGACCTTAGTGCTGCTTTTGATACCATCGATCACCACATTCTTTTGGAGAGATTGGAAACCCAAATTGGTCTACACGGACAAGTTCTGGCCTGGTTTAGATCTTATCTGTCGGAAAGATATCAGTTTGTCTCTGTCAATGGTCTGTCCTCTGACAAATCAACTGTAAATTTCGGTGTTCCTCAAGGTTCCGTTTTAGGACCACTTTTGTTTTTACTATATATTTTACCTCTTGGGGATGTTATTCGAAAACATAATGTTAACTTTCACTGCTATGCAGATGACACACAGCTGTACATTTCAATTAAACATGGTGAAGCCCCAAAATTGCCCTTGCTAGAAGAATGTGTTTCAGACATAAGGAAGTGGATGGCTGCAAACTTTCTACTTTTAAACTCGGACAAAACAGAGATGCTTGTTCTAGGTCCCAAGAAACAAAGAGATCTTCTGTTGAATCTGACAATTAATCTTAATGGTTGTACAGTCGTCTCAAATAAAACTGTGAAGGACCTCGGCGTTACTCTGGACCCTGATCTCTCTTTTGAAGAACATATCAAGACCATTTCAAGGACAGCTTTTTTCCATCTACGAAACATTGCAAAAATCAGGAACTTTCTGTCCAAAAATGATGCAGAAAAATTAATCCATGCTTTTGTCACTTCCAGGTTAGACTACTGCAATGCTCTACTTTCCGGCTACCCGGATAAAGCACTAAATAAACTTCAGTTAGTGCTAAATACGGCTGCTAGAATCCTGACTAGAACCAAAAAATTTGATCATATTACTCCAGTGCTAGCCTCTCTACACTGGCTTCCTGTCAAAGCAAGGGCTGATTTCAAGGTTTTACTGCTAACCTACAAAGCATTACATGGGCTTGCTCCTATCTATCTCTCTGATTTGGTCCTGCCGTACATACCTACACGTACGCTACGGTCACAAGACGCAGGCCTCCTAATTGTCCCTAGAATTTTTAAGCAAACAGCTGGAGGCAGGGCTTTCTCCTATAGAGCTCCATTTTTATGGAACGGTCTGCCTACCCATGTCAGAGACGCAAACTCGGTCTCAACCTTTAAGTCTCTACTGAAGACTCATCTCTTCAGTGGGTCATATGATTGAGTGTAGTCTGGCCCAGGAGTGGGAGGTTGAACGGAAAGGCTCTGGAGCAACGAACCACCCTTGCTGTCTCTGCCTGGCCGGTTCCCCTCTTTCCACTGGGATTCTCTGCCTCTAACCCTATTACAGGGGCTGAGTCACTGGCTTTACTGGGGCTCTCTCATGCCGTCCCTGGAGGAGGTGCGTCACCTGAGTGGGTTGAGTCACTGATGTGGTCATCCTGTCTGGGTTGGCGCTCCCCCCCCCCCTTAAGTTGTGCCGTGGCGGAGGTCTTTGTGGGCTATACTCAGCCTTGTCTCAGGATGGTAAGTTGGTGGTTGAAGATATCCCTCTAGTGGTGTGGGGGCTGTGCTTTGGCAAAGTGGGTGGGGTTATATCCTTCCTGTTTGGCCCTGTCCGGGGGTGTCCTCGGAGTGGGCCACAGTGTCTCCTGACCCCTCCTGTCTCAGCCTCCAGTATTTATGCTGCAGTAGTTTATGTGTCGGGGGGCTAGGGTCAGTTTGTTATATCTGGAGTACTTCTCCTGTCCTATTCGGTGTCCTGTGTGAATCTAAGTGTGCGTTCTCTAATTCTCTCCTTCTCTCTTTCTCTCTCTCGGAGGACCTGAGCCCTAGGACCATGCCCCAGGACTACCTGACATGATGACTCCTTGCTGTCCCCAGTCCACCTGGCTGTGCTGCTGCTCCAGTTTCAACTGTTCTGCCTTATTATTATTCGACCATGCTGATCATTTATGAACATTTGAACATCTTGGCCATGTTCTGTTATAATCTCCACCCGGCACAGCCAGAAGAGGACTGGCCATCCCACATATGCTCTCTCTAATTCTCTCTTTCTTTCTCTCTCTCGGAGGACCTGAGCCCTAGGACCATGCCCCAGGACTACCTGACATGATGACTCCTTGCTGTCCCCAGTCCACCTGACTGTGCTGCTGCTCCAGTTTCAACTATTCTGCCTTATTATTATTCGACCATGCTGGTCATTTATGAACATTTGAACATCTTGACCATGTTTTGTTATAATCTCCACCCGGCACAGCCAGAAGAGGACTGGCCACCCCACATAGCCTGGTTCCTCTCTAGGTTTCTTCCTAGGTTTTGGCCTTTCTAGGGAGTTTTTCCTAGCCACCGTGCTTCTTCACCTGCATTGCTTGCTGTTTGGGGTTTTAGGCTGGGTTTCTGTACAGCACTTTGAGATATCAGCTGATGTACGAAGGGCTATATAAAATAAATTTGATTTGATTTGAACCCTGGGCCCCAGAGCGCAGTACTGTGCTTTTAATATAACTTGACATCAATAGCTCTGAGCTGTGGTTGAGGAGCAGACTTGGTGCAAACAGGGATGTTTTTTTGAATGGTTTGGTTCAGGCAACATATCACAGTGCAGGCGTTTCTCAACAGTGAGGGATTCTGTCAACGGGGGAGCGTCTGCGCCGGCCCTCTTAATTGTTTTAATGAAATATAGAGGGTTGTGGTGGGACCATCGAGCATCCGGGGCACTCAGGGTCTCGTCAAACACTGGGGGGGGGGGGGGTCCAGTATAGTGGGTAAGCAGGGTTGTATTGATTGGGGCACAACGTAGAGAAACAAGTGCTTCTTATTGGACATGTCCAGGTAGTCCCTCTGTTTTCAGTCCATTTTCTTCCTTTTAGTGCCTAATAAATACAACCCAGGTATTCTGAAGTCTAACCCGAATCACACTACAGTTGCACCAACCAGCATACACAGCTGCTCCTCCTGCACTGAAATGAAACATACGGATGCATAACCAAATCTGATTTGACACTTAAACAATTTGTTGTACATGCATTACCGTTACTGTTGTTATGAAAAGTGTTGGAATCCGTAAGGGCTCTGGGGGAGAATATGTAGAGAATCTCTCTCTCTCTCTTCTGGATGAAAAGACATGCTCATTAATAAACTGACCATGAGGGCCCCTGACAGGATGGAGCCCAGGTCTTAACCTGGCAGGGGGCCTGCAGGTGGACTAATTTGTTCTGCCAGGTCAGGTTCTGCAAGCCTGAATTGGTGCTAATGATGGGAAGAACACGGATCAGAGCTCTGCCAGCAAGTGTACGAACCTCAACCGCTCTGCCCAATCTGTCTAATGCTCTGCTGGAATTCCTCTCTGGATTAAAAACGTCATGACTTCCAGACCTTATTAGGCTGGGCTGGCCTTCTCTCCCCCTGGCCTCTCCCTGCCTCCCCTCCTCTCCTCTTGCCTGCCTCAACCGGTCTCACCTGCCTCCACCTGACTGCCATTTCCTCCCCTGCCCTATCACTGCTATCTCCCCTGCCTGCAATGGGACATTCATGGCTGAGCAGACCACAGAGCGGTTTTGGCTGCAGCTTAATGAAGCATGGATATGAGCAGAGACGCAGGACTCAACTACTCTGAACTCCCTCCCACTACAAATGGACACTTTAGAGAACAAACAGTAGAGGGAGAGAGCAAGAGGACATATTTATTTTCTCTTTCCTCTCTTTGATTTATTAAAATGGCGCCGGAGGGGATGGCTGCCTTTTTACGGGCTCCTAACCAATTGTGCTATTTTGTGTGTTTTCTCGCATTGTTTTACTTATTTTGTACATAATGTTGATGCTACCATATCTTATGATCGAAAAGAGCTTCTGGATATCAGAACAGCGATTACTCACCTTGAACTGGACGAAGATTTTTTCTTTAATGAGTCCGAAGCAAAGAATATAATGTTGCTCTCAGACAAGGCCCAATTCCCGTCATTCGCATGAATGACGAGTCGGTAACCCGCTCAGTGCTATTGGGCAACGTGCAATCACTGGAGAATAAACTGGAGGAGCTCCATTCGAGACTATCCTTCCAACGGGACATTAAAAAAAACTGTAATATCTTATGTTTCACCGAGTCGTGTCTGAACGACGACACGGATAATGTACAGTTGGCTGGGCATCGGTAGGACAACAAATTTTCCCCCTCAGGAGACTGAAAAGATTTGGCATGGGTCTCCAGATCCTCAAAAAGTTCTACAGCTGCACCATCGAGAGCACCCTAACTGGTTGCATCACCGCTTGGTATGGCAACTTCTCGGCATCCGACTGTAAGGCGCTAGAGGGTAGTGCGTACGGCCCAGTACATCATTGGGGCCAAGCTTCCTGCCATCCAGGACCTGTACAAAGTGGTGTCAGAGGAAGGCCCAAAAAATTGTCTAACTCCAATCACCCAAGTCATAGTCTGTTCTCTCTAATATCGCATGTCAAGCGGTACCGGAGCGCCAGGTCTAGGTCCATAAGGCTCCTTAACATCTTCTCCCCCCAAGCCATAAGACTGCTGAACAATTAATCAAATTACCACCTTTTCCATTTGCATTGGCACCCCCAAACCTCTATGTTTTTACACTGCTGCTGCTCGCTGTTTATTATCTATGCATTGTCACTTTACCCCTACCTAAATGTACATATTACCTTAACTAACCTGTACCCCCACACACTGACTCAGTATCGGTACCCCCTGTATATAGCCTCAGTATTGTTATTTTGTGATACATTTTTTAAAACTTTAGTTTATTTAGTAAATATTTTCTCAACTCTATTTTCTTAAAATAACATTGTTCTTAAGGGCTTGTAAGCATTTCACTGTAAGCTCTACCTGTTGTGTTCGGCACATGAACAATCAAATGTTTTTTGATTTGAGAGGAGGAAGGGGAATATTTCATTCCATTACAGTAGTGGTGATCCAGCTGTGATTCAGACCATAATTTCTCACACGCATGACGCTCGTGATTTCCTTAGCTCCTCTCTGAAGAGTTTTTGACATAACTGGTTACATAAAAGGTATTGATGTCCAAAACAATTCTAAAGAAATTAGAAATATGGTATATAGATCCAACACAATTCTCTAGATTTGACCCATTGTTTTTGTAGATACAGTATTTGAAAAGGAATGATATTGGTATTGGAAACAGAATCTCAAATATGTGCTTCCCATGCCAGTCCATTCCATCCCAGTGGATGAGATTACATAAAAATAAAGGTCTTACCATTTCACTGTAAAAGTTTATAATCTTCCTGTTGAGCGTGACCCCAGAGAACTGTAAATTGTAATTGTGTGGCATTGTTTTCCACTGGTGGGCATCTAGCCTAAACTGTGGGTGTTGCTAGTTTTCCAATGTTGTCAATAAACACATAATGCCTTATTCTGACAGCCCAGATAATCCAGGGAATTGCTTGCCAACTAACAGGCCAAAGTGGAGTGAATTTAACCTAACCCCGCCACTTCCCTCTAAGCACCCCTTGCTTCACCCAGCTGTGTGGAAGAAGGAACGCTTGGAAGACAGAACCCTGGTTAATTATGCATTGCTATGTTGGTACTGTATTTATAGAGCATTTACGCGAATGGAAAGCAGAGAGTGCGAGAGAGATGCAGTGAGCCTTTTGTCTCTAAGTGTTTTAAGTTTATAATGAACAGGCTCTGGTTCGAGAGAGAGACAATTTTCCTGGCTGGGGCACATTCCACTTTGCCCTATTTAAAACATTTTTTAACCTTTATTTAACTCGGCAGGTCAGTTACGAACAAATTCTTATTTTCAATGATAGCCTAGGAACGGTGGGTTAACTGCCTTGTTCAGGGGCAGAATGACGGATTTTTACCTTGTCAGCTCGGGGCTTCAATCTTGCAACCTTTCAGTTGCTAGTCCAATGCTCTAACCACTAGCCTACCTGCCACCCCGATTGATTAGGTGGCTGAGCGATGGAGGGCTAGGCTAATAGGGGTGCAGCTATCTGCGTAGTTAAAGAATTACATTCTGATTGGTGCTCCTTCGAAAAATGCTAGTCTCCAACAATGACCTTGGAATTACCTCAATCTAGGAATATAGCATAGCTTCTGATCGGGTAATTGACATCATTTGAGTCAATTGGAGGTGTACCTGTGGGTGTATTTCAAGGCCTACCTTCAAACTCAGTGCCTCTTTGCTTGATATCATGGGAAAATCAAAAGAAATCAGGCAAGAAAAATTGTAGACCTCCACAAGTCTGGTTCATCCTTGGGAGCAATTTCCAAACGCCTGAAGGTACCATGTTCATCTGTATAAACAATAGTACGCAAGTATAAACACCTTGGGACCACGCAGCAATCATACTGCTCAGGAAGGAGATACGTTTTGTCTCCTAGAGATGAACGTACTTTGTTGCGAAAAATGCTAATCAATCCCAAAGCAACAGCAAAGGACCTTGTGAAGATGCTGGAGGAAACAGGTACAAAAGTATCTATATCCACCGTAAAATGAGTCCTATATCGACATAACCTGAATGTCCCTTCATAGAAGAGTGCAAACTGGCTCTAACCAGAATAGAAAGAGGAGTGGGAGGCCCGGTGCACAACTGAGCAAGAGGTAAGCACATTAGAGTGTCTAGTTATAGAAACTGACGCCTCACAAGTGCTCAACTGGCAGCTTCATTAAATAGTACCCACAAAACACCCGTCTCAATGTCAACGGTGAAGAGGCGACTCCGGGATGCTGTCCTTCTAGGCAGAGTTCCTTTGTCCAATGTCTGTGTTCTTTTGCCGTCTTAATCTTTTATTTTTATTGGCCAGTCTGAGATATGGCTTTTTCTTTGAAACTCTGCCTGGGAGGCCAGCATCCCGGAGTCACCTCTACACTGTCGACGTTGAGACTGGTGTTTTGTGGGTACTATTTAATGAATCTGCCAGTTGAGGACATGTGAGGCATCTGTTCCTCAAACTAGACACTCTAATGTACTTGTCCTCTTGCTCAGTTGTGCACCGGGGCCTCCCACTCCTCTTTCTATTCTGGTTAGAGCCAGTTTGCAATTTCTTGCATGGAATAGCCTTCATTTCTCAGAACAGGAATAGACACGAGTTTCTGAAGAAAGTTCTTTGTTTCTGGCCATTTTGAGCCTGTAATCGAACACACAAATGCTGATACTCCAGATACTCAACTGGTCTAAAGAATGCCCCTTTTATTGCTTCTTTAATCAGCATAACAGTATTCAGCTGTGCTAACATAACTGCAAAATGGTTTTCTAACGATCAATTAGACTTTTAAAATGATCAACTTGGATTAGCTAACACAACGTGCCATTGGAACACACGCCTATGTACTGTAGATATTCCATTAAAAATCAGCCGTTTCCAGCTACAATGGTCATTTACATTTTCAGCTACAATGGTCACAACATTAGCCATGTCTACACTGTATTTCTAATCAATTTTATGTTATTTTAAATGGACAAAAAAATGTGCTTTTGACAAAACAAGGACATCTAAGTGACCCCAAACTTTTGAACGGTAGTATATATATATATATATATACAGTGCCTTGCGAAAGTATTCGGCCCCCTTGAACTTTGCGACCTTTTGCCACATTTCAGGCTTCAAACATAAAGATATAAAACTGAATTTTTTTGTGAAGAATCAACAACAAGTGGGACACAATCATGAAGTGGAACGACATTTATTGGATATTTCAAACTTTTTTAACAAATCAAAAACTGAAAAATTGGGCGTGCAAAATGATTCAGCCCCTTTACTTTCAGTGCAGCAAACTCTCGCCAGAAGTTCAGTGAGGATCTCTGAATGATCCAATGTTGACCTAAATGACTAATGATGATAAATACAATCCACCTGTGTGTAATCAAGTCTCCGTATAAATGCACCTGCACTGTGATAGTCTCAGAGGTCCGTTAAAAGCGCAGAGAGCATCATGAAGAACAAGGAACACACCAGGCAGGTCCGAGATACTGTTGTGAAGAAGTTTATACAAAAAGATTTCCCAAGCTTTAAACATCCCAAGGAGCACTGTGCAAGCGATAATATTGAAATGGAAGGAGTATCAGACCACTGCAAATCTACCAAGACCTGGCCGTCCATCTAAACTTTCAGCTCATACAAGGAGAAGACTGATCAGAGATGCAGCCAAGAGGCCCATGATCACTCTGGATGAACTGCAGAGATCTACAGCTGAGGTGGGAGACTCTGTCCATAGGACAACAATCAGTCGTATATTGCACAAATTTGGCCTTTATGGAAGAGTGGCAAGAAGAAAGCCATTTCTTAAAGATATCCATAAAAAGTGTTGTTTAAAGTTTGCCACAAGCCACCTGGGAGACACACCAAACATGTGGAAGAAGGTGCTCTGGTCAGATGAAACCAAAATTGAACTTTTTGGCAACAATGCAAAACGTTATGTTTGGCGTAAAAGCAACACAGCTGAACACACCATCCCCACTGTCAAACATGGTGGTGGCAGCATCATGGTTTGGGCCTGCTTTTCTTCAGCAGGGACAGGGAAGATGGTTAAAATTGATGGGAAGATGGATGGAGCCAAATACAGGACCATTCTGGAAGAAAACCTGATGGAGTCTGCAAAAGACCTGAGACTGGGAAGGAGATTTGTCTTCCAACAAGACAATGATCCAAAACATAAAGCAAAATCTACAATGGAATGGTTCAAAAATAAACATATCCAGGTGTTAGAATGGCCAAGTCAAAGTCCAGACCTGAATCCAATCGAGAATCTGTGGAAAGAACTGAAAACTGCTGTTCACAAATGCTCTCCTTGTTTTGCAAGGAGGAATGGGAAAAAATGTCAGTCTCTCGATGTGCAAAACTGATAGAGACATACCCCAAGCGACTTACAGCTGTAATCGCAGCAAAAGGTGGCGCTACAAGGTATTAACTTAAGGGGGCTGAATAATTTTGCACGCCCAATTTTTCAGTTTTTGATTTGTTAAAAAAGTTTGAAATATCCAACAAATGTCGTTCCACTTCATGATTGTGTCCCACTTGTTGTTGATTCTTCACAAAAAAATACAGTTTTATATCTTTATGTTTGAAGCCTGAAATGTGGCAAAAGGTCGCAAAGTTCAAGGGGGCCGAATACTTTTGCAAGGCACTGTATATATATACACAGTGGGGCAAAAAAGTATTTAATCAGCCACCAATTGTGCAAGTTCTCCCACTTAAAAAGATGAGAGAGGCCTGTAATTTTCATCATAGGTACACTTCAACTATGACAGACAAAATGAGGGAAAAAAATGGTGGAAAATAAGTATTTGGTCAATAACAAATGTTTATCTCAATACTTTATTATATACCCTTTGTTGGCAATGACAGAGATCAAACGTTTTCTCTAAGTCTTCACAAGGTTTTCACACACTGTTGCTGGTATTTTGGCCCATTCCTCCATGCAGATCTCCTCTAGAGCAGTGATGTTTTGGGGCTGTTGCTGGGCAACACGGACTTTCAACTCCCTCCAAAGATTGTCTATGGGGTTGAGATCTGGAGACTGGCTAGCCCACTCCAGGACCTTGAAATGCTTCTTACGAAGCCACTCCTTCGTTGCCCGGTCGGTGTGTTTGGGATCATTGTCATGCTGAAAGACCCAGCCACGTTTCATCTTCAGTGCCCTTGCTGATGGAAGGAGGTTTTCACTCAAAATCTCACGATACATGGCCCCATTCATTCTTTCCTTTACACGGATCAGTAGTCCTGGTCCCTTTGCAGAAAAACAGCCCCAAAGCATGATGTTTCCACCCCCATGCTTCACAGTAGGTATGGTGTTCTTTGGATGCAACTCAGCATTCTTTGTCCTCCAAACACGACAAGTTGAGTTTTTACCAAAAAGTTATATTTTGGTTTCATCTGACCATATGACATTCTCCCAATCTTCTTCTGGATCATCCAAATGCTCTCTAGCGAACTTCAGACAGGCCTAGACATGTACTGTCTTAAGCAGGGGGACACGTCTGGCACTGCAGGATTTGAGTCCCTGGCGGCGTAGTGTGTTACTGATGGTAGGCTTTGTTACTTTGGTCCCAGCTCTCTGCAGGTCATTCACTAGGTCCCCCCGTGTGGTTCTGGGATTTTTGCTCACCGTTCTTGTGATCATTTTGACCCCACGGGGTGAGATCTTGCATGGAGCCCCAGATCGAGGGAGATTATCAATGGTCTTGTATGTCTTCCATTTCCTAATAATTGCTCCCACAGTTGATTTCTTCAAACCAAGCTGCGTACCTATTTCAGATTCAGTCTTCCCAGCCTGGTGCAGGTCTACAATTTTTTTTCTGGTGTCCTTTGACAGCTCTTTGGTCTTGGCCATAGTGGAATTTGGAGTGTGGCTGTTTGAGGTTGTGGAGAGGTGTCTTTTATACTGATAACAAGTTCAAACAGGTGCCATTAATACAGGTAACGAGTGGAGGACAGCGGAGCCTCTTAAAGAAGAAGTTACAGGTCTGTGAGAGCCAGAAATCTTGCTTGTTTGTAGGTGACCAAATACTTATTTCCCACCATAATTTGCAAATAAATTCATTAAAAATCCTACAATGTAATTTTCTGGATTTTTTTCCTCATTTTTTCTGTCATAGTTGAAGTGTACCTATGATGAAAATTACAGGCCTCTCATCTTTTTAAGTGGGAGAACTTGCACAATTGGTGGCTGACTAAATACTTTTTTGCCCCACTGTATATATTAGAGGATTCAAATGATGCAGACAAGTACATTGATGGAAGCTACAATCTATCCACAATATTAAAGCTGATAGAAAAAAAATACTGCCAGAGTCAACCAATTAAGCTCAACACACTATCACAGCTTATTGTGAAATAGACAAATTACTTATTAGAAATTTGTGACAGGCGCACACACAAAAAAGTTAATTTTGTGTGTGTTACACGATTTTCCTTCTTCATAGCACATTTGTGTACATTGCACAAATTCACAAATATGTGGCTAACATTAGCTGGGGCGGCACGGTAGCCTAGTGGTTAGAGTGTTGGACTAGTAACTGAAAGGTTGCAAGTTCAAATCCCTGAGCTGACCAAGTTCAAATATGTTGTTCTGCTTCTGAACAGGCAGTTAACTCACTGTTCCTAGACCAGTTAACCCATTGTTTCTAGGCTGTCATTGAAAATAAGAATTTCTTCTTAACTGACTTACCCAGTTAAATAGACTAGCTAGGTGGCTAATGTTAGCTGGGCTAGCTGGCTTAACATGCTAGATAAGTAGTTAAAGGGTTAGCTAATATGCTAAGTAGTTACAAAGTAGTGAAAATGCTATTCATGATGAGATTCGAACCCATGACTTTTGTGTTGCTTGATGTTCGCATTATACGCCCACCCATCCTCCCCGACCAACTACTGTCCTTATCTGTGATTGAAATTCACTGTATAGAAAATGGTGTACTGCAAACATGTACTTGTCACAAATTTCCAATAACTGATTATTATTTCATCTGTGATACTGGGTTGTTGATTCTATAGATAAAGTATGACCTTTAAATAAAAGAGAAATGTTGCCCATGTTAATAACTTGAATTTCAATAATTTAACCAAACATTCAATGTGGAATAAAGACATGCTTTTCTTTCCAATTGATTTCCTTTATTCATTTTGTCTCTCCCTCCCTCTCACAACAATATGACTATGCATTCTGTACTAGTAGGATTGAGCATAATAGCTATGTGGCAAGAACAATCCATTCAATAAAAATGTACATAAAGTATACAATATTGCTTTTGTTGGGACTTACACAATGCTGTGCCTCACAAAAGTAAGATATTGTCAAAAGAGCGCCCCTCATCTGTAAAATAATACACAATAGCTGGGAAATATTTTGCTGTTGCCAATGGTTACCTTCAACAGTTCAAACAGGGGCACATCGGGTTTCTCATTCCTCCATTAGTTTCTAGGCAACATATTGCTTCACTTCCTCTTTCATACGGTCACACTGACACTCTAGTAAGGCAACACAAATAAACATCCTGTTTCTCAAAGAGACTACTGAACAAAAATATAAATGCAACATGTAGTGTTGGTCCCATGCTGAAATAAAAGATCCCAGCAGTTTTCCATACACACAAAAAGCTTATTTCTGTCAAATTGTGCACACATTTGTTTAGTGAGCATTTAGTGAGAATTTCTCCTTTGCCAAGATAATCAATCCACCTGACAGGTGTGGCATATCAAGAAGCTGATAAAACAGGATGATCATCACACAGGTGCACCTTGTACTTGGGACAATAAAAGGTCACAAAAATGTGCAGTTCTCACACAACTCAATGCCACAGATGTCTCAAGTTGAGGTAGCGTGCAATTTGCATGCTGACTGCAGGAATGTCCACCAGAGCAGTTGCCAGAGAATTGAATGTTAATTTCTCTACCATAAGCCGTCTCAACGTAATTTTAGAGAATTTGGCAGTACATCCGGCCGGCATCTCTACTGCAGACCACGTGTATCCACACCAGCCCATGACCTCCACATCCGGCTTCTTCACCTGCTGGATGGTCTGACCAGCTGATGAGTATTTCGGTGTGTAATAAAGCCTTTTGTGGGGAAAAACTCATTCTGATTGGGTGGGGCCTATGCCCTCCCAGGCCCACCCATTGCTGCGTCCATGCCCAGTCATTTGAAATCCATAGATTAGGGCCTAATGAATTTATTTCAATTGACTGATTTCCTTAAAGGAACTGTAACTCAGTAAAATCGTTGAAATTGTTGCATGAGGCTGTTCATATTTTTGTTTAGTATATTATTACAATAGTTACTATATGCCTGACATCCTTGGATTGATTATACAGTATTGCATACAATTCAGTAAATATTAGTAAGTATTGTCTTGACTTAAATATGGTCACACTGACAACAACGCTACATGTAGCTGTTCTAAATGTATTAGTGTAACAGCTCCATTTGTCAATGTCGTTGAAATGACCATATCAAGACATTACTTATCAATACCGCATGTCATTGTTCAAACAGCTAAAACAAAGTCTGCTAAAATTACAGGATTTTACTGTACATCTGTGGGTAAAGGAAAACATCTGCAACGCAGAAAATCTCCCCACAAAAGGCACTGCAGTGAAAGCAACCTTTATAACAGTCATGTCATTATGACATAACATAAGCCTAACAATTACAATGGGTGGTTGAAAATCAGCTTTATTTATGGCAGACAATTCCTTGTTTTTCCCCACAGTTGGATATGAAACTATGTTCTTAAGAAACTAAGTTCTTGTAGAAAAAGTCCACTGTGCTCCAAGATAAACACAAAGGGAGGACTTCTGAAACAAAGGCTGTGCCATGGCTCCATCAAACATTGATGTCTAACTATATTGTATGTCTCAGCTACAGCATTCTTGTTGCTTGTTAAATAAACATACAAATATTGACCTCAAAACAGAAAATCAACATTGTTTCTGATATTATAATGAGCAAAATATTTGTACTGCCAGATTGTCCTGTCCAACTTCATGATTTGCTGTGGGGCAGACAGGCAGGCAGGATTGTATTCACATTAACCAGGTGAAGCTTTATCAATAGGGATAAGGATTGTCCTGCTGGTTCAAGTGCAGGCCATGTGCTGATCTCCTTGTGGATGTCAAATATGGGGCCAAATGCTCAAGGAGTCATTACCCTGATCCAAAGGGGGCTTAACTAGTAGCACATGGTAGCCGGAGTTAACGCCACCTGGGTTAAGCAGGTGGCGTGCAGTACCATAGGATCACAAGGTCTGGACGGTTGTAGTCCGTCTGTGGATGATTGGCAGTTATGAATGAATGATAAACACTCATGCATGGGGATAGTAGATTACAGTCAGTGGTGTAGAGGAGGGCAGACACACTGAAAATATATTGAAACTATAGGGAGCGTTACTTTATTCATTGCGAACAGCGATCACCCAACTATTTTAACACCATTACATCACTGACACTGCACATAGTCTGGAGATATGCGTGTCCTGATTTCCAGGTCTACTGTATTGCGAAAGACCGTCTGCAAACCTTAAATGAAAATACATCTATAAAACAGGGTCACCAACCCGTGAAGATGACCCATCCTACGGTTGGATGAGGAGTCTGGAGTTGTCACGCCAACCAACCCCCCCAGGGGGAAGATGTAAACCGTAGTGAAGTTCAAGACCCCTTTGACTCAGACTAAACTGCTATTCCAAATGCCTTCCCCATTGGCCAATCCAGACCCAGCTCCCCGATGCAGGGCAAGTGTGTTACACAGCAATCCCACGACTAATCCCCTGGATATCTAAAATGTGGGCAAACGATTTACTAACAATGTCTTATGGTGCATGTGTAGTGCGCACGGCCGTGCTCTGCACTCTCCTCTTGTCGCCAGACAGCAGGTTCAGCTAGCACAACAACACGGATGGATAGACTACAGACGGCCCCACAGCTGCTGTCTATCCAGAATGATAGCACTGGGCATATTATGTATTTTGAGCCACTGCAGTTCAGTCTAACTTTTGAGAGCTGATTTGTTTCACGATTCATGCTGTTAAATTAATAATATGTTAACCATTTGACACTTTAAAGACGTTGACAATGATATATTACAGCTTTGAATATTAATTTGGGGTCCTTAGAAAGTGTTTCACTCCTTTGTCTTTTGGGATTGCATAGGTGCTAACATATATGGCTAATTGACAAGCTGAACCAATTAAGACTCGGCAGAAATGAATAGTAGCCTAATACATTATTCAAATGACTGCTATACCTGCAGCGCTGCATATGTGATGTTTAAGTGTGCAGAGAGGCACACCAATTATCTGCATTGAAATACTTTTTTCTTTACCTACTCACAGTCTAAAGACGTTATGTACCTTTACTAACTTAAAAGTTCTAGCTGCTATCATTAAGGGAACTGTTATCATAATTCCTTACTGCCAAGAGGACCTGGTCTTAGTGAGTGTTAAAGCTTCAATAAATATTTTTCAATATGCAAGGTTTGCCTATTGTTTTTAACTGCTCTCTTTTTGACATCTTTGTCTTATTCCCTTTTCACACTATGGAGCCAACCAGGACAGTACTGTGCTGGCTCCAGCAACTATGCTGGATGAGTAACTAGGCCAGCTCAATACAGCTCCGCTTGGCCTGCCTCAGCTTGGCTAAGTAATGTGAAAAGGACATTACAGTCCTGTCTGTATCCAAGCCTGACCCTGTTTGCCCCCAAACCCACCAATCCCAGCCCAGCTCCTCCCTCGGCCTGGCTCGGAGCGGTTGCTATGAAACAATCTTGCATAATTAATTTACCCAACTGCATGCAAATATGTGGACAATTAACCCCTTTTGTTTGCATAATAAATTTGGATATTTAATGGGAGCTCATCTGCACGCACGCTGCTGGCAGGAACAACACAAAGCAGCGGCATTGTGTAAGAGAGGCGGAACACACACCCCTTCCCCATCCTCTCTCTCTGCAATCATTCCCCCCCAATACCTGAGAGACGCGCCAGATAGAGACTGTAAATTACCCCTAGCACTGCCACACTACTGTAATTACAACCCTGCGTGATGCACCAAGAGGCCCATTGATGTGCAGATGAAGATGGACTATGTGTGTTGCGCTGAAAGAACCCATGTTTTGGTTTTGCTCTGTCAAAAGAACAGCTGGGTTGCCATTTTCTCTCAAATTAGATTTCCACTGAAGCACTGTGCTGTTAAATTCAAAGGCGCATTACAGAAATGTTCCCTTAATTTAATTCAAAGAAGAGTCATGAGGGCAGAGTGACAAGTCAATCTCGAGCGATTCAAATTGGCAAAAAGAGGGAGAAGCTATATCCTCTTTATAATAAAGTTGAAAGGTTGAAAAGGTAAATGGTGGCTTCTATAAGTTTCCCGTCATACACAAAGCAGCTGGTATGACTCTCGCGATTTGGACCTGAACTGAAAACGATATTAGTTTGAAGTGAACTAGTACATAGCTAGGTAAATTATTTAAAAAATAACCATGAACGACAAATGTAAAACCTACTGCTAACATATTCAATTGCTATTCTTCAATGTGAGGAACAAACACCATAAACTGATTAACTGCCAAACCATTAACTAATCAAGTGTTTCTCCAGTCTTCTCCATTGAGATGACATACTTGAATACATCCCCTCACACTATCTCAAACCATACAAAAATACCTAAACAGAGGACATTTAGATTTTTTTTGCTTCACAACTGAGTAAGTAGTGAGTGATAGTGTAAAGCACAGGTGAAGGTAGTACCTCTCTGCAGTATCCTGGGCTCTCAGCAGCCTGTGCAGCTCCTCTCCCTCGCTCTGTTTGTTTTCATATGGCAGTTTAAAAAAAAGAGGGTGTTTCTCCTTTGTGGGGAAACAGTGGTCAGTGATACCCCTGCCATGTGGAGAGACACTGGAGAGCCCAAACATAGGCTCCGCCCTCCTTGGAACTCAGTGCCCTGAGGATGACATGCAGGGTTAGGGCTAAGGGAGAGCCCATCCGGGCCATCCCAGTACCAACCCTGCCTGTCACCCAACCCTCACAATCAATCATAACATCACAGTGATCTATAGAACCCTGGATGCGTGTAGTACAGTCCTTCACTTCCAATCATAAGACAGTCATCTACCTAATACTAATGTGTGTCTAATTACTTGTTTATTAGGCTACATATATGGAGGTCTGGCATGAGCTTTCACCCCGACTTCAGAGTGTGGTATAACCTTTACTTAAATAAATAAGAACTTTATCATTCACAGTATCTGTGTGACCCTGGGTGATTGAATATCTGTGGAGAGGATTTTGCTAAGGGAAAATACATGTATATCTCATAAAGTGGTACAGTAGATGTTTCTGGAACAATTATCAAAACTAGTTACTGTTATTTAAACAATGCTACCGTATTGTCTTGTGATTAACCAAAGGTATATGCACAGATATGCCTACATGACAGAAACCATAGACAGGTTGTAATAAGAGTCGAGTTTTGAAAGGAGAGTCAAACAGTGTGACTGCCTTTAGCCTAGTGTGATTTAGATTTATTCAGTGGAAATAAAGAGAGCGAGAGAGTGCCTGTGCCAAACAACCTGGCTTATTTGACTGCCTCTGTCTCAGGGCTCAGAGCCTTTTCACATTTCTGATTAGCAGTCACATTTTATCACTCTGTAGACAACTCAATTTTCGTTGAGGGGAGAGGGAGGGGGTGTGGAGGCAGGCAGGGCTGGAGAGATGACATGGGGACCCTAGTGAGCCGAGAGCTGAAGCTGATAATTAGACTCGGGGTCAAAGAGACAGAATTATTTGGCTTGTGTAGACAGCAATTTCCTCAAGCCACATGAGATGAGATATCACAAGCTGTTACAAATGTGCACCGGGAAGCCATGCGAGTGGGGTCAAAGTCAATCTTATATTCCCCACAGCAATCCGAATATTGAAAGCACCAACTAACTAGGGACCGAATCATTTAATTTGACTCCTTACAAAAGGGAAGGACTGTCCCCTCAGTCTCAGCTTTCAATTTCAGGGGCTGGTTGAGTTCACAGCTCTGACATAGCCTGATAATCACGTCTGAATACTTCTCTCTTTATTTTAGACGAGAGAGCGAGTTGGATTCGGGGTTAAGGTTGGTGGTCATATGACTGTCTTGTCCTCTAACTCATCAAACGTGGTAGAATTTAATGATGGGTTTGAGGTCTCCTGTGTATGCCCTCCCACTAGGCTCATAAAAAGTGCGTCTCAGTGAGCTATGCCTTTAGACTACAGTATGTGTATATGAGTGGAGCCCTGTGTCCATGCTAACTCGGAACAGACTAATAGATTGTGGAATCAGTGCATTCGAAAAGTATTCAGACCCCCATTTGTTACGTTACAGCCTTTTCTAAAGAAAAAATGTTACCATCAGTATACACACAATACCCCATAATGACAAAGCTAAAACAGGATTTTAGACATTTTTGAAATATCAAATTTATATAAATATTCAGACCTTTTACTCAGTACTTTGTTGAATCCCCTTTGGCAGTGATTACAGATTCGAGTCTTCTTGGGTATGACTCTGCAAGCTTGTCACACCTGTATTTGGGGAGTCTCAAGCTCTGTCAGGTCGGATGGGGAGCGCCACTGCACAGCTACTTTAAGGTCTCTCCAGAGATGTTCGTTCGGGGTTCAAATCTGGGCTCTGGCTGGGCCACTCAAGGACATTCAGAGACTTGTCCTGAAGCCACTCCTGCGTTGTCTTGGGTGTGTGCTTAGGGTCGTTGTCCTGTTGGAAGGTAAACCTTCACCCCAGTCTGAGGTCCTGAGCGTTCTGGAGCAGGTTTTCATCAAGGACTCTCTGTACTTAGCTCCGTTCATCTTTGCCTTGATCCTGACTAGTCTCCCAGTCCCTGCCGCTGAAAAACATTCCCACAGCAAGATGCTGCCACCACTATGCTTCACCGTAGGGATGGTGCCATGTTTCCTCTAGGCGTGATGCTTGGCGTTCAGGCCAAAGAGTTCAATCTTGGTTTTATCAGAGCAGAGAATCTTGTTTCTCATGGTCTGAGAGTCTTTAGTTTCCTTTTGGCAAACTCCAAACAGGCTGTCATGTGCCTTTTACTGAGGAGTGGCTTCCGTCTGGCCACTCTACCATAAAGGCCTGATTGGTGGAGTGCTGCAGAGATGGTTGTCCTTCTGGAAGGTTCTCCCATCTCAACAGAGGAACTCTGGAGCTCTGTCAGAGTGACCATTGGGTTCTTGGTCACCTCCCTGATC
The DNA here is from genome assembly GCF_057628025.1 of Oncorhynchus mykiss. Lineage (NCBI taxonomy): Eukaryota > Metazoa > Chordata > Actinopteri > Salmoniformes > Salmonidae > Oncorhynchus > Oncorhynchus mykiss. The sequence continues at coordinate 42,668,470 of NC_143040.1, read as the reverse complement.
AAGGTCCTTCTCCACGGATTGCTCAGTTTGGCCAGGCGGTCAGCTCTAGGAAGAGTCTTGGTGGTTCCAAACTTCTTCCATTTAAGAATGATGGAGGCCACTGTGTTCTTGGGGACCTTCATTGCTGCAGAAGTGTTTTGGTACCCTTCCCCAGATCCGTGCCTCGACAGAATCCGGTCTTGGAGCTCTACGGACAATTCCTTCAACCTCATGGCTTGGTTTTTTGCTCTGACATGCACTGTCAACTGTGGGACCTTAGATAGACAGGTGTGTGCCTTTCCAAATCAGGTCCAATCAATTGAATTTACCACAGGTAGACTCCAATCAAGTTGTAGAATCATCTCAAGGATGATCAACGGAAATAGGATGCACTGGAGCTCAATTTGAAGTCTCGTAGCAAAAGGATTTGTTTACTTATGCAAATAAGGTGTCGGTTTTTTTATTTTATGTATTTGCTAAAATATTGAAAACCTGTTTTGTCATTATGGGGTGTTGTGTGTAGATTGATGAGAACAAAAATAATTAAATAATTTTCGAATAAGGCTGTAACGTAACAAAATGTGAAAAAAAGGGAGGGGTCTGAATACTTTCCGAATGCACTGTATCCCAATCTATAAATCCATTGTCAACACGACAAAGACCATTTATAAGGAAGATACCTCCTTTTCACTATTGTTTTTCATGTCAATGTACTGCACTTTGCTTTTGTTGAAGGTGAGGTTGGTTGAGACAACATGTAACATGTATTTCTGTGTCAGGTCTGAAATATACATGTGTTGATGTGTGATCTGATGTGTGGTTTCGACTAACTATTTTGCCATTGTTATGTATATTCATAGTCAAATTAGCTGGTCTTATAGACACTTCTGCACATTAGTTGCACATGGTGTGAACAATGTAGCTCCTGTTATTATATCTATCAAAATGCTGAACAGTATTACAGTACCAGGTAAGCGTATTCATCTGTGTAAATCTGTGTCTATCATAGAACATCTATTGAATCCTCCAAACACAAGAGAAACTGTAACATTCCAGCACACAACAAACCAACTCCTTCCTCTCCGCAGGCAGCATTGTATTTTGTCAGTCCAATACAACAAAATGGTATTTTCATATGAAAAGGTGTTTTTCAAATGAGACAGAAGCTAGTGAAAAGGCACAGGAAGCTAACAGGACAGATGTGTAATTATACTATTTTTACTGCCAGGAGCTGAGATGTGAGAGGGGAATTAGCATCACACCTGTGTATAATTGGCTAAATTAGCTTGTATAACGCCAGCTCTGAATAGTGGTGGACTTCAGGGGGAGGAGGTGTGTGGTGTTGGAAATCTAGGTTGTTGTTTAGACTCCCTTAGGAAACTTGTCAGGGGAGGAGAGGAATAGTCTGTAATCTCGGAGCTCATGGCAAAGGAACACTTGTGTGTCTTCAGAGTGCTGTTGACAAACACGAGGTAAATCAGGTAGTTCAGATAGCCAGCCGTACAGTACTGCTTATATTACAGTGCAGAGAAAACTTGTGTGGCTATTTAGTTTATAAACTCCACTTCTGTTGCGTTTAAGATGCATACATTGAGTCTCATTACAGTGTGCCGTGCCTCCTTGCCCAATGAAATTACATCAGACTATCCATAGTCCTCCTGTATGATTCTCATGTATTCATGGCAGGTTCCAGTTACTGTGTAAGATGGCTACTGTACATCGTCAAATCTATGAAATCCAGG